>NC_090929.1:253281804-253893093 GCF_040938575.1 Ambystoma mexicanum | reverse complement strand
GAGAACAGAGAGAGAACAGGAGAAAGAAAAAGACAATTAAGGAAGTCATATCTGTGTTGCTGGCTGGTTGACTGGCTGGCTGAGGTGTGACATGCAGGCTGTCTGTTTGGAGACCAGAGCTACATAAGCGGGAGACAGGCGCTGGTCTTATTGCTGGGCCAATGTGACCCTGGAGCTGAAGCAATGGCATAGAGCAGGAGACAGAAGCTGTGAAGGGAGGGTAGTGCAGGCAGAGGATTCATACACTAAGATCTTGGTGTTTATATTCATAAAAAAAGGATAATGAATTAGGGTTCTGCCCACAGTCTAATTAGTGTAGGGTCAAACTGGACACAAAAGGGCAATAGCTCATTTGTCCTTGAAGGACGGAAGGACAACTGAGTTAGCCTGTGAGTAAATTGTACATTTTTGAGAAAGGGGATGTTTTACTTCATCATGCAGGAGTGGTAACATTTGTCAATTATATTTCCATGTTTGCGTGTAAGGAATGCATGTTGTTCTGCCAAGTTTACTAATGAGCACTCACTAGTTTTGTCCAAGAAAGGAGAAATCACAATTCTTGGGTAGGGGCTTGTGAATGCAGTTTAAAAGCATGCCAATAAAATGTGAATACAAATTTATTGATGAAACATGAAAGCTGTGTTTGCATGCTTTTTCCTTTTCTGCTAAATGAGAAATGTTGTTCTGCATTTATGCCCATGTGTGAGAAGTATTTGTTACGAGTCGGCTGTTTTTGATGAAACATAATATAACTAAAAAAAACAATTGCAAAAGAATGTTGTGGTCATCATTGCTTCTGAACTTTTTTTTGTTGGTTCCTGAAAGAGGTGTGGCAGTATTTACCTATTGGCTGGTGCAGTATGTGGCCCTATGATGCATAGCCAAGCAGCCTGTGATAAAAGTGTAGTGACCGAGAGGTGTCAATAAACATTTCTTCCAACCATGATTTGTTTTTGAATTGGGTGACCGGGTTGTTGAGTTTAGTGTCAGGTAACAGAAACAAGTTATGCAGGGTTTTCTCAGAATTTCCTTTAGACCAGCAATGTCCCAAGATCATGCTACGGGTACCATTATCACAGTAGGTTTGGAAGGGGTGCTAAATGGGACTGATGAAGAGGGAGACAAGTGCTTTACATTTTTGTGTATTGACCCAGGTCAACCACTGAGTAAAGCGTCAGATGGACAGTTATTTTAAGATCCTGATAATGATGGTGAAATGAAATTGGATGTTTGTATGTTTGTATCCCATGTCACATAATGATTCAGCGTAGGAATGTACCTTGTCCCATTACTATTGCCAAGTGCATGCCTATCTACAGGAAGATTTGTTAAAGGTCCCTAGCATTTTATGGACAGACAGCCCCCATGATGTAGGGCTTCTGAAGAGATTAGGGGCGATAAGTATCAAGTTGAAGCAGGGACAAGTGTTACCCACAGTGCGACAGTATCCATTGTCCAGAGAAGCAGATGAGGGACTACACAAGACAATTGTGGCAGTATGGCAACACAGCATTATAGTGCCCTAAGAGTCCCTGTGTACCATGGTGATATACTGTGCCAAACAGGCAAAAGGGCCAAGTTGGAGGATGATACAGATTGTATGACATTGTTGAATCTGAGTTCCCAGTTGTACCAAGCCCTGCCACATGTATTTGCATTATTCCACTGAGGCCACACATTTTACTATCATTGATGTGAACAATGTGGTGTTCTCCATTCCATTTCACCCCGATTATCAATATCTCACCACGTTCAGCTACCCTGGGCAAACGGTCCAACACACCAGCCTTCCTCAGGGGTACTGTGAGTCCCCCAGTTTTTGTAATCGAGTACTATACATGGATGTTTGCAATATAGATGTGCCAAGTATGGTCATTAAGTATGTAGATGACCTCCTAGTGTGCAGCACCACAGAAGACATATATAGAGTAGATAAGGGAAAAATGCAATACTTTCAGAAAATATTGTGTATTTGAATCAAATATGATAATCAACGTGGAACAGAATAACCCTGGAAAGAACAGATGCAGTACAGAAGACACACACCACAAGCCACTATGTTTAAAGAAATGCAACAGTTTGTGTTTGTGTAACTATTGTAGAGCATGAATATTTGACAATCACAGCTACACAAAACCTCTCCTGCGTGCATTTAATAAAGCACAGAGAAGGGATGAGTCACTCACATGGACAGGAGAAATGGTAACATGTTTCTAGGAACTAAAAAATGCCATAATCAATGAGCCACTATGTAACACTTACCTGAACTCCACGGGAGCTCCTAGGGCTGATTAGGTGTTCTCGATTTCTCAATCGATTGTAGACCAATAGATTTCAGTATGGAATGGCGACTTCGTTTTTCTCCAATAACCATCCTTGTTCACCTAGCTCAAAATTTAAATCAAAATAATTGACTTCTTGTCACTAAAAAATAAATGAAAGCTCACCTAGGTTTTTACCTTAATGGGCTATCCATCCTACTTCTTGTGCAGGGGCGCTAGTTCTGTAGAGGATGATGATTTTATGCAGGATGCCTTCTTCTTAGTTGGTGTGATAACTTAGTGCAAACTCAATTTTGAATAAAAGGAGAGCCTTAAAGCTATAGAATTAGGTAGGTTCACAAGGCTCTGGTTTAGAACGTTCAGTTCTGTAATTCTGATGAAGGTGGTTGCCAATAAGGTAATGGGAAATGAAGGAAGCAGAAACAACTGAGAACCTGGAGGGAAAATAATGGCCGTGAAATTGGAGCTAAGGGAATAGCTTAGCAGAAATATAAACCTTAAATAGAGTGAGGAATCTGTTTGAGGTGCTTCTCACTTAGAACTCTGCGCCCTGTTATGTGGTACTTAATTTGAGAGGTCGCATGGAGCTAGGGTAACCTAGGAGTCTTGGATTCCTCTACTCCATAGGTAAAAAGCAAAAATGGAAATGGTTACCCTTTAAAGGTGCTACAGCGCCCATTGACAAGAAATCCTTCGAATGGAAAAACATTTTTTCACATGACCACAGTTGGAAATTGATATTGTTCAGTTTATCTTGAGAACGTTGCCCTTTTGTGATAACACGTGTTTCGACGTATCCAACGTCTTTTTCAAATCAGGGCTATTGTTAACCATAAATGTGCATGTAGTGGTCAGCTTACTTGTGCTTTCTTTTTTGATTATGTCTATTTGTGCCGTTATTCTCTTGTGTTCTCTTGAGGCATATTCAATTAGTAATTCCAGCATGGTGTTGGAGCTATGATTAAGATTCTGTTCCCATAGGTCTGCTAAATCCTTATCGTCATCTTTGGTGAAATCCGGGAAAATCAGAATCCTTAGACCTCTTGGTATTTGCTTTTTGGTTACATAGTTTTTTAAAGATACAATCTCCCAATACTTGTCTACTTCTTTCTTAGAGGCTCGTTCCAATTTTACGAATTTGTACCGTAGGTCTTCTCTAAGCTTAGGCAGATTGGATGCAAACGCATGTGCATTACTGCCCTTAGGGGCAAAAAGATTTACTGCATCGGTTTCCCTTGTTTCTAGATATTCTGCCATTTTTTTGGATATGATATCTGGATTAATCCTGGTCTGCAGGTTCTGAAGTACCTATTGCAAAAGGCTTAAATAGAGTGAGGAATCTGTTTGAGGTGCTTCTCACTTAGAACTCTGCGCCCTGTTATGTGGTACTTAATTTGAGAGGTTGCATGGAGCTAGGGTAACCTAGGAGTCTTGGATTCCTCTACTCCATAGGTAAAAAGCAAAAATGGAAATGGTTACCCTTTAAAGGTGCTACAGCGCCCATTGACAAGAAATCCTTCGAATGGAAAAAAAATTTTTCACATGACCACAGTTGGAAATTGATATTGTTCAGTTTATCTTGAGAACGTTGCCCTTTTGTGATAACACGTGTTTCGACGTATCCAACGTCTTTTTCAAATCAGGGCTATTGTTAACCATAAATGTGCATGTAGTGGTCAGCTTACTTGTGCTTTCTTTTTTGATTATGTCTATTTGTGCCGTTATTCTCTTGTGTTCTCTTGAGGCATATTCAATTAGTAATTCCAGCATGGTGTTGGAGCTATGATTAAGATTCTGTTCCCATAGGTCTGCTAAATCCTTATCGTCATCTTTGGTGAAATCCGGGAAAATCAGAATCCTTAGACCTCTTGGTATTTGCTTTTTGGTTACATAGTTTTTTAAAGATACAATCTCCCAATACTTGTCTACTTCTTTCTTAGAGGCTCGTTCCAATTTTACGAATTTGTACCGTAGGTCTTCTCTAAGCTTAGGCAGATTGGATGCAAACGCATGTGCATTACTGCCCTTAGGGGCAAAAAGATTTACTGCATCGGTTTCCCTTGTTTCTAGATATTCTGCCATTTTTTTGGATATGATATCTGGATTAATCCTGGTCTGCAGGTTCTGAAGTACCTATTGCAAAAGGCTTAAATAGAGTGAGGAATCTGTTTGAGGTGCTTCTCACTTAGAACTCTGCGCCCTGTTATGTGGTACTTAATTTGAGAGGTCGCATGGAGCTAGGGTAACCTAGGAGTCTTGGATTCCTCTACTCCATAGGTAAAAAGCAAAAATGGAAATGGTTACCCTTTAAAGGTGCTACAGCGCCCATTGACAAGAAATCCTTCGAATGGAAAAAAAATGTTCACATGACCACAGTTGGAAATTGATATTGTTCAGTTTATCTTGAGAACGTTGCCCTTTTGTGATAACACGTGTTTCGACGTATCCAACGTCTTTTTCAAATCAGGGCTATTGTTAACCATAAATGTGCATGTAGTGGTCAGCTTACTTGTGCTTTCTTTTTTGATTATGTCTATTTGTGCCGTTATTCTCTTGTGTTCTCTTGAGGCATATTCAATTAGTAATTCCAGCATGGTGTTGGAGCTATGATTAAGATTCTGTTCCCATAGGTCTGCTAAATCCTTATCGTCATCTTTGGTGAAATCCGGGAAAATCAGAATCCTTAGACCTCTTGGTATTTGCTTTTTGGTCACATAGTTTTTTAAAGATACAATCTCCCAATACTTGTCTACTTCTTTCTTAGAGGCTCGTTCCAATTTTACGAATTTGTACCGTAGGTCTTCTCTAAGCTTAGGCAGATTGGATGCAAACGCATGTGCATTACTGCCCGTAGGGGCAAAAAGATTTACTGCATCGGTTTCCCTTGTTTCTAGATATTCTGCCATTTTTTTGGATATGATATCTGGATTAATCCTGGTCTGCAGGTTCTGAAGTACCTATTGCAAAAGGCTTAAATAGAGTGAGGAATCTGTTTGAGGTGCTTCTCACTTAGAACTCTGCGCCCTGTTATGTGGTACTTAATTTGAGAGGTCGCATGGAGCTAGGGTAACCTAGGAGTCTTGGATTCCTCTACTCCATAGGTAAAAAGCAAAAATGGAAATGGTTACCCTTTAAAGGTGCTACAGCGCCCATTGACAAGAAATCCTTCGAATGTTTCGACGTATCCAACGTCTTTTTCAAATCAGGGCTATTGTTAACCATAAATGTTAATTAGTAATTCCAGCATGGTGTTGGAGCTATGATTAAGATTCTGTTCCCATAGGTCTGCTAAATCCTTATCGTCATCTTTGGTGAAGTAGACAAGTATTGGGAGATTGTATCTTTAAAAAACTATGTAACCAAAAAGCAAATACCAAGAGGTCTAAGGATTCTGATTTTCCCGGATTTCACCAAAGATGACGATAAGGATTTAGCAGACCTATGGGAACAGAATCTTAATCATAGCTCCAACACCATGCTGGAATTACTAATTGAATATGCCTCAAGAGAACACAAGAGAATAACGGCACAAATAGACATAATCAAAAAAGAAAGCACAAGTAAGCTGACCACTACATGCACATTTATGGTTAACAATAGCCCTGATTTGAAAAAGACGTTGGATACGTCGAAACACGTGTTATCACAAAAGGGCAACGTTCTCAAGATAAACTGAACAATATCAATTTCCAACTGTGGTCATGTGAAAATTTTTTTTTCCATTCGAAGGATTTCTTGTCAATGGGCGCTGTAGCACCTTTAAAGGGTAACCATTTCCATTTTTGCTTTTTACCTATGGAGTAGAGGAATCCAAGACTCCTAGGTTACCCTAGCTCCATGCGACCTCTCAAATTAAGTACCACATAACAGGGCGCAGAGTTCTAAGTGAGAAGCACCTCAAACAGATTCCTCACTCTATTTAAGCCTTTTGCAATAGGTACTTCAGAACCTGCAGACCAGGATTAATCCAGATATCATATCCAAAAAAATGGCAGAATATCTAGAAACAAGGGAAACCGATGCAGTAAATCTTTTTGCCCCTAAGGGCAGTAATGCACATGCGTTTGCATCCAATCTGCCTAAGCTTAGAGAAGACCTACGGTACAAATTCGTAAAATTGGAACGAGCCTCTAAGAAAGAAGTAGACAAGTATTGGGAGATTGTATCTTTAAAAAACTATGTAACCAAAAAGCAAATACCAAGAGGTCTAAGGATTCTGATTTTCCCGGATTTCACCAAAGATGACGATAAGGATTTAGCAGACCTATGGGAACAGAATCTTAATCATAGCTCCAACACCATGCTGGAATTACTAATTGAATATGCCTCAAGAGAACACAAGAGAATAACGGCACAAATAGACATAATCAAAAAAGAAAGCACAAGTAAGCTGACCACTACATGCACATTTATGGTTAACAATAGCCCTGATTTGAAAAAGACGTTGGATACGTCGAAACACGTGTTATAACAAAAGGGCAACGTTCTCAAGATAAACTGAACAATATCAATTTCCAACTGTGGTCATGTGAAAATTTTTTTTTCCATTCGAAGGATTTCTTGTCAATGGGCGCTGTAGCACCTTTAAAGGGTAACCATTTCCATTTTTGCAGAAATATAAACCCCCTTCTTAAGGCTTGGTACTGTTCCTAGAATATTATTATGTGTGGAAGCTAGGTAACAAGCAACCTCTTCAGGAAAAAAAACACAATAATGTAAACTGAGGCAATTCCTACACAAGGTTTCATAGAAGGAATGAAAAAGGCAGCAGAAATGAAAATAAATTCCCCACAAATGACACTCTTAGAAACAAGAAATGAAAACTAAGGAAGTGTTCTATTCACAACAACACAAGGGTACTAAACGCTGCAGTAAAACTAAGCTAACCTTAAAGAAAACCTACTGCAATGGAGGTCACGTTCATAGAGGTCTAGTCAAGAAAGCTAGTGAAAACCCAACAGTACTTGCAAGACTTTCGGAGCCTTCTCTGTCACGGTACTCAGAGAACCCTGAGGACAAATTATCTGTGACTGACAGAAATCTTGCTGACAGGGGAACTCCCGGGGGGCGGGGCTAATAAAGAAATAAATCCAGGAAGCCTAGACCTACACAGTTAGTTTCTAGCACAAAACTGACGGCCATGATAGGGAACCAGTAAGTTGTCCTTTTCAATGGGAAAAATGATCAGAGACTATCTAAGGCAGTCACCCAATCATGCCAAGCCAAGGACCAGCCCTTTGAGGTGTTCTTCTTGGGACATGAACTTAAACTTAAGCCTGTGGTCATGACACACTGCTAGCAACAGTTGTTTTTATTCTCACAAACTCAACCCAGTGGTCGTGAGTTTAGTCTGTCTTTAAATCTCCAAACGCCAACTCCCCCAAAATGTTATTCGAGGGGTTATCTTCTTGAACTCTGTCGAATGAACAGAAAAGCTTCCAGTAGTCTGCTGGCACATCATTGGTGAGAACACAGTTGTTAAGAGGACTTTCTGGGATAATCATTGACAAAGATGTGACAAAATCCAAAGTACGTGGGAAATTGAAGCCCTCCCCTGCACATCCCAGAATTATCTAGGGCTGGTCTTCTGAGCAAAAATTAATCATCCTCTAGCAAAAGGCTATTCCAATCTTATGATTGGTCGACATCAGACCCTGCAAAGAATCCAATTCTTTCAATCCACAGGGTCAACACTCACTTTGTAAAATAAGAACAAAACCACTGTTTTTGTATTTGTCGTTGTCTTCTCCTTTGAAACACTGAGAATGAGGCCTCTTTCCTGGTGTTAGGAAAGATTTCATAATTGTAGGTAATTTTCCTTCCATGTGGCAACCCCCAAACGTTTTGCTGTTGTTTTACACCCTGATCTAGACTTTGCCAGAGAAGCGCAGCCTTCCGCCACACTTCTCTGGGCTTTCTCTCCATTCTTACGGGGAAACTGACATGCCCTTAAGACAGTCAGTACCGGGAGACTTTGTTTCCCTTAGTCCTTTCTCATGTTGCAGCTTTTGAGCAACATGAAACAAGAGTGCACCGTAACTTACATTACTGCGCTCTTGGGTGTCTAGTCATTCCAATGGCCCTAGAAACTCTTGTTGGACTTATCATGAAATGTGCAAGTGTGTCACGGACGGGGCTGGTGGCAGCTATCGTTTCTTTGTGTTTTGAACCCCTTTTTGCCATGTTAACCGCGCTTCCCGGGTTTGGCCCAAATGGGTGGCCTGGCCTCCAAAATGGCCATGCCACAAGGTTCTTTGTCCTGTCCGCTGACCGTCTCGCCTGTTCACCTTCCCCCAGGTCGAGCCGACCCGGGGCATTCCTTATTTGGTCATGCACTTTCCCACGAAACACAACGCTTTCGCGGGCTTCTGCATGCCTTGTGCGTGCCTCCAGAATGTGGGCTGGGATGTCTCCTACCAATACACATCCTGGGTGTCAGAGAGTCTAGAGTGTCCTGAATGCCTGGGACAACCGTGGTCCATGATAGGTCCACGTATGGTGTGAGTGTTTGTGAGCGGATCTCCCATTGGGCCCTCTCAGTTTTGGCACAAAGGGAACTCTGGATAAGAGGAGGCTGAAAACCGCACTACCATGTTGATCTCCTGAGTTCTCACGAACAAAGGAGAAGGAGCCAAGTATCCTGCAACAAAGAAGCTGAGTCGAGGAATCGCTGGTGACCCGCTGAAGGTTTGGCACCCTGCACTGCTGTCGTCCTGCGAGACTACTCGGCCTCTAATTGAACAAGAAGGTCTGTAAAGGCGTTTCGACCCTTTAGAATAGTGGGAACAACTATTCTCGCCATCTTCACCAAATCCTGTATGTAAGCCTTCGGAAGTGTCCCTGGGCCATCTAGTGGACTGACCAGCCTACACAGCTCTTGCTCTGTCACTGCCGTCTGGTTTACTGCTAATCCCGTGTCCTCGGCACTCTCAAACAATTCGTACACTTGGCATTCCCAGGCCTGAAGTGAGACGTGTGCTTTGGAACCGGAATACATGCGGTTCCCGAGTTGCCCTACTGTGGTAACAAACCTGTGCGTGTTCGCTGCATTTGGGACACCCTCGACCCTGACTCCTGCTGTCGCGGAATCTACACGGTGTCGAGACATCCTGCTGATCGCATCTGAACCTGCCAGTACCAAAACTGAACTGGAGAAGCCTGGGTCTGCCTGCATCGGGGACCAGTGAGTAGTCAATACCCTAACCAGTCGCCCTCCCGCAGGAGCCTGTGGCTTTCCATCGCTGCCATAAACAGCAACGCTTTTCCACACTCGCGCCCTGCTTCTGCCCACAAGTGGAGGCCGCGCTTGAGTAGCAGGGATCTGTTCATCATTGTTTTGCTCACCTCTCTGAACTGCCTGAGTTCCCTGAATTGACTCCCCTTTGCCCGTTGGCACCCGCGTGTGCAGGTACTTTTGAGCACAAGGCTCCACTCTTCATAGGGCTCGGACTTCCTTCTAGTTAGGTGCCCTCGGATGTCGAAATGGGTCTAATGATTACTTGCACTGCCTGTTTTCCTCCCCATCTAGGTGGTCTGCATATTTTGTGCTTCTAATTCCTTAGACCCCTTGGTCTTGTATATATATTGTATTGCTTGTGATGTGTTGGTTTATTAGAGTTTTACCGTGATTCTTTACTATGTGTCTATATTTTTAATATAACACCTGTCTGGAGTAATTTGTAAGCGTCCTTGCTTTGTGTGCTCATTGCGGGCACTTTCAGTTACCCTCACCCCTCTTGAGACCTAGTCTTGACCGCCGCCGTCGCTACCCTGATTGGTCTGGCTTGTCCAAAGGTTACCCTGTTTCAAGAAACTAGGCTGGCCTTCTGAACCTCTGCCCCTCCAGGACAGAGTTCAGAAATCCATCTTAACACCTGGTAACCTGGTAACCTCAGAGAAACCGAGAATACTTGAGACTGAAATCTGAAGAAACCAACAAGGTAGTGAACCAATTTGTAAGAGTGTGGTGCTGGAGAGTCGATGGGGAATCATGGAGGATATTTATCATCCAAGTGGGGACAGAATAAAGAATACAAAGAAAATTGAGTCTGTGCAAACCTCTCTAAAGTGAATAGCTAAAAGTAATGAGACACTGGGGAACCAGCTAGGATAAATTATTCATTCTCCTGGCCCCAACGAGAAACCTATAGAATTGTTTTGTTTGCTGTTAAAAGCCAGAATTGCATGGAACTTTTTCTTTGAGCAACCTGAGAGTCTTTGGAGACACTTTGCATCGAGGAGAAGGGTGTCATTCTCCTGGGATACGAGCAGAGCTAGAACTTTTATGTGACGTGTTATAGTGACAGTGATAGTTAGGAGCCTTTTTGACTGGGACAGTGCCTTTTGATTTGAACTAGCATGGACTTCCTGATGAGCACCAGTGTTTCTTTAGTTTATGTAGGGAAACCCCATTAGAGCTTAGGACAAATTGGTTTAATTTTCTATTAAATAAAGGTATATAGCAATCAACACGGCACCACTTGGTCAGTCTCTCCATTCTTTGTAACCACAACCCTCATTCAGAAAGATCAGTGGCAAAAGTGAGCAGCACTCTGGCTTTATTCAGCAGAACACTCATCATAGTGGCAGCCCCCAGTAATATTTGAGCACCTAAATAGTAAGCATGCATTGGATGGTTACTGCAAAACTCTAACCCATAGCATTTCCATAGATTCACGAAGGTATGACTTTTCAAGTTTTATCTGACTTTTGTAAACAGATGAGTAGAAACTCGGGACAGTTGATTTATGATAAGTGCAGATGCAGGAATGGCTTGAAATTGATGGGTTAGACCATTACGACTGTTTAACAGATTAAGTTGTGATGTGTGACGGATGTGTAGTGTTGATGGATTGGCAGTACAACTCATATGTTAATGTTCATTTTAATGTTAAAGGATATTTGTACCTCACCCTATTATCACCGGAGTGGTAGCCTGGATCTCTGGCGGCTCTGAAAAAAAGGAGGGGTGGGGTGGAGTTAGTGGGAATGAGCTGGAGAAGTGCAAGAGAGCAGTGATGTGCTGTTGGCGGCCTGAGCTCGGAATTCCGTTGGCTGGGCTTGAGGTGTTATACTGTCGGAAGATGTTGTGTGCTGCTGTGCGGGTCTATGGGCCTCATTACACGGACGGCGGTGGACCAAGGTACTATTACCACCTTGGTCCATGCCGGTAAAATACCGGCACCGCCTTGGTGGAAAGGGGAATTACCGCCCTATTCCAAGGTTGGTGGGGCGGTAATTCCCCCTTCCCCCATTGCCCTTCCCCATTCCCATTTTTGCCCCATAGGGCATAATGGGAATGGGGAAGGTGCTAATTACGGCTCCGCACATTGCGGTACCGTAATTAGCTCCCTGGTCCCTTTGCGGGTTGGTTTTTAACGCCTGGAAAAAGCAGGCGTTAAATTCTCCAACCCGCAAAGGGACCTCGTCGTAAGGCGGTAAGGGTTTACCGGTACCGGTAAAATACTGGTAAACCCTTACCGCCTACCGTGTAATGAGGCCCTATGTGTGCATTGTTTTGTTGTTGCAGTGTAGTGAAGTTTGTGCAGATTGTTGTGTTATAGGTTTGTGGTTGTGATTGGCTAGTATTTGAGAGGTGTATGTAGAGGGTGAAGTTTTTAGTGGATTGGTTAATTGCCATTCCTATTTGAAGTGAGGCGCTAAATTTCTGTATTTCTAATCAGGTGGGGTGTGTGGGCGTCTCTGTGTCTACATTCAGCTCAGGGGCTGTATGATACTCACGTTCCCTTTCCCATATGGCAACCGTTTATATGCATAACCTTGCACACGTTGGGCAACCGGCTGCCTACGTGGCCCCTGTTGGTATGCAGGACGGGCATGCGTTTGTGTGTCGCTTGCAGTCTACCCAGAAAGCATTCCCAATCTAGTAGGAGGTGCGGCATTTGTAGGCCCAGGTTTGCTCCCTCCATTTGTCGGGGCTGCTTGGTATTCATTATCGGATTCGGTTGCTCATTCAAGTTACCGCTCCTACCCCCATTGGAATGTCGATATGCTGACGTTTGCAATTATGTCCAGGCGTGGCGTCTGCCTTCATTCACAACTGTGTTTGGACCATGCCCATGTGAATATCCACAGTTTAATTTGTGTGGCAACTTGGTTATCCATATTTATACAAGTAGGATCTATAGTAGCATTTATCGAGTGGGTGCGGTTGTTCGCTGGGAGTTGGTTATGGACGTTGGATTCTGTCCTTATGGGTGTTGCTTGTGTCCCATTAGACATAGTGTTGTCCCTCTTGTTGTAGTAAGAGTTTCTTTATTCGGTTCTAGATGTTGTCATTGTCGTCCTAGATTTGTCATCCTTTTCATTGAACATCCTGTTTGGTTGTTTTTTGTTTTTCAGTTTGCATCTGTGATGTTGAAGAGGCAGGGGTTTTTAGTAATTTTCTAAATTGTAGGTGGTCTTTGGTGTTTCTTATTTCTTTCGGGATGTTGTTCCAGGGTTTTTGCGGCTAAGTGGGAGAAGGAGGAGGCCCCAAGTTTTTTCTTAAGGTATGGTTTTTCTTCCAGACGGATTTCGTTGCTTGATCTGAGGAGTCTGGTTGGCTTGCAGATTGTTAGTTTCTTTTTCAGGAATTCAGCTCCTTGTCCGCTGATTTCCCTATGTGTTATGCACATTGTTTTGAAGGTGATGCAATGTTTGACTGGGAGCCAGTGCAGTGTTTTTAGGGCTGGAGTGATGTGGTCTCTACTGAATAGTTTGAGCAGGAATCTGGCTGCTGCATTTTGGATCCGTTGTAGTTTCTTCAGGAGATATTCTGGTATCCCGAGATAGAGGCTGTTTGTATAGTCGATTCTTGAAATGATTAGGGTGACGATTGTGAGTGTTTTGTGGGTGTAGGAGAGGAAAGGTAAGATTCTTCTTGCCTTGTGAAGGAGGAAGAAGCATTTCTTGATTATTGCATTTACTTGTGGTTCTAAGGTTAGGGTGTTGTCCATCAGGATTCCCAGATTATTTACTACCTCAGATGGAATTGGTGTGGTTCCCATTTCCGTTGGCCATCGAATATAGGTGGTGTTCTCTTGATTTTTGGATATAGTCATGATTTCTGTCTTTCCTGGGTTGATTTTCAAGTTGTTGGCATTCATCCAATTAAAGACTTCTTTTAGACACTCCATTAGGATTGAGTGATCGGCTTGATTGTCTTCGTTTTTATAGATGATTTGAGTGTCATCTGCGTAGTTGTAGCATGTAATTTTGTATTTTTTGAAGATTCTGATTAGTGCAGTTTGGTAGATGTTGAAGTACAGTGGTGATAGTGAGGACCCTTGTGGTACTCCACAGTCATTGACTCGTGGTGCTGATTTGAAGGGCTTTAACCAAACGGTTTCTGTTCTGTCCGCTAGGAAAGATTTAGTCCAGAGTAGTGCTCTGTCTGTTATGCCTATGTCTTCTAGTCTTTTGGTTACGGTGTCATGGCTAACTGTTTCAAAGGCTGCAGAGAGGTCGAGCAGAATCGGGGCTGAGGTTGTGTCGGAGTCCACGTTTGTTTTTAGGTCTTCCCGGATGGACAGTAGTGCTGTTTCTGTTCCTCTTGTGGGTCTGAAGCCGATTTGTGATTGGTCCAACAGGTGGTGTTTTTCTGCATGTTCTTGGGTTAATTTGTAAACATAGGTTTCTAGGAGTTTTGCTGGGTAGGGAGTGTTTGAGATCGGCCTGTAGTTGGAGAGGTCTTCTACGTCACCACTTGTGTTTTTTAAGAGTGGTTTGATATATGCTGATTTGAATGCTTTTGGTACAGATCCTGTTGCTAGTGAGAGATTTAGGAGGTTTCTGTAATATTCTGTTGGTGTTAGTTGTGCGAGGATTGATTTGTAGATGTCAGGCATGCACGGATACATGGGTCAACATGATTTCTTGCTGTGTTTTGGAGTTTGTGTTGTGGTTCTGTGTTAGGTTCGGTTTGTTGGATGTTATGGTTGGTTGGTGTGTTTTATATGATTTGTCAGATGTTGTTGATTTCGTTATTGACGTGGTCTGCCAAGTCGTTGCAAAGATTCTCAGAGGGGTTTGGGGTGTTGTCACAGCCTAGTGGATTTCTTATTTCTTTGATGATGTTGAACATTTCTTTTTGTGAGTTTGTTGCATTGGTGATTCTGTCGTCATAATGCCTTCTCTTTGCCTTTTGTATTTCCTTCCTGTATGCTTGGATTTGTTTCTGGAACAGTCTTTTCTTCTCTGGGTTGTATTCTTTCCTACATTCAAGCTTCATTTCTTGTTGTCCCTTTTCATGATGCTTAGTAGTGGGGTGAACCATTTTGCCATTGCTCTTTTTTGTGATGGGGTGAATGCTTTTTCTGGGGCAATCTTTTTGATTGTGTCAGCGATCCATTTGTGTAGCAGCTCCGCTTTCCATTCTAGGTCAGCCATCTCCAGTTCTGTAATTGAGGGTTTGGTTGTCTCCAGTTGTTTGAACAAGTTTCTGGTTTTGACAGTTTTCCAGTTTCTTTTTGTGGGTGTTGTGAGTTTGGGGGCCTGGATGCAGAGTGGAGATGGAAGTCTGATGATGAAAGAGATGATGAGATAGTCGCTCACAGTATTTGTATTAGTGGTGCCGTGGTGATGAGTTTTTCCTGGGCGAAGATTGCATCGAGTGTGTTGCTCCTTTGACCAGTTGTCATACTTTCATGGTTGTCAGTTGCCTGGTCAGTGAGTTTTGGGAGTTGGCGTGACTTGTCTCAAACCAGATGTTGAAATCTCCCAGGTTCAGTCTTAGGTTTTTGTTTTCCTCAGGTTCTTCTTCCAAAAATTGTGGGTGTCGAGTGGAAGTTACTCTTGATTTGGTGATGTAGGGTGTTATTGAGTCAATTTTGTTTTTGTTATTTTGTTATTTCTAGCGTTATCTGATCTTGTTTGGTTGTCTGCTGTTGCTGATTCTCGTGTTGGGTTGGTTCGTTCTGGTGACTGGTTGTTTGTGAGGTATGGAGTTAAGTAGAGGGATTTTCCTCTTCTTTCACAGTTGGTTCGAGTGTCATTCCTGTGATTTAGAGTGTTTTCTGCAGTTGTGTGTCTTTGTTGCTGTTCCAGTGTGTTTGTTCTTTCTGCTCTTTTTCTTCCACTCGGTACCAGTCGTTTGCGTGGCATTTTGGGTCGAGAGATGTTTTGGTCTTTATTGTTTGTTTTGCTTTGGTCTGGCTGTCTTGTGGTGTAGTACTGGGTGAGGGAAATTGTCCGCTATAAGTTTGGGTACTGTCTGTTGGTGGTCAGCAGCTGGTATTGCCAGGTGATGAATTACAATTCTAAACACAGGTGAGAGAGCACAAATCTAAACACCGCTAGATTTGCGAGTCTTGTATAGTGGGAGAGTGGCCTATGCCTAGCAGATGACAGAATACAATTCTGGGTACAGGTGGAATATTACGATTCTGAACACAGCCAGACCCGAGAGTCCCGCACAGTGGGAGAGAGGAGCCCACGCCTAACAGGTGAGGAGTACAATTCTAAACACAGCTAGATTTGAAAGTCCTGTATAGTGGGAAAGAGGCCTATGACTAACAGGTGAAATAATACAATTCTGAACATAGGTGAAAGATTACAATTCTAAACACAGCTAGATTTGAAAGTCCTCTATAGTGGGAGAGAGGCCTATGCCTAAAAGGTGAAAGAATACAATTCTGAACACAGCTAGATTTGAGAGTCCTGTATAAAGGGAGAGAGACCTATGCCTAACAGGTGAAAGAGGAGAGAAACATCAAAGCCCTGAAGCACATCAAAGCATTTACTAGGCAGCGGAGAAGGCCAAAACACTGAAAATAACATTATCATTTACTGGGCAGAGGAGAAGGCCAAAGCACAGAGGCCCATGCAACTTTGCTAGGCAGAGGATAATGCCAATTCAATGACATCCCCAGATGTATTTACTAGTCGGACGAGACTGCCAAAGCACTCACATGTGTTTTGTTATTGAGGAGAAGGCCAAAGCACAGAGAAATGCATATGCATTTATTGAAGGGAATTGTGAATTAAATTAACATGTCTGAATCTGCTGCAGGACTCAAACTCATTTTGGTGGATGGGGAAAGGGTAGATGAGATTTATTTGTTGGGTGTTTGGATATGCTCAGATAATGTGTGAGTGTCTGTGCTGGCCATGCCCATCAATTGACCGCTACAGATCTCTCCCTCTGCAATGGACCAAAGTATCTACCTCAAAATAATGTGGTGCATCAGGAAGAAAGATACATGTGCATGATGCTCCTTTGTACATACATCAGGTGTGAGAGGATGGAGTGCAGGAGGATTAGGAAGAAGAAGTTGAGTCACCACAAACCGATGTGAGAAAATATGATCTCAGCTCATCAAAAAAAAAAGAGCAAACCATAAATGAGGGAGAAGTTTTTTTTTTCCTGAAATGTCAAAAGCTGTGTTTTCTTTGGAAACAGATGACAATAAAGACCATTACAAAGAGATAGTACACCATACCCTGATTCACGAACGAGATTCAGACGCCTGTGATTTGATACCATAACAGATAGGAAGCGAGGCCTTGAGAGAGAAAAATCAGTATCAGGCATTGACAACACTGCAATTTGTAAGTATAATCAGTGTACACAGGAAGCATACATCCAGCACTCCCTGTGTACCAGTGTAAAATATTTCAGAACAATATTCCAAAAATTCCAAATGCTAGCCATAGTACAACTTTCCTGTCAGTCAAATAAACAGCACTGTATTATCACTCTTTTTTTATTTTAATTTTATTGGTTTAAAATCAAACCTTTAAAATATTACACAAACAAAATCAACAGAAGTAAAAACCACAAAATCCAGTGACCTTTATCTTCCCCCCCCCCAATTAAACCTCCTCCCTTCTCACTGCCCAAACAGAAAAAGTCACATTGCCAGATCTTATTTTCCATGATCAGCCTTGAAAGCACTTAAACTTGTTCAAGCATTCTCACAATTGTCCGGATTGATCTTTTAGTTTATCATCTATGACAGCCAGGAAGGAGGTCAGGGGCAATATTAATTTCATATCTAATCCATTCCACATTCTCCTCCACCACTCGTCTGCACACGCAGACTGATTTTCATAATGCCACCGGCCCAGATGAATTGATCTTGAATCTTTCAATTCTGAGCAAAAGAGGACTAAGTGTTTAAGGGACTCCAACTCCTTATTACAAAAGCAACAGATAGAATTTAGTCCCACATTACACGCCCAGTGGCCGGTTCGCTCTTTAATTTTCATTGCATTCAGCCGAAATAGCATATATAGTCTCCTGGCTTTCGAATTCGGGAAACGAGTCAGATATTTTTGAAGGATGTTGTAACCCCTTGATTCAGCAGGGGAATTTTTCATCGCATTGGCGGCTAAACGCTTGTTACATGTATTTATCCAGTCAGCGCGCCACAGGGTCACCTTGGCAGCCGTAGGATTTGTGTGAAGAGTTTTCAAGGTAATGTTGTTAAATGCTAAAAGATCTTCACATCTTTTTATCCATTGAGAGAGAATATCTGAGCCTCCCGATGGAGCATTGTGGAATTTCTCGAATTGGAATATTCCTTCCTCTACTCTAGTTTTTCGAAACAGTGCTAGTTGGTTCCAGCATATCCTAGCGTGCAGTGAAATTAAAGCTAATTCATACCGTATGCAGGCTGATGCAATTCCAGGTGGTAAGTTTAAGGTCTTGGTCCAGAACATATGTTCTAGTGAATTGCAGTGCGTTTTCCACGCCGTAAACCAGAATCGGCACAACTTTTTGTTCATAGAAATTACGCAGCGGTTGCAATGAAAATCGCCCATATTTTCTATGTATCACCAAGCCCTGGCAGGCCAGCTGACCACATTTTCGCTTTGAATCGACCACCCAAGGGTCATCACAAATGCTGGAATTTAGATTCATGCCGAGGTATTTTACGCTTTTTGAGAGCTGCAGTTTCGTTTGATTTAGAGACCACACATATTTTAAGTCTCTTGAGTTACGACTTGTTTTTAAATTCTCGAACACCAGTATTTCTGTCTTGGTTGTGTTGATCTTCAAATTATTCTGGCAAACATATTTTTGAACAGCTTCAAGTTTGCGTTGAAGACCAATCGGTGTTAAATCTAGAATTACCAAGTCGTCAGCATACAACAGCCAGCTTACCTTCGATGAATTGAGTTTTGGTGGAAAAGATTGCACCGATTGAATTGCGTCCCCAATATCAGAGATAAACAGGCCGAAAATTGCAGCTGCTAACGGGTAACCTTGCTTGACTCCTTTACACGTCTTGATTTGAGCTGACAACGTCCCCGATGTGTCCAGCCGAACGGCAATTGAAGTATTAGAGTGAAGCTCTTTAATTGCTGCAAGTAAGCCAACCGGACAGCCCCACAGTTCCAGTTTTTGCCACAATAGTTCACGGTCAATCATGTCAAATGCCATAGAAAAGTCAACAAAAGCAAGATACACTCTCGTGTTAGTTCTCAAAGCTTTCATTTTCAGCAGATTTAGAAGAAGCAGGTTTAGTGAACACCCTACAAATTTCACAAAACCCGTCTGTCTTTCATCCACACTTTTTGCTGATTTAGGCCAAGTGATCAATTTTACTTGCAACAGGGATGCAAAAATCTTGCCCAGAACATCGAGCAGTACCACCGGATGATAATTTTCCGGTGATGCTCTGTTTCCTTTCTTAAATATTGACACTATTACCCCAGTCTTCCATGAGGCTGGCACTTGCTTTTGCAAGTTGATTTTCGTAAATAGATCAAAACACAAGTCTGCCCATAGATCAGTAAACTGTTTGATCATATAGTTAGACAACCCATCGGGGCCGGGGGCCCTCAAGTTTCTTGCTCTCATGGTTACATCTCGAATATTGTCCTTTATGAAATGTAAATTCCATGATGTTATGTTGGTAGTTGACGTATTTGGAGCAATATCTTTGGAGTATAGGGCTGTGAAGTGGTTTACCCACTCTATTTCAGGAATAGGGCAAGCTTGCAAGGCCACTTGCGAGGTTTCCATGCAGTTGATAGTTCGCCAAAACTCGCCACTGTTTTTATTCATAAGGATCTTCATCTTTGCTTCAGCATCGTTTTGATGTAATATAAATCGATGGCTTTTGATCCAATTTTTATAGGCTTGTTTGACTACTTTGTTTTTTACTGCTATTTCACTCTTTGGGCCTTTATTATTTTTTCGAATTTCAGCTCGCATCATTCTTTTTCGTTGTTTTACCATAAGATCAAAACTATGTTTGTTCACAAAAGACCAGTTTTTCATACCAATATTTTTGGTTTTAAATTGAGATAAAATTGGCACATATTCAATCTCGTCTGACTTTGACTTGAATTGTTTACATATCTTAGCCACGTCTTGTTCTTCCAATTTTAGGCGAAGACGATTTGTTTCCACTGTGATTTTAGTTTTCCACTTTTTGATTTGTGGACTTTGTGTGTCTTGAAATCGTAGTTCTAGCATTTCATGATCGCTATTTTTCATAGAACGAACTTTCATGGTCTTAATTTTTCCATGCAGCGTGTCAGAAACAAAAATATAATCAATGATGGAACTTTGACCTTCCTGCTGCCACGTGGGCTTAGCCAGTATGTCTCCTTGCGTTCGATCATTTAGCATTGAGAGTCCTCTTACTTCCATTTCTTCTAACCATAATTTTGACAAATGACCTTTGGCGGGACACTGGGGATTGAAAAAATCAATATTTAAGTCACCACAAACTATCAAAGCACTTCCACTGTTTGATTCCAACAAGTTATCAAGAATTGCGGTGACCTGATCAATAAATGGAAGTGACCCAGTCCGTTGGTGATTCCAATATAAGTTAATAATATAGATCACGTCGGCGGTTTTGCGTAACTCACAGACTTGGATGTAGGGCGTGTAATTCATTGAGTTCTGCAACCGGTATCCCGATGACCTTTTAATCAATGTCAGGAGACCTGCTACTGGGCGGCCCTTTTCTGCTTTAATGGCAGGATTGATTGCACATTCATAGTCTGTGATTGTTGGTAATTCACAGATCCAGGTTTCCTATAAACAGATTAATTGTAACTCGTGTGCCCATTTATTATTTAAGAGATGTGAAAAACCACGCGTATTCCATGAGGCAAAAGAGCATTCTTGATCCACATTAAACTTCGGGCATTAGCTGTTCAAATTTGCATTTAGTGTCGTGGCCATCCAGTTCCAGTCTTCTACGGGGACATGTTCTCTTTGAGTGCTTATTTTTATCAAGGAGGATTTTTCAGTTTGTCTCTCGTTATCTATAGTAATCTTAATTTTCTCCATTGAACTTCTTCTGAAGCTCATGGCCTCTTCAACCGCCGCAAAACTTTGGGAAGGCGAAGCGGCCGATTGCGCACTGCGAGTTAGTCCATTCCGGTTGGACGAGAATCGCCAGGTTTTCTCACTTTGATCCAACTTTCTCGCCACTTCAAAAGGTTTAGAGGTGCACTTATTAGAAGGCCGGGCTTCTCGTGGCTGATTTGACATCTCTTCTTTTTCGCATCGTTCCGGGTCCCTCACTTTATAAGTGTCGTAACCCATTGATAACAGCTCTTCATTTGCATCCAAAATTACATTTGCGATTAGGTTAGAGTTTAGATGTAAAATCACCTTATCGGTGCATATTTCCTCTGGGAATTCAATCATTTTCAGATCTTTCGACTCCAAAGAGCGAAGACGAGGTACATGATGAAGCAGTCGTAGCACATTAGTTCTATTCAGAATAAGTTTATCCAAGCCCTCCAGTCGCTCTAACATTAACTTAATCAGCAACGATGGCTCTGCCGTTTGTATGGCAGGCATCCTGTTCTTGTTTTTCAGATTTTGTGCCAACATTTTGGGCTTATATAAGTCCGATTTCTGGAACTTATCTACTTTGGCATCAAGAGTTGCTTTCGCGCCTGATCCCAATTCCTTCTCAAGATACCTCTCATATAAGTTACACTGGCTTGAGTCGTCAGTATTTTGAACTTTCAACTGGCCTTGTATCCTTTGTCTTTCTCTTTTAGCTTGTAGTGTAATGAATTCCGGACTCCTTGGCACTCTACCCTCATCCTTCTCCTCTACAACTAGCGGAATGATCTCACACAGTCTGTCTCTCACTACACGTCTTGGACAGGTTAATGGAGCTTCACCCTTCTGTGACTCACTCAGGGTGCAATTTTGTTTCTCTAATGATGTAATCTTACAATCGCTGCTCGATTTTGTTTCTAATGCAGATACAGCAGCTTCTTGAGTGACGCGTATTTCCACAACAGTTTTAACCGTTTCAACATTGAGTTCAATCTTGTCCTCATAAACTGAAAGATCCATTAATTCCGCTAGTCTTGCCAAGTCCTCTTCGTTGGGCGGACTCTCCATCGCGTTAGACTTTGGATCATCTATTTCAAGGTGGACAATCTGAGTCTCCTTTATTGTATACGCTAATTTCAAACTGGTGGAAATAGCCTTGTCAACTAGTTGAAACATATTTAAATTCCGTAAGAATTTTCGGGCTCCTTTTTTTTGCGATTTTTTTCAAGCAGGCATGTTCTTTTGCTTTTTCATTAGAGGATGATTTTTCTTTGAACCTATAGTTGAAGTCGGTTGCACTTCTAGATCTAAGCTTTCAAAAATAGGAAACAGACCTGCGGACTTCGCTGTTATCACCGCCACATTCTGCGGGTCAGAAACCCCTTCTATAATTTTCTGAAGTGGAGATGAACCAGAGGCCATTTGAGGGTCCACTAAGGCTGGATTAGATGCATTATTTGCTTGCATAAAAGCTGTATTAAACGAAATATCAAGAGCTTTTACTAAGCAATCATTTTTGGAATGTGATTCATCAACAAGCTTTTGCTTGCGCACCTCGATTTCCAACAGAGCAGTACTTTCTTTAGGCCTCTCATTCGAGCTGTCAATCACTTCTGTTATTGAACTTCATGGTGACTTACTATGCAGGAGAGATTGCATGTGTGATTGGACAGGCTGTAAATGAGGATCAGGCATCTTGGCCAGTTTGAAGAGTTTACGCAGACATTCAAATTGGCAGCTAAAGCTTTACTTCCCAAGTCTTTCAGGTTAGCGTCGTCCCGCAGCTCATCTTTTTTTTTTATTATGGCTGTGTGTGATTTATGAAATAAGGACAAGGCTTCTTTTACAACCTCTGCAAACAGCTTTTTGTCAATCATATCATTCTTTTTAGCCTCATTTGTTGCTAGGATGCCCGCCATAATTTGATGAGTCATCTCTTCTTGTGTCTATCTCTCCCCTGCATTGATTCTAGGTGAACCAGTTTTGAATTCATCAGAGCTAGTAAAGTTGTGACATCCTTCACGTTATCATTTAAGGTTTCATATAACTTAGTGAAGGGTGTGAGAGAAATTCACATTGCCAATGTAAGAGCTATTAATAGATCATTAGAGGGCACGTGAACACAAGGACTTGGCCGCTCACCTTCCAGTCTCCCCTGTGCCTTATGTGGAATGCGTCTAGAGCATGCCCCGGCCCTCCTAATCTTAGGAAACGGACGTTCACCAATCGAGGAGTCCAACGTATCAGAATCGTCAGATGTCTCTTCACACACTGAACTTTCGCTTCCAATGATGTGACGTCTCTTGTTGCTGGACTGACCAGTCTTGGGTGGAATAGGCACTCTTTTCTGCGAATCGGCCACATTCCCCTCTTGTGACAGTTCAAAACTATCAGAAGACTCTGTCACACATGGTTTACTTCTTTTATAATTACCAATTCCCCATATATCTGGATTTGAGTTAGTGACACTCATACAATTCCTTTCTGTTGGGCTTTGGATAATAACTCATGAGGTAGATTAGATACATTCAACCGGTTACAAGATCTGGATTTGTTTAAACTTATTAGGTTCTGTAGTACTGCAGAGACTACCTCTAACGAGTTTCTTTTGTCATTATTTAGTAAACCATTTCCTGTAGCATTTCGAATATTCTGTGTATTTGTATTCTATGCCATGTTGTATTCAAGCTAGAATCCTTAAGGGGAGTCTCTGTGGGCTGTGAAGCATAAAGGGGCTCTTAGCATTTTGAGGGGCGGCAAAAGAATCACACAGCAAGGCATTTACAGGATTGCTCAGCGACGTGAGAGAATCGTAGATTGTACTTACAGCATTTTCGTGGCCAACGCCCGCGCCACCTGTCCCGCTGGGCGAAGCAGTTAGCCCCATATTACACTCAGGGGGAGGAAGCGAGGCAGAGCCCGCTGCAGCATCCGCCAAATTCACCAGGCGCTGCACGATCCCCGCCTCACTCGCGATCCCCACAGCGGCGCCGGGCTCGCCCGTGACCACCGGCCACGCCCCCTGGCCCAGCCCGCCAATGTCATCAACGGACGCCACGGCAGGGGATCTTGTGGCATCCTCCATTCTCCACTCCTCGGCAGCCTCCTCGCACACCGGCACAACACCCATCAAGCCAGCGGTCTCCGCTCCACTCGGCGACAGCGGCAGATCGGCCCGGCCAATCCGTGAATCAAGGTCGGTATTACTGCTCGCTTCAATCTCGATACCACTTGACTTTGCGTTCTTCATATTATTCATATTAGTTTTTTTGTTGGTCCTCTTAACTTGGTTTGAGAACGTTGAGATCATGCCCCCATCCCTCTCTACTTGTTTTACTTGCAAAGGAAGGGGAGGAGGCAATGGGGAGGGAAGGCTGGAATTAGCCTGCACATGTAGGGTAAAGGGCGTGGACGTGCCACGAATAGGTGATATACCAACGTCCAGTGTTTTCAGGGGTTCAAACACATCTTCCAACGGCGTTACAGATGCATCTTCAGCTAAGCCAATATTGTCAGTTACTGACCCACAGGAAAAGTATTGACTCCCTTTTTTGGTTTTCGATTTTTTCGCCTGCAATACTTCTAAGTTTGCTGTTTGTCTTACTTGAGCTCTAGTTCTTAGCAGCACATTAGATGTAATGAGATTAGATGGATCCATTTCTTGCAGACTAATTTCGTCTGATTATTGGCCTTGCACTTTGTGGCACTCGCCAAACAGCAAACAGCGATATCCTCAGTCCTTTGGTCCTCAGGGCTTAGCGCCACAAGGGCGGAAGAGGCGGCCTTAAGTACCTGTTTGACCAGGGTCAGATGACCGGGTCAGTTGGTGAATTAAAGGTACAGGCACACACACCTCTGTTTCCTCTCCTCTCCACCTAGTTGAAAGTAACAATCGCCACAGCAAACAGCGATATCCTCAGCCCTTTGGTCCTCAGGGCTTAGTATTCTCACTCTACAGAACCTACACTCATCGACTACAAAGTTAATTGAGCAGAGAACAAATAGGAGGCAAGATTAGGACCTTTCTGTCATGGCCACAGGCCCCAGAACACAAAAACCACACCGTCTAGTGATGAGGGCAATGGGTCACTTCACTCACATATGTCCCTTTGGGAACCATAAACACAGGGGCCCTGGCTGGAATCAGACCTTCGGCGCCAGGCTCATATAGAGATGTGAGCAGGAACACTTTATTTCAGTGCAGGTGTGCTTTTACTTTATTTCAGTGCAGGAATGCTTTTATTTTACAAGAACCTTCCAGGAGCTGAAAGCCTTTATTCCAGAGAACATCCTCATGTGCTGACTCATCGGGTGTGGCTCCCTAGGCCTGGTCTTCAGGTGCTGACTCATCAGGTGAGACAGGGTGTGGCAGGCAAGCTGAACCTGGTGGGTGTGGCTTCAGAAGCTCAGCTCCATCCTTAAGGCCGGTGCTTCGCGTTACTGTGCACTTGCATGCAACGTGACACTCACTGCCGCTTGGACCAGTTTTCTTACCTTTGAAACCAGGCGTTCTACTGCATACTCACCTCCAGGTAACTGGTGCTTCATCGCTTAATCTGCAGACTCATCTCCTGACATCCAGTGATCTTGATCCCGACACAGCAGCACCACACTCCGCATCCACGAACTCAGACCCTGTGAAGGAGAACAAAGACAAGGGGGGTCATTACGACCCAGGCGCTAATTGCACCAACTTTACCACCATGGTGTAAACTATGTTTACACCATGGTGGATGGCGGATTTACCGCCCCATTCCAAGGTGAGTGGGGCGGTAAATCCCCATTTCCCATTTTCCCTTCCCCATTCCCATTTTTGCCCCATAGGGCATAAAGGGAGTGGGGAAGGTGCTAATTACGCCACCGTAAATTACAGTGGCGTAATTAGCATCCTGGCAGGTTAACGCCATGGATTTTAACGGCTGCTAAAAGCAGCCGTTAAAATCAGAATCAGGGGTTAAGGGTTAACGACGGCGTTAACCCTTAACGCCTGAGTTGTAATGAGGCCCAAGGTTATAACATCCGTCCTAGGGCCGTGCCGCATTTGAACTCCGCGCGCCCCCTAGTTAATAATTTACCAGCTACTGTACCACTGCAGCTTTGTTCCTCATTCCCTCTGGGTACCGACTTGAGCTCTGCAGCTTCTGCGTGGCCGGCAACATCACCTGCAAGAGCAGAAAGCAGAAGAGCAAACTTCAAAAGTGGAATGGCCAGCAATACAAGACAACAAAATTTACAATACAACAAAAATAGACGAGGAAAGACAAAGGCAAACAGGAACACTTACCTGAAATATAGTGGCTTAATCACAGCAGGACTGGACTACCACATGCAAGGGACCAGTGAAGGAACTCGCACGAGCAGTCCCGAGCAGCATCACCTATTACCACCAGTCACCACATAAGTGCAGAGGGTGAAGTCAGACCCGAGCGACCCCAACCCTGGGAAGGCTGCAACCATGCCCCAATGCCTCCGCAGAGACCAGGTGAGCATAACACTTTCTCAGCCATTCTCACACATCCACAGTGTAAAGCTATTTTGTGGTAGAAAGGCTACATGCACATCTTGCCATCTGCCATATATGCAAAATAAGTGTTTTATAAGGGAAGCCAGCTACCAATTTGCGACCTCTTGCTGTAGGCTCAAATAAGAGGTTATCATCTTCATGCCTGGCAAAAGTAAAAAGTAAAAAATCATCATCATACTCCTAAACTGCAGGCAATGGGCATGCACCACTAGACCATAGAATCTTGTCAATTCACAGATTTCCACAACCCATCTCCAAAGCGTTTAAAAATGTAAAGTCTTTGACTCAAATATGGAGTCTGCATGAAATGCATGGTTGGTGCAGCAGTGGATATGTCAATCCAAGTCTCAGTGAAAGCTTCAGTTCTGAACATCGTCTGCATTTTCTGAAACAGTAGAAAACATTTTGTTTTTGTTCAGGCCAGTCAAGGTTTGATTTGCATTGCACTGCTGTCATGAGAAAAAGACAGTATTTACGTGTCCTAGCATTCCTCAGCATACACCGGCCCAAGTATCTGTGAAACACTAATAATGGCAGTTGGCCTCTCTGGAGAATTACTGTCTTACAGGAGATTGGGGGACCCTGAATGAGGTTGGCAGAGAGAGACACAATCACTTCTTCTTGGCTAAGAGAAGGTAGGCATATCTTGTTGTGTCCATTCCCGATGTGCAGGTTTTCTGTTTGCCAATCTTGGTTTGGGAAGCTGTCCAGTGAGGTTCATGGCAGGGATGAAGTGGAGTGCATATTTGCCAATGGTGATGTAACCTTTTCTATAATGTTTCTTTGTAATCTGTAACATAGGTGTTAAGTGCCAGTGCCAGTTTTACAACCTAATTGAGAGAGTGAAAGAGTTCTTGCATTCCAAAAATCACACTGACCCCCTTGTTTGTGTATTGGGGAAAAGTGATAAGACTTTCATGGACTTATTTTGGGAGAGCAGGACACCCTGTTTTGGGAGAGCAGAACACCCTGTCAGAACACAATCCTGGCAGGAGGAAACAGCAGGCCCCTCTTTTGGAAGACCACAACACAGACTCCTATTGGCATAAATATATGTCAAGCCTGCTACAGTCACAGAATAGCATTCTGCACTGAATGAATGGTGGAGACTTTGACTCTGATAATAGTGGAAGAGTGCAAAGAAAAAAGTACATCTTTAGCTTTTCTTCAATTTCAATGTATTTGACACTGCCAATCAGAAGGGAAAAGTCCTGAATTATAGTACCATGCTCACGGACTGTAGGTTCTGCTTCAAGGTATTTGCTCAACCCAACAGTGGATCCCCTAATGCTGTGCGTCTGCATATTACCAGCGCACATAGTCCTCTCTTTTACTCCCATTTGCTGAGTCATCTAGAACAGAGTGTGCTAGTGTAGGAACATGTGATTCTCTAAGGCATTCACTGATGGATCATCATTCCTGCTCACACCGACTGACAAGAGTCCAAGCAAATCACATATTATGTGCCTGTAGTCCTCATTTTCTGCCGCAAATGGTCTGACCAAATGAAACCACACCCGGAATTCTACCACTATCTACAGGAGGCTTAACTGCTGGTGATGGTACAGTGGCCCAGGAACAAATCATTGTGTCACAGTTTAAAGCATTTGCTCACCATGGAAATGTCCAAGGCACTCTTACTTGGGTTAAACTGATTAACTGTCTTCTGGCAGAGAATGCATATTAAACTCCCCTTCCACTTTTCGTCACCTAAAGCAGTATCACACCGATGACCAGGAAAACAGTGAGATCATGGGTGTGGATGTGATCTGACCTGAATTCACTGTCTTGAGAAAACCCTGAATCTGACACCTCTGACACACACAGACACACTCTCTCTCTCTCTCTCTCTCTCTCTCTCTCTCTCTCTCTCTCTCTCTGTCTCTCTTTACCTGGGACTCTTTGGTTCCTACAGCACCACCTCCTCTCCCCTCTGACCTTCATCCCCTACACTTCTGTGGCTACCTTTCCCTCCTCCAAGTTCTAGATGATCGCCCACCTCCTGCAGTGACTACTCAAGTGAGCCTACACATAACACAACCTGCTCAAAATTGATAGCTACATGGTCCTCCTCAACCACACGTTGCATCCCTTCCTCTGTCTATGTATCTCAAACATCATCTCTATCGCCTCAACCATCACATCCCCTCCCAACCATCATCTGCTCCCACTTACTCTCCCTCCAAATAAAAGACATGGGGCCTCATTCCGACCCAGGCGGTAAGGGGTTTACGGCAGCGTAAACAGCGCCGACCCTTACCGCCTGATTCCGAGGTCCCTTAGCGCCATGGAGGATTTAACACCTGCTTTTAGCAGGTGTTAAAATCCATGGCGCTAAGGGACCTTGTTGTTAATTACGCCACCGTAATTTACGGTGGCGTAATTAACGCCTTCCCCACTCCCATTATGCCCTATGGGGCAAAAATGGGAATGGGGAAGGGTAAATGGGGATTGGGGACTTACCGCCCCGCCAACCTCGGAATGGGGCGGTAAGTCCGCCAACCACCATGGCGTAAACGTAGTTTATGCCATGGTGGTAAAGGTACGACCCAGGCGGTAACTTACCGCCTGGGTCGGAATGAGGCCCATGGTCAAGGTCTCGATGTGCAAAACCCAAATGTACTTAAAGTGTCAATGTGGAAAACACAAAATAAGTGACAAAAACAAACTAAATTATTCTCACAAGACTCACATGATGTGAAAGAGTTTGTGGATTTCACAAGCAGTGGGGAAGGTGATTTAGCATAGCACAGGAAGACTTGGTAGGTCCACACACAAAGGTTTCTCTACAAACACCAATGGAAAAGTACTAGGAAACTTTTTTTTTAATGTTTGTGGGGACAGAGAAAAGGGGAGTGCAAGAGTCATATCTTTTGTTTTTCTAGCATTTTAACTGGGAGTATAAGTAAACATACACGATTAGAGAAGAGGGAATACGAACAAACACACACAGACAAAATGGGATAAAACAGACATCAAGAAACAACGCCACCTTAATAACTAACAAATCCCTCCAAAAGATACCAAAACTCTGCTAAACTCACCAACAAGCACTTCAAAACACCTCATCCAAATCCACCAATGTTGTGAACCTGTCCTGTACACTCCTAACTTTACAGCCAAACAAAACAGAACGCAAGCTGGGCCAAATGTTTAATGGCCCAGGGCCTTTAGCTGGTCAAACCCACATCTCGAGTCTCTGGCCCTGAAAATGACAGAACGCCTCAGAAAGTGCATAGAGAACCGCTGCAGTGTTTGACACTTGGGAGGTCCCCCAGGAAAGCTGTGGGCCAGGCTGAACCTTTCCAGAAAAGCTTACATTTCACATTTTGCACATATTGGGAAGTCTGAGTACCCCTATTCAATAATTATGTAAGGAACCAGACACCCGTGTACGCCAGAACATTGGCATATACGGTAAACGTGCTGAAAACACCTTTTATTCTTTGTGGCACAGGATTTACGATTTATGTTCTGTCTGTTGGACCACAATATATCAGTCACTATTCTTTCTGTGGCTTACGAATCTGTCTTCTGTCCATCTCGTGCTTTTACCTGTCTAACTGTTTTCTGATGGAAAGACTAATGCATTTGCTGCCATGGGATATAAATACTCATGCGTACTGTGACAGACATTGAAGAAATGGGATTGTTTTTCCACACCGCAGCCGTTTCTCAAACCTTTGCTTTTCAGCTGATATATTTGTAAAGGTGTGTCTAAAAAATGCACTGTTTGGACATCATTTATTGGAGCCAACATCCCATTAGTAACGCTCCTGCCCTAAGAATGGTGCGCTCATTTGAAACACTCGCTTGTTTGGGGCATCAAGAGGAAGACATAAAAAGTAATCAAGGGCTTCTTTGCGATCCCAGGAGTTCTAATGTTTCTGATTGTGGTGGAGATGTTTGCTACTATTTTATTAATGTGCTACCACTTGCAATATGGGGTTACACTAGTTGGTGTTCTGTGAGTCCTTTTAATATAATATACATAGAGGGGTTCAATCATTCCCCAGAACCCTTTTTTACATAGTGCACCACTCATGTTCGGGGTCCTTTCTGCTCTCCTGCGCAATTTCCTTTAAGCCTCATAGCACTAATTGAGCAAAGGGATGTTTTCCCGCCTTTTCTTGTCAATGTTTGTTTGTCATCGAATTTTTAGAAAGCACACTTGACATGTGATGTTTTTGTATTCGCCCTGGGCACGTGGTAGATGGTTTGCTGTTTGAATGGTCGTTCCTGCTGTGCCAGCAAAGTGTGGTCTTCTCCCTACTAGGGAGATTTCCATTTTTATTAAGACACCCTTCCTGCTCTCAGTTTTCCTAAGCATGATTTTAATTCTATGGGCATCTGTATTTTGAGAATTCTCAGATGTTCTCCATGCATTTCATCTTGATGTCACCCTTGGTCTTACACTCGTTGCCTTGATTTTCTGAAGGGTACATATTTTGTTTTGGGGTAGTTCATGAAGGAGGATGAATAGAACATTCAACACATTCACGATTGAATGTGAAATATCTTTATTGTCAAAGGAAAACAAAGTTGAGGATTAGAACTTTAAAAGGTGGTGGCCAATAAAGGAAGAATTGCCTATTTCACAGCACAATGTAAACCGGGCTTTTAGGGTTACTCGGCATACTAGTGTGGGTAACCCCTTCTTAAGAATCTCTGTTGTCCTAAAGTGGTTTTACCTGGTTAACTTACCAAATTCCATTGCTTGGTTTTACTTCAACTGATAATGATGATCAGCGTTAGGGTAAGGAAACTGTTACAGTGCTTAGGGGTGTGCCAACTCATAGATATTAAAAAGGGAAGTATTTTTGTAACAGGGTAAACAGACCTGAGGCCAGGTTCTATTTTAAGAGGAACTAATTTGCAGGTCCCAAGTCGAATTCCTTCTTCTAATTTACTTAGGTATGATTTTCACCCCCTTTCTGGCCGATTTTCAGGCTGCAATTTTACCCACCGCCCCCAGGATAGGGCCACTCCCCTTGTTTTGGGCTCTTCACAGGCTCTTCTCAAGCTCCTCTGCACCTGTCAGGCACCCTCTCCAGCAAGGTTTTAATGCTTCACTTCTTTCTCTCTCTCTACGTTGGTGGCCTAGGCACTACCACCAGGATCAAGGCTATAGCCTCCAGCTGTTCCTCAGTGGTTTTGTAGAGAGGCAGATGAACACATCATCTTTAGAGAATGTCATATTGGAAGAATATCAAGAGAATACTGTGCATGACACATGCTATCAACCCAATACCACGTCGAAGGTATTTGAATGAATATGTGACTAAAATGATGAAGTAAACATATGTGCGAAACTGTAGAAAACCATATACACTTAGAAGACAAGTAACAAGAAATGCAGTATATATATATATATATCTATATATATATAAATATATATATAGATATATATAGATATATATATCTATATATATATATATATATGAAGTTGCTTTGTACCTCTGTATAAAGCTGTCAGAGTGCACTCCAGAAAACAGACCGGCGTAGAAATTCCACACTGGACCCAGAGTTTCAAGAAGACCAACGAAGCTCCAAGCATCCAAAATATTCTTTAATCAATTTGATGCCATGGACAAAAGAAAAGTGGACGAAAACAACACGTTTTGCGGCAAAGCTGACCGCGTGATCACGTTTAGGGTACAGAAACAAAAGAAGGACATTTAAACCTTGCACGCTCTCTATGGTGAGCATGGATAGAATAACGTGCACAATTGTAAGCATGCATTTGCACAAAATCTGCCATGTTTAAACATGTTGTGAACCCAAGTGGGTCGTGTGAAATACACTAAAATGCATGAAAACACATTTGTTAAAAACATAAAATGGACTAATAGTGTTTCTCCTTTCTCAGCATATAGAACATACACAATAAACATTATTATGTTCACAATTTGCAAATGCAACACATTTTTTGTTAGTTTCATGCTGGAATTTCCATGTGTTGAGTCTGCTCGTGATATAGAGCTAGTCATTAACCATGTTATTTAATTCGGACATTATGAACTATGTCCGCATTAGTTTATACCTCAAACACATGCATGAACTGTATAGTAAGTGCACGAACAAATGGCCAGTTAATTTTAAAACAAGTGTTTTTCGTAAACCAGGTTACTTGGCAAGGTGAAAATTGTTGTTCCTAAAATTCAAATTCAGATTTCAAAGAACAATATCAGAACATATTATGTGTGGGTTATTGGAGTACTTGTCCAAACGATTACTTATGATCTAGGCATTACCTATTTAAAGTGCAAATGCCTTTAGACTGCCTGTGTAATAAAACCAAAGTCAGTCTGTTGCTAATAAAGTGCTCAGTGCATAAAAAAGCAGCTTTATGGATATACCACGTATAGAAATGCGTAAAGTGCAAGTGTCTATGTGCAAAATTGCAATAGCTTACCAAGATGGGTAAAGTGCAAATAGCAATATAGCAGCTGATAAGGTATCCTTTATGAAGGTATATAAGGTGCTTAGTGCATGCAGTACCTAAGTATTTAATCGAAAAAAAAAAAAAAAACACTGTCATTTGAATAATAGTGCAATTAAAATGCATGGCTGCGACAATAAATCAAACCTTAGTGGTAAAAACACAGACAATTGTATGCTGGCTGTATGTGTATTAGAGAAAAGACATATTAAGTACACTATAATAAAATGCAACCGCAGGTTTAACTAATGTTCCTAAATAACGCAGCAATGGAATTGCTGTACCCTATGCAAGAAAAAAGAAGAAAAGTTTAAAATTAGATAGCTAGGGGTAGAGAGAATCTAAAATTCATTCAATTACTGTCATTAAAATATTGAATTGATAGACTTTATATCCTACAAGCTAATGTGAGAAACAAAGGTAGTGTAAACAAAATATAACATAGAACTACTAATTGTGTTAAAAATATGGCAGAGTTATAGAGAATGGAGGAAAGGGAGTACCAAAAGGAACACGTAAAAAACTGAGTACAGTGTATCTTCATCATAAAATATGGTATAGATACAGACTCCTTGTTCAAGTGCCCAGGAAGGTGTAAAGTTCCTCATCCAGGTTATGTCCCTTCGGTTTCTTAGTTTTTAAGTCCAAAATATATTTTGTCTCAGATTGTCTAAGGAGCAGCTCCTGTTGCCTCCTCTCGGTGCCTTCAGAATTGTATGTATCCCAAAGTAGGCGAAGCCTTGTAGGTTACCTCCATGTTTTTCCTGAAAATGTAGAGCCATCGGATACGTGGGATCAATAGTACTACCAGCGTACCATTTGTCACATGGACAAGTGAGCACATACACAACATACTCAGTTTCACAAGTGATATGAGATTTAATGATCATGTTTTTGTGTAGTATTGGATGGAGGTAGTTTTTGGTGTTTTTTGCAAATTTGCACGCCTTACATTTCATGCATTTCTGAAAAACATCTGGAATGACACCGAGCCAACTTTGGCCTGCTGAGACAGTCTTGGGACTCATATAACTGGATACAAGGCTATCCCGGAATGAGGTAGAACGTCTGAAGGTGATGTTGATGTTATTACCCAGAATGCTTCGTAAATGTTCACCTTGTTTCAATATATGCCAATGTTTATGCATTATATGGCGTATATTATTTGAAGCCTTGCTATACGGTAGAATTAATCTGGTGTCTCCTGTTTCGTAGATCGTCGCTGTTGAGACTTTAGACATCAACAAGATAGAATGGTCTTTTTCTCGTGCTTTGCTATATGCTCTTTCCAGCACTTTCTTGGGATAGCCTCTTTGTAAGAACTTTAAAACCATGCTTCCACACTCTTTATCAAAAGTTTCAAGTTGGGAACAGTTGCGTTTTATGCGAATGAATTCGCCATAAGGTATAATCCACTTCAGAGCTGTGGGGTGGTTACTTTTTGCGTGTAGGGGTGTGTTAGACCTGGTTGGTTTACGATAAAGTTATGTCACTAATTCACCTTGTGCCACAGTAACAAGAATATTTAAGTAGACAATAGCAGTCTTGCTATGGGACTCAGTGAACTGTAGATCAAATTCATTAATGTTAAGTATTTTGACAAACTCCAATCATTCAGTAATAGACCCATCCCAGATGACAAAGAGGTCATCTATGTAACGTAACCAAAGTACAACCTTGTCTGTGTTGTGAGTATTTGTAGATGTCCAAACTTTAAACTTCTCCCACCAGCCCATAGTAAGATTGGCGTATGAAGGAGCAACAGTCGTTCCCATAGCTGTACCTTGCAACTGAGTAAAAAAGTTCTTATTGAACAAAAAGCTGTTATTTGTCAAGCATAAGTTTATCATTTCCAGAATCATCTTGCCGTGTTCTAAATAGTTGAGTGATCTGGTTTTTAGAAAGTACTCACATGATTTCAGGCCATCCATGTGCTTGATAGATGTGTAAAGAGAGACCAGATCAAGTGTAGCTAACATATAAGACTTTTCCCAAGGTATCCCATCAATTTTGTTAAGGAAGACCTTAGTATCACGTCGATATGAAGGTAAAGTGGTGACAAATTTAATTAGGGTTTCATCCACTAATTTTGATACGCTTTCGAGTAGTACACCACATAACGTAACTATAGGCCTCCCTGGTGGTCTAGTTTTATTTTTGTGTACCCTGGGTAGGAAATAAATAGTAGGCATCACCGGGAATTGCGGATGTAGATATTTACACATATCCTCATCAAGCAAGCCTTTCTATTTCCATTTAGTGAGTAACTCAAAGAGTTTATTGTTCATCTCTGCTGTGGTATCAATGGCCAATAGCTTATAGCAATCTGTGTCTTTCATTTGTCTATTGGCCTCACTGATGTAATCTTGCCGATTCATGGTGACTATGTTGGTACCCTTATCTGAGGGTTTGATAACATAGTCATCCAATGCACATATGTTAGACAAGATCTCCTGCTCACAGCGAGTGAGATTATCTTTCATATTCATTTTCTATTTCCTGAATTTCTTTAGGTCACTGATGACCAGATCTTGAAAAGCCTCAACATGCCTTCCTGGCTTGAACATATGATTGAAGCGTGATTGTAATTTAAGTTTACTTTTGCTGGGCCAATCAGTTTGTATATTCATTAGTTCCCATTGTGGGTCACTGATATCTTTGTTGTCTTGCCATTCCGATTCGCGATGGATAAGGTTATGTAATATGTGTGAGTCCTCAATTGTCACAGGGGTATAGCCACTCAGAGGTTCATCTTTTCTAGGTTTAGGTGGATTGATGGCAAATATATATATATATATATTCAGAGGAAAAACAACTTTGTTAAAGGGACATTATGATTAAGTTGCACTACTAAAAACCTATGAAATTCAGTAAAAAAAAACTTTGTTAAAGGGACGTTATGGTTCCAAGTAAAACTGAAAAAGCCTTGAAATTGCCCAGTTATGGTAAGCTAAGCAAACATAACACATGCCAACATCGTGCACTGCTAATACTAACACCCAGGACATCAAAGATTACATCACAGATGTCATTGATGACATCACTGATGACATCAAATGTGTATTTACTTTTCATGAACAGTCTGTACAAGGGATTCTTATAGTAATGTTGATAAAAAAAGTGTGACAGATTATTGGAATAAATATCATGATGTATTTTGTGCATTAAGTAATGCATTGATACAAATACCATTCTATTATCAGGTTCTTTCCACTATAGTAAGCTACTCATGTAGAAACATAGGCATTGTGTACAACATACATGATGGTTGTACAATATTATTAATCTTACCATGTTGAATAGTAAAATGATGAATGCTTTTTTTATTACCGTTTTGTCTACTGTGCAACATTTAATAACTAGCTAATAAAACCCACTTACTACATAATTGCATTATTCGAAACAAAACACAAATAACAACAACACATAGACATATGAGCATATACAGGGAAAATGAAGTAAACAACAGTATTACCAGCCAATCTTCATACCCCAACTGATCAACTTTATACACATAAATAATTGCTCTGCTTCAAAGCTACTACTTCCCTAAGTATAACTATCATATAATGTGACTGATCCTAAGGAGAGTAGTATGCATACAATGTATACAAATATGAGCATACCCAGGAAAGTAAAGTTATAAAAAAAGGCAGAACTATAAGAAAGTGTTGATAACCTTACTAATTATCTTTATACACACAAAACATTGCTGTTTTCCAAATCTGTGTTTTCCCCTATGTGTATGTTTCATATGCTGTGAGTGAACCCCAAGTGAATTACTGTGAGAACATATTTGAAGTATGACTCTTCAAATATAGTACTTGAATATGAATTATGAGTATATGAATTTTTAGTTCCTGACTGTTACTGGCCTAGATAAGTCAGTAAAGGAGAAAAGAGGGAGCCATACATCTGTTGTCATCAGTGATGTCATCAATGACATTTGTGATGTCATCTTTGATGTCCTGGGTGTTAGTCTTAGCAGTGCATGGTACTGGCACAAGTTATGGTTGCTTAGTTTACCATAACTGGCGAATTTCAAGGTTTCTTTGGTTTTACTTGGAACCATAATATCCCTTTAACAAAGTGTTTTTTACTGAATTTCATAGGTTTTTAGTAGCGCAACTTAGCCATAACGTCCCTTTAATAAAGTTTTTTTCACTGAATATAGATATAGGTAATGTAAATGTGATAAATGTTTACTAAGACGCCCTTACCTTACATACATTTAACATAGAAAATACTAAACCCCCTGCCTCCCTTGTGATTTTGATGTCCACGGACCGTGTGCATGTCCACCGGCGTACACGGCCACCATCATCACTATCCAAAAACTCCTGGGGTATCTTACATTTTTGTATCATACAATAAAAACACCAAACTTGTTCAAAAAGCACCACATAAATACATTACATTTAATAATAGATAAGAAGTGGAAACTGTATATGTAAGACACCAACCGTCCACTGAAGTAGCGTTTGCAATATAATGGATTACTAAAACAAAATAAATATGCCTCCAACAGAATTACCTCACAGAAACTGCACAGCAAGAAGCAAGAACATACTTAGCACTAGTAAGTACACTACATTTATTTCATATATTAATACAATTTCTGTATTAGGTACACTAAAACTAATATATATATATTTTATTTACACAGAAATGTCCAGTACTTTGGAATGGCTGGAAGAAAATTTACCACAAGATGAAATGAGTGAAGACAGTGATACTAATGGTAGACACAACATTTCTCTATATTTAATAACCATTACTTTATGTGTACTTAACACATTTTATTTTTAACAGACCAGACAGCCAATAAATATAATATACCAAGACAGATATTAAAAGATCCTCTGAAACTAATGGAACAAAAAAATGATTTGTTAATGAAACGCTTCAATCAAATAAAACAGTGGCCCTCATTACGACCTTGGCGGAGATCCATGGTGCTATTTGCACCATGGTCCATGGCGCTAAGCTGCCAACTCCGCCATGGTGGTTGGCGGACTTACCGCCCCATTCCGACCTTGGCGGGGCGGTAAGTCCCCAATCCCCATTTACCCTTCCCCATTCCCATTTTTGCCCCATAGGGTATAATGGGAGTGGGGAAGGCGTTAATTACGCCACCGTAAATTACGGTGGCGTAATTAACAACAAGGTCCCTTAGGGCCATGGATTTTACCGCCTGCAAAAAGCAGGCGTAAAAATCACCATGGCGCTACGGGAACTCGTACTCAGGCGGAAAGGGGCGCCATGGTTTACGCCGGCGTAAACCCCTTTCCGCCAGGGTCGTAATGAGGGCCAGTGTGTTGTGGACCACATTAAAGAAAACATTAAGGGGGTAATTCATGGAATAAATGTGTGGCAAAATAGTGGCACAAGCTGGCGCAAGCGTGAAAAAGCCGGCGCACGCGTGCGAATTGCATGCGTGCGATTCATCGAAGGCCCTGCGTGTGTTTTTCCCGGGATGTGCGCCAAATCCGCATGTGGCGCACATGGGCACACAAGTCACTGCAACATCCCAAACGCTGTGCGTGTGACGCATACAGCGAAAGCGCACAGCGTTAGCGCACACACCAAAAAGGGGGCGGAACACGCGGAATGGGGAACAAGGCATCAAAATAAGGGTGTAACTGGGGAAGTACTGCTTGGAAATACACAGAATTCCCACACGCACGCGACCTACACATACTCATTGAATGGTATAGGGGAAACACGCAAACACCAAAAGACACGCACAGGCCTAAACACGTCCGCCACACAAAGGCAGGCAGAAGCGTCCCCGCGTAGTATAAAAGGGCACACAAACAACAAACACGTATATACAGCTACGATGAATGTCCCATTCTGTGGCCCGTTAGGAGAAATGATGTGGCACACAATGCTCAGGCATCCCAAAAAAGCAAGAAAAAGAGATACGTGACCCCTGTAGCCCAAATGTGTGTAAAGAAACACACGCAGTATGCTGTGGCAGCCAGAAACACAATAAATGTGTACGTGATCAACACACAGGCCAGTATGCCTGAAAAAAAGGGGTACGCGACTAACAGGGACACACGCAGTATGAACAATAGCGTGTGCGACTCACCGTCTGCCTTGCGTGTAGAAGAAGAACGCATAGCCAACACCCATGCCAAAAGAAGAAGTATGCACTGTAGCCTCTGTGAACTAATCGAGTGTGAAACCCAACATCTGGGAAACACACGCACCGCTTTTCCACGAAAAGCACGTACAGAGCGATGGAAACCCACGTGGGACCTTCAATCCGTGCCGACGGATTCACGCCTCGTGCACATTACGTCACCTACGTGGTTACGACTAAGGGCCTTTGCTCGGAATTCACGCAAACATGCTGTTTTTCATGTGCTAAATCACTCCGTATCAAGCTGGCCATGCAACAACACACGGAAGACCACGCTCCTGCCCAGAAGGCTGAATTACTGCCCCCCCAGAGCCCTGAGCAGCCTCCCACGAGCCATCTGCTGCTGCCTGCCTGCTGCCACCGTGTCCTGCCATTTGGTGCCTGCACATCTGCCATCTGCAGGGGTCCATTTGCTGTGACCACCCCTGCTGGAACAGAAGACTCCCGACTGGTGGGTCTGGTGGAGCAAGTTCTGGGGCATTATGATGCCCTCTTCACACCATTGGGTGCCGACAAGGAAGGATGGAAGAGGATCTGGAAGGACATAGTGGGTGCCATCAACGCGGAGGGGGTAGCACCTCGCAACATGAAACACGTCCAAAAGCGCTGGGAGGACTTAAAGTCGAGGACCCTCAAGAAGGCCCGGCGCCTCTTGGAAGCAGTGGATGCAGTGGGGCGCCAAGTCCAGCTTACCACCCAGCAGATGAGGGTTCTGGAACACATTCACCCAGTGCTTCACCACCAGATCCTCAGGATGCAGGCATGTCTGGAGTCGAGCGGTAAGTGGCCATGTTTAAAAAAGGGCATGTTGCAGTGTGCTGGTAGTTAGCTACTAGGCTGCATATGTGACATGGGTCATGTTTGGATGTATGTGTTCAGGGCCATGATGTTGCTTCATGTGAGTCCAGTCATGAGTGACCCACATGGATGGTGTATGTGTTACAATGCGTCATGTGGAGCAGCATGCTCAATGCACACATTCATGCATGCCTGTGTCTGTACTTTGACATGTTTGGGGTGTGAGAGATGTGTGCTGCTGTCATGGACATGCATGATGTACATGTCCATGTGTCTGAGTAGTGTGTGCGCCATGCATGCATAACACATGTCCGTGACAATGTGTTGATTCACTGATACAGAATAGTCATCCTTGTATCCACTGTGTCTGGGGGTATACGGGGCCAGATGCATGACCCTCCGGTGTTGTGTGTGCATGTGACCAGCATGTACCATGATGCATGTGAGTATCAGCCCACCATTGAATGAATGTATGGTGCCTTGGACATGGATGCCAATGTTTGTTGCATGTGCCATGCCTGTTCCTGCATGTGTGTTGCCTGCAGTGACCCATGTGTTGTGGAGGGACATGATGGAAGTGAGGTTTGACAGTGCCACTCATGTGCTATTGCTTTGTGTCTAGGGGACTAGTATTCAGTACCCTGATGCTTGTGTTCAATGTCTCCCTTTACACAGCGGCGAGTGAAGAAGAGGGCAGAGACGGTGCTGTGGAGGAAAGTGGCAGGGATGCCTCCACTGGCCGGCGACACAAGGTCCAGTCACGCTCCCAGGACATTCCATCATCCGGGAGCGAGGAGACTGGAGCCACATCTGCCACTACGGCTATAGCAGAAGGGCGGATGAGCCCCCACAGGGGCTTGCAATGGCGGAAGATGGTGCAGAGACATCCAGGTTGGTGGTGTGTATAGAGTAGGAGGAGGCCACTACAGAGCCGCACATGGGGCCTGGTGGGGGTGGTACCACTGGTGCAAGTGGTGCAGTCGAGGGGCAGGGGCAGGAGGCAGCACAGGTACCACGGAGGTGCCTGTGCATGTCTCTGTCCCTGACACTGTGACTGTATCACCATGCACCAGCTGGGATGCCCCATCCCAGGCCCGTCTGCAGGTAGGGGGGAGGTCCACGTCATCTGGCACTCTACCTGCGAATGTCTGGACCTGTGACCGGATTGAGTCTGTCCTGATTGGTGTCGCGTTGTGCACACGTGACATTCGTGATGACGTGTGTGCATCCTGGGGAAGCACAAAGATCACGAAGAGCTGTGTGCCAATGTGGCCCAGTTGGGAGGGACTGTGGTCGGGGGTTTCCTCCATGTGTTGGCCAGTCTTGCGGCTCTCTCCTCCTCTGTGCACACTATACGCCAGTCATTCTCCATGCCATTTTCCGGCCCAGATGCCACCAGGGCCCCCTGTGGATCTGCCAAACCAACACAGCCAGCCTGGTGGAGATCCCATTCCTGCCACAGTTGGAAGTCAGAGGTCCAGCAGGGGTGGCCACCCTACCAACTGGAACCCAGCAGATGGAGGATGTGCCGGCATCATCAGGCAGCCACGTGCACGATGGTGCCGGTGGATTCCATCAGTCCGGATGCCATTGTGGCGGCAGAGGCATTTGCATCGGAGGCAGCAGCAGGCTCAGCGTGGGAGGCATCATGGCTCGGGCCATCAACACCACTCCGGGGGCAGACTTCGGCCGAGGGGCAGGAGGACCCCGGACTGGGAGTGTCTTCCGTGTGGCAGCGTTTGGGCTGGCAAGTAGATGCAGAGAGGCAGCGGGCGGAGAGGGCACGGCTCACTATGGTCAGGGCGCAGAACTGCATGCGCAGGGTATTGAGGTGGGCTGAGTGCCTCGAGGCAACTCGCAGGGAGTTGGAGGAGGCCATGGATGCATCCCTGCGAGACCTCGCAGCCAGGGAAGAGGCCCGCCACTGGAAAAATGACGTGGAGTTTGATGATGGCCTGGCCAGGAACATCAACAAGTGAGCCATTGGACTTGCCCGCCACCTTTATACATAGTTCTTTAAGGTTAGGTATCCTTTGTTTTTTCTTTTTATTTGGAGTTAATGGACTTTGCTGCACCTTATGTATGTACAGGCTGATTCATGGAATTAATGTGCGCTGAAATTTTCGGCGCAAGCATGCGAAAGCGTGCGAAAGCGTGCAAAAGCGTGCGAATCGCAGTGCCAGTGCGAAAATCGCAGTGAAACCCGCGCACAGTGATTCATGGAAGTCCGTGCGCATGTAAATTCCAGGATGTGCGCCAAAATACTGCGTGGCGCACGCTGGCGCACACGTCTCCAAACAGCGTGAGCTATGCGCACAGCGAAATCACACATAGCGCAGTGCACACAACAAAAGTAGGAGGAACAGGGGGCGTGACACGCGGAATGGGGAACACACCGTGAAAATGTGGGCATCACGGGGGAAGTACAGGAGGCAAATGCGCGGAACGCCCACACACACGTTCAAAACACGTATTCATGGAATCGAACGGGACTAACGCGTGTGCCAAAAAAGACGCGCTAATCCGGAAACACGTACACCAGCAGAAAGCAGGCGTACGTGCACCCGCGCAGCATAAAAGTGCACGCAAACAACAAACAAGCTCAGACGCCAGGATGAATATACCGTTCTTAGCAGCAGTGGTCGTGGGACACCGCAGGAGGAGGAGGATAGTCAGGCCCAGAATTTTTACACTCAGAACCAGCCTTTTTGGGATGCCTGATGACCAGGTGTATGGGAGGTACAGGTTTCCACCTCACATAATACTCGACCTGGTCAGTGAGTGGGAGGATGACCTCACATCACCCACCCTATGCTCCCAAGCACTCAGACCCCTACAGAAGGTCCTCAATGTACTGCACTTCTTGGCCACTGGATCATTTCAGCGGACAACTGCTATAGTGGGGGGGGGTGTCACAGGCCACGCAGTCACGCTGCCTACACCAGGTGTTGGCTATCATGACTGCACGCCCATCAGTCCGCAGGCACATATACCTGCCCAGAACACCTGCAGAAAGGCAGGCTGCCGTCCAGGATTTTTACGGGGTGGCACAATTCCCCAAAGTGCTAGGTGCCATTGATTGCACCCATGTGGCTCTACGTCCCCCCCGGGCATCTGAGCGCAAGCACTGGCATTCCATCAATGTCCAGGTAGTATGTGATGCCAAGGGAATCATCACCTCAGTATATGCCAACTATCCAGGGTCTACCCACGACAGTTTTATTTACAGAATGTCAACCCTAAACCAGGACCTAGAAGCTGGGCGGCACGGCGATACATGGCTCCTCGGTGAGTATAAATGCCTCTGCACATGCATGCATGTCAGATACTGAGTAATGTCACAACCCCACTAATGATACCCATCATCACCTTCCCAGGGACAGTGCCTACCCTCTGAGCACCCACATGATGACGCCAATTCGGAACCCCACCACGCCACTCGAGGTAAGATACAACACAGCCCATATTGCAACACTGGGCATAGTGGAGCGCACATTCAGAGTGTTCAAGTCACGCTTTCGCTCCCTTGACCGTTCTGGTGGGTAGCTACTATATGCTCCCCCAGTAGTGTACAGGATCATAGTGGCAGCATGTGTCCTGCACAACGTTGCAACACGCCGGGGCCTGCCGGTGGACATGGTGGTGCCCCTACATCCCCAACCACATGCACGCCGCTGCGCATGGGAGGGGGAAAGGGCACGAAGTGAGGCAGCCCGTACGCAGATGGTGGCTAATTACTTATCCTAAAATCACACCCCTGCAGAGTGCACACAGCCCTGGCACATACCAGCTGACAATCAATGATGATGACAAAAGGGACAGTCAACTGTCACTACCATACCAGCCTGAGATTGGTCACCTGGAAGTGCTACATTGTGTGCATCCATACCTACTTAAACACAACCAATGATGTGTGATAAAAAGGCACATTCATGCTGCATGAATGACTACCCCCTTGCAAAATACAACATGAAAATAGTGCCATGTCACCCAACCCCTCTCCATCTCAGCTAACCAAAACACCATGGCATGTCATGCAATGTGAAAGCAACCAAATGAAAGCACAACACATGTCACAAGTGTCACAAAGTGCACTGTCTGAAATGGAAACAGGCCACAGACAAAATGCTCCCAGTAATCAATAAGAAACAGCACACATGAACAAATACTTACTAGCAACACAATACAGAAACACAGGATGAAACAGTGGCAAAATATGACAGTACAAAATCAAAGTAGTACAAGTCTTACAACCTGAATACGCCAGCACATCGACCCCTTCCAACTGTACTGTGTTACTGCCATGCAAATGTCTCAGTGTACTGCATACAACATGAACTCCATCTGCAAAAGTAGACGGCCTTGTGAAGACATGAGGAAGGAACCTGCAAATTAGGAGGAAGACATGGATGCACAAGCACATATCAATGCACCACTAGGAATGTCTACACAGTATTGACTACAGACTGCCCACACAGCTCATGGTAGCCCAACGTCACTGTGTGATTCACTGTCACTTGGGCACACCCTTTGCAAGGCCATGGAAACGGGAAGCAGGAGGGGTGTGTGTCTCACGAACCCAAGCATCTAACCCAAACTCAGGTCAAGCCTGCATGTGCCCAGCCGGAATACAGTTGATGCCCACGGGAGCCACACAAGGCAACACAATGTAAAAAAAAATTTAAAAAAATGGCCATGTGAGGGCCAGAGGGGTGGGGGATGCCACCCAGGAGGTTCGAGGACAGGGTGCACACCAACACCCACCTGCGTGGATTTTGCGGAAAAGAAAATACCTCCTTGGGCTCATGGCCTGCACGGCTATGCCATTGTGGGAGAACTGCTGTCGCTCTCCTCAGCCTCTGCTGCTGCATCAGGAGGTGGTGGCACTATGGGAGGCAGCCCACGCAAAGCCCGGGTATGGTCCTCCATGGCAGCAAGCTTGCGGGTCTGGAAGGTCTGATTCTGGAGGATTAATGTGGGGAGATCCCCATGCAGCACATCACGGGTTGCCTGCATTTCTGCATGCATGGCCTCGCGTGATGCCCGGATCTCCTCACGTGTTGCCTGCATCTCAGCTGAGAGCGAACGTGTGAGCCGCTCCAGCTACTGTTCTGCCCTAAGATTAGTGTAAGCCTCAAGGTCAACCGGAGGCAGCCTGAGGGTATGTAGTTCTTCCCTCAGGGCTTCCTTGTGGGCTGGGACTCTATTGATATCGATTGACACAGAGTCTCCAGTGCCGCCCGTCGGTCCCTGTTGGACGACAACATGTCTTCCCTGTGTGAATGGCAAATGGAGTCCGTTGCCTGCTGTTGTTGCTCTATCTGCCTTTCAGGGGGCAGAATCGAAGTGGCCACCCTCTCCATTGCCTGAGCCATCATTTCTACTGATGCTGCCTTTTGGGTTGCAATACCGTACATGGAGTTTTCCCATACTGTATTGCCTGGTGGCGCACGGCCACCGCGTCGAAGGGCACCACACCTGTTTGGGGCAAGGCGATCTGCACCTTGCTGGGCTGGCACTGCCTGAGGCTGCAGGACTGCATTCCCCCTCTGATCTGCTGGCCCAGGAACAGGATCAGATGCTGTGGCGTGTGACCCTGCATCCGTAACCACCAAAGGCGCACCTACCAACACTGACATCCCCATAGAGGGTTCTACCCCTGGTGCAGGTGGGTTGGACAGAACCGAATCCCTGCCAGAAACACTTACCTGCGACGGCACATAAGTCTCATCATTCAATTCAGCACCCGAATAGAGGTTTGGGGAGGTGCACCCAGAGACACCCCTGGAGAGTATGGTCTGCAGTAACATTGGGTTCTCACCCACCACCACACCACGTCCCCCTCTGGTGCCCGGTCGTGCCAGAGATTCCTCCTGGGTCTGCACCATCTCCTCAACCTCAACAGCATCAAGTGCGTCATCACCTGCAAAAACATGAAAGACAACAAATGGAAACAGGCATGAGCACCATAGCACACACATAGGCCGTGACAAGCCACAGATCCAGTACATGATCAACACATGTCCCACATGACTATAACCCTGCCATGCATGCACTGGTAAAGAGTTGGAAGTGGAGTCAAAAAGGCAGACACTGGGGAGAGCAATATGGAAAAGCAACACATTTTGTAGCATGTTGGGTAGCACTGGCATCACACATCAGGCTGTGAGTGGCATGTCCAATACACATACATGACACATGGCAGCACACAGATGTCATGTAGCATAGGCACGGTAAAGTACAAAACTACAGCAATATGTCAGTGATTGAGTACTGTCACACATCCATGTGACATCGACATGATGAGAAGATTAATGCTGAATAGACTTTCAAAATATGCGTGTGCCACACACAGACACACATCCAGTGTCCAAAAATACTGTCATTCTGGGCTGATCAATGGTTGGTCACTTTGACATCACAGGAAACATCTGTCATGTTCCACATGCAAACAGCACCTTATAATAATTTTTTATGCAGGCCAATACTCCATCAGCCTGAATGGTGTAATCATTAACATAACCAGGTAATAATAGTGCCCCAGTGTGGCCTGTAAACAATGACCAAAGCATATCACATATGTCGCAATAGGGCATAAAATTGTCTTGCAAAAAGGGGAGAGTGCAAACAATCAGCATGAATGAAGACTTACTAAATCAGACCAATGTAGTTGCATGACAACAGTTCAAGGTACAGTGAACAAATGTGGGCTTAATAGGCAACTGTGGCCAGAAGGGATACAGTCATGTCCAAATCCAAGGCACGTGAATGTATGGGAGGAAGCACATGGGTGACCCATACCACTCAGGTGCACACCCCCTCACCTGGCACTCAATCTGAACCCGTCACCCAAACAACATACATATGGATCACACACACATGCATGGGCACTCACGGGACAATGCATCATAATCAGGTAGTTCTCCCAAGCCTTGGATCTGTTCCTCTGTGACAAAGGCCCCAGAAACAGACTCATGTTCAGTGAGTTCGTTGTCCTCTTGTGGAGATCCACCGTCAGTCACCAGAGTAGCGGCATGATTTGAGGCCAGCTTGTTCTTTGCTCTACGTTTCAGGTCATTCCACCGCTTGTAGCAATCATCAGCTCACAAATCCAAGGGCACTTATGCGGTCGGCGATGATCTGCCAGTGTGCCTTATGTTGACCAGTTGTGGTCTTGGACCCTGCAGTCACCAGCATTTCGTGGCTATGTGCCGACACATAGGACACAAGTGCATCAAGTTCCACGTCATTGTAGCCGTGTCTGGGGTCTCAGCCTGTCGTGCCAGAGCACCCTTCTTCCTCTTCTTTGCCCCGCACTGCTGGGGGGTGGGGGTGCAGGGGGACATGAGTGGGGGCCTGATGGCAGGTGCCCTGCACTGCTGGGGGGTGGGGTGCAGGGGGACATGAGTGGGACATGAGTGAGGGCCTGCTGGCAGGTTCCCCTGACTGCTGGGGGGTGGGGGCGCGGGGGGACATGAGTGGGGGCCTGATGGCAGGTGCACCACACTGCTGGGGGGTGGGGGTGCAGGGGTACATGAGTGGGGGCCTGATGGCAGGTGCCCCGCACTGCTCGGGGGTGGGGGTGAAGGGGGACATGAGTGGGACATGATTGGGGGCCTTCTGGCAGGTGTCCCGCACTGCTGGGGAGTGGGGGTGTAGGGGGACATGAGTGAGGGCCTCATGGCAGGTGCCCCGCACTGCTGGGGGGTGGGGGTGCAGGGGCACATGAGTGGGACATGAGTGGGGGCCTGATGGCAGGTGCCCCGCACTGCTGGGGGATGGGAGTGCAGGAGTACATGAGTGGGGGCCTGATGGCAGGTGCCCCGCACTGCTCGGGGGTGGGGGTGCAGGGGGACATGAGTGGGACATGATTGGGGGCCTTCTGGCAGGTGTCCCGCACTGCTGGGGAGTGGGGGTGTAGGGGGACATGAGTAGGACATGAGTGGGGGCCTGCTGGCAGGTACCCCTGACTGCTGGGGGGTGGGGTGCAGGGGGACATGAGTGGGGGCCTCATGGCAGGTGCCCTGCACTGCTGGGGGGTGGGGGTGCAGGGGCACATGAGTGGGACATGAGTGGGGGCCTGATGGCAGGTGCCCCGCACTGCTGGGGGGTGGGAGTGCAGGGGGACATGAGTGGGGGCCTGATGGCAGGTGCCCCTGACTGCTGGGGGGTGGGGTGCAGGGGGACATGAGTGGGGGCCTGATGGCAGGTGCCCCGCACTGCTGGGGTGTGGGGGTGCAGGGGGACATGAGTGGGGGCCTGATGGCAGGTGCCCCACACTGCTGGGGGGTGGGGGTGCAGTGGGACATGAGTGGGGGCCTGCTGACAGGTTCCCCGTACTGCTGGGGGGTGGGGTTGCAGGGGGACATGAGTGGGATATGAGTGGGGGCCTGATGGAAGGTGCCCCGCACTGCTGGGGGGTGGGAGTACAGGGGGACATGAGTGGGGGCCTGATGGCAGGTGCCCCTGACTGCTGGGAGGGTGGGGGTGCTGGGGGACAGGAGTGGGGGCCTGATGGCAGGTGCCCCGCACTGCTGGGGTGTGGGGGTGCAGAGGGACATGAGTGGGTGATCAGTAGTGCAAGCTGACATGTGGCTTGGCTGGGGGGCATGGCCATGGTAGATGGGATGCCTGCGGGACATGACCAGGGGTTCAGGGTAGTCCCCTGTGGTGTGGGATACCTGCAGGGGCTGTGGAGGGTGTAGAGGGAACACCTGGGAGGACCCACACTGCCAATTCACGTGTAGGACTCCCCGCGCACCCCCAAAATACACGTACCCTGCTCAAATTGCATGTGAGACTTCACGCGCACCCCAGTTATCCACGTACCCCACTCGCACAGGACCAATCGCCTGTGAAACTTCCCGCGCACCCCGAAATACACGTACCCTGCTCAAATTACGTGTGAAACTTCCCGCGCAGCCCAGTTATCCACGTACCCCACTCGCACAGGGCCAATTGCGTGTGGAACTTCCCGCGTATCCCCGAAATACACGTACCCTGCTCAAATCGCGTGTGAGACTTCACGCGAAACCCAGTTATCCACGTACCCCACTCGCACAGGGCCAATCATGTGTGAAACTTCCTGCGCACCCCCAAAATCCACGTACCCTGCTCAAATCGCGTGTGAAACTTCCCATGCAACCCAGTTATCCAGGTACCCCACTCGCACAGGGCCAATCGCGTGTGAAACTTCCCGCGCACCCCCGAAATACACGTACCCTGCCCAAATCGTGTGTGAAACTTCCCGCACACCCCAGTTATCCACGTACCCCACTCACACATGGCCAATCGCGTGTGAAACTTCCCGAGCACCCCCGAAATACACGTACCCTGCTCAAATCACGTGTGAAACATCCCACGCACCCCAGTTATCCACGTACCCCACTCGCACAGGGCCAATCGCGTGTGAAACTTCCCGTGCACCCCGAAATGCACGTACCCTGCTCAAATCGCATGTGAAACTTCACGCGCACCCCAGTTATCCACGTACCCCACTCGCACAGGGCCAATCGCGTGTGAAACTTCCCGCGCACCCCTGAAATGTACGTACCCTGCTCAAATCATGTGTGAAACATCCCGCGCACCCCAGTTATCCACGTACCCCACTCGCACAGGGCCAATCGCATGTGAAACTTCCCGCGCACCCTGAAATGCACATGCCCTGCTCAAATCACATGTGAAACTTCCCGCGCACCCCAGTTATCCACGTACCCCACTCGCACAGGGCCAATCGTGTGTGAAACTTCCCGCGCACCCCCGAAATATACGTACCCTACTCAAATTGCGTTTGAGACTTCATGCGAAACCCAGTTATCCACGTACCCCACTCGCACAGGGCCAATCGCGTGTGGAACTTCCCGTGCACCCCCGAAATACACGTACCCTGCTCAAATCGCATGTGAGACTTCACGCAAAACCCAGTTATCCATGTACCCCACTCGCACAGGGCCAATCGCATGTGAAACTTCACGTGAACCCCAGTAATACCCGTTCCCCGCTTGACATTTGCTGTTTGGCAGCCCTGTAAACTGGTCCAGGGTTAGCACAGCCCTTTGCGCTGGATTGGGGATTTTGATGGCTTTTCCTTGCGCTAGGGGCGTTCTTGGGGGCGTAACTGGCGCTGCTGCAGGGTCGCTGCGCCACTCTGCGCCACGGCTGGTTTGGGAGGCTAAAATCCATGAATACGCTGTGCGTGGAAGTGGATTTTAGCGCACGCGGCTGGCCCAGACATTCGCACGCGCACACTGTGCGCCACTTGTGCACAAAATTCTATGAATTACCCCCATAGTTTTTCATTCATGGGACTTTTTTGTAGGTTTCCTTTTGTTTTGGGATCATGGACCCTTTGGACTTGGATTGTATATAGTTGAAGACTTGTACATTCTTTCTTTTTTGACATTTTCCATGGATCACTGTTTTTTTTTTTGGATTCTTTTTTTTCATATTGACATTGGCAATGAACCACTTTTCTTTTTGCATGCCATGGATTTTTGTTTTTCATTGGATTTTCAATTTATTTTGGGTAATATCTGTCATTGTTTATTGATTTTCAAGTTTGAATTTCCTTATGTTATTTCATTATGTTTTTAATACATTTATTCTAACTTCATGATTGGTGTTGTGTACTTTCATTGGTTTTATGCATTTCTCAATGAACATTGCCTCAGTCATGTGTTGCAACTGTGTGGCTCTGTTGTGCATTTATACATGGGCATGGTGGTTCTTTCATGACTGTCATGGCATGGGTAATTTGGGAGTGGGTGCAGTGGATGGTTGCATGCTTGTACTGGGGGGCAAGGAGGATTTGGGTTGCCATTAGGTCCATGGGTCTGTTTTGTTAGGACATGTTGTTTGGTGGGCAATGTGTCGGGGCCTGCTGGCTCGTGCCCGTCAATGGGGGTGGGTGCAGGCTGTGGGGGGACATGAGTCGGGGCCTGCTGGCAGGTGCCCGTCAATGGGGGTGGGTGAGGGGTGTGGGGGGACATGAGTCGTGGCCTGCTGGCAGGTGCCCATCAATGGGGGTGGGTGGTGGGTGTAGGGGGACATGAGTCGGGGCCTGCTGGCATGTGCCCATCAATGGGGGTGGGGGTGGGGTGTGGGGGGACATGAGTCGGGGCCTGCTGGCAGGTGCTCATCATTGGCGGTGGGGGTGGGACATGTGTCGGTGCTCCCTAGTGCATGGTGCCAAGTGGCCTGCCAATGGGCCATGTTCTGGGGTGATGGGCTGCCTGTGGGACATGGTCTGGGGTGATGGGCTGCCTGCATGGCATGGGGAGGGGAGGCACACCCAGGAGGGCACACACTGCCAAATTGCATGTGAAAGTCCATGTGCACCCACAGAATACGTGCAGGTAGCCCATCCACCCTCCCCATGGCCCGCAGGCAGTCCACACCACAGGGTGGACTTTTTCCATGCATTTTACATGATGCAGCAGGGTACACTTGTTCCCAGGGGTGCACGTGGTCTTTCACACGCTATTTCGCTAGCGCGAGCGGGGTTCGCGTGTTCCCAGGGGCGCTTTCACACGCAATTTCGCTAGCACAAGCAGGGTATGCGTTTTCTGAGGGCTGCACAGGGAGTTATACATGTGTTTTCACTGGCGCGAGCGGGGTACATATATTCCAGGGGTGCGCGTGGACTTTCACATGTGATTTTGCTGGCGCGAGTGGGGTACGTGTATTCCGGGTGTGCGCAGGGAGTTTTACACATGTTTTCACTGGCGCGAGCAGGGTACATGTATTCTGGGGGTGCGCGTGGACTTTCACACACGATTTCGCTAGCGCGAGCAGTGTACCCGTATTCCGAGGGGTGCGTGTGGACTTTCACATGTGATTTCACTAGCGTGAGCGGGGTACGCGTATTCCGAGCGGTGCGCTGGGATTTTACACACGTTTTTGTGGTTGCGGGGCTGTATGTTGGTCCACTGACTTTGTGACATGTACGGGATGTGTGCAATGTTTTTGGTGCATGGGGCGGGGTTGGGGGCGTAACCGGCACTGCTGCAGGGTCGCTGCACCACTCTGCGCCACGGCTGGATATGGATGTAAGTATCCATGAAGACGCTGTGCGCCAAAATGGGTTTTGGTGCATGCGGCTGGCGCAGACTGGTGCACGTTCCCTCTGTGCACCAGCCGCGTGCACCACTCGTGCACTTAATTCTATGAATTACCCCCAAAATATCACTGTCCCATATGTACCTGTTCCCCCTCTCCATCTCCCAGCCAACTATCCCCAAACCCTCCCCATCAAGAAAAACGTTCTGATGAGTCTTCCATCCCTTCCTCCCCTCCCATAATTCATGTCCAAAACCCTAATTCCCTTGTATTTGTTTCAGTTTTGCTTCCCCCTCTCTTTCATAATTGTTATACTGTTAAACAATAATACAATTTTAAGTGTGTTCTTAGTATATGCCTGTGTCTTATTTTTTTTCAAAAAAGGCATTTGGGGTGTCCTTAGAACACACAAGGTGTCCGCCTGTCCGTAATTAACCAAAATGGGTGTGTTCTAAGGACAATGTACCTGTTTGTACTGTTTGTAATTAAAATGGCGGTGTCCTTAGAACACAGAAGGGGCCTCATTACGAGTTTGGAGGCAGCCATGCCTTTATTAAGGGTATAGCTGCCTACAAACTCGTCTCTGAGTCCGTGGTCCCTGAATGGGGAAATACCGGTCCATTCCAACCTTGGAGGGCCCGGTATTTCCCCATTCATGGAAGTCGGACCCAGACCATCCCCATTCCCATTTCAGCCCCCATAGGGCTCAATGGGAATGGGGAGCAGGCTAACAACGAGCCCGTTAATGACGGGCCCGTTGTTAGCATGCTGGGCCGCTCGCGGGACCCGCTACGGACGTCTGGTAAAACCAGACATCCACAGCGGGTCCTGCGAGCGGCCCTCGTAATAGGGTGGTATGGGGTTAATGGCTCTGGCACCTTTACCGTCGCCGTTAACCCCTTATCACCCATCTCGTAGAGAGGCCCAAGATATCTGCTTGTCAGCAATTAACCCAAATGGGGTGTCCTAAGGACAATATACCTATTTATACTGTTCGTAATTAAAATGGAGGTGTCCTTAGAACACACAAGATGTCCGCTTGTCTGCAATCACCCAAAATGGGGGTGTCCTAAGAACACCCCCTGTTTGTAATGTTCGCAACCAGAATGAATGTATCCATAGAACACATATCCCGTCCGCCTGTCTGCAAAGTTTTGATGCACATTTATTTTATTCAGACTTCAACAATGTTCGTAGAACACCTGCGCACATGCGCATCACACACTTGGGTCCTACGAACATCGCGCCTGTCCGCAACTGTCCGCCGCACGTGTGTCGCACTTTTAATTAGTTCGGGGTCCCGAACACTGACCGTAGAACAACCACACGCATATGCACAACCATCCCCACACATTTGGTGTCCTTCGGACAGCTGTCCCATTCGCAAACGTGTCCATGAATTAATCATGTGACCGCACCCACGCTGAGCGTGTGTCCTTATTTGCGGACAATGTCCGGGCCTCTGAACATTTAAAATTGTGCTTTTTTGAGCAATCCAAGGTATATTACAGTAAAAGTTCACCGTTGCACATGTCCCAGAAAATGTCCCTGCCGATCAATAAACTTTTTGGAACTTTTTGAGCCCTTTCTTAGTGTTCGAAGTGTCCTGGGACAGTGCGGGTGTCCGCAAAGCATGCACCTGCTACGCTAAAAAAATCCACACCCCAGAGCTGATCCTCATTCTGGTTTTGGATTTCCAAGATTTAGAACAGGAAAATTGTGCAGGTTGCTGTTCTTGGTTCCTGGTTCCTGGTTATTAACCTTCCAGATGGCATCACAAATTGCTTCTGCTGCTACTGCTTCGGCATCAGCACCTCCACCCCCTCCACCACCACCATGTCCCCAAGGGCCTGCAAAGGGGAACAGGCATGAGGATGCAGAGCAGAGGGATGAAGATGATGAGGAGAATGTGGTAGTAGAAGTCCCTACTACTAGCACTCATCATGAGTCTTGGGTGTGGCGGTTATTTACCACCGTTGATGGAAAGGCAAAAGCTGATGCGAGCAAGGTGATCTGCACTCAGTGCCATATGGTGCTGAGTCGTGGCAAGCCTGGTTTGTATAGCTATGGTACTACATCAATGAAGCAGCACCTAAAGTCGTTCCACGATGGGGCTATTCGTAAGTTTGTACCTTGGGATGAACATAGTAGGTTGAGTTCCTCTGTAGCATCCTCTGTTTCTGCTCCTGTCACCACAAAAGATACAGCGCATCCCACCAGCTGCCTTACAGGTCAACCATGTTGCTGTTGACCCATACCTTTCGAAGGTCACAATATTGTGCATGTACTGGAACGCAGTACTCTGCAGGGGGGAGAACCTTCGGACTGCTTTCGAGACTGCGGTCAAGAAACATGAGAAGGTTTGCGACCTACCTCAATAAGGCCCACCTTACATTTTCCTCTCTCCACCTGCCCTTTCTTATCCCTGTAGTTGGTGTCCCCTCCTTACCCTCCATTCCCCTCCTTTCCTTGTGTGTCATGTTTAAAGAAAAAAAAAATATATAAAACAACAAAAACCAAAAAAAGGTTCTTTTCATAGCTGCCTTTCACAGTTTAAAATAGAAGTGACAAATAAATAGTGCAGGGCCCTGTACATTTTTTAGAAGTCCGCAGACATTTATTTTTGGGGAGTGCTGCCCTATCAGAACCATTGCACTTTTCTATGGGAGGAAATTGTGTCTCTGAAAAGAGCCGTTTTGTGGTGTTTTTTTGTGTTTCAAAAACTTCAAATGGTCAACACCTACTGCAAAATGGATTGCTGTAATTCCAAAAAAGGTTGCAATGCATTTTTTATATTTCGCAGAAAAATCTGATTGCCGGCATAAGTAAGATGTACTACATCTCTGCGAGAAATGTGTGTGCTACAAAACATAATGTTTTCATTCTGAAAAGAGGACATACCGACAACTCTCAAAAAGGCACAAACAGCCTTGTTAACATTGCGTCTTGCTTTCTCCATTTCTGGACCAAATGAAAAATAACGCAACCACATTTGTCTTTGCGTAATAAATGAAAAAATTACTCTGGAGTTTGGATACATGTCCATGACTTAAGTCCTTCTTTCATTGCAAAGTGATTCCAGACACATGTCCTAAACTGTTCCCTCCACAATGATTAATAATAATGTCTGGATGATGGTGTGTCACCAAAGAAGCACATAGAGGTACCAAATCCATCCACTTCATTCCACACACTTCATGCCAGTGCAATTCCACATGAGAGAATCCAAGATGTGCAGCCACTCCACAGTGATCTGCATGCACCTCCAACCAATGTATCCACAAATCTCCCAAAATTCAAACAATCTGCTTTCTGAAACACAAAGCCATGGCTATCTGCTCTTCTCTCAGGAAAAAGACCTACTGACAGACTCTCTCCTTACCAACACGCACAGTAAACCTTATTGACCAATCCCTTGCTCTGCTCAGTCTCATTTGCATGCCTCTCAACCCCAAAATCCCTATATGTAATTTGCGTTGTCCGCGGACAACCACGGTGTCCGCGGACAAATTGAAAAATCTGAATGTGGGAAATGAAAATTTAAATAGTTTGCCCGATTTCCCCTTTGAGGTTGGCTCTGAAAAGAGACTTTTTTGCGGGGGGTTTGCAGCTGCTTCAGAAACACCTTGTATTTTGTGTTTGTTTTTTCTTTTTTTCTTATTTACCTCCAAAATCTTTACATTAGCTTCTCCAAAGCAACCCTTATGTTCCAAAACAGCTTGGCATTTCCCATAAAAGATAAAGAAATGCCATCTTCTTTAAAATAAACAAAGAAATGAGCATACCAGCTCTAAGCATGAAAGCAAACATGCCTCGGTTGATTGCACACCTGGCAATATTTTGCTGTGGACAAAAAACAAAACTATTGGCTCATAGTGCCCTAGGTACTAAACCAGAAAAAATAACCTTGGCATTTGGAAGTATTTTCATTGCTGCCTGAACCAAGTGTTCCAAATATGTCAACAAAGTAGGGGCACTGACATAGCCCAAATGCAAAGCACCACAGTGAAAAACATCTACATGTGGACTGTTTACCCTGCCCATATCTCCACAAACTTGTACAATTCTCTGCACATTGGAACTAGGCAAAGTGCTCCACACCATCTCCACTCTGTTAACATCAACATTGTTTGCCACATTCCTGCATTTAGCATACTGCTCCAAAACATACACAAACATATCTCCAACCACCAACACCCTGACGTTCTCCATCTCTGCCATCTTCACTACACACAGCCTCTTTCAACACAAACCACAACATCGGATTGGCTGATCCCTACAGTCCCTATTCCTTGCTGGATTTTCTGAGAAACCCCGGATGTGGCACGCCCTGTCCACGGACAACCGCAGTGACATACCTTCTACCCTTTCCACTTCACTCTCTGCACCATTTCCTCATTGGCTACAGTTAAGCAGTCACACAATCATCCACCAATTACATCCAAGAACTCTACTTATAACTCATCGCAGATCAGCAGTTTAGGTGTACTATTGATTACTCTCAGTACAATTTGGCTGTGACTGCAAAGGACCTACAGCAACATCTAATATAAAACTCCCCAAGAATTTTACTTGCAGATTCATGCACATCCACAGGCATGAACACAGACTACGGGTATGAATATTTTCTACACAGTACATGCACAGCTCTTTTAGGAATACAATACATCCTGGGAGCATAGGTCTGTGGCAACAAGCGTGCCTTGGAAGCAATACGACACAAAGCAACACAGGTTTGATCCCTTGGTCTGTGCTTAGAAACCACTGGGTATTTAAGCGTGTTATAAATACGCAACTAAGAAAAAATAATTATGCAACAAAAAAACAAACTATTCCTGTAACAGCGCCTCGATGCCTGCGGGCTGTGTGAGCAGTTTAATAATGTAAAATAAAATAAATAAAAATATAAACAGATTAACTGACACTTACCCTGTATAAACTGTAAAATTAACTTACTGTCATTTCTCCCATCTGCTATGGTGAACTGTAAATTGCAAACCTTTCTTCTCTCCAAATCTTTGTTTACACACACACCTATCTAAAAAAATATTGTTTCATATTATAAGATGGGAGAAATAACAGTATAATTATGAAAAAGACTGTCCAGTGTGTTATAAAATTACAAGCAGCCAGGATGAGTACATGCATCTTCATTCAAGCACACATACAGACAATAGCATTAGAAACACTCCCAGCTCAAACAACACTACTGCCTCTATAAGAAATCCTTTTGCTTTATTTCCCACACCTTCGCAAATGCATACATTGCATGATTTACTGTACAATCTCTGCCATTTACCCTGTAAAAATAGCAAAACATGCATATGATTATTTCTTCTATCTCTTAACATCCAAACATAACATTCAAAAATCAAGTGTGCTATATACGTTTACTATTATACTCATTTGTAAAAACATATTCAACTAACAGATTCTAAATAAAATATAGAGGATGCACATAGGCAAAGGAAAGTACATTTACATACTATCCTCAGTTGTAAGAAAACACTACTACTACAAAAACAAAAACAAAAATGTCTACATTAACACAAGTGCTATAAACACACATATTCACTAACTTCTTTCTTTCTCAATTGCAGTGAAGACCACTCTCTTTAAAAGCAGCAGTGTCTGAAGTACGAACAAGGATTTAGAAGAAACCTACTCTTTCCATAAAAAAAGTAAGTACAATGCTAATATAATGTTCTATCTGTTACTCAAACACACTAGCATTTTAGTATTGTAGAACAAACACGGGTATATACCTTTACCATTAGACGTAGTATTAGTGTTTCCCCTTACCAGTTATATACTTTATATTGTCATCTGAAGCCCAGTATAGTAACACACACATACAAGAATAGCCTTTCCAACTTGATGTAGCTGCTCATTGCACAATCACACACCTCCACAATCATCCTTACCATCATACTCAGACACTCATGCACAAAGCACGCATACACTGCACAACGGCCCAACCCACACTTTCTTTTTTTCTCCAACAGACCCCAAAGAATGCCTACCAAAAAGCAACTCTGTAGAGAGCAACGCAGGAGTAGAGCAAATCAAAATAAAAGTGTCCAAAATAAGCATCCTATCTAGCAGATTTTGTAAAAAAAATTCAAACAAAACAGCTAATAGAGTCATTAAGCGAAACAAAACAAGCTTCCAGTACAGAAGCTTTCCCTCCTCTATCAAAATGTAGAACGAAACAGAAAGTGATTAACAAGACTTCAGCTACCACTACTGCTAACGCTGCACCTATAAATATTGATGTAGTGGCAAGTAAACATACCAAAAAAATATTTTACAAAATATTTTCCAGCACAGAGTCCTTCAGAACATTATAAAAACAGGAGAGAAATCATGCACAACCCTTAAAACCTACCGAAGAAAATGTATCCTAGAAGATCTCATAGACAGTGCAATCCTTCTTAAAAGGAAGTTATTTATTTTAGTTTTAAACAGAATGAAACCACTAACAAAACTAACTACTAAACTACAAAAAAGACTTCTCAATAAACAGAATATCAACAAAAATAGCTTCTTAAACATCTGTGGAGGTGAATGGAGTCACACCACAAGCACAGAACCATATTTTAATGAAGAAGCATATAAACAAAAGCAAACAAACCCAATTGCAATAAATAGCAGTGGACGAGGGTATGAAAAACTTAATAACACCATTATGGAACAAGAAACTAGGTTCACAAAAATATCCCCAGAAAACTCAGTATCACCTCTCCGTTCTACTGAACTAAAACGTCCAGTCTACAAATGGCCGTGCACATCAATGTGCAACATTACCAAAAAATTGTTCAAATTTTTACGCCAGATCCTCAATCAATATGTAAAAGCAAAGACAAAATCAAAAATTAAACTACTACACAATATGGATGCCTGTCCAATGCGCACATACACAGGACTACAAAGACATTCATTAGCATGCATTTCAGGACCTATTTGCAAAGGCACCTTCCATCATATCAAAATGATATTAACACATCATTCAACTATAAGAAATCTAGTCCATAAACTCTACTTTGCTAAAAGTCCTGGCTTAGCACTATCCAATTTAAATAACAATCTTCTACATGGTACAGCCAAACAACTACTCGAAGTAATAGAGCATATCCAAGGAAAATATTTTGGAAGTGAAAGCACTTACAAAATGCAATAGCTTTACAACAAACTAGCAACTACTTTACAAATAGCTACTTTCTATTAAACACATACAAAAAAGAAATACTAAAGTTTAAAAGTACCTCAGCTGAAGTACCAAACCATGTGCCTGTGTGTTGCCACAGGACTTTTTGTAAAAGTAGCACAAAAACTGTAGACATAATGTACAAAATAGAAGACAATGAAGATTCCAATTGGTTCCAATTAGCTCACTACCTTATAGCAGAAAACAAATACGACATTACCGACCCCTAAATACTATGCAATTACTGCACTGCATAACTTGACAACAAACAAACACCTTCACGTGCAATCACAAATTACTTGGAATTATTCTCACTAACAAAACCTCTGCAACAGCTAAATTTATATCAGAGCATCATAATTCAAACAGTGTACCAATTTCAAGCAATAATACACCTTCAACCAAAAACAGCAAAATTACCTCCCTCTGAATCAGTAAAAGGCATTTGTGGCAAAGTAGTTTGTTTACCATTAGATCTCAAAGAAAATGTACACACTCTAGGAGTGCAATGGCCAATAGATCAATCTTTAATTGTCTTAGTAAATGGCGTACCTTCAAAAGACAAAAGAAAATTGGCAACAACTCGTGGATAAAGTTAGACAAGCCTGCAATATCTTAAAAAACAACAATGAATACTACAAAGAAATTAATATTGAAGAAAACCTGAGAGAAACCATTGAAATAATGTAAGAGTCACCAGAAACTGGTTAATTTCAACTTTTAAATCCTGCTACAGAATCCAATATTTTAGACCATTAAACAATTCATCCTTTACACTCTAAAGACACTATAGATGATGCACTGGAAACGTACCAAATGTGACAAGCTAAAGGATCTCCAATCAGCATAAGGGAAAGAAAGTATAGAAGCACAGGCCTTTCCTCTACTCTTTCCTACTGGAAAAGGAGGAAGGTACGATGATAGACCCACACAGATAACAGCATCAGAATATCGCTCTTTACAAATGTATTCTGACAACCCCGGATTCAGACAAAACGTGGAATACAAATTCCACCTTATCTTTGAAAGTGAGCTAGTAACTCTGTGTTACGGAGTTGCACACACATTAAAATCAGGTAACCATTTTCAAAATATGTCAGCTACACAATTATTACAAAAAGTGCAAGAAAAAAATGAGGTTTTACAGTCAAGTATTTTAAATCTTTTAGCAAACATGCGTGGTACAAAAGAATAGTGATTCCGACGTCACAGAGATGTATGCTGTATGATAAGAAACCTTGGCCCACCCACTTGGTTTGTTACATTAAGTTGTGCAGAACATGCATGGGAAGATTTACATGATTTCCTACGCATAGCAAACAAAAACAAAACAAACATAGATATAAAAAAAACAGGAGAACTCTGCTCTCTAGATCTAGAAAATGTATCAAGATATTTCCATCATCGCTTCATGCTATGCTACACTTTATTTGTAATAAGACTGTTCCACCCGTCGGAGAAGTTCAACACTTCTTTTGGAGAAAAGAATACCAAGCCAGAGGAGCACCACACATTCACATGCTATTATGAATTAAATATGCTCCTAAATTTGGTGAAGACGTGATGCCACTGTTTTGCAGTTCATCCAAAAATATGTCACTTGTGAAATCCCCTCACAAACAACACATAGTGACCTTCATGGACAAATTTAACAATTTCAAAGACACAAATTTGGGAAATATTGTTGTCACAAATATTTAAAAAAAGGGAAATACTACACCACATGCTGCTTTGGTTTCCCTAGACCAATTTCATCAACAGGTCAAGTAAACAACTTCATGTCAGACATAGGGCCTCATTATGACCCAGGCGGGAAACCATGGTGCTAATAGCACCATGGTCCATGCTGGTAATTTACCGACTCCGCCATGGAGAAAGGGGGAATTACCACCCGGGGCGGTAATTCTCCCTTCCTCCATGGCCCTTCCCCATTCCCATTTTTGCCCCATAGGGCTCAATGGGAATGGGGAAGGCGCTAAGTACAATACCGCAAAGTGCGGTACCGTACTTAGCACCAAGGTCCCTTTGCGGGTCCCTACTTTAACGGCTGGTGTACACCAGCCATTAAGGTCGGGTCCCGCAAAGGGACCTCGTAATCAGGCGCTAATGGGTTAACAGCACCGCAGCCTTTTACGGCGCCGTTAACCCATTAGCGCCAGGGTCGTAATGAGGCCCATAGTGTCAAAGGTAATTTACCTAAGAACACATTTTACATAAAAAGAACAGAAGCATCAAAATACATCAATGATTACAATGCAATCATTTCCCTCCTATGGAATACAAACATAGATGTGCAGTACATTGCAGACAATTCCACTGCAGTTGCACAATATGTCACAGCCTACTTAAGCAAAGCAGAGAAAACAGAGTTTCAGGACATCTGGGATGACATATCATCTGACAAAACACTATCACAGAAATTGTACAGCTTAGGCATAAAACAATTTTCTCTCATAGAGAATGTGGCTGCTATGAAGCTGCAGACCGTTTTTGTATGGAAAATCTGACAATATAGTACTGCTAAGTACTGGTCCTGCTAAATCTAGAAAAAGAGTTCTCTAATCATATGAAGATATAGAAACAATAGCCAAAAATGATCACAACAGCCAAGACATTTGGAAAAACAATTTACTAGATACATACTACCCAAACAGGAGTATCACTTTGGAAAACATGTTGTTCTACCACGTAGACCAAAACTTCACATACAAAAATAGTATTAAACCAGATGAAAAGAAAGATAGATACAGAATTGTAAATTGTGAAGGCATTTTAGTGAAACTTACCAAACACAGCTGAATTATTCATATCAAATTGCCATTAAAAACTCCACAACATAAAGAATTGTATTACAAGTCCCTGCTACAACTTTTTAAACCATTGAGAAAAGAAGAAGAGTTACTGGATAGATATGATACCTATGAAACCGCTTTCAAAGCAAATGAAAGCACTATAACAGACGTAACTTTACACAGTACCAACCAATGTTACACGAAGAAAAACTCCAGGCCCAACTACAAGTGGACACTCCCGACAATAGTCAACCTTCTGTAACAGGCAGCCAAGAACCACTTAGACAGCTACTAGTAGCAAATGGGGCAGAATTAGCCATGACAGAAATAGAAAACACCATGTGTCAATATGAACAAGCTACCAAAGACATTGCTGTACTGAAATTACAACTGAACAATGAGCAGCGTAGCATTTTCCAAGAAATAACATAACAAACTGAACATGGTGCGCAACATGACTACAAACCTATACTGCTATACGTGAGTGTTGAAGCTGGTTCAGGCAAACATTCTTAATCAAAATCATCAGCAAGTTCCTCCAACAATTGACAAACAACAAACTGTCAGCTGTTGTAACTGCCCCCACAGGTTTAGCTGCCTACAACATAGGCAGTGTCACTTTACACCGATTAATACTCTTTCCAGTAGAACACCAAAACAAATTAGACTATTACACATTTTCCACAGAAGCTGCAATGGAACTATGCAGAGATTTCAAACAAATGAAAATGCTGCTAATAGATGAGGTGAGCATGGTCTCCAACCTAATGTTGGCCTTGATTCACCTCAGATTACAAGAAGTACTAAAAACAGACTACGAAGAGCTCTTTGGAGGAAAATACATTGTTGTTTTCAGAGATCTTCTTCAATTGACACCAGTGAATGCTGAACCTATTTTTAAAACCTTAGGGCACAAACTGTGCCGCAAAACTCTTGGCAGCATAGGAAATGTCAATCTTTGGAAACATTTCCAATACATAGAATTAACAGAAAACAAGTGCCAGTCTGCAGACCTCACATACACCAACATTTTAAAAAGTATTACAGTTGGTGTACTATCTCAAGAAGCACAATCGATATTAAAAACCAGGCACATCCATGCACTCTATGGCCATAACTCATGTGCTATGATATGATACAGCATTTATAACGCGCCTATACACAAGTGTTTCAAGGCGCGATGAGGCAAGTGAGAGGGAACAAAGGGAAGGACAGAACAGCGATCCTACTAGGCCAGGTGTCATTCAGATCGCGCAAGTGCAGGGGAGGGGGAGGGGAAAAGTGTGTGGGGGAAGGGAGAGTGGAAAGTGCAGTACATGGGATGATTGAATAAATAAGATAAATAAAAATGGCCACTGGTGGCAGTGCAAGGTAAGTGCAGATGTAAGTGCTGGTAGTGGGACTGCAGGGATACAGAAAACAGACCCAGGCAGGGGGTGCCAGGGAGGCAGTGCAGGAGGGAAACTGGCGGGACCTGAGAATCAGAAGGGGTGGCCAGGTAACCAGTGCTGTTTCTGCCAGGATGTCAGCAGGGGAGAAGGGGGGAGAAAGCAGAGGCAAAGAGGAAGGTTATGAGGTGCTTCCGGAACCAGAGATCGTTCTCCTCAAGTCTCACGGAGGCAGGAAGGCTGTTCCGACGGACGCCCCTGCCAAAGAGAGAGATCTACCACCAACTCGTTGCTTGGAGAAGCAACTGACCCTGAGGGAGTTGGATGCAGATGAGCAAAGAGCTTGAGAAGGAAGATATTTAGGAAGAGAGAGTTGCAAGTATTGCAACCCTGATTGTGCTACTGATGTCATGGAACAATTAGCACACAAAAATGTCATTTGTATGCCCTTGATGCCAACTCTTGCAAGCTGTTTAAAATTCAATGAAACAATGTTGAAAAAAGAAATGCAACCAATAATTGAAATTTGCTCCACAGATAAACTGGACGTACATGGTATGATACTACACATGTGTCAACAAGCCACAACAAGACTAAATAACTTAGAAAACTCTATCTCCAACACAGCTGGTTTGGAGAAAATATTAAAATTATCTTTAAACTGTAGAGTAATGCCTAAACGTAACCTTGCCATGGAGCAAGGACTAGTTAATGGAGTACTTGGTACAGTTGTTGGCTTTCAAACATACCCTCGTGACAACAACATTTAATTTGTCAATATTCTCTTTGACACACTATCAGAAGTTAAAAGGATAGGATGCTCAACAGCCCGCTTCCTTCTTTTCAAAGACATGTATGTACGCAGAGAACAATTTTCACTAACTATAGCTTACACAGTTACCATTCACAAACCACAAGGTCTTACCCTAGATAAAGCATTAATGGATATTGGTAGCAAAGTCCTTAAAGAAGGCATGAGCTATGTAGCACTATCATGCTTACATACACTTGACAGGCTATTTCTAATCAACTTTGATGCAAGTAAAGTAAAAGCAGATATTCCTCACATTCTAGAATACAATAGGCTGTGTTCACTCTACACCCCCATCAAAAAACCTATCCTGTTCCACAAAAAGCAAAACATTGTAAAAGAAAACTACTTCAAACTGAAATGATACTACAACCAAAGAAGAATCTACTGGTCAAAGTAACTCAACTACTTCTTCAAAGAGACAGCACACACTCCGAACAAATGACTTTGACAAAGAACTGTCAGGTCCATTCAAATTTTCAAATACAACTGCTCTAAATTGCTACGCAAATGTAGCAATAAATATTCTATTCCAATTGCCACTAATTATTGAGAACATTTACTTACACAGTACAGACCAATTGTGTTTGCAAATGTCAGTCCTTCATAGAAATGCAACCAACAATCCTGACAACACTTACAGTGTTCATGGAATAAGACAAGAATTGGACGACCATGCTGGAATGGTCAAATTCACTATAAACTCACAAGAAGATCCACAATAATTTCTAATGTACTTACTAAAAGTACTGGAAAACAAAAACACACCTATAAATGAAATCTTCCAGATTTCATACATGTGGAAACATACATGCACTCTCTGCAGCCATGTGGCACAGGAACAAGTCCCTAATGAACGCTTTGTGTATGTATCCATTCCTAACTGTGAATCCATTCCATTTCAGCAACTTGTACAAAATGCAAACCATGTCAGATTATGTACTACCTGCAATTCAGATAATCACTCCACCTTACAAAATAATCACTCCACCTTACAAATACAGACACATAGTAAACACGTAATAGTAATGCTTTTACATTACAATGCCGATGGTACCAAAAACAACTGTAAGATGACTGGATTCACACATGGTCAAGTATCACTTGGTAAGAAAACCTTCACAACAATAGGTATAATCTACCACACAGGAGACACAACCAATGCAGGTAACTACACTGCATATATAAAAAAAGACCAGTGGATGGTTCTAATGTAATTATAGTACCATTATTCTAAAGCAGATATTAACAGAACAATCTTGTAAATGCTTACTTAATATTCTTAAAACCAAAATTCAATACGTAATCTGTGTATGAACATAAGCACAACTTCAACTTCAAAACTGTGCACAGTTAGAATACGCCAACATGTATCTAACTGCCCCAAAAAATCTGCAACAAACCAACAGATACATGAATAGCATAAAAGTAGAAATAAACAATTAGAATACGCCAACAGGTATCTAATTGCCCCAAAATTCTGCAACAAGCCAACAGATAGAAGATTAGCAAGAAGCAAGAAATAAATAGTAAAACAATGGCCTCATTACAACCCAGGTGTTAAGGGGTTAACGGCGCCGTAAAAGGTGTCTGCGCCGTTAAACCCTAAACGCCTGATTACGAGGTCCCTTTGCGGGTTGCACTTTAACGTCTGCTTTTAGCAGGCGTTAAAAAACCAACCCGCAAAGGGACCTAGGAGCTAATTACGGCACCGTAATTTACGGTGCCGTAATTAGCGCCTTTCCCAGTCCCACTGAGCCCTATGGGGCAAAAATGGGAATGGGGAAGGGGCATGGTGGCATGGGGAATTACCACCCCGCCAACCTTGGAATGGGGCGGTATTTCCCCATTCCACCATTGCGGACTCGTTACAACACCGGCACCAACCATGGTGCTAATAGCGCCATGGTTTAGCGCCGGGGTTGTAATGAGGGCCAATGAAAGAAATATATTGTACCACAACATAGAAAGTTTTTTTTTTTATCCAACATGGATTTTTTTTCCCACAGACCCAATGATTTAGAAAACAAACACAGAAACTGAGCAAATTGCGCAGTGAACTGGTTTGAACTACAGTACTTGTAAAGTTCTAAATATGAGGGTAAATAAAATACAAAACTGCCTATTATGCAATGCAATAATTCATTAATAACTACCTACTCTAACATATAATCTTTTCTTTTATCACAGAGATTGAAAAAGTAGGTCTGGTCGAGTTACCCAAAAATCTCAACCAGTAAGTACACAACAAATGGACTCACAAACACCGCTGCATAACACACCCATTCAAGCAAACATCTAACCATCCACCACTATCCAAAATGTATACTTCCAAGGGTATCTTATGACACAGTCCTGGTTACAAACTCTACCATCTTAAGTGCATAGCCTAGCCAAAACTTCTCATACAAACTCTACAAATGAAACAGTACACAAACTTTTGGGTTGTGGATATTTGATGGGTGTTTGATTCTATGTGTGTGTTATGCTGCAGTGGTTGTGGCCAGGGCCTAGAGCCTTGGGTGCATGGCCGAAGGTAGGCCTTCGGCCATGCACCCAAGGCTCTAGGCTCTGGCCACAACCACTGCAGCAAAACACACCTATGCTACCATACATTTTGACTGATGTATGTGGGCTGCTTATAGGGGATGTTAATTACAATTAATGCTCTACTAACAACCCAATACCAACCTCATACTAAAGTAAAATAGCTAGTAGTGCATTTATTATGTCCGCGGACAGCTGCGAAGACCACGGACATGGCGAACACATCAGGGGCACCTGCCACCTAAACAAATACAGTATTTTTTTTTATTTTTTATTTTTATTGATTGATTTTGTTTTTGATGCTTACGCATCTTTACAAAATTGTATAACAAGATTCAATTTCAATCTCAATGGTTACATCATATTTACACAAATTTAAAACCCATTATTCACAACTACAAAAAACGAAAAAAACTAACAATTACATATACAAGTACATTCATGGCAGACACTTTCATCGCATCAAAGAAGATAAAAATACATCACTACAAACAATTCTGTAACAGAAAAATTAATAATACTTTCATTAAAGCAAATCATAGAACAGCAGATAAGAAACAATTCTTATAGTATCTGCGGCTCTAAATACAGAGATAAAGCTGACTCAATAATTTTCACTAAGCGTACTGTCGCAATGATTATGGAATTACATGAACCCCACATGCATCTTGCCCAAATTAATTCCCTTCCATATTCAGTGTGTGTAAAGCTAAAAGAGTTGATAGTTTTTAGTCTCTCTACTTCAAAAAAAGGACATACAAGAAAGAGGTGTTTTAAGGTTTCTATGCATTCGACATTTTTGCAAAATATACAGGTCATATCATAGGAGTTGTTGATGTTACTAAACCAATGCTTAGTTCTCCCTTTCGTATGAAAAAGATCTAGACAAAAGCACATGTATAGTGTTCGAGATTCAACACTGGGAATGAGGATGAGATATTGCAAACGTGGCATTTGCTTATGTCTGAATAACGCATATTCTGTAAACGAGGAATGGACCAAAATAAGTAAAGATGTTGCAGCCCAATCATTCAAAAATAGACGTTTACGTGCTAAACTCAGTTTAAGTTCAAAATCTTCTGAAGGAATATTAATAACAGATAGTATAATAAGGATACGCTTGTTTAAGCTTGCAATGGACGCAGGATGGGAATCCCTCAACATGTTGAGAAAATCCTCATAAAGCGAGGATGACCTTGACCCATCTCTTACTCCCCAACCCTCCCCAAGCCCTCCTGCACACCAACACACTCCTCAAAATTGCATTTTGCATCTGTTCGTCCCCGCGCTGTGATCCAAGATGCGTGCGCATCGAAAGAATGTGACGCACCTCACGCCCCCCTCCAGCCAATCGGCGGACACGTTGCGTGTCCGCGGACATGACGCAAGCCGATTAGCCAATTGGTGTCCTGTCCGCAGAGCGAACCGGGAAGTGTGTCTGCGGAGCAGACATAGATATCACACATTTTGTTGCCTTATGTTTTGGTCATTTTTAAAAAAAAACTACTGGATGGATTTACACCAAATTAACAAAAGCACACATTCGGGACTAAGCCCCCACTCCTGCCGCAAATTTGGTGGAAATCCGTCCAGCGGTTTGAGCTGTAGGCATGCGCAAAGTTTGTTTTTTGGGACCCCCCTATAACTTTGCACCCCCTGGACCAAACCTCACCAACCTTTGCAAACAAATTCAGAGTGGCCCATATACTTTCTTTGCAAAGTTTGTTGAGGATTAGTCCAGGGGGAGCAAAAATTTAAGTCACCGAAAGAGTGCTCTTCCTATGGGTTTAGCAACTTAACCAGAACTACACAGCCGCTACCACTATATGCACAGAAATGCAAGGTAGAAAGCACAATGTAGAAGCTTGCTAAAGCAGGAAATATAACATGAGTAAAGCAGCCATGTTAAGAAAATGGACCTCGGCATTGTATAATAGTAAAGGAGAAGCCTCATGGAGAAAGACCAAGTCTACAGAGCTAACAGGTGCTGGAATACATATTTGTGCAAGAACATAGGATATTTGTTTGGCTCAGGATCAAGGATGCTTCAGCAAGAAGAAAATGCGAGGCCTAAAGGAGTGAATTTACGTAAGACATATTTTTCTCAGATTGAGTAAATCAGTGAATAATTGTGAGTGGCATTTATTGAACAATCAAAGATGCAGAAAACATGTGACAGACGGAAATACCGAGTTTACAGAGGCTGAGGAGAGTAATAGCACTCTATATAATTGAAGGACAGAATGGATAAACTCATGGTCTCCTCACAGGTGGTACGAGACCACAAGACAAGGCCTATTCACAAAGCTCCAGATGAAGATAACAATGTACCTTCACTCCCTATTACAGTTCTGAAGAGAAGAACAGTCAGCAAGGTCAATTACAGAGAAGAAGCCGTGGCTTAGGGCCAAACTGATGAGAGATGGTAGGCTAATTACCTAATGAGGTAAGTTGTTAGACATTTTTCCCTTGCAACTGTGGTTCGTTGCTTACAACAAGCCGAATGGTCAAGGTTGGAGGAGAGTGCCAGCCAAACATGAGGGCCTACGTAATGGTGGACCATAAATTGTTGCAAAAGCCTATCCGCTGCAGTTATTATGTTATTATCTATAATTTACGTAGTTAGAGGTTGTTCAAGGCATGCCTACCTGAAAAGGGGTAGCCAATGATGATACTAACACTTATATGAACTACGGATATGTATATGTTCCCTTAACAAATCCCTCCACCGGATAGGTTTTTACTAGTTGCCTTGTAGGATGACATCATAGTTGATGTACATCTAGGTATTGATTGATTGATTGATTGATTAGTTATTTATTATGCTTTGTACAAAAGTGTTTCAAGGTGTAAACAAGGCAAGGGAGGAGGTCGGAGGGAGGACAAGACAATGATAATACTAGGTTGTGTGTCATTAAGATTGTGTAAATGAGCAAACAGGTAGTGCAGGGGAGAGGGTAGAGGGAGAAATAAACCCAGAGCAGTGGAGCCCAGAGTTAAGTGCTGGGAGGCTAAGACTACAACGGGAAATCCCAGCCTGGTAGTGCAAGGTTAGAGCCAAGAGGAGGCAGTGCAAGTAGGGCCAGGCAGTAAGTACAGGGGGACTGGTCTGGGGGGGGCTGGTGTACTGTAAGACTCAGAGGACAACCAGGAAGCCAGTCAGCAGATGGAGAAGGAGCAAGGGTAGGTTAGTAGGCCTTGAGGAGTTTCTGGAACTTAAGTAGGTCTGGCCCCAGGTGGAGAGAGGCAGGGAGGCCATTCAAGAGGGAAACACCTGCAGAGGAGACAGTTCTACCCCCTTCGCCCCCAATCTCTGCTTGGAGAAGCGAATCACCCGCAGAGAGTTAAATGTAGACAAGCGAAGGGAGGCAGATACTTAGGAAGGGAGTAAGGGCCACTGCCCCAAAAAGTCTTGTGGACAATGCAGAGGGTCTCAAACTTGATCCTTATAGCCACCAGGAGCCAGTGGAGGAATGTCATGGCCAGAGAGATGCAGTCCCTGGGCCTTAGGCCAAGGATAAGTTATGCAGTCCTGTTCTGGATGAGTTGAAGAGGGCAAACAGTAGGGGTAGGCAGATTGAGAAAGGAGCTGATGCAGTAGTCCAGCCTAGAGAGAACCAGAGCTCTGGAGACAGTGGGCCTCATTAAAACCCAGGCGCTAATGGGTTAACGGCGCCGTAAAAGGCTGCGGTGCCGTTAACCTATTAGAGCCTAATTACGAGGTCCCTTTGCGGGACCCGTCCTTAATGGCTGGTTTTACCAGCCGTTAAAGTAGGGTGCCACAAAGGGACCTTGGTGTTAAGTACGGTGCCGTACTTAGTGCCTTGCCCATTCCCATTGAGTCCTATGGGGCAAAAATGGGAATGGGGAAGGGCCCATGGTGAATGGGGAATTACCGCCCCGCTAACCTTGGAATGGGGCGGTAATTCCGCCATTCACCATGGCGGACCCCGGCATGGACCATGGTGCTAATAGCACCATGGTTTAGCGCCCGGGTCGTAATGAGGCCCAGTGAACTTCTGGGGGAAGGTTAGAAAAGAGAGAATACTTTTGAGGAGATACAGCTGGACGTGGGCCTTCTTGGCAAGGTCTGTGATGCGTGGTGAGAAGGAGTGTGTGGAGTCGAAGATCACTACAAGAATGTTTGCTTCACAGGAGGGTGAGAGCAGCGGGCCCAAGGAGGGCGGTCAGAGTGAGAGAGGGAAAGCGGGAGCAGGGGTCCCAATGAGAAGGATCTCAGTCTTTGCTGGCGTTGAGGCAGAGATCATTAGAGTTATAGCAAATAGACAGTCAGGGATGAGCGAGGGGTGAGGAAGAGGCCGAGGTTAGCCTGAAAGAGAGCTGCATGTCAACCGCATAACACTGAAAGTATAAAGGCTTTTGTGTATTGGAAATGTGTTGAGAGAGTGTGAGCTACAATCTGTTTGTTTGATAGGTTTTCCGACTTTATTGATAATAAAGTAGTATATTTCCATATTCTTTGAGTCTGTGCAGTTATTTGGGCCTGAGATCATTTATTTGGTAATCCCATTCAGCACTTGGAACACTCCAGGTGCTATTGCACAGTTTCTGACCATTGCCCACTTCTTGGTTATAGCCTAGAACTGGCTCTTTGCATACATCTCCCGTGCATAACTATTCTGTCTTAGTTGTCGGGTCTATCACATTTGCAATCCTCTGCCTATTGATAGCACATGACATCTCAGGAATGTCGTCCTAGCTCTCTGTAAATTGTCCTCACCATTATTGTTTTACTAAAGTAAATTCCTACAATGTTGCAAGGGATTAGCTGGTCCCTTTGCTAGTTAATGCTATATCATGATATTGATTACATCACCATGGGCACACTTCCGCCTCATGTTTTACCCCTCTCTCTTTTACTGAATTCTGGTGGTGCACCTTCCCTTATAGCCTCTGTTCACCCTTAGTGTTCTTGTAGGGGTGTCCCTTGAATAAGGGTTTGAACACACTCACCACAGTTTTGGATTCTGGCAAGATTGACTTGGCAGGTAGGCATGGCCTCGTTCTGGCTCCCTTTCACTAATAATGATGTTTCCCCGCTAATGCTGCCTTTCCTCTGCTCATGTCCACTTGTTTGCTCCCCAGGTGTGTGGGGCTGCAATCCTGCTCTTACCCACAATGCACCTTGGAGCCTGCTCTGTGAGTGAACCTGTGGACTGAACGTGTTTGTTCTGCCCCATGAATATTTTACAACCCTGTATTATATCATGAGAAACCTGCCTATCTCACATATATATTTTGGTTGATGAGTTTCGGAGGGAAGGTTTTCCTGAAATATTTACTGCAGTGCTTGCTGGGGGTATGAACGGTGGAGGCTGGGTGGACTCTGCAGGTTTGCCTTGTGCCGGCACCATGCATGATATCAAGTAGCAAGTGGCCTCCCCTTGTGCCCTAAAACCCCCAGTCTCTCTCAGTGAACAATTCATAAGTGACTACCTAATAGTGGACCTGGGCGTACCATGATTGCCCCCTCTAGGTCTGCAGAAAGGTTTTGGTTCGTGTGGCTTTTGCTTTGTGGGAATTGCTTATGTGGTCTTCTCTAGAACTCTTTGTTGGTATTTGAATGAGTGTAAGTTGCTGTCACTGTCTAACTCTGATCCCGATCACAATTTTGATATTTGAATAATTGTTGATGCCATGTTTCTTTTGGATGACCGTGCAAATAACAAGTCTCATTCCATCCACTTTGTAACGATGAAGTATTGTCTCTGTGGGGAGTGGGTCTAGCTAGTGTCTCCTGTCAATGATTATAATGCTAGTCTTCAAATTGTGCTGTGATATTGTTAAATATATATTTTAGCATTTCACGTTTCATTCGTGGATCCTACCAAGCGTGAGATCCTTGCTATGATCTTGTCTCTTTTTATTGCTTGTTCACAATCTTTCTTCTGGATCACATGTGAGTTGTCAGCCAGCGATCTGTGACATCCCTCTCCTGATGCTGTCATTGATTCACCTGTGGCTAGATTACAGAAACGTGCACCAGTGCAAAGTGTTCCCCAATGCAAAAAAATAACTGGGGATATATTAGACAACCTTTGTACCATGACAAGTGCAATTTCGCATGGAATAGGCACCAGGGCAACGGTTTCCCTTTGGAAAAAAAAACGAAATATTCTTTTAATGCATTATTAAACGAGGTCCTGGTGCTAATAAAGAATGGTATTAGCACTAGGGAAAAAGTTGCTCGGGTGCAAAAATGCATTGAAAGTATACGTTGTTTGCACTAGACGAATGTTGGCCTAGTGTTAATACCATGCACAATTGCACTTGCCATTGTACAAAGGTTTTCTAATATGGCCCTGTTTTGTATGGCATACTTTCCCCTAGTGCTAATATTGTGCAACTTTACACCTGCATCAGTGCAAAATGTCTGTAATCTGGTCCCTGGTTGGTAATTAGAGCTCTGGCTGGGTTTCCACTTTCTCTGGCTTCCTGACCTGTGATCGGTAATGTTTTCGAAGTCTGCTCCCTGTGCAGACAATGATTTTTTTGTTGTTGATTTATTTATGTGCATTTGAGACTTTTTGCTTATGCTGAACAAACCCACTAATCACTTTGCGTTTCGGATCATGAGGAGATGCAGTGTTTGGAAATAAGACAATCAGGGGGGAGGGAAGAGCTTCACAATGCTGCCACCTAACGCCCACCACCAAACACCCTCCACACAACTGCTGCATGCAGGATGGGAGGAACCAAATACGCCAAGATGTCTCATCACAGATGTCTTAGAACTGCTGCAGTCTTCAGCCATACAAGTGGGATGACAAACACTTCCAGGGCTTCGTTCAAAATGTTGGAATAAAAATACTGAATGCGTGATTTGGCTGAAAATACGAACAGCCGAAAAAGTTCGACTAGATCACTCATTTGGTGCTGGGGGCTACGGGGTGTCCCCGGCACCCTTGCTCACTATATTGTGAGTGAGGGTTGCGGCCAGCCATCACCACATTTTTTTTTATAGACTGCAGCGGCTGCAGTGGTTCCCCCGCACCCTTGCTCACTATATTGTGATTGTGGATTGCGGGGGACAGCCCCACAGCTGTCCCGGAAAAAAAGGAAAGGTCCCAGCGGCGCCGGTTCCCGATCAAGGAATTGAAAGGAAATAGGCGTTGCAGGGACACAGTGAGTCAGAAATGCAAGGTAAGTAGGGGGCTTGGGGGTGGGGGGGTGGGTAAGGGTGTGTTGGGGGTGTGGGTAGGGGTGTGGGTGGGGGTGTGGGTAGGGGTTTGGGCAAGTCAGTAAAGTTCAGGGGTGAAAAGACAGAAGATTATTTAAAAAAAAGAATCTTCAGTCTTTTCTCCCTCAAACATTTTTAATTAGGTCTTTCAACCCCAATCCCTCTTCCAGCACTAAACAAAACAATTTGAACAATGGGACGCTACCTGTTGCCCGTAATGCTGTTATTGTCTATGCTGCTTTGTATGTTATTAATATCCCTAGCACAGTTGCGCATAGGGCTGACAATATGCAGGTGAAAATATACCTGGATCCACCCCATTTGCCCGCTCTTAAGTGAGGCTGCCGGATCAGGCTCCACTACAGTAGCTGTCACTCAGTCTGCATTAAGCGACGTAAATGCACCTGCCTCCACCCATGCTACCAAGGCCACTTCAGCTAAATGCAATGATAATACTACGCATTGGAAGGCTTCTATGAACAGTAACTTTACCAAAAGTGCCCACGTCAGTACTCATTTTGGCCCTTATATCCCCGTAACCTACGCCAATACACCCTCCAGCAACATTAATGGATCTACTAATATTCACGTTCAACCTAACTCTAGCTCAAATACTCACACAAGCATGAATTAGACACCACCGAACTTGGCCTTTATCAATGCCCGCTCTCTCCCAGATCATGCTCTGGCCATCAATGACCTCATATCCACTCTTAACATTGATGCCCTAGCCATTGCTGGTATTTGACTTTCACTGCAAGCAGATTATCTGCATACAAATATACAAGTTGACATTATATACAGTTCTTCCTCTATTTTGAGCAAGCCAATGGTCCCATTTCAATACTTTTATAGTATCTCTTCATGCACCGCTTGATTTTTCTTAAAAAAAAAAAAATACGTTTATTCTGACTACCTTACCTTTAGTAATGGTCTAGTTATTTAGGCTTTGGGAAGAGTCTGCTTTAGTCCCATCTCGATATCTATTATTCTATCGAATATTTTTATGGTCACATGAACGTAGATTAGACTACTATTCACTAATTGCTATATCTTGCTATGGTGGTTTATATACAGTTAGGTTTATATCCCCAGACATGATCGTAGATGCTATAATTATTGTATTGTATTTTATTGTATTGTATTTATTCTTATATAGCGCTTTATACCAAAGCGCTGTAGAGTTACAACAACAGGGTACAATTAACATAACAAAAAAAAATAAATAACAACCGAAGCAAATTACAAACATGATTCAGTCACCAAAAACAGAATGTAGAGCAATTATTCGGAGGGGAAGGGGAGAGGAGAAAGAGGGCTAGGAAGAAGAGGGAGGGAAGGTAGGTGGAGGTTGGAAGGAGGGGGTGGGAGAGGATAAAGGGGGAGGAGGGGAAAGGGGGTAGGAGAGGGGAGTGAGAGTAGGGGGGTGTCATGGCAGGGAATGGAGAAGGAGAGATTTGAAGGAGGTGCGGAAAGAGGAAAGGGTAGGAGAAGAGCGGATAGAGAGAGGCAAGGAGTTCCAGTGGAGGGGGGCCAGGAGTTGGAAGGATCGGAAATGGGAGGAGGCACAGGGGGAGGGAGGAACAGTGAGGAGGAAGTGGTCAGTGGAACAAAGGGGACGAGAGGGTGTGTAAAATGAGAGAAGGGAAGAGAGATAAGGGGGGCAAGATTGTGGAGAGATTTGAACACTGGACAGAGGAAGTGAAATTTAAGTTGAGAATGAAAGGGGAGCCAGCCAATAGAGGAAAGGGAAGCAAATATGGAGTCACGGGGGGAAAGAAGACAGAGAGTATGGATGGCAGAGTGATAAATAGATTTGAGTGGGGAAAGATGTGAAGTAGGAAGGCCAAAAAGTAAGGAGGAGCAGTAGAAGAGGCGAGAAAAGATAAGGGAGGAGATTAGGAGTTTAGTAGCATGAAAAGTAAGAGAGGGGCAAACTTTGCGGATATTGTAGAAGTGGTAGCGACTAGCACGAGAGGTGAGTGAGATATGGTGGGAAAAAATTAACTGCATGCACATAGCTTTCTATTTGTTGCAGTCATCACCAGTACTTTTGGAGTCTGTTTCTCTAGTCCTTTCTCTGTATCCTGCCTTTCGTTTTTGGTCCTTCCGGCATAAGCGAGCATGGACGTCTCTATGGCATTTATATCCTATCCAAACGATCCGTGTGCAGTTTACAGCTGGTGACCAGGCTTTCTTGCTTTGTCTGTCGCTTTGTGGGCTTCGTTTCTGCTTTTTCCATTGTCCAGGTAAGGGAACACGTTGATACGAGTAATGTCTACATCCGCGTCCTGGACGAGCTTGAGATTCACGACCGTAGCATTTTGCCAGTAATGCAGCGAGTATGTTGAATCGATTCCATTTAGAGAATACTCTGCATTTTACAACCACCGCAAAGTTTTTTTGAACTTCCGGTTGTCGGAGCTGTTACTTAAGTAGATATATGGCTTTTCGAGTTCCTTTTTCTTTGATATTGGTCAGTTACGCAAGTTTACTGGTATTTTTACCAGCGGACGATTCAATTATGCAGTTGTTTTTAACAAATACAGTCTTTATATGCTGGCATATATCTGTAACTATAGATTGTTTTGTATACTTAAATCATGACCGCCCAGTCACATTTGACATTTGGGCCCATTATAGACATGTTGTAGACTTTACGGCCCTACACGTTTTAATCTGCCTTTACAAGATTGTTACACAACTAAAATATGGCATATTATGTTTGACTTTGACATGCTAGTTGGATTTAATATTCTTCAAATATTCTTGTTTAAAATATTTGCTTGCATTTTTCCTTTTCCAATAGACTCTACATCATGCCTTATTTCTAAAATGACACTCGAGTTTGGTGCCCACACTCCCTATAGTCTACAGAATGTGATGGGTACACGTAATTAAGATTGGATTTGTTCTCCACTAGATTAATGGAGGTATGTTGATTCAGCGATTGGTCTTTCATTTTGTGTCTTTTCCTCTCAGGTTTTAAGCCGAGTCAGGGGAACTAGGGATGTTTCTAATCCCAGTTCTCAGCAGATTAATCGATTTATTGTCTGCCCAAGTTCTGTGGCGGTTGGATTGAACATGTATTCTTCAAATCTCCACTGGATCATACAAGGCCATTTGACTTGACTTCTGTTACTTTGAATAAGACTTCCTGTTAATATGAGTAACAATAATGTTTCGAACTTTATGTTGTGACATGGGGCTGCTAGGCTTGGTCAGTTCTTTTAAAACATTGTATTTTTTTGTGTTTTTCTTGAATGTTTTAGTGAACAAGATTGATTGAAGAATTATATGAGATGAAGATTATCGCACCATCTATCAAAAATGAGCAAGCTGAGATGTTAATTAATTTTTACATATGTTTTTGTACATTTATTGTATAAAATATAGCTTGTTGAGTATTTGTCCTGATGAATGTCAGTTCACTCATCCCTTGAGTGATTGGTTTGAACTAGACACAAGTATTTGTATAAACTACAGAATAATCGGACACCTTGGGACAGGTATAAAAATGTAAATTAAATAATACAAGGTACTAGTAGTTGACACATCATCTGTTGGTGGTGTGCTTTTCAGCATTAATATAGCAATTTATAACGATTTGCACAAAACTCCTTTGGCACTATTTATGTTTATTTAGATAGCATACATTCTATGACTAGAGACGAATATAGCCATTACCCCTGACTATAGCAGGGGCACATGCAATTAGGCTTATTTAGCAATTCAAGCTACTTTATATTTATTTTCTCTCTTCATACAGATCAATTACATTCGTTTTAGGCAGTATCAATATTTGTATGTCTTTTGTAATGTAGTATCATTAGTTTTATGATCTATCATGTGTTGTCATTTATATATTATTGTATGTATTTGATGAATAAAATATGTATTAGTAATTTTGCACTGACCAAGTCTATCCCCTTTTTGTTTGCATATTGAAGTCAAAGGTATTTACACATTTTCTTTATACTATAATTGGTCAGTGCGACCACCCCCTTTTGGTGTCTTGATTTCTCATGTTCCCCAGGTCCACAATGAAGGGGGACACCCATCCTTTGTTTTCTAGCCATCTCTAAGACCTAGCTCCAAGACACCTCAGGCCCCACACTCTCCCTAGTTATCCCTTAGGGATACCCAATTTATCAAAAAGTCTGCACCCCTGGCAGAGCCTCCAAGCAAATGAACACCTCCCTGGACGGAAATAGAGACATCCTCTCCCTCAAACTATCCATTAACCCCATTTGCAATGTTATGTTCCGGATCATCTACCGCCCAACTGGGCCACTAACCAACTTCCTAGAGAATCTCCTCCACATCCTCAATGATAATATCAAGAATTCTACCAACATTATTTTAATGTGTGATATGAAACTAGGCCTTAATGATCCAAAGGATGCAAAGGCATCTTCACTTTCTAAAGGACTCATAACATTAGGCTTCATTAGCCATATTTACAACCCCAAACATTGTAAAGGCCGCTCACTAGACTGGATTGCTGAGCTCAACTGCCTCTTAAAAATTGTATCTAACTCTCTGTGCCCCTGATCTGACCACCATGTGATCCACCTCTCCATCCATCATCCCAACACACCTAAGTCTCTCACATCCCCACTACCACCGGCGCTAGCCCACAGCTTCCACAAGCTGACCAAAGAAAGTCTACTACCACTCCTCAACAGACCATTGGTCAAACCTCGTTTCTCAAAGGACCCTAGCATCTGGGCAGACCTGCATGCCTCAATCATCACAAGAGCAGTGGACCCTATTGCCCTTCTTAAACCACACAGAGCAAAACCTATCAGGTACACCCCAGACCGTATCAACATTTATAATAAAAAAACATTCTGCCCATTCCATCAGGCAAGATAAAGGCAAAATAAAAAGAAACTCCACCACCACAAGCCTAGAGTTCTCCAAGACATCCATAGCTTACAAACAAGCAACCATATTTGCCAAAGCCACCTCCTTTAATTTGAGAATCACTAATGCTAAGTCAGTCTCCAGAGAAATTTTTACGATATTTAGAGAATTGGCGACCCCCACAACCCTCACAACCCTTCACTAAAGATGAAGCCTGGTGCACCAAAATTCAAACAGCAAAGGTCAACAAAATTGATTTGATAAACAACAAAATTGCTGCTCTCCAACAAAACTACGCCACTGTTCCAGCTTCTACAGCTAACCCACTATCCTCCAAAGTCCCACTTTTTTATTTCAAAGAGCTAACACAACTAGAAGTAAGTGCCATCCTAAAAAACTTGAAACTGTCCAATTGCAAATGTGACACCTGCCCAGTTGCACTCTACAAAGACTGTGCAGAAACCCTGGTCCATTAATAACCAGTTTCATCAACGCCTCTTTCTTGTCATGTGTGGTACCCTCAAGCCTCAAAGAAGCCTGGGTATATCCCCTTCTAAAAAAGAAACATGTTGGATCCCTCAATCCCCCACAACTACAGGCCCATTGCAACAGTTCCAATTCTACTGAAAGGTTTAGATCAAGGTGTCCTACGGGCAGGTCCAACAATTCCTAGAATCCCATTAAATTCTGGGTCTGGTTCAGTCTGGGTTCCGCCCCAGCAATAGATGGAATCTGCACTGTTAGACCTAAAAAATTCAATTGGATGAGTTCAGAGACAAAGGCAGTCCATCCCTGCTCCTCCTCCTAGACCTATTAGCCGCTTTTCAACCTGGAGTATCACAAAATTCTTTGGCACCACTTTGTCACCTCAGCACACTTCTCTGAGAAAGCATCTAATTGGATCTCCTACTTCCTTAAAGGAAGGCACATGAGAGTCTTCTCTGATCAGGTCAGTGCAGCCCCCACACCCATTCTGTGTGTTGTCCCGTGAGGCTCTTGCATCTCCCCCACTCTCTATAATATCTTCACTAGATCCCTCTTTGACATCCTGTATGCCATCGGTATAGCCTACATCAACTCAGGTCAGTGCAGCCCCCACGGCCATTCCATGTTTTGTCCTGTGTGGCTCTTGCATCTCCCCCACTCTCTATAATATCTTCACTAGATCCCTCTTTGATATCCTGGATGCCATCGGCATAGCCTACACCAACTATGCTGATGACACTCAAATTATCATCCCGCTCAGTGGTGACCATTCAGAAGACTCCAAACCCCTTATTGTGGCTAACTCCTTTTTTTTTATTGTTATTATGATTGAGATTGTTCTCAACCTTTCAACATTATATATTACATTTGTACATTGAAAGTTAAAAGCAATGATAAATAAAATGTATATGCATACATTGATACATCATCTTCTGTACAAAAGTTAAAAACAATGTCTACAGGAAAAATAAATATTTTACAATTTACATCTTGCTTCTCAGTTGAGTTAGCAAACATTTATACAGGTTCTTAGTAACATAAGAATTGTTGACAGGCTACTGAACCCATTACTTGATGTTTATGAGTGTTGCGGGTGTAGCCCCAATATTTAATTTAAAATGTCCCAGATAGTTCACAGTAGCATATCTTACAGATCTTCGGTTGGTATGATATCAAACTGTCCACAATCGTTCATGAGTTGAATTCTTCTAGTCAACAAGACTGGACAGTCTATTATCAGATGTCTGAGTGTTTCCTTTTCTATTTTACAATATTGACATTTCAAATCATCTATAGGTAACTTCTTCCATTTACATAGGACTTCTTGGGTTAACCAAATGTTTAGCCTAAAGCTCACAAAGCCTGTGTGATGATGCATATGCGGTGATTGAGTTAGGTATGACTCAACTTCTCCGTATTTATTCAGGGCAAATGGATTCTGTTTGAAGTTGTGATATTTCATGCATTGGATTCTGTTCTGTATCGAATCATTCCCACACTTTACACTTGGCTTTGATAGGATTTTCAATCAACAAAGAAACCGAGATGCCATCATCCTGCAGGGCTTCCTGCGCTTTCAAAGAAGAGATTTTGGGAAAGATGTCAGATGATGTTTGTAGGTATCCAGCTATCAGTCCTAATAGGACAAACTGGTTTATACCCAAGGACATTTTATAAGGAGCATAGCTTCCATTTATACATGTCAAAGAATGATGTTAGGCCTAATAAATGCCTTATCATTGCAATCGATTCTGATGTTGTGCTTCCAGTAATAGCTTTCGATTTTAGCCCAACACCTATATGATTGCTATTTCTTGGTTTCGGAACTATAAAGAATTACTGGGGCAAGTTTTTCTTTATAGTACGTAAGTAATGGCTCTATTGTAAATTTGCAGTACTTTGCTCTTATAATTTGGGCTTGTGACAGAGCTGTTAACTATTTAGTACGTATGTTGGCTTCATGAGGGATGTCCTTTGTATGGTTATTGACACAATTTCCGAAGTAGATATAAGAAGCAACTACTTGCAATGTTGTTTCTTGTAACTTACACATTTGCACTTTGTTTTTATGTTTGGCAGTGCCAAACTGTATTACCTGTGTTTTTATTGTATTGATACTGATATAGGTTTTATGTGCATATGTATCAAGGACTTTTAACATCAGCTTCAAGCCCATTGGGATTTTCGATATATGAAGCATGTCATCAACATAAAGAAGATAACTGATCATTTTCCCATCAAGCTTTGGTGCATCACATGTCAAGTCTATAAATTCATGCCCCGCATCTGCTATAAAGAAGTTAAATAATGCAGAGTCCAAAAGGCAACCTTGCTTTAGGCCCCTCTATGTTTTTATATAGGACAAGAGCCCTGCGTTACTTAGTCGAACCTGTATGGATGTGTCCGAGTACAATTTGATGATCCAATTCAGGATATGCCAGGGACACCCCTTCTCTAGAAGTTTCATGAAGAGAAGATCCCTGGGCACCGAATCGAATGCAGTCTTAAAATCTATGAAGGCAACAAAAAGTGCCTGATTTTTCAGTTTTTCATGTTGTATGATTTAATTTAATGTGATTAAATGAATTGCTATTCCGAGACATGGAACAAATCCGGTTTGAAATGGATCTCCCAGTTGCACTTTTTCTAGCCATTCATTAAATTTGGCTAAGACTAAACGTACAAATGTTTGCCCCGGGCAATCAAGTAGGGCAATTGGCCAATATGTTTTTGGATCAAGCCTATTTCCTTTTTTATAGATCAGAAGTATGATTAATTTCTTCCATGTAGATGGTATCCTGCCAGTAGTCATTACATTCTTAAACATTTGAAACAATATGAGTGCCCAGGCCTGAGGAGTTTGTTTCAAATGTTGATTATGTAAACCATCAGGCCGGCAGCACAAGAACAACTCAGCTTAATGATACAATGAAGTATATCGTCTGTATCAAAGGCGAATTTGTGTGCTAAGGTCAGTGCATTTATATCAGCGCTAACATCAGTAAAAGGTGTCTGGTATACATCACCGTAATACGCATTCCAACTTTCTTCCGGTTTCGGATACATTTGTGCATACAATTGTGTTCTATGGACTGTACTATTTAGCAGAACCCATATAACACCAGAAGATTAAACAATGACTTGTTGCATCATGCTTTTGACGTCTTTTTGGTACACCATTGCTCTTAGGCCTTTGAGACATTTTTTATATAACATTTTGAGATGTTTTGATTTTGAAACTCTATCAATTGGTGACTCAAATCTTAATGACCATAAGGCTTTTCTTAACTGAACCTTTTTTTTTGCTTGACTCCATCATCAGACGCATGTAAGTGCATAGTACCGCGTTGTACTCCCAGACACCTACCTTTTTTGCTTGAATATTTGCATGTCTCGAACATAACACCCTGTTTCATGAGTATTTTCACTACTATAGATATGTGTAAGTAGATGTTCAAAGTTGACAAGTTTATCTTTGTTAAATTTTATCCGATTACCAGCATTATTTGTCAGAATGTTAGACACATGTTCATTTATTATTACGGTCTGACGTGAATTTGGCCAAGACCATGCTAAACAAATTTGATTGTGATCACTTAACATCGACGATTTTACTAGAACTGAGGTTGTTCCATTTACAAATTGTTTGTCTGAATGGATATAATCTGATATGGCTTGTTTGCTGATTCCTGTGCCATGTGTCATGATCACTGCTTCCAAGGAGTCAGGAACAGCCCAACGTCCTTGGAAGCAGGCCCCTAACCGTTATCTTAGGCACCAGCCGGTCCCCACTGGGACCTTTTGGACCTTGTCCTGGCGCCGGTGGCACCAGGCTCATCAAAGCCATCGGTCCCGGCACTGGAGGCGCCGGGCTCATAATATGTATGAAGATGCTTGGGTGGACTTACCTGCAGCAGACCATGCTGCTTACTTACCAGCCACATAGGAATCCTCTGTGAACAGGAACTACTTTCTTACCTGGGTGGGGCAAGCTCCACTCCCTGGATACAACACGGGAACTCTTCTGGAACTGGAACTCTTTTCTTACCTAGGCGGGGCCGTGGAGGAAGACGCCTCATCACTCCAAGGCTATTTAAACCACACCCGATTGAAAAAACGTGCTTCGCGTTATTCTGCATCTGCAGCAGAACGCTCACTGAGTCTGTTCCAGCCTTTCTTCCTTCCGATCCTGAACCTGCAAGAACAATACTTACCACTCCTGTATCCAGTATTCAGCAGCACCTGCAAAGACAAGAAACAACAGGTTAGCACGGCAACCTTTACACGCAGCGCTTTCCTCACCTGATCCATCGGCAGCGAACATTTCTTCACGCTGCACCTCCGCCTGTGAAGACAAAAGCATTGTTATTACTTACCGGCACTCCGCGAATTCCAGATTTCTTCAATGCTGCAACCCAGCATCTGAAAGACAAACGAAGAGACATTAGACAGGTATTTACTAACGTCCATCGCGCTCGCCACAATAGAACGCCTGCAAATACTCCGGCGTTTTCCAGCATCTCTTCAGCACGAACTCACAGCTGCAAGGGAAAAGAGATAGTTAGAGCGCTTGCATTTACTTACGCATTTCCAAGCGCTTCCTTCCAAGGCTCTGGCTCCAACTTCGGCTCTCTTCACACCATCTCCTATCTCAAGAGCCCTGCAAGACAAATAGGAAAAAGCATTATACAGTGTCCTGTTCAATATTAACGTGCCCACGCACCTAAAGACTATAAGGACTAAAAAGGTGTCTGGAAACTCACCGCTCGTGCAGTTAACGACGGTAGCGATCCTCTGATGTCAAGAGGCCTATGTTTCACCAGTGAAGGAACTGGCAACGGCACCCTGCACCAGACGCAGATGGAGAGTCCAGCATTCACCTATCTAAGGTGAGCACGTTGACCTGGGGGCTCTACGGAGAAGCTAGGAAGAGAGAGAGAGAGAGGGACATTCAACAACCCAGATCATTAACCCCCATATTCTTTCACCTGCAGAAATCTCACTCTTCGAGTTTGACACACAGTGCGAAGAGGTTCGGCCCCAGAAGCAAATCGAGTCCTGCACATCACTTTTCGGGTCACAGACACCTTCCTGCCAAGACCAGCGCCTCCGTGGGAATCAGGTGAGCGTTACAGAACGCGAAGCCCACCGCAAAACTCCTACCCAGGCGCAATGGAAACCTCAGACACTGATCAATTAGCCCAGTTGCTTGGGGAACTAAGAGCAGAAGTACATGCAGCTCGTCAGGAAACAAACTCTCTAAGAAGAGAGCTGATAATTTCCAAGGAGCGAACAGAGGACCTCGCTAGGCAATTGCTACAAACGCAGGCAGGACAGACACCTTTGCCCGCTCCAGGAGGAAGTTATCCTTCTGCATCATCCTTAAATCCAGTGCAAATCAATCTACCCGGCAATGTGCCCTTGGCTCCGCCCGAACGCTTTTCTGGTGACCCAAAGAAATTTGCAGTGTTCATTAACCAGTGCCGCCTACACTTCTTATGTCGACCAGCTGCCTTCCCAACAGATCAGACCAAGGTGGCTTTCGTGCTTTCTTATCTCAGTGGCAGCGCCGCAGATTGGTCGATCCCTTTAGTCACTCAGGATGATCCGGTTCTGCATGATTTCCAGGCCTTCCAGTCCAGCATGGAAAAACTGTTCGCAAGACATGCACAAGGGCAGGCCTTAGACAATGAACTTCTTTCGTTACGACAGGGTAATCAAGACCTCTTGACTTATATAGCTTCATTCAACAGACTTATAGTGGAAACTCAATGGCCTGAGGATAAGAGAATAACGCTCTTCTACAGAGGCCTGCGTGGAGAGCTCAAGGATGTGTTAGCTCAAGTTGTGAATCCTCCATAAGAATGCTCAGACTATATTGACTTAGTTGTCCAATTGGACCACAGATTACAGAACAGGAAGGCTGATCGTTCCAAATTTGATACCCGAATGTTTTCTAAACCACAGACCTCTACTAGGGGAGCTGACACTGTGGAACCCATGCAAATAGGGGGCATGAAAGGACCTTTAACCCAAAAGGAGCGGGAAAGAAGAAGACAGCTGCAATTATGCCTCTATTGCGGAAACTCGGGGCACTTTCTTCGAGACTGTCCAGTGAAACCAGCTAAGAAGGCTGTAGGAGCCGCAGATACCTGTACCACAAATTCTGAGCAGGGAAACGACCTAGTCCGACAAGTGTAGAGGTCCTCTTGCCGAGCGTTAAAATCTGTCCCGTGACCTCGCATTTCGTGGTGCCTATGGTCCTCATTAGTCCTGAACGTCCGGATCGTTTGCATGCAATTGAAGCTTACATCGACAGCGGAGCAATCAGTAATTATGTGGACCGTGAAATGGTATCAAGGATAAATCTACCTCTTGTCCCTAAGGCAGTAAAAGACGTCATTACTACAGTGGATGGCACGGAGATAGCCTCCGGACCAGTAACGCACGCCACCCAAGAAGTGACGTTAGTGAGCCAAGATGGACACCGGGAGAAAATAGTGTTCGATGTGATCAAGGCCCCTCAGTTCCAGATCATTCTGGGAATCCCTTGGTTAGAGAAGCACAATCCTCAGATCGATTGGCGAGCAAAGACGGTTCAGTTTCCAGAATGTTTTACCACTTGTTATCCTCGGCCTGATGTTTCACTGGCGGCAATCTCTTCTGAGGTTCCCAAATTACCTCCCGAATACCAGGAATTCCAAGACGTCTTTCGGAAAGACCAAGCTAACACCCTGCCTCCTCATAGGTCTTACGACTGTCAAATAGATCTGATACCCGGAACAACTCCTCCTTGCAGTAGGATTTATGCCCTCACTGAGCCAGAGAATCTTCACCTCAGACAATATCTGGACCAATACCTAGCTAACGGGTTTATCCGTCCTTCAAAATCTCCAGCTTCCTCGGCTTTGTTCTTCGTTCTGAAAAAGGAAGGAGACCTTAGGACTTGTATAGATTACTGCGCCCTGAATCAAATCACCGTTAAAAACAGATACCCGTTACCTTTGATCCCTGAACTCCTGGACCAAGTCAAAGACGCATGTATATATACAAAGTTGGATCTCAGAGGAGCCTACCATTTGGTACGAATAAAAGAGGGCGATGAATGGAAGACGGCCTTCCGCACCAAGTATGGGCTGTTTGAATATCAAGTTATGCCCTTTGGACTTTGCAACGCTCCTGCCGCCTTCCAGTATTTTATGAATGATGTCCTTAGAGAACTCATTGATGTGTGTGTTGTTGTCTACATTGATGACATCCTCGTCTATTCATCATCTGAAGAAGAACATCAGAAACACGTTAGAGAGGTCCTCGAGAGATTACGTCAACATAACCTTTTTGCTAAGCTCGAAAAATGCGTTTTCAACGTAACTGAAGTTGAGTTCCTGGGATTCATATTGTCACCTAACGGAGTCCATATGGATTCAAAGAAAGTCGATGCAATCATCAAGTGGCCTTCACCAACCTCTGTAAAAGGAGTTCAAAGCATGTTAGGCTTCGCTAACTTTTACCGCAGATTCATCCCTGAATTCTCTCGAATAGTCCAGCCCATCACCACTCTGTTAAAGAAAAACAAACGTTTTGAGTGGTCTACCGAGGCAGAACAAGCTTTTCAGGACTTAAAGACTAAATTCATTTCTGCACCTGTTCTAAAACATCCTCGCCCAGAACTCCCCTACATCGTAGAAACAGATGCTTCTAGTCTTGCTATGGGGGCAGTTTTATCACAAAGGGATCCGGTCACACACCAATTACATCCTGTAGCCTTTTGGTCCCGCAAATTCTCAGCTCCCGAGATCAACTATTCAATTACAGACAAGGAACTTTTAGCTATCAGATTGGCCTTTAAAGCCTGGCGGCATTATCTTTTGGGAGCCAGACACACAGTCACCGTAATGACTGATCACCGCAACTTACAGTATCTGAAGACAGCCAAAGCTCAGTCTTCCAGGCAGCTTCGCTGGGCTCTGTTTTTGGCTGAGTTTGACTTTATAATTACTTATCGACCACGCAGTAAAAATGGAAAAGCAGATGCCCTCTCCCGGATGGGAATAGATGAACATTTGACCAATCCAGAACCAATACCCATAATCCCAGAACAAAGGATTTTGGGCTTGGTCAGCGCTCAATCCTTTGAAAACATTAAGACTACAGTCAAATCACTTTTAACTCCGGCCGATTTACAGGACTGGCAATTAAAGGGAAAAGAATTCTCAGTGGATCGAGACCTACCATATTTCCGAGGACGATTGTACTTGCCCAGTGAGAAAATACAAAAACAGGTAATCTCCTGTTATCACGATTCACTAATGGAGGGTCACCCTGGCATAACCAAAACCATGGAAAAGGTCAAAAGACATTTCTGGTGGCCATCATGGAAGAAGGATATTAGAGACTTTGTAATCTCCTGCGGTGTGTGTGCCCAGAATAAGAGTCAGAAGGAGAAACCAGCCGGTCTCTTACACCCACTAGACATCCCTCCCTGTCCATGGCATACCCTGTCCATGGATTTCATCACGGACTTACCTCCATGCTCAGGGTATAATACCATTTTAGTAGTCGTGGATCTATTCTCCAAGATGGCTCACTTCATTCCCCTGAAGGGCCTACCTTCAGCTTCAGTATTGGCCCGAGAATTCTTAGAAAACATCGTTCGGTTACACGGTTTCCCCTCGGTTTTGGTCTCCGATAGGGGAAGTCAATTCATCTCCCACTTTTGGTGAAGTTGCTGTCGTTTAGCCCAAATTGATGTGAGACTTTCTACCAGTCACCATCCCCAAACTGACGGACAAACCGAGACGACAAATCAAACTCTAGAGCAATATCTACGTTGCATGCTCCAAAAAACTGAAAACCCTTGGAAGGACATTCTTTGGATCGCTGAATACGCCTATAACAATTTGACTCATTCTGGAACCGGGAAGACTCCCTTCTTCCTATTATACGGACACCATCCTAGAACCTCTAACCTGGATCCTCCCCAAGAATTCGAAACACCTGCTGTGGATCACTTGCACTCGGAGATCACTCGTGCTTTTAAGGAAGCCACTGCCCATCTGCAAAGAGCTAAAGCTCAATTTAAGAAAGGAGCAGATCAGCACCGTAAAGAGGCCCCTCACTACGCAGTGGGAGATCAGGTCTGGTTATCCACTAAGCACCTACCTCTAAAAGGACCCCGCACTTTCATCCCGAGATACCTTGGACCCTATCTTATCTCTGTCATAATTAATCCGGTGGCTGTTAAATTGGAATTGCCTTCGCATATGAAAATACATCAGTATTCCATGTCTCCTTACTAAAACCAGTGCAACCAGGAACCCGATTGACCGAACTCCCGGAACCTGTTTTAGTAGATGGAGAACTTGAGTTCGAAGTAAAGAACATCCTAGACTCCAAAATCTCCAAATCTAAATTATATTACCTGGTTGATTGGAAAGGATACGGCCCCCAGGAAAGGTCTTGGGAACCCTCAGAGCATGTCCACGCACCTCGTCTGGTCAAGAAATTCCATTTGAATCACCCCGACAAGCCAAAACCCCCGGAGAAGACACGCTTGGGAGGGGCCTTGAGGGGGGGTGCTGTCATGATCACTGCTTCCAAGGAGTCAGGAACAGCCCAACGTCCTTGGAAGCAGGCCCCTAACCGTTATCTTAGGCACCAGCCGGTCCCCACTGGTACCTTTTGTACCTTGTCCTGGCGCCGGTGGCACCAGGCTCATCAAAGCCATCGGTCCCGGCACTGGAAGCGCCGGGCTCATAATATGTATGAAGATGCTTGGGTGGACTTACCTGCAGCAGACCATGCTGCTTACTTACCAGCCACATAGGAATCCTCTGTGAACAGGAACTACTTTCTTACCTGGGTGGGGCAAGCTCCACTCCCTGGATACAACACGGGAACTCTTCTGGAACTGGAACTCTTTTCTTACCTAGGCGGGGCCGTGGAGGAAGACGCCTCATCACTCCAAGGCTATTTAAACCACACCCGATTGAACAAACGTGCTTTGCGTTATTCTGCATCTGCAGCAGAACGCTCACCGAGTCTGTTCCAGCCTTTCTTCCTTCCGATCCTGAACCTGCAAGAACAATACTTACCACTCCTGTATTCAGTATTCAGCAGCACCTGCAAAGACAAGAAACAACAGGTTAGCACGGCAACCTTTACACGCAGCGCTTTCCTCACCTGATCCATCGGCAGCGAACATTTCTTCACGCTGCACCTCCGCCTGTGAAGACAAAAGCATTGTTATTACTTACCGGCACTCCGTGAATTCCGGATTTCTTCAACGCTGCAACCCAGCATCTGAAAGACAAACGAAGAGACATTAGACAGGTATTTACTAACGTCCATCGCGCTCGCCACAATAGAACGCCTGCAAATACTCCGGCGTTTTCCAGCATCTCTTCAGCACGAACTCACAGCTGCAAGGGAAAAGAGACAGTTAGAGCGCTTGCATTTACTTACGCATTTCCAAGCGCTTCCTTCCAAGGCTCTGGCTCCAACTTCGGCTCTCTTCACACCACCTCCTATCTCAAGAGCCCTGCAAGACAAATAGGAAAAAGCATTATACAGAGTCCTGTTCTATATTAACGTGCCCACGCACCTAAAGACTATTAGGACTAAAAAGGTGTCCGGAAACTCACCGCTCGTGCAGTTAACGACGGTAGCGATCCTCTGATGTCAAGAGGCCTATGTTTCACCAGTGAAGGAACTGGCAACGGCACCCTGCACCAGACGCAGATGGAGAGTCCAGCATTCACCTATCTAAGGTGAGCACGTTGACCTGGGGGCTCTACGGAGAAGCTAGGAAGAGAGAGAGAGGGACATTCAACAACCCAGATCATTAACCCCCATATTCTTTCACCTGCAGAAATCTCACTCTTCGAGTTCGACACACAGTGCGAAGAGGTTCGGCCCCAGAAGCAAATCGAGTCCTGCACATCACTTTTCGGGTCACAGACACCTTCCTGCCAAGACCAGCGCCTCCGTGGGAATCAGGTGAGCGTTACACCATGCTACTTTAGGAAGTATATCACCTGGTATTGAGCTGTTCAACATCATGAGGTTGCGCTCATGCAAAATAGTAGACCATCGCAACTCGTCTGGCATAAGATCATAAGTATTTTGGGGGAATAAATGGAGATTCAAATCTTCCAATATTAGTGTGTGATTAATTGACACATCAAGTATTAGTGCATTAAGAAAGATGTTATGTGATGAAAGAAATCCTCTGAGGATATATGGAATTTCCCCCAATATATATGAACAATAGCTAGTGTTATCTGGCCCCTTTTTAATTTCACTACCTGCATGGAGGTTGTAGGAGAGGAGGAAATTTGACTTGAAAATTGTTTTGTTTTTTTGAAGGCCATGAGAAGGCCTACCACGGGGCGACCATTAGGTCTACTGATGGCCGGAACTATGATTACATTGTACAGATCCCAGATTGGAGCTGTGGCAAGCCATGTTTCTTGGGACACAAGTATGTCGTACTTTGTCAAGTTATCTGACATGGAATTAATGAGGTGCTTATGCCCTCTGGTGTTCCAGCATAACAGGCTTTTTATATCATCGGACTCAAGTTGTTATTCCCCCCCATCTTGTCCCTGATTTTTCCTTTTTTCGGTCAATACTTGATGGTGAGAGTTGTTCTCTCGTTTAGTTGTTACAGAATTATATAAACTTTGTTTTGACACTATTTGACTTCCTACCGACCCATTATTAAATCCTATGTTATACAGGTGTGATTTTGCTTGCCAGAGTGTATTCAGAATGACCCCAGATCGTATGATGAGCCTGGCCTCTGTTAGATCATTATGATCCACGAATTCAACTAAATCTATATCTGCAGAAGACACAGACACAGACACATCTTCCAGGGTTGGTGTATCTGAGAATACATTTAGACGACTTGTTCGATTAAGATCATATCTAGTATGAGGATGCTCTCTACTTTTTATCAGGAGGCGATGGTGGTCTTTATATTGAAACCAGCTGTGATCCCTTCCTGGATTGTCCAACCTTGGGTTGACAATAGGTAAGCTCACCTCCCTGTTTCTTATTTGAAAATCAATGGTTTTATTCATAAATTCTTACCTATGATTGTGTGAGACAAGTCCTCCACAATGTGAGGACCTGTTGCAACGATGTTATGTTGGGAATAGCATTTTGGGTTGGCTGAGTTTCGAACGGGTTCTCCGCTAGATTTCGATTATGCATTATATATAGTCCAATGGAAGATTTTATTTCTTCATGTAAGTCTTGCAATGAGGCAGTTGTTTCTCCTATTTTGTCATTAACCAGAGGTTTAGACAGTGGCTTACTTACTGTCTGTTCTGGTATGGGTAGGGCTTGATTAGTCGCAGACACTAAATCTACCAGATTGTCCAAAGGCTTGTAATGAATAGATTTAGAATGTTTCCTTTTAGAGAGCTCTGTCGACTTTGCTATTTTGTTTTTGTTAGCAATTGGAAAAATTCTTGTGAACTTCCTGGAATTTTGCTTTATGTTGCAGTAAATACTGCTCCCTTGATTGTGTTATATTGCTATTTTGCCTTGTGGTTGTTAAGTTTGATTCACTAGAGCAACTGCTGAGTAAGGCAGACGGTTGTATACTAGATGTAGGTGATACTGTTTGTTCATTCCCATTCTGCCCAATTATGGGGCAGGTGGTATTTTTGCTCACACTCTGTTTTCTTGGTTGGAAAGAAGGCCCATCAAAAATTGGAAAGTGATCCGAGGTTGGGTCATGATCATTTTTTGCCAACTCTTGTTTGGGGGTAGGGTCTTGAATAGAGGTTTTTTCTATTGAATTCCCTTGACGGAAAATAACAGGGGCTATCAGCTGAGGAGTTGTTTTTTTTTCTATTTGCAATGGAGCCTTTTTTACGTGACAAGTACACTCAGCCTGTCTGAATTATTTTTCTATATTTGTTAGAAGTATTCTCTAGTTGTTTATTTTATCATTTAAAGTTTTGTATAGTTTAGCTACTGTTAGAAACGCAGTGTTCATGGCACTGTGTGTTGTTGAGCGCTGGCGCTTCGGGAAATGAGAAACAATCATTGTGGTGATTGCGCATGAAATATTGCCTTTCTTCAGCTATGTCATTGAATTTTGTACGACAAGGAGTTGGGGCAAGGAATGATAGAGATCGATTTCCAGAATGAGAAATTGACTTATCAAATAGGCTTGGGCATCTGAATGGGTCCGTCTCGTTTACTAGCTGAATAGATATCTCATGAGTGGACGTGTTCGTTAAATCTCGAGGGAAGCCAGGGGCTTCATTAGCATCTTCTAGCTGTATCAAGTCTCCTGTATTGCAACATATGTATAATATGTCCTGTGATTCAGGAAGTGTGTTATGAGACTAATTCATGAAGACCAGGGCCTCTTTATTTACTTCCCCCATCATTGTGAGCTTTCTGTGTGTTTTTAATAAATCCTGGCTAGATTCAGCAGTAGGAATTAATTGCATAGACAAGATTGTGAGGCTTGGTTCAGTATGCGCAGTGATATTTACTGGGCTTGTATGGCACGCCGGCAATTCACCATTATGACACGCAGTTTCTAGCGTAGTGTCCGTTACTTGGTCTCAACACAAATTATCGACTGATAACTGCCTAGACTCATGCTCGGTCAGTTCCACTGGCTCTGCAGTTGGACCAGATAGCGGAAATTACGATTTATTGAGTTTATTGTTATCATGTGCATAAAATGCTCGTCTATCGGCTGAGAGGGAAGCTGATCGTTTTAGTTTAGCGGCATGCCGCACCTAAATTAGTGTGGCAGCCGCACCCTTCTTAGTCTGACTACTGCTTGTAGGTCTAACATCCATATTAAATATCTCAACAAGTAAGTGTACATAGTCACCCTTTAAACTTACAAACCCAAAGAACAGTTTTAACTAAACAAGGAAGATAAAAAAAGGGGACAAGGACAAATGCAGAGACACTATCACAATGATCTTCCCATGATTCTCCGGGACCCTCGCCTCCTGCTCGCCAGCTAGACAGCGAAACAGTAGTTGCAAAACACTTCTGCAAAGCACTTTACCAAATGCACGAGCACGGTGCTTATGCAGGATTCTGGGAATGGAGGCGGGTCAGGCACTGTGGGTGAGATGAAATAAAATACACACAATCAATACAAAACGCTCAATGGTCAATATTCAGCCTTAAATATTGAGTCAGGATTCCCACCTCCTCCTCAGTCAAACTTTGGGAGTATATCTAGAAAATACTCTCTCCCTGTCTTGCCAGGTTAACACCATACCATCCGCTGCAGCCTATTGAACCAAAATACTTAACGCGGCCAAACCTTTCTTTTCCACTGACAGTTAACTCACAATTGCCAGGGCGGTCATCGGCTCGAGGTTGGTCTATTGTAACGTCTTCCTCACAGGTAACACGTCCAAAAACTTCCAGAAATTACAATTTATTCAAAATAATGTGCTTTGTGCTGCCCTTAGCATTCCTAAAAGAGAACACATCTCTGCAACCAGAAGAGCAGGCCTCTGGCTACCCATCAAAGAGTGCATTCTTTTCAAAACCATGGCTATTAGACACAAGTGCCTTGCCAACACTGCCCCCCATGCCTCTCCCAAAATTTCACAAGAGCTTGCTCACTCCGACCCACCAGAGCGCCCTATGACCATTGCCTCATAGTCCCCAAAGTAAGAAGAGCAAATGCTGGCAGTTCAAGGTTCCCCTACCTGGCAGCTAAGCAGTGGAACTCCCTTCCACCCTCCCTGAGAGCAGAACCCTCATACTGGATCTTCTCTAAAGCCCTAAAACATGGCTCTTTGTCTAACCAATTGTTCTCTGTTATGTCCATGACATACTGCATTACTGTTATCTGCTGCAATTACCGCAACTTTATCTACACTTGCCCTGTAAGGGCGGCGCAGTACCCTTGGGCTGATGCGTGCTTTATAAATGCTAATATAACACCCACAAAAGTGCCCAAACAGCCCCCACACTGCTAGATACGTGCTTATCACAACATCTACTTACTTTTAAGCATTTTGTTCTGAATTCGACCCTATGCTTGACAGATAATATTTTGCATGGTTTTCTTCTGAGCTTGTCCTCGCTTGCCCCAATTATTTCTTAACAGTCTTGTATTTTTTCTAATCCTAGTAGCTATAAAGCAGATGTTAGTGTTTGTTGCCAGGTGTCACCTACGTGATGCCAACATTATTTATTTTTCACGGAGAATTTTATTTTGTACAATGTGTTTTGTTTTCCCTGTTACACATATATATATATTTTTTGTTGTTGTCATATTTACAATACCTAAGCTTGTTCTTTGCAACCAGAATACCGTCATTCTGACCATTATTTGTCTGCACGTTTATTGTTCTTTTCAAGGTTGAATGCGGTTTCAGGATATTTCCACATTTCTCTGAATCGAATCTGAAACGACATTCTTCTCCTGCTACGAGCTGCTAATTTGAAAAATCGTACCCTTGCTCACAAGTTACTGTAGTCACAAACCTAATGTGCCCGTAAACTTATAAACAAGATGTTCCCGCATCATGAGCTGAGTTTCTTTTTCTTTTTGTTATGTCCTGTCCTATTTAAATTATTGTATTATCACAGATGACCTCAAGAAACCACAGAAAAAAAAAAAGATCTGTTTTCACCAGGCCTTACAATGGATTGTACAGGGTTGTCATGAAGTTTTGTTGAATATAGATTAATGGGTACCCTGCTGAATCTGTAACTATCCTGTGGGCTCACCCCACCATTGCCTAGGTATCCCTACTCCCACTCTATAACTTCGAAGACGAAAATATAATCCACTGTAACCTCTGCTGTCTAGGTCTAATCTGTTATTATACATTTTGCTCTCCCGAGTCTCTTCTCACCTTTGATCTTACTTGCCTCCCCACTTTCCCATTTAGATGGGCCGTCTCCTATTTCTCCCTAACTCATCTGTCTCTTCCACATTCTCGAACTCTCTCTTGTTCTCGATCTCGCTCTTTCCTTCCTCCATTTGCACTCCATCTACCTCCTCTCTGCCATCGCCCTTCTGTCTCATCCTCCCTTTATCTCTCTCTGCCTATTTTTACCTTGGTTGTGTGGATAGTTTAGGGTCAATGTTTTTGTATTGGAAGCAAGAAAAATCCGAGTTTCACTGGTTTGAATCCTCGTCCCATTCTTAGAGGTTGGTTTCCGGAAGGTCTCTGGCATAAAGCGCAAAATAAAAGCTCAATTTTCTTTTTCATACACACTGCTTGCTTCCCCCTTCCCTCCTTCTACTCTCACACTCCCTTCCCTATCTCTCTCTCTCACACACATTCTCCCAATCACCTTCTCTTACACTAAACTATTCTAATTGGTGCCACTCCCTCAAACTCTTTCTTGGACTCTCTCTCACGCCACTGCCACAATCTCCACATCACTTCTCTCTACTGTCTGTTCTACACCACCAGGCCTTTTCGCCCTTCACCTTCGACCTTGACCTCACCTGAACAGTTTTCATACACACTTTGTCTAGATGGCTTTTTAAAAACCCAGCCGGTCCTGTATCAGTCCCTCCCCGGGTTCTCACTGGTTGTTGTGGGCACTTGCCTTGTAAGGCCAATCTACTCCTCATTTTTCATCTTGGGGTTAGGTCGGACCTATTTCTCCTCAACACCTCCTTGTCTTCCACACTCTCTCTCTCTTTTGTTCTCCCTCTCTCTCATTCCTTCCTTCACATCTTTTGTACTCCACCTACCTCTTCTCAGCCACCAACCTCATCTCTCTCTCTCTCTCTCTCTCTCTCTCTCTCTCTCTGTCTCGCTCTCTCTGTCTCTCTCTCTCTTTCTCTCTCTCTCTCTCTCTCTCTCTCTCTCTCTCTCTCTCTCTTTCTCCACTTTACCTTGGCTGGGTGGACAATGCATAGTGTTTTTTTTTTATCCCATTCCTGTGCTTAGGGGCTGGTTTTCATTATAAACAGCAATATAAAAGTTTTGTATACACACTACTAACTTCCTCCTTCTATCCTTCCTTCTACTCTCACACTCCCTTTCCTATCTCTCTCACACATACACATGCTCCCAGTCACCCTCTCTTACACTATATTACTCTAATTGGTGACACTCTCTCAAACATAATACCTTATTTGGAGTCCCTCTCACTTGCTGCCACAATCTCCACAACACTTCTCCCCAATGTCCATTCTACACCACCTGGTCTTTTGGTCCTTCACCTCCGACCTTGTCTGCACCTGAACCCCTTTCATCCTCACTCTGTCTCCCTGGGCTTTTGTGTCAGTCCTTCCCTTCTCACTAGTTGTCATGGTCACCTGCTTGCGAGGAAAATCTACTCCTATCCTTTCTCCAGGTGGTTGGGTTTGTACAAGACTGGCAAACACCTCCACCTTTTTGGTATTTTTTGCTGTGTCACTCAAGCTGGAAGTGAAGTGTCTTCTCTATATGCCCTAATCTCCCGCACTGTGTACATTTGTCACAGTTCTCTTTCCATGTTCCTCGTTCTAGCAATGAATGGAAGCATATGCATGCCAGAATGGTTATTGGACATAGCAAGCACTGTGTGGTGTTCCACTTTGTAATGGAGCTCGTGTCTGGACCTTCTGTGCAAACACCCAGAGCCTTCTGGAATGTGTAATTATGAAAAAAAGAGAAGAGAACTGTCCAGAAGGGAGGCTGGGAGCATTGCGGTTGAGACAATGGTGCAAATGATGTGAATCAATTATAGAGGTAGATTGATAGTTTGACAGTTCATAGAATCATCAAATTATTACAAAAATACATCAATGTTATTAAGACTTAGTATTAAAACACGATGTAAAATATCAAAAAAGTACATATAAATCATCTGAAAAAGTATTATAAAAACTAGACTGTGACCATCAGATTCCTATTTTGGAAACTCTTAACATTATAGTTCTTTCCTTGAGAGGTTAGAGAAAGTCTCTAACAAATTCTGTTACACCACAACATACTCCAATGGCTCCAAACTCCCTCACCCAACATCTGGGAGCGGTCCTTGCTATCCTTTGACAGGGTCAAGAGCCCGTCCCTATCATATACGTCCATCCCTTCTTGAAATGTCCCCTCCTCTTCCTTCCTACTTGCCTTCAGAGGGTAACTAGATAGATAATCAATGTTGCCTGTTTTCTCCCTTCCGAGTGCTCAATGGTAAAAGTGTAGGGTTGAAAAACTAAAAAGCATCTGGGAATTTGTTGATTTGTGTGTTTATTGCATGTCCTCCAGACTAAGGGCGTAGAGTCTGCTATGAGTTTGAAATGCTGCCCTCTGAGTTAAAAAGTTGCATTGTACACTGACAAATAGTTCTATCTGCTATAGTTTTCTGATTTTAAAAAAAATACGTGTCTCTCTTTTTCAGCTGGTTAGGACTGCTCATGGACACTCGAGTGATACATCAGTCTGCAGGGTGAATTCCTGTGAGAAATCGTGCATGACTAAAATCGGGCTGTGACATAGTTGGGGCAATGGTTGGTTGAAGCCCCTTTGTTCTCGCAGGTCCCTAAAGATCAGATTGTGTTGACCCTTTCTCATTTTATTAGTTAAAGGCACAGCAAGTTTAAGAAATGTGGCATTAACACCCGATCCGGCAGGCTAGATCGGGTGTGAAGGCCATTGGCACCATGAGTTACCAAAGCAGCAACCCAGTGGTTCAAAAAAAAAAATGTTTGTTCGGTCAACGGGACGCTACGTGTGTCCCATTGAATGAAGGAAAATCCTTTCCCAAGATGGCTAACATGGAAGGGAAGGCTGGGCTTCATACGCAGCCGCTTTTACCTTTCCATGGTGCCCAACCGGAGCGACGGCGGGGACCAATAGGTCAGTGGAGGGAGGGGGGTTGGGGCATATTTATGTCAGCCTGCGTTCTGAGGAATCTGATTGGCTGCACACCCCCGGGTGCTTATGAGGTATATGTATCCGACCAAACCTAGGAAGGATAGAATGGCCTTTTAGGCTGAGGTTAAGAGGAGTTCTGTACTGACTGTACTTTGCTTTCCTGGGGTAATAGATTACCATTGTTTACTACAAATCCCAGGTATTTAATTGAAGTCTGGGCTATATGGCACTTTGTTGGGTTTGCCATTAGACCGGTTTCTCTCAGGCGGGTACAAACCGCCTCTAAGTACTTTTGGTGTTCTTCCCAGGTCTCACTATTTTAACATGTTCTGGGATCTGACCATGTAAAGGAGCGATCAGGACCCCTGCTAACCGAGGCCTACCAGGGTGTTTTCCAGAGCTGGTTCTGCACCAGAGGCTGGTTGAGGCAATGTACCTTCTCATGTACCTGGCTACAATTGCCAAGTACCACTTATTAGCACCCCGTACCTGCTGTGCCCTGTTCTGGTCAGTGCTCTCTTTCTTCTCTTCCTGGACTATAGGGCACTGGAATCCTTGCTGTGGAGGAGGGAATGTGCAACCTACTAGTGAGAGAGCTGGTTGTGAATACCAATGCAGCAGAATAGTATTTGCTGCAGACTGGTGAACAGAAGACTAAAGACCCCACAAAGAGGAGCTTTGAAATTGAGAATTATTGTCACGGACCACCATAGGGCACATTCTTGATGTTCTGATCTCCTCAGACCTTCCCCTCTCTGCCTCTCTCACCACTCCTCTCTCCTGGAGTGAAAACTTTCTCCTCTCCTCCCACCTCACCCTACACACCCCTCAGGCCAAGCCACTTCCATCACTGCCACCCACCTTCTCGGTCATCCGACCCATGAAGCGCATGTCAGCTGAGGCTTTCGCCGCCACCTTCTCACCCCACTCTCCTCCTTTAGCTGACTCTCATCCTGACACAGCCCTTTCCATGCTCCACACTGCTATATCTGATCCTCTTGATATCCTTGCCCCTGTCATGAGAATCCACCTGAAGCCCAAAGCCAAGTGCAACTCCTGGTACAACTCCAACCTCGTTACCCTAAAACGCAAATGTAGGGTGGCTGAGAGGAAATGGCATGCTTCATGTACATCCTCTGACAAACTGGCCTGCCGCCTGCTGCAAAGGCAATACCGGCTCTCTGCCCTAACGAAGAAAAGAGTGCATATCCAAGCCTGCGTCTCTGCGGCGTCTAACAACTCGGCTGAACTCTTTAAAATCTGCAAGGAACTGGCCAATCCTGCCGCAGTCTCTATCTCTCCTGTCCCCTCTCAGGTCCTCTGTACGGCACTGGCTTCTCACTTCATCTCTAAAACTCAGGACATCCTGTTCTCTCTCTCCTCCTTTCCCCTCTGTCCCCCCACTTCCTGCTCTTCCTCTAGCCTCTCTGCAGCCACCTCTCCTCCCTCCTTCTCTGCCTTTCCCCTGTTCTCCACAGACCAGGTTGCTAGACAAGTCTGCTCCATGAAAGTCTTGTCGAAACAGGTTCACCCCTGTTCCTCCAAAACTATCAAGGACCACATTGACTCCCTGGCTCATGCCCTGGCTGATTTCTGCAATCACTCCTTTTCCACTGGAGTCTTCCCATCCCCCCTGAAGCACTCCCTTGTGCACCCCCTTTTTAAGAAACCCACTGCCGACCCCTCCTGCCCAGCCAATTACCGCCCAATCTCTATCACTCCCTTCCTGAGCAAGCTCCTGGAGAAACTGTCCATCTCCCAGCTTAATTTCCACACTGAATATGTTGGCTGTCTTCATGACCATCAGTCTGGCTTTAGAGCTGCCAGAAGCACAGAAACTGCTCTCCTGAACATCTGCGAAGTCCTGCTCTCCAACCTTGACTCTAACACCCCTTGCGTCCTCATCCTGCTTGATCTCTCTTCTGCCTTTGGCACTGTCAACCATGCCATCCTGCTCAACCGTCTCTGTGATAACCTGGGTATCACTGGTCAGGCTATGGTGTGGCTGACTTCTTTCCTCTACGATCGACCCTCCCAGGTCCAACTTGGGTCCTTACTCTCTGCTATCTTTTTCTCTACCCGTGGCATCCCCCAGGTAGAGAAGAAGGGGTCTAACATCTCTCCCTGGCAGTCCAAGCATTAACTGGCACTCCTGGCCCACCATATCGCCACTCTCTGCCCCAACTTTCAGTGCTATGCGGATGACACCCAGCTCCTCTTCAGGCTACCCTCAGCCTCCTCCTCCACTTCCCTCATCTCTGACTGTGTGTCTGCTATCCAGAAGTGGTGTGCCGCCAATGACCTCTGCCTTAATGCCAGTAAGACTGAGATTCTCCTCATCACCACACCCGCTCCCTCCTTTCCTGTAGCTCTCTGGCCAGCCTCCCTTGACCCTCTTCCTGTTCCCACCTGTAAGGCCAAAAACCTTGGGGTCATCTTCGACTCTACACTCTCCTTCTCTCCTCACATCTCTGACAACTCTAAGAAGTCACACTACCAGCTGCACCTCCTCAGAGGTATTCTTCCTTTCCTCTCCTTCCCCCAGAAGCTCACAGTCTCCAGAGCTCTGGTTCTCTCTAGACTGGGCTATTGCAGTAGCCTCTTTCTAAATCTGCCTGCTTCTTCTCTCCGCCCCCTGCAACTTATCCAGAACAGGACCGCAAGACTTGTCCTTGGCCTCAAGGCCAGGGATCGTATCTCTCCAGGACTGAAATCTCTGCACTGGCTCCCAGTGGCTGCGAGGATTAAGTTCAAAACCCTCTGCATTGTCCACAAGGCCTTCTGGGGCCTGGGGCCTCAATACCTTCAACTCTCTCCCCAAAACACCTTCCTTCTTGAGCTCTTCGCTAATCTACCTCAAACTCCCTCATGGTCAGCTGATTCCCCAAGCAACGAGTTGGTGGTAGATCTCTTTCTTCGGCTGGGACCCCCCTCTGGGACAGCCTCCCTGCCTCGCTGAAACTTGAGGAGAATCATCTTCAGTTCCGGAAGCACCTAAAAAACTTTCTTTTCTTCTGCTTTTTCTCCTCCTCTTCATTGTTAACTTCCTGGCTGACACTGCATTTGCACTGGTTACCTGGTCACCCCCTGATCTCGGGCACAGGTCCCCACCCTGCCAGTCACACTCCTGCACTGCCCTCCTGGCAACCCCTGCACTTGGGGGACAGTTTATGTATCCTACAGTCCCACTACCAGCACTTGATACCTGGTGTTGGCACTTAACCTTGCACTTGCCACCTGCTGGCTGTACTTTAACTTACTGTTTAAGTTTTTTTTTTTCTTACCCCATGTACTGCACTGTCCTCTCCCCTTTCTCCCTTGCACTTCTCCCCTTTCCCTTCCCATGCACTTGTGCAATCTGAATGCCACCTGGCCTAGTAGGATCCTTGCCTGCCCTCACTCTGTTCCCTCTCCCTTGCCTCGTCGCGCCTTGAAACACTTGTGTATAGGCGCGTTATGAATGCCACATCATATCATAACTAAACTCCGCCTTCCCTGCTTTGGAGAATGGGGCAGGGTTTAAGAGGTGTTTTTATAAATAAACACTGTAGAAATAACAAAGCAGCGATTGGCCAGGGGTTCCAGGTGGGTGCTGGGAAAACTGAGAAGCTGAGGGGCAATATAAAGGAGGATGCGGGGAACAGGGCAATGTGGGTTATTTGGGTAAGGTCAAGGGAGGAGAAGGTGGTTTGAGAGACCAGGCCGAGGAAGGACAGTGCAGTGCAGCATTGCGAAAGATTACACAGAGTGTATGCAGGGTGAGATATTGGGTGATGAGAGAAAGTGGTAATTGGTTGTGAGAATAAGAGTATGGTGAGTAAGGTGAATGAGTGAGACTAAGTTGCAGTGTAGGTGGGTGAGTCGGGATCACTGCGGAAGGCGAAAGAGAGGGTATCAGAGGGTAACTTTGAGAGAAAGACAGGCAGAGTGTAGTTTGGAGGAGGAGGAGAGTAGATTGTAATGGGAGTACAGAGTAGTGGGAGGAGATTGCAGCAGACAATAGTTGAAGGAGAGTGTATTGGAGATTTAGGAGAGTAAAGTGTAGTAGAGAGTAGTGGAGACTAGAGGGAAGGAAGAGTAATAGAGGAGTGGAGAGTAGTGAAGAGTAGGTGGGGAAGGGAGAGTAGTAGAGGCAGGAGTGAAGAAAAATAGAGAGCAAGTGAGAGTAGCAGTAGAGGAACATCGGAGTGACAGGGAGAGGAATAGAGTTGAGGGTACGAGTTGAGTGGGAGGAAGAGTAGGAAGGAGAGTATACGGAATACAAAGGAAGTTACAAATATGACTGAGTCAGAGAGATAGGGTGGTTGCCTTTAGGACCTCACCATCAGCCAGGCAGATGTTTAAATACTAGGGAGTTACCAACAGCTTGGGGTTCCAGCACTTTTTTTTAAATCAAAACCCTATATTTGTGAGTTTGTGTGTTATTGAGGCCATATTTGACACTGTGTGACACTATGTATGACTATGTCATCGAGGTAAGCCACTGGGAATACACATTACGGTTGTTGCATAATGTCCATTAGCCTTTGAAAGGTAGCTGGGGCTACATGAACAGCAAAGGGTAGTATTATGAATTGGAAGATACCAACGGGAGTGGAGAAGGCTGACTTCTCTTTAGCTTCTGGGTGCAAGGCGACCTGCCCATATCCTTGGTCATATCCAGGGCAGATATAAACTTGGCCTTTCCCAATGTTTCTAGTAATTTATAGATCATGGACATTGGATATGCATCAAACTCCGGAATGTTCTTTACACAGTGTAAGTAGATGCAATTCCTGCATGGCTGGCCTGGCATTGGGACTATCATAATGACGGAAGACCACTCACTGTGTGACCTGTCGATTACACTCAGATCGAGTATTTTCTTTTCTCCTATTTTACAATTATTTTCTGCCTTTGGGTAACCAGTAGGCTAAGGGCAGTTAGGGGCAGTATGTGGCAGAGTGTGTGCGGGAGACCTATGAATATTGTAAAGTAAGATTGTGAAAGAAATAAAAAATAAAAAAGTAAGATTAATATACGCATCTCATTTTATATTTTTGTTTAGCTTGGTGAATAAAACCGGCGTTCTTTATGCACAGGCAATATTTGTATTCTAACTCAGAGCAGCAGTACGATTTCATTCATCTTGTCTTGACTTTCTCAAGAGTGAAGACTGGTTAAAAAGAAAGCTACTGTTCTGGGACGTTTTAATGCACCATCTAAAAGGTGATTTACTGCGCCAGCCTGCTCTGAGACAGTGCTTCCAGGAGCGAAGGACTTCAATGAAGAGATAGAGCAATTAATGACCGACTTTACCAAGACAAACAGAACTTTTAAACCCACAAAAAACGGTGAACTCGACAGTTTTTAATGATAACTGCGGGACAATAAATAGTCCAAGTTGTATAGAAGAGGGACATACTTGCACTAACATGTTGTTCTCTGTAAGAGCATCAACCCCCCCTCCTACATCTACATATATTATCTGACAATCAGTCCAAACTTGTATGATCGAAAATAGCGCGTCAAAAGGAACCAGAGTCAGGGAGTAAATATAAGGTTCTAGCTCAAACACTGCACACTGATTCGTTACTTTCTAATAGGTGTGCTATTTTTCAGGAACATGTGAGCTGACAGATTGGTAATAGTGATGCACAACAAACTCAAGAGATACAGGTGCCTGTCGTCGGTAGCATAGTGGAACTAAATCAGGGGCCAAAACAACAGCACATCAGTAAGAGCCATGCTGCCTTCTGAAACAACCATTAGACCATTCCAAATGTGAGCCTGAATGTGATTGCAAACACTGTATCTTGGCCAATAAGGTAGATGCTCTGAGGAAAAACATGTAGCTACCATGCAAATCCAATTCACTACGGTAGTTGGTATACTCCACAAACGTGCAAATTGTATGAATACTAACTTCGCCAATCGACTGGGTAAAATAGATGATACCATACACAGTGATATACACAAGTATTAAACCTGTTATAAAAGGTAAACATAGGATAGAAGGGCAGGCTATAAACCATGTGTACAAAGAAACGATGGACATTACATAATAGGAAGAGACATAGAAATTAAAACCAATTTATAAACAAGGATATAGGGCCTCGTTATGAATTTGGCAGTAATTCCATCAAATTATCGCCACATTCAATTACTGTTACTGCCACTCGGTGCGGTGGGGCTACCACGAGATTACAAGTGGTGGTAACTACCCATTTTAGGAATCCATAGGACTCCTAGTGGATTTTAGGCGGATTTACAACCAGCAGAATTACTGCAGGGTAAATCAAACGATGTATGCTGGTACAGTAGAGGCTTTGCTCCAGGAATAAGCCTGCCACTGTCAGTGGTTGAAGTGTATAAAAAGAAGTAGTGCAACTTTGTTCCCTGCTGGCCCTCCCCCACAAATCTGATCACAGCCCCTTCCACGTGCATTACAAACCCCATACCTGGGACCCGCCTTTCCTCCATTCCATCCCCACCACTGTGTAAATGCTGAAAGAAACACAGTGAAAGAAAATTCAAAATGAATTTTAAACACCCCATTACCTTTATACATTGTCCCCCATAGCATGCAGCTTTACACACCCACCGCTTTATAATCACCCACCATTCTCGCCTCATGCTAAAGAAGATTAAATCCACCCCTCCCACCTATCCATTAACTGCATGTACAGCTGTGCCTATAGCATGTTCACATTAAGTTACTTAAATGCAAAAGAAAAAGTCTGATTACTCCTGGAGGAGGGCTAACATGGGGTTTAGGAATAGGCATTGTTCCAAGCAGGCCACTGAAAAAAAAATAAAAGCAACCCAGATGTTCTACGATAGTGCACAGTGATGATACAATGGAGCTCATACAGCAGATGCCAGGTTCGAATCCCAAGTAGGGTGAAAGCAAAATACCAGCGTGCTTGCTGTTTAAGGGAATGTCATACCTTTGAAAGCTACGCTAACAAGCAAGTTTCAACTTCTAAATGAAAAGTATAGGAATGGTGAGAATTAATTTTAAAAAAAAGAAGAGGAGTAATGCCCTCACCCACTTGGGCCACTCTACCTTGCAAAAATTGGAGGGTTTATCCTGCGATAATTCTGCCGGTGGTAAATCTGACAAAATTATAATTTGGCTGTGTGGAAATACCACAATTTATTTCCCACACTGCCAAACTTATAATGGAGCCTCTAGTATATATCTACAGCAGCTGCTAAATGGCCTAGGGGCTGACCAAAGGTGGGCTTACTTACTTGGGTGAGCATAGGATTAAATGCCAAGTGTTTAGAGTTCAGGTTTCCCTACCCCAACATGCTGGCTGTATCCCTACAATTAGATGGTGGTATGGTGTTAAAGTTGTTAAATATGCCTTAGACCAGACATGGGTGAAATAAGGTGTTAGATGCAATACGTATGATCCATAAGTTCCGGAAACTCCACAAGACCTTCCTCTTCCTTTCCTCTTTCTCTCTTCCTCTCCTCTGCTAACCTCCTTTCTCTTCTCTCCTCTTCTGCTTCCCTCCTTTTCTCTCTTCCTCAACTTGCTCGGTTCGCTGTCTGGTTGCCTGGTACACCTCCAGAGCCTCACAGGTCCCAGGCTCCCCCACCAGTCCTGCAATTTCCTCGTGGCCTCTGCTATCTTCTTGGCACTACTGTACTCAAAATACATTCCATGAGAGGGACAACCACTCTGCACTTAACCCAGGCCCCTGCTGGACTGGGCACACTCGCCCCCTCCCTCTCCCTCCTTGTCTGCACACTTGCACAACCTTGAATGTACTAGGCCTAGCACATTTATCTGTCCTGTCCTCCCTATGTCTCCCCTCCTCAGCTTGATTGTGCCTGAAATACTCCTGCCTAGGTACATTAGATAACCAACCACCAATTAATCTGAAATGTCGCCAGGCCTAGTAAGGTAAGTTATTGTTCTGTATGTCCTTTTCCCTCCCTCCCATCCCCCTCTTCTAGCCCCACTCTCTGTCACACACTTGCACTAGTAGAAATGCCTCTGGCCTAGTATGTTATTGAGGTTAGATCATTCAGAATCCTCAAGGCCTAAGAATGACGTTTGTATTTCCCTTGTTCCCTTCCCGCCTTGAAGTGCTTTGAAGCACTTCACTTGTTTATAAGTGCTTTACAAATAAACAATTACAAATTACGGCACCATGTGATGAACAGTCTATTATGGAGCACATGTTAATTGCAGGCAAATTGAGGGTTCAACTGGAAACACATCATATGGTACCGCAGGATATGGCTCTAGAAGATGAAATGTGTGGGAATCCTTGAAGTTGTTGCCAATCCGCAAATAAGTCAATATTGTTTTGCTAATATATTGGCAAATATACTTGGTGCACATGGCTTTAGAGCATATTATGGCTGGGTTGTGGCCGATCGTCCTCTATGTCCAATATTTAGATTAGATTGAGCACATAGTTACATTGATTATTTTCTAGTAAAACTGGACTCCTGGTATTTAGTTAACTCTCTAGAGGTAAAAAGGAGACCAGAGAGAGGCTATGACCAACTGGTACTATCTATCAACAGTGTGGCCCCTGTTGCTAATGTAAAAACAAATATTAATTATGTTTCTCAGATGATATTAGCTAAGCAAGTGATGTGGTTTATCTTGGAATATTATTGTAATCCCCAGACACTATGTGCTGACCTGTTGAAACAACTATAAGGCATCTGATTCTCTAACACATCCAGTTTGTTTGTATAACAGCCTGGTTGAGATAATTAAACCATATGTAACCCAGACAAATAAAAGACTATCTCTTAAAATAAATGCGAAAAAGGAGATGGTGCATTAGGGATTGCAGTTCAGCATATAACACTCTGCTGATTGAACTGAAGAACCCTATGGGAATAGACAGACCATAGCTTATTCAAAGATGCTGAGGCTATGATCAGACAGAAAACAATAAGAAGGGACTTCATACACAGAAAGAATGGGAAGAATTAGGCGTTACTGCCCAAACACACATCAAAAGGGATTTTTGGATGCTAGTCAATAGGAGGGCACCATCTTTCCCACAGCTATCCTCAATATCTGAAACCAAATGATTTCAACAGTTTAGGAATATTTATTTGGTAGATACGAATGATGAACCTACTGACAAAAAAACTAAACCATGAGTGGGAACTTGTACATTTAAATGTAGTTAATCAGCAGGAATATGAGGTGACTAGAAAGTTCTAAATAAATAGATGCAAGAAGCATTGAAAGTCTTGAAATAATAAAACCTACAACATAGATTCTGTCCAAGTAGATCTTTTCAAATGTGAACTAGAGCTCTGGGTACCAGACCTGACATTTCTTAACCAAATAATCACTACCAAACAAATTCCACATAGTTGGCAGGGAGCATTAAATGTTTCAATATATAATAAGGGCAATCATGATGATCCAGGAAATTATAGGCCAATGTCAATATTGGATTCTCTTTCCAAATTATATTGACCAATGTTATTAAAAGAGCTGGACGATGAGTGTACAGTGAATAACACATTGGCCTATGAATAACATGTTACTCTGTCACAAGGAATCGACTCTGGTCCCCCTTAAACAAAGTAGGTATCCCCATTAATTGTTTTCAAATAGTTACAGGTTGGTGCATTGCAGATAGAGGACGAAGTGCAACCAAATCGTTTGAGTTTAGTAGGATGACCAGACAAGTTTATGTACAGGCCTCCTTGCTGTTCTCACTTTTTGTTGATAATATGACACTAGCACTGACCAGCATGGGAGAGGACACTGCTATTATAGGGGAAAAGAAATGATGTTCATTTTTATATGCAAACAATGCAGTTTTTATATTTAAGTCCAGAGGTGGGAAACAGCATCCATTGGATGCTTTCTCAAATCTCTGCTAAGATAAATAGTTAAAAATGAACATTGCTAAAACGAAAACCATGTCACTGTCATGTAATAGTGCAAATGTGCATTATAGTCAAAGATTCCTAATAGGTTGGGTTGTGTTTAGGAGTGTAACAAGTTATGATTACTTGGGAGTATGTTTACATCATGAAGTTGGTTCGAAGAACAAGTTGGAAAAAGTGTGTCAGCGCTCCTCCAAGGCAAGTAACATCTGAAACACCAAAGTAGCATACACCAAGCAGGAAGTAATTACAGTGTATTTAGACCCGGACGCAAATTGGAGATTGTGCTGGAAGAGAACTGAGTAAAAAGAGCTGTCAACACCGCCCACTGTGGGCAAACTCTGTATACACAAACAGACATAATTAGCATACAAAAAAAAAATAGAAGCATTTGTTAGATCATCCTACGAAGCTAATTGGTGGGACTATTTCAGTCCCCTATATCTAGGCATACATTGAACAATGATTATTAGCTCATGCCATCCTGGCCCCGATCACCCAACATCACCCATTGTGACGTCAGTAACCTTCACACACCACCCCACAATAACGTTGTATAACATTGCGTGATTGTATTGATCACTGAAATTGTATTCATCTGCCATTGGTCCATTCCCATCAAACACACAAGACAACCTGAGTTTGGCAGAAAGAGATATTCACATGGAATCCAACCAATGAGGTGTCCTGCAGGCGTTGGCAAGGACACAAAACACTGTTGCACCCTTTTTTCCCCATTGCTCGTCCCCTTATCCCCGATTCCCATGACTATCTGCCAAGGGGCGATTTAAAACTGCTTACCCAACCATGGTTTTAACTTTAATTGCCTGTATTTAATTTGTAATGTTCTACACTTTTCAGCGAGCAACTGGGTGTGGTGCTCTCTGAATTCAAATGTATCCGTTGGCCCCATTCCCCTGTGGCTACGTTCTCCTGGGAATAGCCAACTTGCAACATTTCTCCAGCACACTGCTGCAGCAGAGCGCTCAAACATCATATTTGCTCAGTGCACAAGTCCTGTGGCTGCGAAAGGGACACATGTTTCACTTACCTGCAGCTTGTACTCCAAAACAGCTGCTAGGATGTCCATATTGTGCTATACTACCATTTCTACCCACTACCCCTGCCTTGTATACCCTATCCCCAGCAAGCCCTCTTGCCCCAGGGTCCACTTGCTTCCCCACAAGAACTGGGAGGCCAAAGAAGTGAGTTTTCAGGGAACTGCCCTTACTCCATATACTTAATAACACGACAAAGGTAGGGCAATTGCCAACTGTAGTGTGATTTAGTTAAAACCAAATAAGGTCTGATTTCCAAAACCAGGCAACTAGCCTGTTCTTTGGACCAGGCAACTAGCTTGTTCTTTGCACTTGCTGCCCCCACACTTCTGTTCCCTACAGACTTCTCTGGCTGTACATGCTCACATGTCACATAAGGTACACCACACAGATGTCAATGGTGTCCTTACCTCCTTGAGAACCCCCTACCATGCCCCACTGTGTCCCCTCCCATAAATCACATAATTAATAGGTGCATCCCCCTTTCAAGCACTGAATGTTCACCCTTACCGCAAAAGTGTGACAACTCTATCTAGGAGGGAGATGATAGTCAATAATTTTGCTTCTTGGTATAAGAGCCTTGTCACATGCTTTGACTGTTCATAAAATGTAAGCTATTCCAGCAGCCTTGAACGGGGCAACACTTTGGGGACATAGCAATCTTGGTGATAGAGAAATCAAAGAAAATATGATTCTAAAATGATTGGTAGGATTATGGGGCAGTTTCCATTTTATAGCAATGATGAACACCCTGAAGTATTGGCTAAAGCTACTTGTTGGAACATTTGACAGACTTACAAGATGTTATGGGACAGCAAGGGCCATCGAAGATACAGTGGCTAGCCTTTATTGTGAAGATGTCACAGAATTACCTAGTATTTGTGATAACCCTAGTTCTTTTGATGCTCACGAGAAAACGATTCTATGTGAAAATGTCCCCAGGAAAATGCAGTCATGTGAAAAAGATGTTTTAAAAAATGTAGTAATTCTATGCAATATATAGAACAATAGGGGCACCTGGCTATTTGCTGATCTCTCTGGGTACTTCAAACTGTAAACAGACAATTCATCAGGTCGACCCCGATTATACAACAAAACACACAAACAATTTGGTAGTGTTTATAACATAAATCTGATATTGTGTATTACATACAGGAAAACATGAGTAAACAAACCTAACACATTCCCAGCAAAGAATATATATGACAAAGTGAGAAGCTTTTGGTACACTTTTTTAACTAACAATGTACAACCCCTTGCATTTCAAGTTTTTTTACATCAGTGTTGAATTAAACATCAAACATTTGGTGCCCGGTAGGTGTGGCAGACACTAATATAATTCAGATTCGACCCAACTTTGTTTTGGCCAATAGGGGTAAGGATAGCTGTGGATACAACAGCCTTCATCAGGACCAGAAATTGTGGTCTGGGTTCTTCACAACCTTTCCTGTGGTGTAGATATATAACAAAACCAATGTGCAATACTAAGCGTTCTTGTCCGAGATAAACATATTGTCATGTACCCTGGAGCGTGGAAACTTTGGACAAAATGGACGAAGGGCCGCCGCCATTAAATGTGCCTTCACGTTGTGCACGTTGTTTATGGCAGCGGTCTAGTGTTTCTTTCTCAGTGATCGGAGCCGCCGGATTTATACACTTCCTTCCGGCGGCCCCGGTGCTTTGCAACTGCAGTGTCTTTCTGACTGCCACCTCAACGCTTAACGGCTATTCTTTGAAGAACTTTCTTTCATTCGCCAACGCAAACTCTCTCTTACAGCACCACCTTGCTGTTGCTACCCTTCTCTCCCCTTTCTTTTTTCCGTTCTGTTAGGCTTTCCTTTTCTCTTTCTTATTTCTGTTGCTTACGATTATTTCCCTGCCCTTACCTTTTTGACTTCTCCCCTTTTGCTAAGGCTTCCATTTGTCCCCATTCTTTCTGCCTTTGTCTTCAGTTCACTTACCATTGGTACCCGGTTTGCTCCTGCTCTCCTTCCGCTGGACCTTGTGAAGGGACATCAAGGAGATTCCGTTTTTCCTTCTGCTTTACCTTCATCATTTCCACAAGGCTACTACTGGACTGGACTCAAATTCGACTCTGGGTTTTTTTGCCTCTTGGATTTTTCCCCTTCCGGCTGTCCCGGAAGGGGTCTCCATCACAACACAGAAATTGTGATTGCGGCTTCTTTCCGTGGCAAGCCACTGCTCCTAAAAAAAAAAACCTGGACGATCCCTGCACCTGGCGTAAGGACCTACAGAACGTCTTCTCCACTGACTCATCTGACACAGGTGAGGAGAGTGGGAACAGTGATTCTGGGAAATCAGAGAGTGGTTGTAACACATATATAGAAAGCTCTGTATGTATCTAAAGTAGTGTCCCCAGGAATGGAAGCTTACTGTGCTTGAGTAACCCTGACCTTCTCCCTAATTCTAACCAACATCTTTACTCCAATCCTAACCATTATCCTAACCTTAAATCAGGCAATCACATGACTACTAACCCCTACTTCACCCCAACAGTTAACCTAACAGTCTTAACGTTTGTGCTACTTTTCAGCTGCCTTTTCTTACTACTTTTTGGTTGGCTACACTTTCACTTCAGAGGTATTTTCACCAACAGTTTTTCACTGGCAACATTTTTGTTGGCAACATTTTCACTGGATACCTATAAAATCACATTACAAGATGGCTTTAAGAAATGAATTATAACACATATTAAAAGTAAAAGCCAAATGGCAGATCTATTCTCCACCTAACAAACTTTAAAAGGGTTCATGGGATTTGGCAAGTACCTAGATTTACCATTCACTAAATCAGTAAAAATATTGATGGTTAAAACAAGACTAGACATGCTACAATTATTCAAATTCATGGCGGTTAGGGGAGGAAATAATTGTACACAGCTCAGCTGTAAATATTGTGAAATTTGGGATGAAGCTATATGTCACTTTTTATTCTTATGTCTGTTAAATGCAAATATAAGACTGTATTTGAGACCAATGTTGAACCAAAATAGAATTAGTAAATGAGATGATGCAATTGTGCACAGAAATGATGTACAGAATGCCCTCGCAAACCTTATTGAAAAATCCTGTTGGATTTTGTATTACTCCAGGATTTTTCAATATATAAATAAACAATATATATATATATATAAATAAAAAGTATGATGTTGAAATAATGTGTGGAATGTGAATTGCTGGACTTGCAATTTTAAATAGTATATATGAGAGGATCATGTAGGCAAGAGGTAATGGTTTTAATAATTTTGTCTTGTTTTTATAATGTATGACATTTTATCTTGGATGCAACCAGTACGCTGTAACTGAATTAAAGTTTTAATGTTATAAATATATTTACAGTTGGATTATGAACTCTGCTCTGAATTGTAACCAAACGTTTGCCTATTAATGAACTTTATAGGTTAATAAGAAGGGGAAACGGGAAATAGGATAATAATATAATATCTTACATAGATGTTGCATTGCCAGAATCGGTTAAGAATAATATTGTTACTTTGTACTGAGAGTTCACATGTATTACGTAAATATCTGATTTATAGATAAAATCCAAAATAAACATTGTTGATAAATTATCAATAGATTGATTGATTATAACCAGTTGGGCTTGTAGTGGATGAACCTTTGGTGGTGTCCAGATTTTCAGGTAGAATCCATTCACCCTCTCGTGTCTTTCATTGAACACATATGGAAAAGATTGCAGGAGCTGCATCAGGTGTTTTTTTAAAAATTCAGGCTGGAGGTTCACGACATTAATCTACATGGGAAGGGGTGTTACTCTTGTGTTGTGTTCATAAAGTGATAAGTAGTGGATTCCTGTTTTTCTTCCAGGCTTTCAACCTGTTGTTATGATGCAACTGCAATGGTTTCTTCGGTCTACTAGTTTTACTGTAAAGGTCCTGGAGGAAACCACTTTGGTCACAACTATATAGTGAGAAGCAATACCGGCACTTTAGCTCCGACCTTCAACAATCTCAGCTTCACATACTTTTTTGTGGTAATACTTTATTTTTGCATGTAATAACATCAACAATCAACAAAACATGGAGTCTGGTTCTCCCCTCCCCCTGTTCTCCCAAGGAATACACAGATCTAAACACCACAATAGAAGCACAGTTTTTAGACGTATAAGGTATCGGTTAACATTCACCTCTTTGAACATTTTATCAGTTTCTGTATAATGAACATATGGATCCCAGATGTCTGTGGGACGAGCGTGCAGTGATAGAGTCCTGATAAATGCATTTTCCATGTCATGGCAATAGGCGACGTCTTGAAGGCACAATTGTGCATTGGGCGGTGGACCCCGTCCCCATGTCATGGCTACCCTTCTGCATGCTAAAACCAGGAGCAGTCCCGCTAGTCACCTCATGGTGCGTTGTAATGGTTTTGTACATCCTAATAGTGCTACAATGGAACTCTGTTCCAGAGATTCCCCGACAATCAATGAGGTATTGCACAACACTTCCGACCAGAATTGACTAACTGTTGGGCATTCCCACGTTAAATGGAGGAAGATGGCTGGGGCGCAGCCACATCTTTTACAGGTGTCAAGGGTGGACTGAAAGTTTGGTTTACAAAGTTAAAGTGAATGAGTTTGTACCTGAAAGTGAGGGACACCTTTGGGGTCTGCATCAGTATGTAGGCCCAGTCTTCTTCCCCAGTGGAGTCTCCCAGAGTTGATTCCCACCTTTTCTTGGGGTTATTCATTCTGTCCCTCCCATCCGCTATCTGGTTGTTATAAATTTGTGAGATCAGCGGGCCCTCCCCCTGTGATTGAATCACCCTGTGCAGTAATTACTAAGTTGGCAGTTGGTCTGGGAATGTAGGAAAATTGACTTAAAAGTATATTGAAGACAAAAGTGCAGAAATATATTGAGGGCCGAGTCCACTCCTCACTCCTAGGCACTTTGGAGTGTGAGAAACTTCTCATCCACAAACAAGTCACCCATGTTTTCTATTTGAAGCTTTTCCTCCCATTGCAGGTATGGTCACTCATTTGTTATGCAGAGTCCGGGGATGAATTTAGCCGGCAGTAGAGGTGAATAGCTGATGCTACTTTTCACTGCCATTTTCTGCCATACCGCACATGTAATCAGGACCACATTTAGTGTATGTGGTGGGACTCGGAGCTCGCCTATTATAACTGCTCGCAACAGATTGGGGGTCATCAAGGCCCTTTTGATCAGTGACCCAGGAATTGTGCCTGTGCTGACCAATAATAGTGTTCTAGATATGGTAAGGCTAGGCCACCCTTTGTTTTTGGTTGTACAAGTGTCATGCAGGCCACGCAGGCGCCGAAAGAAGCCTCCCGCCAGAGACAGGGTAATGTTGATGGACAGATACAGGAGTTTGGGAAATATAACCATTTTGACGATGGATATGCGCCCCAGCAGTGTAATTGGAAGGTGTCTCTAGCTATCTTTACCCGAAGTGATTCAATGGTCTTCCTGTAATTATTGCGGAACAGTTCTTCGTGGTTCTGGGATAGCATGATCCCCAGGTACCTCACACCGGTGTACTCCCATTTAAGGTTACATTCTCCCTGGAATTCCCTGGTTTCTGCCGTACGGGTGAACACCACTGATTTACTGTGGTTGATTTTAAGGCCTGAGAAGACCCCAAACCTGAGAACCTTCACTGGGTCCAAGTTAGTTTCTGGGTCACTAATGAAGAGGGCCACATCATCAGCATACAATGATATAATTAGGTTGTGTGGTCCCAAGCTAAGGCCTCTCCCAATTTTCTGGCCCCCAAACCCGTGGCCAGCGGCTTCATCGCAAGTACAAACAATATTGTTGACAGTGTGCAGCCTTGCCTGATCCCCCTTTTCATGTCAAAGTGATCCGAACACTCTCTGCCCATTATAATCTTTGCGGAGAGATTTTTGTAGAACCCCGATACCAGTGTCATGAAATGGGCCCGCAGCCCTAGTTTTTGCAGCACTATGAAGCAATATGGCCATTCGATAGAATCAAAATCCTTTTCAGCATCTAGTAGTACCGCAACTGCCTGGGCTGAGGTGTTCAGAGCTTCCATGATTCCAAAAAAATGGCAGAGTCCGAACAAAGTGTTTCACCTAGGGATGAAGCCTGCATGATCTGCTAGAACCAACGGGGGCATCAATGTAAGCAGCCTGCTGACCAAGATCTTTGCAGAAATCTTATGGTCAATGTTTATTTGGGATATTGGCCTATATGAGGCACAGTCTGCGGGAGGTTTTCCGGGTTTATGTGACAGAATCATGTTATCTTCACGCATCATGGGGGGCAAGGTTCCCTTCTCAACTGCCTCCTCGTAGACGTGAGGAGCAGCAGCGCCAGTATCGGGGCAAATGCTTTATAGAATTCCCCAGTTAGCCTGTTGTTGCTAGTATTTCCTCAAGGGTAATCGGCTTGTTAAGAGATTCCCGTAAGTCCCCGTCCACCCAGTATAATTCAGTTTCCTCCAGGTAGCCATGGAGGGCTGCCGGGTCTCTCGGACATTTGAAGCTATATAGTTCTTGGTAAAGGTCCCGAAATGCTTCAGCAATATCTTCCTCAGAGTGGACTAATTCACCCTGTGAATCCTGTATGCATTCTATGAAGGGAGAGCGTCTATCAGCATCAAGAAGCCTTGCCAGGAGCGCTCCCGGTTTCTGACCTTCACCATACTTCTGGACATGATGTCCCCGGGACAAAAAGCGGATCTCTCATTCACCCTGAGCTTATCTAGTTCTTTGCGGGGACGAGCCAATGTTTGGGGTTCCCAGTTCTCTGTGTATTCCCCTTCTAACATTTTAATCTTGATCTCCCCCTCCGTGAGTTCCCCTCTGATGGTTCTCAGAATACTGTTGTCATTGGCCAAGCAGACTCCTCTAATATAGTACTTGAGGGTCTCCCACAAAACTCCACTAGACGAGATGGATCCCTCGTTAAGTAGGAGAAAGGACTGGATTGCATCTCTCAATTCTTGTGAGACCACCGGGTCCAGGAGTGCTCCTCATCTGAACCTCCAGGAGTAGCCTCCCCTGCTGCCCGTCTCAGGTGTACACTCCAGTACCCCCGGAGAGTGGTTGAAGAGTGTTCTGGGGAGAATGTGACTATCCCCCCCAGCGGAAACCTTCCTCTCGGGACACTAGTAAGTAATCCAACCAAGAGCTGGAGCCGGGAACCCAGGACTGGTACGTAAAGTCCCAAACTTTTTGAGTGGTGTTGTCGCCATATGTCGATGAGGTTGTATCACATCCACATTTCTTGTATTTGTAGGCTCGCCTTTGACACCACACCCGGGTTCATCCCCGCCCTGTCCCAAAGGGGGTCTAGGGTGTTATTAAAGTCTCCTCCCAACATGATTGTGGCTGCGTGAAACCTGGCCAGCTGGGTCATGACCCAACTGAAGGCATTTGGGCTATCCATATTCGGGCCATATGAGTTCACCAGGGCCACTTCCATCCCTTCGAGGACTCTGTGGACCAGCAATGTCATCCCAATCTCATTTCTAGTCATTGATATTAGTTGCAATTTAAGCCCTTTCCTTATTAGAATTGCTGTTCCTCTGGCGTAGGAGGAGTAGGATGAAAAGTATCTGTGGCAGCCTGAGCCAGCACCCCATCTACTTTACGAGGATGTGGTGAGGTGAGTCTCTTGAATCAGTGCCACATCAATACAGTGTCTCTTGAGATATTGGGAGATCCTCTGAATCTTGATGGGATTATGCCCCCCGCGTATATTCCATGTGGATATGCCGAACCCCATTCATACACTGTGTGCCCAGAGAGTGGGAACTGGATCTTCTCAACCAATACCTTCCCTGCTATGATAGGTGCCGTGTGCTTCCCAGGAAATGCCAGTGGAGTGGACTGGCGAGGACCGGGATCCCAACTACCATTACTACCCCAGAACTCCCTCCCAACTACCTTTCATTTCCCGCCCCTTCCCCACCACTCTGATCCCCTCCTGTCCTCCTTCCCCCACAGGCAACCCCCAACCCATCCGTTGTTGCTATCCCCCTCTTACCCATCTACACGATACGTTGCAGAGCTTGGGGCACTAGTGCCCGACCGAGCTTGTGAGTTCTCTTACTTAGCAAAAGTAAATGCGCACCCGAGGTGCCGGGCCTGCACGGCTGAACTAAAGATGGTCTAATTAGAGTTTACAGTATTGTTACCCCTCTTGCCCTGGACAGTACTAACTTATCTGGATCTTTCTGGTCACCCTCTCCTCTGCAGGGTCCCTGGCCATCACGGGGGGTGGGCATCCCCCAATCTCGTCCAGAAAGTAGCTTGCTGCCTCCGGTGAGGTGAAGAACTGTGCCCTCCCAGCATGTTGGATCCAAAGTTTCGCTGGAGTACGAGATGTTGCAGTCTCTTAAGTGTCTTTTTACCCCAGCAAAGGACCTTTGAGATGCCTGCACCGCTGTCAAAAAGTCTGGGTAAATCTGAATCTTGCCTCTGTCGTATTGGATTTCTCCCTTTTCTCTGGCTAAGCAAAGAATCGTGTTGCAGTCTCTGTAGTAGAGGAGGCATGCAATGATAGGGTGGGGGGCTGCCCGAGGTATTGGGCTTGAGGCAGGTATGCGGTGAGCCTTCTCAACCACATACAGTGAGGATAGTGCAGCCTCTCGTTACACATGGTCTCAATAAATTCTTCCATTTTGGGAGGACACTGCTGCTCTATTACCCCGACTAGGCGAATATTGTTGCAGTGAGCTCTCCCTTCCAGAACCTCGTTTTTAGCTGTTACCACTTTAAACTTTACCTCGAAGGCCGACACTACGGCGACAAGAGAGGTATTTCTATCTTCAAGTCTGGATACCCTCTGATCTACCACATCTCGGTGGTTGCTGTGTTTATTGAGTCGGTGCTGCAGTAGGTATCCCTAGAGGACTTTGAGCCAAGCTTAGAGTCAAGGTCACCTATGCCTGCTTTGAGATCTTGCAGGATTTCTCAGATTTCCAATTCCAGAGCATGGGTTGCGTGGAATGTACCTTCATCCACTTTGCTCATTGGGTTGTTCAGTTCCGCCTGTGATTGTGGCTAGGGTGTTCTGGCTTAAGGTCAGTTCTCAAAGTTTAATTTGTGCTGTAGTTTATCTGCCTTCCCCATGGTTAGCCATCAGCTCCCTCTGGGTCTCTATGGCCGGTCCAGGGGCGGGTGTAGGGATTCGCAAGGTCTAAACACTGCTATACGCAAAAGTGTGGCTTCAGCTGTAGTCAGGTTTCACTAACTGAGAGGGATGCACTGCTGTGGGTGAAGTCGTCATGTTTTCTGGTGATTATGGGCAAACTCTTGTGCCAAGCTCCCCCGCTGTGGTAGTCACCACTTGTATTGGATAGATTTGGATCTGAGAACGTTCTCTGAAAGAGAGCTGGGTTTAATAACCAAACCAGGCCAGGGTTGATTGCTGTTCCTCCTGTCTCTCCTCTCTCCCTTCCATGTAGGTTATGCGGGTTGAAGTGTTCTTGCTGTGAGGGCATTTTTGTCTGGAATATGGGAGGGTGGAGACTGAAGAGGTGTCGGAGGTCTCATACAGCTTAAAGAACATGATTTAGGCTATAAAATACCTTTCCCAGCATCCCCCCGGGTATTCAGTAGTTCTTGTGCGTGCTTTTGGCCAGCTGACACTAATTGGTAACAGCTTATCAAGGGCCAACGGCGCACGGCATGTGTGGCTTATTTTGTTCTGTGAGGCGAAGCCATGCCGGAGGATTGAGGAACTTCACCTGCACCTGCCCATGCTTTTCCCCTCTTGAGCGGTCACTGTGGGAGTGTATAGCAGCGAGAGGAGGAGACGCGCAAATATTATGCCGGTGTTATATATTCTCCGGAGCGGCATTCGGGGCTGTTCAGCAGCTGATGGAGAACCCGTGCTGCTGTCAAGGCTACAACAGATTACGTCCAGGAAGGCTGCTAAGCTTCCCGGACAAAAAGATAAGTGCAGGAAGGGCTTTGGTATCAGTTGATGTAGTGGAATCATGTTTCTGTTCGATACGAGAAAGAACTCCTAATGTGCCGCGCCCATATGTAGGAACTCTTGGTTGCCATTTACTCGAGTACTAGTGCGGCTAACTTGATCACTCCAAAACGTGTCTAGGAGCACGCTACATAGCTTGTCATTATTAGGGTCTGAAATACACGTCACTCGAGTATCAGTGTTGTTAACTCGATATCTCAGAGTGGGTGTTCACCGCATATTTTTGGGTCTGAGCCAGGTCTATGACTATATATGTTTTATGTTTTGTACATGTTGCTACTGCTTGCCCAGAGGGCCATGTGTCATGTGTTTTCATGTGGGAATGACATCCCAAGAGTCTGTTTCATTTTTGCTTGCTTATATGTGGTCCATGTAAGTGAATGACAACCTATGCCTGTATCAAGGGGTATTAGCAAGGTTTCTAGAATGAGCATCACTAACCTATATTAAGTGGTATTACTGGTGTGCCGTTTTACATGTTCTGGTCTATGTTATTACATGTGACATTAGACAGTGTAGGGTTTGTTACCTGTTGCTTCCCCGGACCTATCCACCTTAGGCATTTCCTAACCCTCTCTCCGGTTTTCCTACATTCCCCTTCCCGTCCACAACCTCTCCCTAACCCTCTTCCCCCCATTGGCTGCCACGTTGTATCCTGTATTTAAAAATCAGGTATCTGTGCCAATCACGGGTGGATGGTCGAGTACATTCGGCTCTTGTGGTTCGGGGGAGAGTGTTGACACACCTTCCCCCCATTATTGTGTACTTGACAATTTTAGCCAATAATGTCTTGATTTCTACCTCTCGGATTCGGCACAGCATTTCACTCACTTGTTTTTTCAAAATGTGTAGCAGTAATGCGTTGGAAGTTGAGACTCCTGTGTTACCAGCTGCCAAGCAGTCAACTTCCTGGTTCATGTGAGGAGGAAGGGACAGGTTGCTGATGAGTATCAGTGTCCTTATATGACAGATTAAAGTATGTACCTTGCCGTCAGTGTGTGTTGCCTGGTTGGTACCATTATAGCTGACTAACTGGTGTACTCCTCAATGGTTGCCCTGCGATGGATTACCTTACTTTATTGGAGTTCGAGGATTTTGTTGGTCTTCCCTGTGCCAATTGTGTTTATTATCGGGCAATTAGCTCTCCAATGCCTTATAAGGGGCAGGTTCTAGGCTACTTCTGTTCCTCAGTAAGCCGTCAGGTCGGTGGGCGGTTAAAGTGGGTTATCATCACGAGAGTTGGCCCCTCGATTTAGCTATTTATCCACTTTCTGCCTCAATTTCCCGACTGAAATAGTGTTTTCATGTGCAGGCCTCTGTGTTGGTCGTGCTCTTGACTGTGGTGTGAACCACCAACTCACTGCTCTCTTGCTGTTCGCTGCAGTGGGGGGAGTGCTCTGGTTGATTTCCAGCTCCCACCAAGTGTTAGGATTATTGGTGTACCTGTGTGACAATCTGGGCCGTCGGGCCAGTATTGTGGCAGCTTTATTGCTCTCCTCCTTGCTTCTGCAGCACGTTAGCTATCTTCAACGACGTCTAGCTGTTTAGTTGAACTTTCCTTTGCCACCAGAGTTGATTGTGGGGTGATAAGGGTTATGCTGACAAATGGAGGAACCCCTACCTCCATTCTATGGTCCCGAATCGTGTCAGCTCGCCTCACCAATTTGCACACCATTATAAGCAGGTGCTATGCTGGGGACTAGCGTGTTCCTGCCAGTCACTCTTGTGGGGGTTGTGTGTGCCGCTTTATGGGCCGTACTTTAATGGGAGCCAGGTCTGGGCTCCTAACTGCCTCCAGCCCTGGATCTTCAGCTGAGGAGATGGAGCACCGTATTTGCCTTTAGGGGTAGTCTGTCAGGGCCCGCTGCATTTGACCGTTCATGACCAGAGGGCTCCACTCCCTCAGTAAGGGTCCCGTCTCAGGCAGCAGCACTGAGCTTCTGGGTTATTGCGATACTGTGTTGCACGGCCCGGCTGGCAATACGGCCTCACCTCTACTGTGCACATTGTCTCGACCGGGCCCACTGAACAAGGAACCCTCACGGTTAGCAGCTGGCTGAGTTCCAGATCACGTTGTTAGGTACGTGAGTCCTTGGCTTCACAAGCCTGTGCTCCTCGCAGGCCGCCCCGGCCATGTGTCACAGAGTGGGGGGACAGCACAGAGCTCCTCACTGCCTCGGCAACGTTGTTTGCTGCTTCACAGTGGGAGCCTCTGCAGAAGCTGGCGTTCCCAAGATCACACAACTGTGAGAGGGCACCAGGCCTCCTTTCCTGCAGGTCACGTAGCGCTGTCTTTTCTCCAGGCCGGCTGCTCCCTCACCAGCAAGTCCTGGTTGTAGGTCTCCAGATCACTCGAGGGGGCCACCCGGATCCCTTAGAGTGGTTTCACAAAGCCCACTTGCAGCGAACATGCCTGTGTTTGCCAGTTGTTGGGTAAGTCTTAATGCACTAACCGAGTCCACGCGTTGCGGTCGATGCACAGGCCGTTTGGCACCTTTAGTTCACTGTTGTTGGACTTTTGCTGGGCGTTCTTCTGTTGCGGCACCACCGGCCTTAGGCTTTCTGGTGTGTTTTCCCCAGCTTGTGGCTCCTCCGTCCACACGGCAGGAACTCAGCTCCCAAGCTGCCAAAATCAGCACTGCACAGGGATGGACCTAATGCTCAAAGTTCTTGTGGAGTCCACAGTTTCAATTACTGCTCCCTTGTGTTCTTCTGCTCTCTCGTTGCGCCCATGGCCCCACGCCAGTAGAGGGAGTGTGCTTATCAACAAGGCAACAAGGGATCTCACAGGTGGCCTCACTCCTCCACCAGCTTCGGGGGTTGATAAAAAAGACCTCCAGCACCATCACCACATCTCCCCCAGCACCTCAGATGATTTCTTTATCAGGATTTCTGAGAGCTCAACACAGAGCTCAAGGAAGAGCCGCCATTACGGTCAAGCTCTCTAGCGCCATCTCAGCTTCACATGCTGGATATAATACTTCTCTTGTTGGGCTGGGTGGCCTCCATAAGTGTTTTAATGAGGCGTTTGGCCACCTGCATTTGTTCTTCTGTGTTCTGAATAAGAGGATAGTCACTGGTCTGGATGATGTTGGGGATCTTCCATTCTTCTCTTATCATGGCAAGGAGGCCTAGGTGATTCAAGCCATACACCAGCTTAAATGCTGAAAACCCAGTTGAGGTCTGGGGTGTTTCCCAAACCACAAACATTTCCCATGCAATTATGTGGACCCAATTTTGCCCATCGTTGTCCTGGGCCCTTTTGAGATGGCAAACACATTATTTCTCAGCTCTTCTCTCTCTTTCTATCTCTCTCACTCTCTCTGGTGTCACTCTTCTTCAGTCTCTCTATCCCTCTCCCTTTCTCAGCTTTTCTTTCCTCTTCTCCTACCTTCTGCACTATCCCTCCTGTTCTACCACCTCCCTTCCCAACTTTGACCCTAATGGTCTCCTTTTCTCTCTCTTCCCTCCTGCTCCCTATCCCTGTATTTCAACTCTCTCCCTATACAGCCTGACCATCTCTTACGTCTACCTAATGGCCCCTTCTCTTCTATGCTCTCCCTTTAACTCCCTCCACCCTCTCTCTTTACTTCCTTCCTCTGTGTGTACTCTACTACTCCTAATAATCCTACCTTCTTTCTGCACTACTCTCCGTTCTCTCTCTCCCCCTCTCTTTCAAGGTCCTTCTCTCCCCCAGCCCACTTCCACCTTCATACACACTGCTAACCTCTACACTTCCCTTCTTCTATTTTCACATTCCCTTCCTTATCTCTAGCTCTCTCACTGACACACAAACTCTCCCTGTCACCCTCTCTCAACCACACTTTACTACTGTAATTGGTACACACAATACCTTACCTGCACTCTCTCTCACATCACCACCAAAACCTCAGCAGTAATTCTCTCCACCATCAGCTATAAAACGCCTTCTGTGCTGTCCTCCAACTCTACCTCATACAAACACGTTTCACCCTCACTCTGTCTGGTAGGGCTTTTCTAGCTCATCATGTCCCGTGTCAGTCTTCTCCAGGGTTCCTACTGGTTGTTGTGGTCACCTGCCTTTTGGTGCTGGTCTACTGCTATCTTTTCCCTAGAGGTGTGGGAATGTACAACGCAGGCTTTAAAAAGGCTGGCATGCCTTGTGCCTTTTCAGTTTGGGCTATTTGGTGGTAATGTAGTTCCATTTTTAAGCCACAACTATTGCACAGATAGGGAGAAATGGCATATGAGGAGGGACACAAAGCTTGTAAGTGTTCTTTGGTGCTTTGGCCACCCATTGGCTGCCTATGCCATTCCCACCAAGTTCCTGCCCCTCCCCAGCCAAACACCTCCTCATGGGACCTGTTTTTGCTTGCCTTAATCCATCGTTACCATCAAACTTTGCAATCGAAAAGCCTGCCTGCGTTTTCTCAAAGCAGTCTTCTGAGAGTGAATCACTTAATTGGAGATGCAAATGTGCTACTGGTGTAATAAAACTATGTTAACCAGGTCTGCCTTCAGCCAGTCGATTTATATGCTCTATGCGTGTCCTTCACTGAAGCACTTGTAAAAACAAGCATTGGCAAAGCAAATCGTTTTGGCTTGTGTATAAGTACTAAGCATTTGCCAGGCACTGCTAGTAAATGCGTACGTGCACTCACCATGTTGCACATGCTACCATCAATAGCCAGTTAATACCACTAGTTACATGGGTCAGTCCACATCTTCAAAGATTATTGTTTCATAATGAACATTTTTGAATGTTCCTTTTTTTAAAGACAAGTTAAGAGTGTTTTTTTTTTTTTTTTGTTGCTGCGCACGTGAAATCCTTTGATAAGGTGACAAGGGATGATGATAGTATTGGAGAGTGAAGCCCTGGGAACAGCTCCATCTGGAGTGTGACAGGGCCTGATAGGGATGGAATGCGCATGGAAGGAGCACACCACGGCTCATTAATCTCTCAGGTGTGCTTTGACAGAAACAGGCTGGAGTGTATGCTGCAGTATGAAAGGGTAATGCAAATCAAAGAGCTGTGGAGGATGAGCGATTGAGCCGCTGCTTGCGCGCTGCCAGCAAATTTGAGGTGGTGGAAGAGAGGCATGGCGTATCTGGAGAGGAGGGCAATGACGGAGATGCAGCGAAGGAGACTTTGGAAGGGAGAGGAAAGAGAAAGGATTAGATGGGAGCTTGTGAGGCAGATAGAGTGGTGGCAGAATTAAGAATTAAGAGATAAAGGCTATTGAGCAGATTGAACAGAGAGAAGGGTGGAGAGAAGGTGGCTAGAGCAGAAACTTCGAAAAAGTTATTTGGGGGTCGTAGAAGATTAAAGGAGCGGACCCGTGACAAAGGCAGTTGACTGGCAGAATGGAATTGCCCCCCTTCGGCCCTTTTCAGACCCTGGTACTCCCACTAACCCCATATCCAGTAAAGTAGTGACATGGTATACTGTTGCCCCATTGGGATCCCCTCGCCTACTTTGGCACAAAAGCCTGCCTGGGACGTCACTGTGATGAAAAGGCACTTCCTTTGAGGTAGGGAAGAATGATTGCGCAGTGGTGGAGGGCTCACAAATGAAGGATGTTTCAAGAAAGGAAGGATACAATAGTAGAAGCGAATTGGTAAGGGGAGGTTCAATGACCAACACATGAACCACACTAGCGAGGTATACCCGAAAGTGCAGTGTGTAAAATGGTGGTGCATACAAGACGAAGTGAAGACAGACAGATAGTCTGCACAGAACACCCAAGTATGCACACCTCGATACTACGCAGAACCCCATCAATGACGTATATGACGTGGCAGAGACGGTTTCTGCAAACATGTCAAAGGAACGAAAGAAGACAGGGGGAGAGTGTTTTGAGTCAGTGTCGTTCTAATTTGAGGTTCTAATTCATTATGATATGATATGATATGATATGGCATTTGTAACGCGCCTATACACAGGTGTTTCAAGGCGCGACGAGGCAGGGAGGGGGAACAAGGGGAAGACAGACAACGATCCTACTAGGCCAGGTGTCATTCAGATCGCACAAGTGCAGGGGTAGGTGGAAGGGAAAAAAGTGCAAGGGGAAGGGGAGGGGGGAAGTGCAGTAAAGGGTAAGAAGAATAAAAATAAATAAAAGGGCCAGCTGGTGGCAAGTGCAAGGTAAGTGCACACAAGTGCTGGGAAGGGGGGGCAGTAAGGATACAGAGACAGTCCCGCAGTGCAGGGGTTGCCAGGGAGGCAGTGCAAGTGGAGAGTGGCTGGGCCAAGGACCGAGGTCGGTGAGAGTGGCCCAGTTGCAGATTCAGTGCAGTTTCAGTGAAGAATTTAGCAGGGGAGACGGAGAGAGAAATCAGAAGCAAAGAGGAAGGTTTTGAGGTGCTTCCGGAACCGGAGATGGTTCTCCTCAAGTTTCAGGGAGGCAGGAAGGTTGTTCCAGAGGGAGGCCCCTGCCGCGGAGTGAGATCTACCCCCAGCTTGTTGCTTGGCGAAACGGCTGACCCTGAGGGAGTTGGAGACGGATGAGCGAAGAGCTCGAGAAGGAAGATATTTAGGAAGAGAGAGTTGAAGGTATTTAGGCCCCAGACCCAGAAGGCCTTGTGGACAATGCAGAGGGTTTTGAACTTAATCCTCGCAGCCACTGCGAGCCAGTGTAGAGATTTCAGTCCTGGAGAGATACAGTCCCTGGGCTTAAGGCCAAGGACAAGTCTTGCAGTCCTGTTCTGGATAAGTTGCAGAGGGCAGAGAGTGGAGGCAAGCAGATTTAGATAGAGGCTGTTACAGTAGTCCAGCTTCGAGAGAACCAGGGCTCGGGAGACAGTGAGCTTCTGGGGATCGAGAGGAAAGGAAGAATACCTCTGAGGAGGTGCAGCTGGTAGTGTGACTTCTTAGAGACGTCAGATATATGAGGAGAGAAGGAAAGTGTGGAGTTGAAGATGACCCTGAGGTTGTTTGCCTTGCAGGTAGGAGCAGGAAGAGGGCCAAGAGAGGCTGGCCAGAGAGCTGCAGGGAAGGAGGGAGTGGGTGTGCCGATGAGTAGAATCTCAGTCTTACTGGCATTAAGGCAGAGGTCATTGGCGGCACACCATTCCTGGGTAGCAGACAGGCAGTCAGAGATGAGGGAAGGAGAGGAGGAGGCCGAGGGTAGCCTGAAAATGAGCTGGGTATCATCCGCATAGCACTGAAAGTTGGGGCAGAGAGCGGCGATGCGGTGGGCAAGGAGTGCCACATACTGGTTGAACAGCCAGGGAGAGAGATTAGATCCCTGGGGGACACCACAGGTAGAGAAAAAGATGTCAGAGAGGAAGGACCCCAGTTGGACCTGGGAGTGTCGATTGGAAAGGAAAGAGGTCAGCCACGCCAGAGCCTGACCAGTGATACCCAGGTTATCACGGAGACGGTTGAACAAGATGGCATGGTTGACAGTATCAAAGGCAGAAGAGAGATCGAGCAGAATGAGAACACACAGAGTGTTTGAGTCAAGGTTCGAGAGCAGGTCCTCATGGATCTTCAGGAGAGCTGTTTCCATGCTTCTGGCAGCTCTGAAGCCAGATTGATGGTCATGAAGACTACCAACAGATTCAGCATGGAGGTTAAGCTGGGAGATGGCCAGTTTCTCCAGGAGCTTGCCCAGGAAGGGAGTGATGGAGATTGGGCGTTAGTTAGCCGGGCAGGAGGGGTCGGAAGAGGGTTTCTTAAGAAGAGGGTGCACAAGGGAGTACTTAAGGGGGGATGGGAAGACTCCAGAGGCGAAGGAGTGGTTGCAAAAGTCAGCCAGGGCAGGAGCCAGGGAGTCAATGTGGTCCTTGATAGTTTTGGAGGAACAGGGGTGAACCTGTTTTGACGAGACTTTCATAGATCGGACTTGTCTGGAAACCTCGTCAGCAGAGAAAAGGGGAAAGACAGAGAAGGAGGGAGGAGGGGTGGCTGCAGAAGGGCCCAAGGAAGAGCAGGGGAGAGAGGGAGGGAGGTGAAAGGAGGAGAGCGAGGACAGGATGTCCTGAGTTTTAGAGATGAAGTGAGAGGCCAGTGCGGTGCAGAGGGCCTGGGAGGAGACAGGAGAGGTAGAGACTGCAGCAGGGTTGGCAAGCTCCTTGCAGATTTTAAAGAGTTCGGCCGAATTGTTAGATGCCGCAGAGATTCGGGCTTGGATAAGGGCTGTCTTCTTGGTGAGAACAGAGAGACGGTATTGCCTTTGGAGCAGGCGGCAGGCCAGTTTGTCAGAGGATGAACATGAAGCACGCCATTTCCTCTCAGCCACCCTGCACTTGCGTTTTAGGGTGATGCGATCCGAGTCATACCAGGAGTTACATTTGGCTTTGGGCTTCAGGCGGATTCTCATGACAGGGGCAAGGATATCAAGAGTATCAGATATAGCAGAGTGGAGCGTGGAGAGGGCTGTGTCAGGGTGGGAGTCAGCCGAGGGGGGTGAGGGGGGTGAGAAGGTAGCAGCAAAAGCCTCAGCTGACACGCGCTTCATGGGTCGGATGACCGAGAAGGTGGGTGGCAGTGATGAGGGTGGCTTTGCCTGTGGGGTAGGGAAGGTGAGGTGGGAGGATAGGAGAAAGTGGTCACTCCAGGAGAGAGGAGTGGAGAGAGGGACGGAGAGGGGAAGGTCAGAAGAGATCAGAGCATCAAGAGTGTGCCCTGCAGAATGAGTAGGCCCAGACGGGAGAATAGAGAGTGAGAGAGAGTCGCAGAGGTCACAAAAGAGTCCAGAGTGGGGACAGGAGGCATCCAGGTGGATGTTGAAGTCACCAAGAAAGAGGAGTTGGGTGGTTGAGGACAGGAGTGAGGAGGAGAGGTCAGCCCACTCAGAGAGGAAGGAGGAAATTTGACCGGGTGGCCGATAGATAGTAGCCACGGTAAGGGAATGGCTAGGAGAGAGAGAGAGTCGGCAGACAAGGCATTCAAAAGAGGAGTAGGTCTGTGACAGTGGCAGGAATCCACTCGGGGAAGATAAGGGCCATACCCCCCCAGCACGGATGGGCCTGGGAACAGAGAGGATCTTGTAACCGTCAGGTAGGAGTGTGTCAAAGCTGGTGACAGAGCTGGCCATGAACCATGTCTCAGTGAGACGTTATTTAAGTGCTTGAGCCGGAAAGGGTTCACCTGGTGGATGCGTGTCGGGAACTAACGCAGCAGCTACGTGAGACGTGCTGTAATGTTGGCAGATTGTGTTCAAGATGCATGGAAGTTTCTATACAATATGGCGCCTAGGGTTAAACACTAGCTTGCCGCCCCCCTTGCTTTCCTCCTCTACCACAAACCCCATTTTGAAACCCCTACCCACAATCAGTAACAGATGGAATCTAAAGCTATAGTGATCTGTATCTAAAAATGATATGTATGAAACAACATAGACAACACGTTTACAATTTACTTTGAATTTATGTTCGCCATCTCATGTTAATGTTAATTGTCTAAATGAGGGACAATGTTGATGTAGATGTAGATGTTGCTGCTAGAAAAGCATTTATTGATGCTGGGTCATGTTTTCATTCTCATAGACCTCACAGATCTATCAGCAGCTTCAGACACTGTAAATCACACCATTTTATGAAACAGGCTCCAACATAATCTGAGTATCAAAGAAGTCACACTCAACAAGCTGTCTGTTTTCATCCATGAATGCAACACATCAGTCAAAATAGAGAAATGAATGTCCCCCCAACAGCACTGCACACAGGGGTACCCCATGGGACAGCACATTCACCATGGCTCTTCAACTAGTACATTTTATATATTTATTTATTGGGTATGTATCATGTGCCTATACAGCCAAACTGTGTTTCAAGGTTCATCATCTGCCCACTAGCCCCCTACATCCACAGGTTTTCCTTAACAGAAAATATGGTTCAATCTCGTAAAATACAATAATGCCCAAAACAAAGATTCAGATTGTCTGCTAGCCATCCAATAGTGAATGACTTCTAAAATCTTTTGTAATTAGGACAGAAATCATGTATAAGAAAATTTCTGCAAATTTTTGGCAGTCTCCCATTCCAAAGGTCTGATGTCTTACGATGTGTCCAACCCCTTCTAACATTGTAAAAACCTTGGCACAACCTTCAATGAATCCATGTCCTTCACTCCTCAGATTAAAGATGTCGTTAGAAAATGTTTTCTATATTGTGTATTTAATAATAATAATGTATTTGTTTTTAACTCAAATAATGAACTTTTACAAAACATGCATTTTCTTATTTAAAACAACAATTTACAAAGCAAGATTACAAAACATGTGTAAATCCAGTCAGATTAATTGCCTATCACAGATTTCAAATATCAGTTTTCAGACATTTGTAGATATTCCCAGTTTCCAATTTACTCTTTGTGAACTTCGCCATCGTGCAATTCAAGATTATTCTTAAACATTTAAAAAAACACATGATTAAATCCCATTATTGAGTAGAAACTGCCTAGTCATCAAGAGAGGAAACAAGTCTTCAATGGATACCCTCCGGATATTTCATATATCCTTTTATATATCCTTTTAAAGGATATCAATATTCCGTTATCATATGTGATCCAACCATTTTTTTATCTAACACCATAGATGGTACAGTGCTATCTGGACTTACTCTGTGTCTGTATTTAGGCAATAATGCCAACAGTCATCACTTTAATTGAGTACTATTGACTCACAAAGTTGCCCCGAGAGCACATATATCAATTACTCATTTTGGCACATTGGTTCAGGACATGCCTAGCTGTCTCTGGCATTTCCACATTGTTGCATACATGACAGGTTAATATTTAAGAACATGTGTTTATACCTAGAGATGAGATAACAATGCGGCTGTTAGGGCTGTCCAGATATTCTCCAATCTTAACTACTTCAATACCATCTACACAAGCCTTAAAACATTCCAAATCAATGAATTGAGGATACTCGAAAACAGGACTACATGACTGATTCCTGGCTTTAAATGATACTATCAAATATAGTTAGCACTTCTAGTCCTTCTCTGGCTCCCAATAGGGAACAGCATTGATTTGAAAGTTCTATGCATTACACATCAGAGCCTTTTTCAAAAGTACCCCAAACTATATGTCATCCCTCCATTCCAACTACCTCCCAATGATAACCCCAAGATGAATAAGAACTGCCTCACCAACCAAAAATAAAGCAATGTAACGATTGCCCCAGGTTATCCTTATACAGCACTGAGGTGAGAACATGTGCATGAACTCCAGCTGAAGTGATAAAATTACACATCTATGTTCAAACCTATTGATCTTTTAATTAATCTGTCATTGTCTGTTCTCCCTTAAATGTATTGTATCTTTAAGACTCAGGTCTGATAATTTGGCAACAGGTTTATGGCTTGGAGCTTTTGACTGTGTTTCTGTCTTTCGACATATGACTTTTGGGCCTCACTTGTAAGATTTTGGTGAAGCTGAAACTGACCATCTACCAGCATCTTTATCAACACCATGATGGAAAGTCACTCTTATTTTCTTAAACACTTGAATGTGTCTGGTCTCAAGACAGTAACCTTTTAGAAGTTGCCATATGCTTCTGTCACTTTTGTCAATTTTCTGTGGGCAGGGTTGAACAGACTGATTGTGAAGATCGCACTTCAATCACCACATGTGATGAACAAGAGAAGTCATCTTTATTTGCATGTGGACAGATTGGAGAGGATTTACTCCAATGGTCAAAATGTATTAAAAAAATGTCTTGATGATTATTTGGGAAAGTTAGTATGGTTTCTGTAATGCAGTAGCATGCCTCTGTTTCTCTTACATTGTTAATTGGATACCTTGGTACTTGCACTTCATTTACAAGAATGCAGAGTCAGGCAACTCTCTAACTCATGTTTTTGTAAGCTTTTGTACTTGAACTACATTTTCCAACATACAGTCTCAGGCCCCAGTCTTCTACTCATAACTCCAGAGTCTCTTCCAAATTGCCCTGACTTCACATTTCTTCTCATTCAGTCTTGGTTTTCCCCTCAGCCCCTCCCCTCCAAATTATAGTGTCCTCTCTGGCCTGTGGTGTAGTCTCCACTTTCTTTAACACTTCACGCAATATTTCTCCCTGAACTGCTGACAACTTTCCACTAGTCACTGCATGTCAAAAATAAATAACGTAAGTTACAGGGACCTGTCTAGTGTTAAAAATATAGATTTTTGCACTGGACAGCTCACTTTAACGTTATGTTCCATCGGATTTACATGCAAAAAAATGTAAAGTGTTTATGTAACTAAACCCTATTCGATGAAAGTGTTTTGATGCATTTACACTGTGCACTTTATGTATAGGAATTTGATGGAACAGTTTTTGATGGAAAAAATGTGATGCTACTTAGCTTCGATGGAAAATCTTCATTGGAAAGACCATAAAACCTTCCTAGGCTGCTTCATTATTTTACAAATGTTCCATTTAATATTCACAAAGCCTTCTTTAAGAAACTGAACACTATCTGCGGGAGCTTCCTGTGGCACAACTTGTGGTGTAGGATGTCGCTGGCAGAATTACAGAGAAAATATGAACAGGGAGGGATAAAAGTGGCAGATTTTAAGGGGTACTTTGTGATGTGCCAACTACAGTTTGTCACATACTGGCTGTCGGATGAACAGACCCAAGACTCAGGGTTACTACAACAGGCAAGCCCTCCCATTCTTTTTAAAAGAGATGGTGTGGACCACTGTACCTCGTGATCCCAAGCTCCCCCTGCTGCTTAAAATAGACATGACGATGTGGTAAAGAGCCTGCCGGTTTCTGGGTAAAGTAACACCCTACTCACCCAGATCCCATTGGTGATGCTGAAAAGAGAAGATGAGAAACTTAGGCAGAGCATCGGGAAATACTGGGAGACTTGAGGGGTGGAGACATTGGGAGATATACGGAAAGAGGGACCACTGATGACCTTTAGCAAGGTCATTTCAGAATCAGGAGTGCGGAAAGGGCAATACATAATTTATGCTTCACTTCTCCACAGAATAACATTGAAATGGCCAAGATTGGAGGGAATATGGGTAGAAGATTAAACAATCAAAACACGGTGATATCTTTGAAGGTGGACATGCAGTGTCGAGATTATATGAGATACTGACGGCGAGTCCAGATAGCAATCTAATACAGACGTGGCAATGTGTGGAAGTAGATTTGCAAGAGCAGCTGTTGGGCACTGCCTGGAGTAATACTATGGGGTATCACAAGAAAGTGTCCAGAAATGCGAAACTACAGTTGATCCAGTTATATGTTACTCACAGAGTATACTTAACTCTGGAGAAGATTGTAAAATTTGGTAACACAACAGAACAAGCTTGTCTGAAATGTGGCTGATCTACGCAGACCTGATACATATGTTCTGAGCCTGCGCGGAAATACGCCAATATTCGGAGGGTGTGGTTCGGACCCTAACTAAGTTTGGCTTGTCGTCAGACTCAGTCTCCTCCAAGCTGTGCTTGTTAGGAATTTTTCTGAGACCAAAGCAAGCCAGACATGTGAGTAGGTTGAGAGATCTAGCGTACATCTTAGCGAAGCGCAGGATAGCAATGGGGTGGAAAGCTCGTCATGGCCCATTGATAGGCGTGTGGTTGAAAGATGTCCAGAAATGGGCACTAGCAGAAACTGCTGTGTGGCAGGAAGCATCCCGTCGTGGCCAAGAGGAACAATACATAGATTTAACAGCCTGGAAACAGTTGAAAATCAAAAGAGGTGATGGCTGGAAGGCTTAGAATAAAACTTAATCTCTGGCAACACTCTGGGCAACCCTCCAGACAATCGTTCTTCGCCTGCCAAGCCATTACAAAAGGGGAACAACCATATGTAAATTAAGCTTGGTCCCACCCCCAAAGGAGTAGACCAGCCCAAACTGCTAGGTTACATCCCTTCTGCATGAGACCACAAGCATCCCCAGACATGTTCCAGTCTTGTTGGGCGTCATCATTGAGGAGTAGCTTGGGTCCCTAGGCCCAGCAGACACGGGACCCATGGCTGTGCATACGCGTCCTACTCGAGGTGACAATAGCAAAACAAAAGAGGTGATGGCTGGAAGGCTTAGAATAAATCTTAACCTCTGGCATTGCTCTTGGCAACCCTCCAGACCATGGTTCTTCGCCTGCCAAGCCATTACAAAAGGGGAAAGTCTATATGTAAATCAGGCTTGGTCCCACCCCCAAAGGGGTAGACCAACCCGAACTTCTAGGTCACATCCCTTCTGCACGAGACCACAAGCATCCCCAGACATGTTTCAGCCTTGTTGGGCATCATCAGTGAGTAGTAACTTTGGTCTCTAGGCCCAGCAGGCACGGGACCCACGTCTGCAGACGAGATGTGAGCTAGCAGTTCAGGCTGGACCAAGCCTGATTTGCATATGGTTTTCCCGCTTCTGTAATGGTTTGGCAGGCTGAAAAATGATGGCCTGGAGGGTTGTCCAGAGCTGTGCCCCCAGTTATAATTAATTTAAAACCTTCCAGCCATCATCTTTATGTTTTGCTAAAGTCACCCTGAGTGGGACTGGTATGCAGGCAGTAATTTCAGTTGTGTCAGGGTCTCTTGCACAACGGTTGAGGGCAAGCTACTGAACTATATGTGTTCTGGCTAAGCCTCCTTTGTCCCTTCTTTTTTTTTTTTTTTTTTTTTTTTTATTTAAAAATTGTTTATAGTTTACATCAATTTTATAAACTTTTACAATTATTTCATCAACTTTAAAACACTACATTTCTTAGAAGCATCGCATAAAATCATTTTCTTTCTCTATACGCATTAAGATATATTTAGCATAAATCATTTCTATTTTACGATTTTCACATTTTCATACTTAGTAACATTAGAATTTATATAGTTTCTTTACATGAGTATATATTTTTGCAATAGGCCTTTTCTTAATACATGACAACAAAAAACCCAAATCAATCTTGTATATAGTATATTAAAAAAAAAAAAAAAACATTGCTTTAAGTAACATAATGATGCAATTAATCAAGTAAAGTATATAATACATCAGTTATATCCTGAATTCAATTTCATTTAATTTACTGTAATTCTTCAACAAGAAGCATGTTTAAGCCCAGATTTTTAGTTTTCAAATCCTCGTCAATTTTGAATAGGAGCCTTGATAAAGTCAAAATAAAGCGCATACTATCCCCTTGCATGCTGCGTTCCCAAAACGCGGCCCGTGCAATATATGTTGGGCCTGGATTAAATTCGCCTAATAACAAGCATCTCTTTTCCTCAAAATATGGGCAATATACCACAAGATGCTTTATAGATTCAGTTTGACAAATCGAAGCACAAAACCGACAATTTGGGTGCACGATCAATTCGCTACCAACATTCCATTTAAAGATACGTTCCAAAGTAGAGAATTGATTTAATCTGAATCTTAGGTAGATATTACGTACTCTACGATCGGGACATTTCATAAGATATAGTGGAAGAGTACCCCTCGTCCTAAGTCTATTCGCACACTCTGTGTATAAAACATATTTATGATTTTTTTCAATTATCATCCTCCAGTCCCATTCGTACATTTTGCGTTTATTTCTAGCTAAACCAAGTTCTAAGTCCTCAATTGTTACTTCAATGGTGTCCAAAAGCATATTCATTTGTTTTTTAAACATATCCAACGATTTAACATCACCATTATGTAATAAACTGTGAAGATCTTCATACAATGAGTTTCTGGGGGGCAACAGCATTTTCATATAGCTCATTAATTGTCGCCATCTCCATTTTGACGCTAATGTAGATAGACCCAGTTCATGGCAAATTATTGAATTTGGTATTGCTGATGACAAGCACAAGGTTTTTTTCCAAAGAAACCCTTGAATCCCATTAAGGATCTGTTCAATGTTCATTAGACAAATATCTAAACTATAAAGAATAATGGGTTCAACCTTTAACAAGTAGAAGTCCAATAAAGGCTCAACCGAGAACATACAGTACTTGGCATAAATCACCTTCATCATTGATAGGAGAGAACAAGATTTTGAAGTTAAGAACTCCTTCCATGACTTCAGTGAATAGCTGTTATTCAAAGGATAACCTAAATATCTAATCGATTTTGCCATTTCAAGCCTGCTACCCGCAATTGTCCAATAGTACGATCTTATTTTTTTCCTATTATGACAAATGATGATTTGAGATTTTTTAGAATTTGCCGTGAGATTGTGTTCTGCAGCATAATCATAAAAAATGTTTAATTTATGCTGTAGTCCCGAAGGGGTCCTATCAAACAGAATAATGTCATCGGCAAAACAAAGCCAATCAAGTTTAAGACTACCAAGTTTTACCGGAAATATGCCATTGCCTGTCCACAATCGATCCATATCTGAAAGGTACAAGTTAAATAGGATTGCTGCTAGGTTGCAACCCTGTTTTACCCCAATCTCGGTAACAATAGGCGAGGTAAGAGCACCTTCCCTATTTATTCTGATTTGGAAAGATGTATTAGTATGTAACATTGCAAGAAGTTGCACAAGTCGTTGAGGAAAACCTAAATTCAATAGTTTTTCCCACAGCACTTCTCGAATTACACAGTCGAATGCACTAGTTAGATCAAGCGATGCAAAGTATATTGGTCCAGACTCAGGTAGTTTAGATTTATAGATGAAGTGTGCAAGAATTATAGCATTAAGAGATGTTCCGATATTCTTTCTAAATCCGGATTGAAACTTTGAGTAAATATCATTGTTATCAATTTAATTTTGTAGTCTTTTTAATAAACAAATGGCAAAGACCTTGGCAGAAGCATCCATAAGGGCAATCGGACGAAAGTTTGCGGGGTCAGTTGGATCACCCTTTTTATAGATAGGAATGATTATCGCATTCTGCCAAGATTTGGGAATGCAATTTGAATCCAGAATGTTTGAGAATTTGGTGTAGAGAATTGTAGCCCAGAAAATCGGATCATCCTTTAAAACACATGCAGGCAACCCATCAGGACCAGCAGCTTTTGAAGGTTTAAGTAGATTAATAGCATCCAAGATCTCATCCATAGTAAGTGCTAGTTTGTGCCTGCACTTTTCAGTTAAAATGTTTGAGTCAATTTTATGAAATTTTGATGGTAACTTGAATTTCTCAATCATGAATGATTTCCAAGATTCAGATGAGACCGAAGAACTTAAATCATGCTGCTCTCGTCCATTAGTATCATTAATGATAGACCAGAGCCTGCGGGTGTCATTTCGAATAATGGCTTTCATGATTTGCTGGTTCGCCATTAGCTTAATTCTGTGTTTAATACGTTTGTTCTTATTAGTGTATTTTAAACAGATTTTCTTTTTGCATAGTAAATAAAGTTCAGTAGTCAAATTCAGTTTTCGTAATTTTCTCAAACGCAGATTTTTTTCACATTTCAAAGAGGCAATTTCAGCATTAAACGTGTGAGGATGACAAACATTTTGCGTCCCTACATCGTTTATGAATGATTGAAGGTGTTTTTTTATAATCAGATTGTTCCATGCCTCACGTAAAATTACATTCTGTTTGGAATCATCTCCTTTGGGGACTCTCCATAGGTCCCTGTTGACCAAGAAGTTCAAACTTCTACATAAGGAGGGATGCCATCTCACTGAGTGTTGAACTCTCTTGATGTTAATCAATTTAAGAATAGAACTAGTTTCAAGAGTTGTAAAAACTAATTTAATAGTCATATTTATGGGCGTGTGATCACTATAAGGTGTATCCATCATAATGATCCTACTCACGCGCCCCATAAGATTTACTGAGACAAAGAAGTAGTCAAGATAAGATTCGACTCCACCCCTCCTCCAGGTACAATTTAGTAACCCAGCTTCAAAGTCCACAGGGACAACGTTCCAGGCTTTGAAGTAATGCAGCAAATTATCGCCTCTATTAATTAAATTGGTTTTATATTTAGAGATATAAGTTTGTCTGTCAATTAATCCCAAGTCAGTGCAAATAGCATTAAAGTCCCCACCAATCAGTATCAAGTAATTCGGGTTTCGTTCCATAGCAGCCAAAAAAATCCCATCTATTAATTCCAGAAATTTTTCTAAAAGGCACTTAGCAGGATTATAATACACACAGACTAAAAGTTAAATATGCTCAGGGTGATCACACACAGAGAATTCAATTGCCATTAGATTGTCTGTAGCATATAAGGTTTTCACGTTATGATCAATAGAATTATCAATCAAGATTGCCACACCACCGGAAGGACGACCAGCTAATCCTTGGCGAGCAGGTACACTAATAGTGTTAAAGCCATCAATAAAGAAGGCATCTAAGCACATCGTCTACTGTAGGAATATGACCGTGGGCGATTGTATACACACAGACTCTTTAAGCCAATCGCCCAGGTTTTTCATCCCACAGCAGTTCCAAGAAATGAATCTCAGTTCAGCCTGATTAGGATTGTTTTTTATTTGCCGCCATATCGATGATAGATGTCATTAGGGGCCCTAGCCAGGTTATATTGGATGCTACACATACTAGTGTAGTAATCTGGGTGATAAGGTCTGCTGCCTGTTCTTGACTACCAGCTCGACTCTTCTCACCAGATTTGCTCTCATCCGGAGCAGTCTGTGCATCCAAAAAAACCTCTGCTTCTTCAATAGATCACAATAGAGATAATTCCAAGCCACGCATCTCAAAGTCCTGCCTGTGTTCCCATAACAATTTCGTAATAATCTGTGACTGAGGAGCACAGATCATACGCAAGTTGTTATGGTTTGCAAGCCTAATCCATTCAATATCGTTAGAGTGTAAAGTTCTTAGTTGCGGACTCCCTTTGAATATATTAAATAAGAATGATCTATTTATTCTTTGCTGACCATTCATCTGGGGATCGCTCTGCCAACCCAATATGTAGCGTGTGTCCCTTGAAAAGGAACACTGTTCCATAGCTACCACTGAATTTGTGTGTGCCTGCTGGCTCTGATTTTCCAACTCACTTTCTTCTTGAATGTTATTTCTGGATATGTTACTCAATTTTTGGTTCATTTGTTCTTGATGAGAGGCAGCGTTTTCAATGCTTTCAAGAATATTTTTAGGTATCGCGTTGACCATTTCAGATCTTTCATCGCTTTCCTTACTTTCATTATCCGCAATGTTTTTTTGCATATTAATCCGAGTATCCTCTCTAGTTTTCTGCAGCTCCTTAACAATCAGTTCACTCACAGTCGCACATGAGGTTTCTTTGTGTTGTGTATTTGTATTTGTATCATGAGTGGAATCTGTTCTGCTCGTCTTGATTTTAATAACGGGGTAGAATGCTGAAAGACGCCCTTGCTTCTGAACATTCGATTCATCAGAGGCCATAGCCGTCTGGCTGTGTGTGTCTTTTTCTGTACTCTTCCTGCCCATACCTTTTAGTTTCTGTTCATGTGGAAGAGCCAAATTTAGCAGTGCTTTTGATTCCTCGTTCAACTGTGATAAATTAATCACTATCTCATTAACTTGCTCATTCTCAGTCACCGCATGTATATAATCTTGGTCATCAATAGGGTTACTCTGTTGTCCTTGAATTTTTTCTCTTTTTTTTTCTTTTTTTTTTTGTACTTTAGAAGATTCTTGAGTACTCTGGGCAAGAGTTTTTTTAATTTTTTGATTTACTTTTTTTAAGGCTTTTGCTTGGGCGCGTTTCATCTTTCGAGATAGAAAGGTTGTTGGATTTTCTTTGCTAGATACAATTTCGCTTTCGAGATTAATTAAATCTTTTTCTCGGGCTACAATTTCGTCAGAACTAGATTTGTCACCCTCTAATTCTCCAAGATCTGGGTCATTATACATTATCAGGTCAACAAGAGGCGTAGGGCTACTAGGATGCACCTCGTGATTAGCCTCAGCTAGGATCGCAGGGGCTATCTCACAAGTGTCCATTTCACAGGCTTTTTGCGCAAGACATTGTTGTACCGTTAAGCGATATAACACTTCATCTATTTTTACAGAGTTTGCCTGGATAAGCTTTAGCAACACATTAGTGGATGTTGTAGGTGCTAAATTTTGCATATTTACCCCTAAAGTCAGAGCCTTTGCATACGATACTTCCTCAGTCTGAGAGGAGGTATCCGGTTTTCGTGTAAGTATAGGTTGGGCCATTTTTGTTAGGTGAGAGTCAATCAACATCATTTTTTCGTTTTGACATGTGACATAGGCCAACATAAATCCCTCAATTTTACAAATTTTTCCAGACAAGTCAGCCAAATTATTCTTAATCGTAATTAGATGTGCGTGTGTAAGGTCATGCCCCTTATCTAATAGGTTCAATATAGAGGTGATCACCGGGAATGCTGCATTTTCATCACCCATATTCGGTGGATTAAGAATACTGTTTGAAGCAGTGTCAAAGTTTTTATTCATTGGCCCTCATTACGACCCTGGCGGAAATCGAAAAACGATGGTGGAAATGCAATACCGCCATCGAATAGCGCTCGGTGCGACTATGACCCGTCACCGCAAAGTACGAAGCCATTAGCGACACCGTAGTGAACGCCAACGCTAACTGCACCAAGTACGCGCGCGCGCGCCATGCCAAACCGTAAATACCACCATGGCGCAAGGGTACGCGAATTCCGACCCTAGCAGACATGTACCTAACGCCATCAAGCATGGCGGAAAGTACCATTCCGCCATGGTGAGAAGTACGGCATCGCGAATCAACCGTAAACGGCCCCACTGAGTGCCTGTACACCGCTCCCTGCCCACAAAGTACAACTCCCCGTAGGTGCAATGAAGTCACAATGCAACCAGTGAAATGTACAAGTCACCCATGCATGCCAACGAACAAAAGATTCACAAGAGGGGCCAATGGGAGCTGCAGGGCACAGATGGCACGAATACAGAAGCCATTCCAATGGACATGACCACAGTCCCCCCCCCAGAAACGCACGCAAACACATGCACCTGTGACCAGCAATATTCTGAAAATCACATCATTCCACCAGTCCACCTGGCTGACCGGCATCTGTTACACAAAACCCAATCCCCCGCCCCTGAGCATGACAACATTCAAACTGTCATATTGGCAGCCCCCATCCCTGACCTCACTGGGCTTCGTAGGCAAACGCGCCCAGCACAGTATCACGCAACTAAACTCCGAAGCTGGAACCCAATGCAGATCTCCTCACAATACATCGCTCCCCAAATAGGAATATGCCACATCACTCGCAAAGAAGAACGCTACACGGCCCATATCAGAATAGAAATTTAATGCACAACAAAATCACCAAGCCCATACAGCCATTAGGCCATGAACTCCAAAACACATTTCACCATTGTGGGCTGCATCCGCAAGAAATGACCAGCTACTACTTGTGTGACGCCCTGTTCCATCATGGTACACAGAGCCACATTCACGTACGAAAAGGCAACATGGAAGCGCACAGAACCGCAGGGCCGTCCCAATGGGGAGGCACTAGTCCAGCTGAAAGGCCGAAATGTTGCTCCGAGCCACTAGTACTGCGTAAGGGCATGTGGCCCATTGGCGATCGTCCCATAAGATCGTAATGTTGCTCCACTGATTAACACGAAGCAGCAGGTGTCGGGAGTAAAAGCCATCTGCAGGAGTGGCATACAGATGGCAGTGGCAAAAGGGGAGGAGATACCTGTCAACCAAAAGAAAAGAAAAAGAACAGAATGGCCATCAGAACTACATTCGAACAACTCACTTCAATGATCACACTAAATCCACAGCCATATGCATGCTAGCCCACTCCAAAGGATCATCACCACCCCAAAACCACTTGCGACTCATAACCATCTATATCGAGGTGTAAACACCTTCACAAACGAGTGTACCTGTGCATGCGTCTGTCAAAACAGAATCCATCAGATGGGAATGTTAACGTGCATGGACACAAGTGTCTGAAGGCGCGTCGAGACAGGGAGGGCTCAACAAGGCCAGATAGACGATGGTCCCACTATGGCAGCCCTGCATCACATAGCGCAGGGGAGGCGGATAGATTCCAAGAAGCCCTGTACATGGCAAACTCTGTATCAAATCATCTGCCCATGCATCCATTCATCATTCCCTCATCCCGGTATAAAAACTCCTGAATATTTACTCACATAACATTAGAAATATCCATTGAGTCTGTGCGTTATGCAGCCTGCAAAATCCACAGTGCCCCAGCTGTAATTCCAGTGTTGTGAAGTAACATGTATTTGGGAACGTCCGGCCTCATCGCCCACGTCGCTATTGCGCCTCCCAAACTATTCATATCAATCATTGCATCCTCGCCATGGCCCCTGTCTCAAGGACATTGAACAATAGAACGTTATATTTGCAGTCAGACCTGTGGGCATCTCCTCGCCGCTAGCTGAAAACCGAAAGCGCCGCCCTTCGAATTCCTCATTTGCAACATCACGTCGAAAAGGCATCTGTGGCCGTTTGAAATCACAAATTAATCCATCTAGTGCGGCTGTGTGTGAAAATGGCAACTGCCTTCACCCACAAATGGGACGCCCCGCCCGTCGGTGCAACTCGGTACAGTGATGCATGAGGGCCCACCGTTACTCGAGTACTACGTTCCACTGACCCATCACAAGTCTGTTCGCGACTGCAAAGATTGTATGTGAAACAATGGGACCATAGCCGAATGCACATATCAACAAATGTTACACGGCCATCGGGTACAAATACATGATTGCAATAGCAAGATGCCATTCCTCGAATTGCAGCGTTGTGTGCGGGACGTGCTCGGCCAAAGGGGAGAGCAGCTTGCACAGGTGGAATGAATCACCACAGGTGGAGGACATACAGCCTGAAAACACATAAATTGCACACCCAGTCTCCTCCCACAACCACACCCACTCCGAAATGCTACCGGCAGGACTCGCGATGTTGGCCCTGGGGGACCTGATAGCACTGCAAGTACTCCAACTCCAAGAAGAAGACGAACACCAACTACAACCGGCCGCACGGAGGGGACGCAGGAGGAGGAGGAGGCCAAGGCAGGGCCAGCAAGGGCCGCCAGCACAGCCACTACCACCACGCAGGCAGCCCGCAATCCCACGCCTCCGAGCACATCCGTTCAACCTCACTGCTGAGCAGATCCACACCCTCTTCCGTTTGGACCGGGACACCATAGCCGCCATTGTGGACATGACACAGGCTGACCTTGTCAGCATGATAGATAGCCCAACCGCCATCCCACCCCTACTGAAGGTGGTGTCTGTACTCCACTTCCTGGCCACAGGCACCTACCAGCACACAGTCGGACAGTTGCATGGCATTTCTCAGCCACTGTTCTCACGGACACTATTGCAAGTGCTCGATGCCCTCCTGCAGCACGCAGACGACTACATCTCTCTACCACGCTCGGAGCAGGAAATTACCAACACAAAAGTGGGATTCCATGCACTTGCCGGCATACCGGGTTGCATTGGTGCCATCGACTGCACCCATGTGGAATTGGTCGTCCCACATGCCATGGAGGCCCAGTACTGCAACCGAAAACAATTTCATTCCCTGAATGTACAAATGGTGTGTGACTCCAACAGGATCATTACACATTGTTGTGCCCGATTCCCTGGATCAACCCATGATTCTATGGTCTTGAGGAACTCTACAATACCACGCTACATGGAGCGACACGCAGGGAACAGATCCTGGCTACTCGGTGAGTCTCATTACATGCATGATAATGTGGGGTATGTGATTCGGCAATGACCTGGCAGGAAGGGGGGGGGTGTGTGCGTACGTAGCAATGGCATTCCACATCATACGTTTATCGTCCACATACAGGTGATGCTGGATATCCACTGAAGAGATGGCTCCTCACACCAGTCCGGAACCCACGGGACCAGCATGAGGAGGACTACAACCATGCCCACTCACGTACCCGTGTAGTCATTGAACAGGCATTCGGCCTACTGAAGACTCGTTTCCGCTGCCTCAGCAGGTCTGGCGGGGCACTCCTGTACCGCCATGAGAAGGTTGCAAAGATGGTCATGGCATGTGTCATGCTCCACAACATGTGCGTACGTAGAAATGTGCCCATGCCCCCTGACGCAGAACTGCAAGCACCTGAAGATGGTCATGATGAGGGTGGGGATGTGGCAGCACCTCAAGGAGTCTGCGAGGCACCGGAGGGCCGTGACATTCGTCAGCATCTCATTGATGCATGCTTCTAGCACTCACGCCTGGTGGCTGATACATGGACACGGTACTCGTGGCACTGTGTGTGTCTGGTACATGCACAATATGGACTGTACGCCTATGATGGCCTAGTACACAAAGATCATTGTCCACACATCTCATTGGTTGATCGTGCACTGTTTATGGCATATGTGATATCATGTTGAACACCCTATCGACCCGCCACCCAAGTGAGCCCAACACACCCCCTCCACCCTCCTACCTCCCCCCCGAACACCAGTGTCCAAAGATGCTCATTGTCAGTGGGCTGTCGCTATTGCAAGCCCCCTCTGCGGGTATCAGGGGCACCCCTGCCTGTGGAGCGCAGGTTCCTCCCAGATCTACGTTGGGGGCTGCCCTGGACGGAACTTGCAACGGATGATGTCTCTGCCTGCTCACGTCCATGCATGTCCCTAAGTGTTTGTGAGAGCTCAGTGAGCACACGGCGCACTGCGGCAAGTTCGGCACATACGTCTTTGGACGTCGCATGCAGTTCCCCCCTCAGGCTCTCGGTGCTTCTCTCCATTTGGACTCTCAGGCTCTCGGTGCCACTCTCCATTTGGACTCTCAGGCTCTCGGTGCTACTCTCCATTTGGACTCTCAGGCTCTCGGTGCTACTCTCCATTTGTGCCCTTAGTGTCTCTGTACTTCTCTCCATTTCTGCCCTAAGTGTCTCAGTTGATGTTTCTATGTCTGCCTTAGTGCCCCCACATTCATCGGCATGGTCCTTGAGGAGCGTGGCCAGTTGCTGCTGTTGCACGATTAACTGGTCGAGGGACTGTTGCCTCTGCTGGGCCATGGCCATTTGCGGGGGTGTCACAGAGGGGCTGTTGACCTCATGTTGCCTTGCCACAGGGCTTGTGGGGGATGGCCAGTCGTCGTCTTGTGGGTGCCCCTGCGTGGTATCCTCATGTTGTACGGGATGGGACAGACAGGGGGATTGGGACAGGTCATGGATGGATCTGACTTCGACATCCCCGTCTTCTGTGTCGGAGCATGCTGCCATCAATGGGGTGTCACCTATGGTGCTGCTGCCACCAGAGGCAGTGCCTTCTGTGGCATCCGTTGGGGGGACCTGTGGTGGTGGTGTTGTGGGCATGCTGGCTGCTGGGGTGCCTGTTGATGTTCCCTCCTCTGTGCTGCCACCTGATTTGTGCTGCTGCCGTGTCTTGATGCGTGCAGCTGAGGTGGAGGGTCTTTGGCCGTTGGTCTTGGCCCTCTTTGCAGGTGTGCTGGTAGGGGTGTCCTGATGCTCGTCGTTTGGATCGGACCCTGTGGTGGAGTAAAGGAGGGCGAGGGTTATTAATGGGTCTGTGGGTATTGGAATGGCATTGTATCACATGCATTGGGGTGGTACCTGAGGGTGATTTGGGTCGGGGCCTTGGAGGTGCTTTCATTTGTGTGTGGAGTGAGGGTGCAGTTGTTTGGCAGCCTGCAGTTAGGGTGTGCCTGCTGCACGTGTAGTGGGTGTTTTAGGGGTTTTTAATTATTTATGTATTTATTGTGAGTTTTAAAGTGCGCTATCAGGCCGATGTGTGTGGACGTTCTCCTGGACATGTGTTTCTGTTACACTATGTGGACACATGGTACTTCACATGATTGGACATTGTGGATTTAGCATTGTTTTATTTGGCCCACCTACCTGAATCTTCGGATGTCTGCACTCCTTTCTCCATCCCTCCGACTCCCTCTTTGCTCTCCATTCCGATGGTGGAGGCACAGATTTCTTCCCAGGGGGTCAACTTGATGGGTGATTCAGGACCTCCCCCGGTGGCTGTGGCAATGTTGCGGTTGGCAGAAAGTATGCTGCGGACGCGTATCCGCAGGTCGTCCCATCGCTTTCTGCATTGCTGTGGGTTGCGGGGTGCGGTCCCCACCGCACTTACCCGCTGTGCCACCAGAGCCCATATGGCCTTCTTGTTCGCAAGTGCCGTCCTGGTAATTTGCGTGGAGAAGACGACGGCAGCATTCTCCTGGAGGGTCTCTGTTAGCACGGTGAGTTCCTCACGGGAGAAGTGGACCTGCCGCTTGCGGTCGCACGCTTTCTTCGCTACTTTTCCCATTTTTCTTGGTTTCGCTAGGGTGGATGACGGGTTGGGGTGTGTCTCAGGGTAGTGTTTTTAGTGGTTGTGTGGATTTTGTGGTTTTATAGGTGTACGGCGGGATGTTTCCCGTTCCGGGCCCATGTTTTTACTTCCGTTTCCGTATATTTACGGTCACCGTACTTTCCGGTTGGCGCTAACTGCGGTGTCCGCTGTGATGGGTGGCGGTATTGCACCTAGGGCGCCGTACGGCGGTGGTGTGGGCCGTTTTGGGGTCATTTCCGCCATCGCGGACTTTGCACTTCCGCCATGGCGTGGTGCTCGTGCCCGATGGGTCGGAATGGGCCGCACTTTGCTCCATCGTGCAATGGCGGAAACGCTATTTACGCTGTGGCGGTCCGGTCAGTCACTTTCCGCCAAAGATCCACCATCTGGAGCATGCGGGAAATAAAAGGCCATCATCCATGTGGTACATGTACAGTTTGTCGATTCACAAAGAAAATGAACCACTTCAAAATAGAAGACAAGAAATGGCAACTTAGAAAATTTACTAACTGTAAACTGTAAAACAGCCAACGTAATCTATATAATAGAATGTCCCTGTGGACTACGGTACGTGGGCCAAACCACCCGGCAGGTCCACAAAAGAATTGGTGAACACCGTTCCCGCATCAGATGTAAATCCATGACATCCCCCCTGGTCCAACATTATATTGAAAATCACCATGGACCAGATGACATTCTTTGGTGGGTTATTGATTTAGCATCCAACACAAGCAACGTTGCCAACTCCCTGAACCATAAAGAAGCTTGGTGGATTTTCAAGCTTAAAAGTATCCCCACAGGACTCAATGAGGCGGAACAAACCAGATACCGCCACTAATAAGCTCCTGTCCGTGTTGGGTGCAGAACTGTGATACTTTTTACTAACAAATATATCCTACAGGTACATGTTGTCATCTACACATGATGCACTCTCACACTACCCCGTTGCATCTCCAGGGTATATACAGACGACGAACATGAAGTGCCCAGATTCCCTGTATCCCATGCATTTTCACCCTCCCGCATATCCATACGTTATAATGCCCTCATCCTTTTAGCCGGATGCCACCTACCTCTTTTTAGGACTCCCATATTGCATCCACTGCCTCAGATTTACCTTTCAGCATGCATCCGCAAGGGCCCGGCAATATCCATTACTGCTTTAGTCAATATCATCATTTCGCTACAATACCTAACCTAGTAGCCATACACATGCGCCTCTAGCACAACACTATACACTGTGCGCATGCGCTCTGCCACACGACCGAACGGTCTTCCCACTCGTTCCAAAAACGAAACCTTGCAGCTGCGCTGACGCGCCCTCAGCACTACAATACACATTGCGCGCACGCGCCCTGCCACCACATCGAGAGAGTTTAGTTCCTCTCATCCGACAGCGCTACTGCATCTGGCGTCTGTGAACAGCTCCGGCGAACTTGGCCCACAACGTACATGCTGGCAACTTTGCCAGCACTTCAGGCTATCCTTGACTAGATGAGGGATGCCCAGCGCACGACAGCTCTTGCGCTGCACCGCTGAACCCCTTCAGGTAAAGCAGCTTTTTCCCCCCCTCCCCCCTACGCAGTGAGGCAGCCCGCGATTTCTATAACAATGACCACGCTTCCTCGCTCTCTTTCCCTTTCTGTAGAAATATCACTCGCAGCCAGCCCGCAAGATTCGAATACGGCACCTGCAGCCCTGCTCCCTCCATACCTCACCAGGAGATCGTACCAAGACCCTACAAAGTTTAGGTGAGCCCCCTTAGGGCCAATTCTGTGCTCTGCCCATGTGTGTGCCCCGGCTAACCTAACCTATGATGCCCCACAACTTAAGTTATTTTAAATGTCATGTTTAGCAAACTTTCTAATCATTTTTAATTCTAAACACTAATAGAGTCCCCCGGATTTCTTTCCAGGGAGACCTATATCAGGCCCAAGAAGAAGGCTTCTTTGCCGAAACGTCCAAGGACCAGCCTCCTGTCCACCTTTTGCTAAGTCCTTTTTAACTGTCTCCAAACAACTTATGATTCAACTCAGGACGTCGACCACGTGTTAGGTCACCCCAAGCCTGGCTACTGAAAACCAATAGCTCTTTACACTGTTTTGAACATTGGTTGGAATATGTTTACTTAAGTTAAACTTGTTTGTCACTTGTCACCAATAGGTGGTGGTCACGACTCTAACTCCTAGGCATCACAATTGAGTTATGTTTGTCAAAAAAACTTTTTTGAATTTAAAAATTTAAATGCAAAGATAAAAAACCAAATATTTATGTTGAAATGCAAAATGAATAAATGCACCTTTACTTTATATGAAGATGTCAATCTGTAAGTCTATTTGTGTTTAGATTTCACTTTTATTACACATGATTGAACACGTGTGTCATGACTAAATAACCTAATGGGTACTATATAAAAAAATAAAAAAAGAGTACCCCCCCCAAATCCAGTTGTCAGAGCAAACCCACTTGTGTATCTTGTTCTCTACAGCCCTCTGCTCTGACACTCCAAGGGCTTTCCCTCTAGTTACAAAAAGGGTCGTAATGAGGGCCATTGTGTTTTCAGCTAGTGGATTGATTTCATCAACACCCCCTGTACTATTCACATGTGGGATTCCGAGCGCAAGTACCCCTGATACCCCAATTCCAGATAATTCCCTCATAGTTTGATTAGTTGGCGAACTGGTAGAGGGGCCTGTAAGAGGTGGCATCAGCGGAGTATCATGCTCAGAGGAAGACGCAACATGTGATATAATATCTTCATTATGCAAATAAATGCTTTCTATGTCCCCGGGATGCAATATTGCAGGTAAAGAAGGCCCTAGGGAGATGCGACAGCGTTTTTCCCATTCATTTATCAGAGCTGGCGCCATAATGGAGACGTCTGACAGCTCATTAATAGCGATCTTAATAGATGAGAAGGGAGGATTTTTCCCCTTAAAAGGAGTCGTATATATGGGCATCTTTGCGGCATTACCTTTTTGTACTATTCCAAAAGAGGTTGCTGAAATCGCACCCTGTCTTGTCTCTATGTCATCATTTGGTTCGACAGACAAAGACTGGAGGCTGTAGGGGACCGTATTAACATCCATCACCCGTTTCGTTCCATGTGCCTCAAACAGTATAGGAACAGATTCGTTCAAGATGGAGTCATGAAGCTGAATAGGTACATTACCATCAAGCACAGTGTCTGTTTTATCTTTAGAGACACTCTTTCCATTTCTTAGACTCCCAACCATAATTGAACAATTAGATTAATAGTAATAACAATAATAATGACCCAAAAGCACAACGTGCGGGTTTCAGTAACATGCAGTGCACAAAGCTAAAAGTAAAGTTTCATAGATTTTTCAAAGACAACTTACTTATATGTGGGTCCACCCGACACCCGCCACACCGTCAAACAGTCCAACAGTACACTTTCGTACACTTCCGGTGCGCGCGCGGTGCGCGTGACCGGAGTAGTTGTAGTGGTTGCAGCCAATGGAAATCCAGGAGGGAGGAGGGACTGGTGACGGTGTGGGGCGGTGTCTAAGGAGGGGGACAAAAAGAAAAAGAAAAAGTGTTTTAGTGAACGTAGCTTCTCGAAAGGAAAGCAACTCTCCAAAGCAATACAGAAATACTAGCAAGTACCGCTAGCAAGTACTATTAGTAAGTACTTGGTTTAGCGAATAAAGAATTACTTTTTTTTTTTTTTTCCAAGGATTAAGGACGCTAGCAATGTGTTTTGAGGAACGCGAACCTTCCTCTTGCGGACTAGTGGTTTCACGAGTCCACGGGCAGCAAGTCCAAAGTTACAGTGCTTGAGGACGGAGCACGCCGACACAGCAGCCAGTCCAACAGTACACTTTCGTACACTTCCGGTGCGCGCGCGGTGCGCGTGACCGGAGTAGTTGTAGTGGTTGCAGCCAATGGAAATCCAGGAGGGAGGAGGGACTGGTGACGGTGTGGGGCGGTGTTTTTTTTTTTTTTCTTTTTTTTTTTCCAAGGATTAAGGACGCTAGCAGCGTGTTTTGAGGAACGCGAACCTTCCTCTTGCGGACTAGTGGTTTCACGAGTCCACGGGCAGCAAGTCCAAAGTTACAGTGCTTGAGGACGGAGCACGCCGACACAGCAGCCAGTCCAACAGTACACTTTCGTACACTTCCGGTGGCCTGAAGGGAATGGTTTGTCCCTTCTTATGTCAGCTTTTCAAGATCATATATGAAGAGACTGCCACTGGGATATGCCTTGCTATCGAAGTGTCTTTGCCGAGGACCATAGGTCTTTTCAGCTCCTAGGTGGCATTCCATGGCATGAGCTGCAAGGAGTAGCGTTGAAGGCAGACAGGGCATTCAATACACCCGCCTTGCCAATCGCACCCAGGCGCATACTCGTATTCAATGACTGGAATAATCATACTTAATTGCATGCACACATTCAAACATGGAGTCACCTTGCATGTACTTTGCACTCATTAAACTGCATCAACACCTAGGCCATCACATCGCCCATTACACCTCCTGGCTCGTTAGATGCCACCCGACCCTCTCCTCCCCGCAACCTGGTACAGCTGTACCCCTCCTCCGTGCCCCTCTGTATCCCACTACCCGCTATATATCTGTTCTGTTGTTACCTCTGAAAAGTGCTCTGTTATGCATTTGTACTGTTATATACCTCTGTAAAGCGCTCTGTTTCTTCTCGATACTAGGTCAGTGCTCAATAAATAGATAATAATAATAATAATAATAATAATAATAATAATAATAATAATAATAAAATATTAATAACAATAATAGTAATAAATATCATCATCCAATCCATGAATGAAATGGTGAGGTGATGCTGGGATCATCTTTGTGTGCATAACGTTTGCATGTGACTGGTGTTCAGGCAGCAGTGTACTGGGTGGCTGCTGATCAGCTCTTTATGTTGAGTGCATGGGCCACTGGCTATTTATGCCCAATGGACCACTTATGAGGGGGAAAGCTGCCTTAATACATCCAGCAGTTGGTTCGTTCAGGATTCAGTGAGTCTCCCTATTGACCTTGAAAGGAGAGCACCCCATTATTGGTTCCTTATTGAACTATATAGATCACCATGTCTTCTGGAGACATGTTATATAATGCAGGTGTTTCTGTTATATTTGGGCTTCATTATATTGGTGGCACCCCTCAGTAGCAACACTTCCAGTGGTCAAATAAATGGACAAGCACCCATAAATGGAAAAGGAATTGACAGAGCTGCCAACAACACATGAGAAAACACATACTTACAAGAAAACTCAGGACTAGCGTCTACTTTCTCGTCGGTTTCAGGACCAGGAAGCGGTCCCTATGACAAGTGGTTTGATAATGATTCCTTGGTCACCAATCTTTAAATAATCTACTCAAGGCACACCATTAACTTATTGGTGCCAAAAGATAATTGGTAAACAAGTAGTGTCTTTGTTAAGATTCCTTAAATGGTCAAGTGTATGTCACTGCACACACTTTGTTATTGGTACTTATGTTGGCATCCTCTAAAAGGCCTGATAAATCAAACAAATTAAACCCTCTTTAGTCGTTCTTGCAGAATGAGGGTACAAACACTAATGACATGATATCTATTATTTTCTGTGTTCATTTGAAGTAAACCCTATTTCCAGATAAATGTCGGAGCAACCTGAGCAAGCGCTGTAAAATATCAGGAGGATGTCACATACATATTTTTTAGGATTAGATTTTCTGGGTCAGAGTTGGAAAATATATACTAAGTTGGGAAAGGTAGGACATTATTTTTGTGATGTATAGGCATGGGTGTGGTATCTGAATAAACCTCAGCAGCTAGATATGTTTCTGCTTTAGTATTGAAGAAATCCTGATCTTGCTGAAGAGTCCATCTTTTTTGTGTGATTCAGATTAATGTGGGTGCTTTAATGGTTTAATTATTTTATTTTTATTTATTTTATTTATTAATGGTTTAATATAATTTTATGTCACAGTTCAGCCATTTACAAATTATCCTTGTCATAAGAGCATCACCTCCTCGAATTAAATGTTGCAGTGGGCTTGTGGTGTTTATTTTCAATATATCAGATATGATTGTTTGGTATATGTTTGATTCAGCAATGAATTGACAAAATAAAGCTTATTTTACCTTATGTTTAAAACATCCTTCATCAGGACCATTTTTAAATGTGTCACTCTTTAATTTGTGTATCCATTGAGAAAGTAACTTTGTATGAACAAGGTATGATTGAATAACATTTTGAGGCAAGAAGCAAAGGCCAATTTCCATGGGGAATATGTGCTGTGATGAATCAAAGGATGTCCTCACTTCTTTCCCGGGGATTACCTCTTCCCATGTGGCTGGGAACAACAGACGCTACCTGGTCCTGGCGGTGGCAATATGAGGGAGAACCACATGGGGGAGGTGACCCTCAGGGGGATGATGAAACATCCTTGGAGGTAGACACATATCCCCCTTTTCCTTTTGGGGAAACCGCTTCAAATCCTCCGTCCTTGATGGACTATTGTGATGACTCTCTTCAGCCATCTATGAAACCTACTAGTAACACCTTCCAACATTCTGTATATGAAATACCAAGAAATTCCTATAATGTCCATACATTTGGAAATGCTGGGACGAGGAAGAGCCAGGGAGCAATGCTGATTACTCCCAGTGACGTCCATTGTGAGCTTCCACAACATATTTAAGATACTGTAATTACTACTTGCACGAGAAATTGGAACAGAGCCATAAAGATGACTAGAGCGGATAAGCAAACAGAGAGGTCTAGTCTTTAGAAGTTGCTTTGACTTCCCGGGAAGTTTAAATTACCGACAGCTGACAGACTGGGTGAGAGAGACTCATGAAAGGTGGATGGAAGAATGAGCCGCGAGGATACCGAACAGTAAGCTACATCAGAGCCTGCCAAAGAAAGTGAAACCAAAGTGGACTGCTATGGTGCGAATTGAAGTTGAGTGGAAGAGGACCGGCCGCTTGTGTCGCAGAGGCAGTGAGAGCAGTGCAGAGGTACACCGAATGAGGGGACATTACAGAGGGTAACGGGGCAGTGACTGAGTCCGTGGGCAGCCAGGAGAAGCAACAAATAGGTGCAAGAGATGTTCAAAGGACCTGGTAAGCCCAGGAAAGAGAAGAGGGTTACCAGCGAGCCTGAGAATGCATGCCGCTCCATGATAATAGCAGAAAGGTTGCTGAATGAAACGTGAGAAGGGTGTAAAGGGATCTTGAACCATTCTAAAAACGTATCACTGGACCCATATTTGAAAAGAAGAAATATAACAAATAACAGTATGAATGTGGAAACGGTGGGGTGTATTGACCCACTCTGCTATACTATGCAGCATCACTCTGCTATCTATGGTGCACGAAACAGCAAAAATGGCGGCAAAACTTTTTATTTATTTATTTATATTTATTTATTAGATATACTTTTAGCCAGAAGGCTTTGTATAACACAAGGACATACAAACATATACAGGTAGTTCATACAAGCTAAAATCACACTATTCTAAAAATATTACATCCAATAGACATTAGAATACATCATTCAATACATTTTAAAATCGCCACAATCTTTACATAGAAAATAACAAAATAATATATTAAATTGGTATCATTACCTCTCCTAAAAGACATCCATAATTCAGTAGTGTGTGTCATATCAATTGCATTGTTAAAAGATTTAAAAAATGTGGTTCTAATCGTAGTTAAACTTTCACAATTCATAATTAAATGATAAAGTGACTCACAAACATTACTGCCACATAGGCAACATTTCCTCATTTCATGCGGGATACTAGTAATATCGCCTTTGGTAGCTAGCGCTTCCGTCATGTTAAATTTCATTAGAAGATAGCTACGAAAAGTGCTAGTGCTAGGATATGCGACAATGTATTTAGGGGGCATTGTTCTCGTTAGATACTCTTCAAGAAATGGACCACTATTTGACTTTGAGGCAACATTGATTACATTTTGCTAATTCCAAAACTCAAATACTTTCTTTTTTATGTCCCTTTTTTGCGCAGTAAACGTTAACATTCCAGGAGTACTCTCAGGGAACCATTTATTATATGATCTTTGTAAGATGCCAAGAGTACCAACACGCATATTTCCTTCTACCGAAGATATGCTTGTACGTAAGGCACAATAATCGTATTGTTAACAAGGGTAACCACCTTTTCGTAGGTCAATACACATTGGCATGTATAGGCACACCAAATACCTTTAATGGTGAACTCTAAGTACAGATATTCTTCACTCAGATTGTGTGGTAACCGGAAAAGCTTCCTCAAGAGTTTAGCCTGAAATACCACCATACGTTTGGCAAAGGAGTGACCCCATATCTCAGCTGCATATAAGATCATTGATCGTATTTTAGCCAAGTAGATGTTTACTACCGAAATGGCCAAGTAGCCACTATTTTGGCCAATGAAAGCACTCAAGGCATTCGTGGACACAAGGCACCGATTCTGAAGTGCTAGCCATTGGGATTCCCATGTGAGTTTCTCGTCCACAACAATACCAAGATATTTGTATGATGTTACTTGTTCCAATTTTTTTGAGGCTAAATACCACAAATATCTATCTCTTGGGTCTTCGTTATTTAGAAAAGACCATCATTTTGCTTTTATCAATATTCATAGTCAAGCCATTGGCGGCAGAATAAGCCATTAGTGAGTCGAGCATATGCTAGAGACCGGCTGGGGTAGAGTCCAATATCAGCAGGTCGTCTACATAGGCAAGCCATCCGACTATCACACCATTTACTTTCACAGGATTGGCATTTGTTGTGTTAAAGGCATTCATCATATCAGACAGGTAGAGATTGAAGAGGATTGCTGCTATCATGCACCCTTGTTTCACCCCACGACAAGTAGCCATATTTTTCGATGACCTTCCAGCAGCGTTGAGTCTTATTCGTACCGAGGTATCTGTATGGAGCAACATCAACAGCTGCAAGAGTCCTTGTGGAATACCCCATGAATTAAGTTTTTGCCACAGTTTGTTACGGAGGATGGTATCGAATGTGGCGGAGAAATCAATATAGGCACAATATACGTCTAAATGCTGTTTCACCCAAGCATGCTCAATTGATGATGTTAATATGAAAGGGTTATGCGTGGTACTGTATTTATCACGAAAACCTATTTGATTTGATGGTAAGATGTTAGAAGTGGCAATCCATATATTCAACTCTTGAAGCAAAACTTTGGTGAATGTCTTGGAGGAAACATCAAGCATTGCTAGCATTCTAAAATTTGCTGGGTTACCAACATGTTTAAATAGCATATCTGATAAAGATGCATTGCAGCCCCACGTGGCATCTGGAAAAGGGAGAGTGTTAATGGGCAGTTCAGTTTTACCCAAGGTTTCTTTAATATATAGAGCCCATGTATCCTCAGATATGCAATTAATGGACAGGTCACGTTTTTTGTGTTTTCTAAGGAGATGCCAGATGTCTTGATTGTTATTTGACAAAGCCATCATTGCTATTGTTTTCCATAAATGTATTTCATTGTCCCTTTTGTGTTGCTTTACCATTTTTTGTAATCCATTTTAAGTGATTTAATGAGACATGCAACAGCTTGAACAGATAGAGGAGGATCAATATTCTTCACTGCCATACTAATTACATGACGGAGGTGCTTTTTTGCTTCTCTAATTTTATTGTCATTACCTACCCTACGATGTAACATTATATTAGTCCGTTCACCAGCATTTATAGGTCCTACGTTCACACACATGTTCACAAATATTCTGCATAAGCAGACTAAATTGGGACAAGATTTGACTCTCAGACATTAGGCCAGAGGACCCTTCCTTAGTAAACTCAGGTAACAGAGCAGATACAACATGAGTCACATTCTCAGGATTTCGACAGTGCCAGACAATTCTGTTTTTACCTTCGTTCACATGGATTCCCATTTTCATCATGATAGTGTCAACATCACATTTACCCGGAAATGCATACAAAAGGCAGAGTGGGAGGTGATCAGTTTCTTCGCGTTCCACTATAGCCGTATCCCTTATAGAGTGGAGGCCCAAATTGTTAGTAAAAATATAATCAAGAGTAGCAGCCGATCTTCCTTCAACTCTGGTATATTTCATCATAGCATCTCCTTGGTGTAACTCCATTTAGTTTTACTAAACCATGGCTATTGGTGAGATTCGCCCATTTATGACCTTGCCTTTTAGATTCATGGACGGTTGCTGATCTCATCAACTTGTCGTTCACCTCTTGGTAATACTAAGGTCACTGATTTTTGCACGCCACGCCTAGTAGCCAGGTTGGGTGGTGGTGACTGTTCATCTTTAATGCGGCATCCACAGTGCGCACATTTTCTTTTGTGTGGGCCATATTAGGGGGATCGTATACATTGATAACTATTATGACTTCCAATAGCCAAGTTAGTTTTGCAACTAATACATATTGGGTGGACAGGGGGAGCTTTTCAATCTTCCATGGTGATTGGACAGAAATCAACAGTTCCCCTTTAGGACGGCCAAGAGGGCCCTTGGTGGCTACCTGATGAACTGTACTCCTATCGTCCAGTGGATCTCTGAGGATAACCAGGTTTCTTGGAGTGCTACAATTTTAAAGATTGACAGGTATTCAATAAGGCCCTCCGCCTCAAATAAATGGGAGTAACTTCTCGTATTCCACGTGTATAGCAGTTGTAAAGAGTGCAGTCAATTATGAGACTCTGGAAAATGGGATTTAAAGGTCAATGGTAGCCATTGCAAGTATCCTTTGGGTATATCATCTGTGCCACTTTTAGCCACATTCGTTGCAGGGGGATTTCTTATTGGAGGAGCAGATAGACTTAAACGATGGACTACTGGCCTTTCCCCACTATTCACCATTGGCCCATGGTCCTGATTAGAATGATGGGGGGCACAGGGATCAATAGGAATGGGCTTATGTTGTATAGGATTAGTTCGGGATTTCACAGCTGGTATCGTAACTTTATGGACAGTATAGCCCATGCGTAAAAGGTCTACCTCATAGCATAAAACATAGTTCAATGTGCCTTCACCATCAAAGCATATATTGGAGGTGTATTTATTTGTTATTTCTAACTGATCAATCAAACGAATGTCTTTGGAGGTAATAACCCGCAAGGGCACAATCGATTTAAATATGCTCAGGATTGCTGACCGATTCAGCGGAAGGGGAGATTTATCCATATGCACCTGGGTTATTTGTAGCGCAGTCATCATTCCAACATCTTGTGCTTCCTTTACACATCTAGGCGAAGCACCATTTACAGGATTTTTCAACATCCAGGCATCTGGCAATGTCATTTGCAGCGATGCTACTGCCACACTAGTGTTTAGCACCGGCACTGCTGCACACGGCTGCTTCAATACTTGTGCATCAACCGAGGCCAAAAGCGCCACAGAGTCGTCAAGCACACATATCGAGTCAGGCACAGCATCAGTGGTTTTACTGGGCATCACTTTATTCTTTGTATTAGCACCCACCCGTCTCTGTGCATTGCCCTCATCAATGGCTATGGCTGGTGATGCCTCAGCAGCACAAACATCAATGCACCAGGATTAGTTAGTGGTGTCTTTTTCCTTTTCACAATTCTCTTACTATACATGAAGGCTTGATTAACACGTGGGGGCTTCCTTTTGGCAGAAGTAGGCTTCTTCTCTGTATTCATATCGATACATTTTTTGGTTTGTTTTTTCACATTTGCAACTGTAGGGATTATTACATGTGACATTGCACGTCTGCTTACACACTCTTTACAACATACCTCTTTTAGTTTAGTATGGATTAGCAAGGATTACACATCGATTTTCGTTTCTAGGTGTGAGTACTTCTCGAGTAACATAGAAAGTAAATTTTCCAAAGCGTTAAACATTTCATCAGAATTCATACTGGTGTCTCCATCGTTTTCACTTGAACCTTCCCCATTGTCAGTAATCACATTTTTAGGAGAGCGTACAATCTTTCCAAGATTTCCATTAGTGGTGAAGCTAAATACAGGAGGTATATTTATTTCATATTCAGAAGCGTACTTAGGGGGTGGGCCGATGTTAATTGCGTCTTTAACATTAGGCACAAGAACCAGAGCCATCTTTGATGGGGGGGTAAAGTACATAGGGGTAGCCACTGCATCACCTAGGGACATATCTGGGTCAATGCCCATGTACTCAATCTCTAAATCCACAAGCTCAGAATTCGAAATATTAATGGCACCTGTGGTTTGGCTATTAAATTCCCTATGCACAATAACAGCAGTGCTCCCATTGCCATGTAATGCACTATTACCATTCAAACCACACTTGGCATTAAGGACGGTATTAGCGTCACATTAGGCAAGAAATCATTAGCTTTTGGGTCAAGGAGGCTGGGTATGGGTTTGGTGCCAACATTGGGGTCCTTATCGATTTCATTAACACCATTGACACCTTCACCACTATCAATATGATCATGATTTACTGCCATGGGGCCACATAACACATCACATAGCAATTTTGTGCTGACACATCCCAAATTACTAGTCAACTCAGAGGCCAAGCCGGCAGATGCTGAGTTGAGAGAGGCAATCTCAACAACCTCAGCTTCTGGCATAGCACGTTGCATTTTCCCAAAGTAGTTAGTAATCAAATGTCCCTGTATCGTGCCTTTTTTAGGGGGCGAGATAATTTTGGGGACACAAATGCAGCGATTACGCACATTTTTATGCATGACTAATTCCTTTTCATTGTCATCCATAGCGACGTGCAAATAGTAATGGGAAAGGAGAAGCAAAGTAGAGCTGAACTTTTTGGGAGTGGGAGTGGTAGGTTATGGTATGAGCTTAATGGCTTAACATAAAAGTAGGTATGGATTGTTAGGGAGGGCACATAGACTCAAAACACCCAATATGCACAGAGCGCTAAACCAATATGACAGTAAAACAGTATAACAGCAATGGAGCAGCAGTAAGACTAAGCGAGAAAACGGTGGAAACAACTTGCTTACCTAGTCTGCTAAACAGACCTGAGAAGATGAACTGTTACCGCTGCCGCTAACTTCTTTGTACTTCTTAGTACTCACTTGGAGCCACAACCACAGGGCACGGCAAGACAGCGTGAGTGAGGGCCTCTCCTGGTCTCTCACATACTCTCACTAGCGTGAGTCAAGTAAGCAGTTAACTAGTAGGACGGTGGGCATAAAGGTTCTACAGTTCGCTTGCTCGCTTGCCGAACAGCAGAACAGCAAAACAGCCACTTCCGAGCCACTTCTTGGAGCGTCCGCACAGGAGCGCGCGGCTGGCTCTTTTTAATGATGATGGGGGCGTGGCTAAAAATATCCTGCAAAAAATATATAAAGAAGAGGTATTAGGTACTATAATTGTACTTCAACAAGTATAATTATATTAAAATGTCCGCAGAAGTCCACAAGAGATGTTAGGTCCATGAAAGTTCTATGAAGAGTAGTACCGTGTCGAACAGAATCCACAGGTCGTTAGTGAGAGAGAGCATCCCAGCAAATCAGCCACTTCCGAGCCACTTCTCAGAGCGCCTGCGCAGGAGCACGCGGCTGGCTCTTTTTAATGATGTTGGGGGCGTGGCTAAAATTATCCTGCAAAAAATATATAAAAAAGGGGTATTAGGTACTATAATTGTACTTCAACAAGTATAATTATATTAAAATGTCCACAGAAGTCCACAAGAGATGTTAGGTCCGTGAAAGTTCTATGAAGAGTATTACCGTGTCGAGCAGAATCCACAGGTTGTTAGTGATAGAGAGTATCCCAGCAAAACAGCCACTTCTGAGCCACTTCTCGGAGCGCGCGTGCAGGAGCGTGTGGCTGGCTCTTTTTAATGATGATGGGGCGTGGCTAAAAATATCCGTGTCGAGCAGAATCCATAGGTCAATAGTGATAGAGAGTATCCCAGCAAAACAGCCACTTCTGAGCCACTTCTTTTGGCAAATGAAAGCACTCAAGGCATTCGTGGACACAAGCCACCGATTCTGAAGTGCTAGCCATTGGGATTCCCATGTGAGTTTCGCGTCCACAATAATACCAAGATATCTGTATGATGTTACTTGTTCCAATTTTTTTTTAGGCTAAATACCACAAATATCTCTTGGGTCTTCGTTTTTTAGAAAAAAACATAATTTTGCTTTTATCAGTATTTATAGTCAAGCCATTGGCGGCAGAATAAGCCACTAGTGAGTCGAGCATATGCTGGAGACCGGCTGCGGTATAGTCCAATATCAGCAGGTCGTCCGCATATGCAAGCCATCCGACTATCACCAAAGAGAAACAGAGTGGGATCCACTCTGTAAAACCATGTGCTCCCCGTTGCTCCTCAATTGGAGCTAAATTTCTTTGTTTTATAGTCGCAAAAGTTTATAGCTTGTTTTCATATTTTAATTAGGCGTTCTGCTCAGAGCAATTAAGTCTCAAGCCTCTAAGTTCAATTTTCCAGTAATCAATATTTCAAAATATACTGTAAATAGTTTGCGTTTTAATCACACAATTATTTCAGGTGAATCAGCAAATCCCTGATTAACAGTATAAGCTATTTTGCCAATGCATTTTGGTGCAGAGCACCATCTTCAGGGCTAAATTACTTAGAAAACATCACATTTCCATTGTAAAGTCAATTACGAATTTTAAATATACATACCCCCATGTGAGCGTGTCATATAAGATTCATCAATTCATACCGATAAAAAGATAAGGGAAAGAACAGAAATCTCCTCATTAGTATACTCGAACCAATTCTAACATCCGTTAATTTAAAGCATATTTCATGAAATGCCTAACGTCGTACTCAAGAATTACCTTAGCTTTGAACGGGAAGTGCGCGCGCCTCATATATCCTCAATCACAAACATGCGGGAAAGATTCCTGCTCGAAAGAAACGGTAGTGAATTACTGCTCTGTGCTGTACAAAGTGGAGATTCCATGTGACCGCGGGTGGCAGTTGCAGACTCTTACCTCTGTGCTGTGCTGTTGTAAACCGTGTCTCTCGAGCGTCGGGTTGCAAATGCGCCCGCCCGCTCGAGCCTTTGGTTTTGAGGTTGCCATGGCGATCGAGACGGTGCCTCGCGTCCAGGATTGGACAGAGAGGGCGCGCCTCCAGTCCCACCCTCTGAAGAAACTGGGAGGGTGGGACCGGTGATCTCCATGGCGACGCTGGTTGTGTATGAAACTACGGCAGATCGGGAGCCCCGATCTCAAGGAAATTAACGGAAATAAATGACGGTACACCTCAAAGGGTTGGAATTAACCATATTGCCGGACCTCTAATGTATAATGGGGTGTGTAGTGAGACATGCCGTCCCATGTTATAAATGCCAGATAAGTTAACAGGTGGTGCCTCAAATAATTAAAGCGCTAATGTGCCTAATCTTGTCATCTCTAATGAGCGGGGGATATATGTAGGGGGCAAATGTATTATCTGTATGGGGAAGGGAACCCCAAAAAATGTGTAGAGGGCCCTTATTGTAGTCCCTGTGCATACATAGATATAGACTTACTGTTCTTCATCTAGTAACGGCCAAGGTAATCACTCTTTCTCATCCATTACACATTGGGCATTTCCAGTCTGTGGACCATAAGCATTATCATATTGTCATGCGGACTCTGGAGGTATATCCCCCTATCATGTTGCAGGTATCTACATTCTTACCAAAATCATCAGCAGATTCTTGTGACAAACATAAACACGTTGATAGTAAAACAGATACACATCATTCTTAAAGAAAACAAGCAACATTTAGCTCTTCATTTAATCCTCTTGATGTAAGAGTTCCAAGTTTTTCGATCCAAAAGGTTTCCCTCTGGTCAAGTCTCTGTTATATATTCATGTGTGGTTCTACTTTCTTCACCACTTCCAGTATTTGAAATCTAATCTGGAATAGATTATCAGGCCGATTCATGGAATCAACGTGCGCCGAAAAAACGGCGCACGCGTGCGAAAACGTGCGATTCGCAGAGAAACAGCGAAAATCGCAGTGCAAGTGCGATTATCGCACAGAAAACATCGCACATCAATTCATGGAAGTCCGTGCATGCGCGAAATGTGGGATGTGCGCTGAGAAAGTGCGCGGCGCACGCTGGCGCACGCTGGCGCACAGGTCATCGAACGCCGTGCGATAAGGCCACAGCGAATTCGCACATAGCGCGGCGCACATAACAAAAGTAGGCGTAACACGGGGCGTCACACGCAGAATGGGTAACAACTCGTGAAAATGTGGGCGTCACGGGGGAAGTACAGGAGGCAAGTGCGCAGAACGCCCACACGCTTGCCTACAACACGTATTCATGGAATCGAATAGGGAAAAACAGCGCACGGCCAAAGACGCGCACAGGCCCATACATGTCCGCCACACGAAAGAAGGCGGTAGCGTCCCTGCGCAGGAAAAAAATGTGCGCCAAAGTCCTACACGCGCGAGAAGGCCCACACGCGATCGGGCCTGGGGGAGCATGTGCGAGTATTACAGGGGTGCGCGTGAAGTTCCACACGCGATTGGCCTGGGCGCGTGTATTTCAGGGGTGCACGAGAAGTTTCTCACACGCGATTGGCCTGGGTGCGTGTATTTCAGGGGTGCGCGCAAAGTTTTACACGCGATCTGGCCTGGGGGAGCGTGTGCGTGTATTACAGGGGTGCGCGTGAAGTTCCACACGTGATTGGCCTGGGCGCGTGTATTTCAGGGGTGCGCGAGAAGTTTCTCACACCCGATTGGCCTGGGCGCGTGTATTTTAGGGGTGCGCGCAAAGTTTTACACGCGATCTGGCCTGGGGGAGCGTGTGCGTGTATTTCAGGGGTGCGCGTGAAGTTCCACATGCGATTGGCCTGTGCGCGTGTATTTCAGGGGTGCGCGCGAAGTTTTACACGCGATCTGGCCTGGGGGAGCGTGTGCGTGTATTTCAGAGGTGCACGAGAAGTCCCACACGCGATTGGGCTGCGTGCGGGCATTTCAGGGGTGCGCGAGAAGTTCCACACGCGATTGGGCTGCGTGCGGGCATTTCAGGGGTGCGCGTGAAGTTTCACACGCGATTGGGCTGCGTGCGGGTATTTCAGAGGTGCGCATGAAGTTTTACACGCGATCTGGCCTGGGGGAGCATCTGCATGTATTTCAGGGGCTCGCGGGTGTTTTCACACGCGATCGGGCCTGGGGGAGCGGGGTACGTGTATTCCAGGGGCTCGCGGGTGTTTTCACACGCGATCGGGCCTGGGGGAGCGTGCTGCGTGTATTCCAGGGGTTCGCGTGAAGTTTTTCATGCGATCGGGCCTGGGGGGGAGCGGGGTACCACTCACCGTCTTCCTTGCGTGTAGAAGAACGCGTAGCCAACACCCGCTGTGAAGTAATAGCGTGTGAACCCCAACGGATGGAAAACACACGCACCGCACGAAAAGCACGTACAGAGCAGTGTAAAGGCACGCGGGATCTCCAAGCCCTGCCAGGGCAACGCCCATGCGCGAAACGCCACAGACGCGCTTACGCTGTAAGGGCCTTTGGTCCAATGAAATTGCGTACGCGTGCTGACGCGCTTACGCGCTAAGGCCCTTTCCTCGAATTTCACGCTGACATGCAGGATTTTCAGGTGCAAAATCACTCCGTATCAAGCTGGCCACGCGAAAACACACGGGAGACCACGCTCCTGCCCAGAAGGCCGAATTACTGCCCCCCAGTGCCCCGAGCAGCCTCCCACGTGCCATCTGCTGCTGCCTGCCTGCCTGCCTGTCTGCCTGCTGCCACCGTGCCCTGCCATTTGGTGCCTGCACATCAGCCATCTGCAGGGGTCCCGTTGCTTTGTCCACCCCTGCTGGAACAGAAGACTCCCGACTCGGATAACATCGCTCCACAGCCCAGCCCCAGGACCCAGTTGCCCACCCACTCCTGCCCCTGGGGTTGCCATGTCGGGCACATCAACATCTGGCACCAGTGGCAACCCCCGGCCAGAGGGGCAGAGGGGCACCAGCTTCACTGCCACCGAAGTTGGTGTCCTGGTGGAGCAAGTCCTGGGGCAGTATGGTGCCCTCTTCGGATCGTCCCGCGCCAACAAGGAAGGACGGGAGAGGATCTGGGCCGACTGTGTGGTTGCCATCAACGTGGAGGGGGTGGCAACCCGCACCATCCAGAAGGTCAAGAAGCGCTGGGAGGACTTGAGGTCCAGGACCCTCATAAAGGCCCGGCGCCTCATGGAAGGGGGCCGGGGCCGCATGAGTTCCATCCAGATGTGGGTCCTGGAACGCGTACACCCAGCGCTCCATGCCCAGGTCCTTGAGAGGGAGACCCTTCTGGAGTTGAGCGGTAAGTGGCCAAGCATTGCTGTGTGAGACAGGGCATGTTGCAGTGTGCTGGTTGTCTGATACTTGCCTGTATGTGTGACATAGGCCATGTACGCATGTATGCGTGCAGGGACATCATGGTAATGCATGTGCGACCAGTAATGTGTGAACCGAACCGCACGGTTGTTGCATGTGTTTAAATGCGACATGGGGAGCCCTATGCAGATTGCACACATGAGAGCATGGCAGTCTCTGTTCCTGGACATGGGTGGGGGTGAGGGATGGGTGCTGATGCCAGGTACATATATGGTATCCATGTCTGTGTGCCTAACCTGCGTGTCTGTGACTTGTGAATGCCATGGATGCATGACACATGTCTGTGACAATTTACAGATTCACTGATGCAGCCTAGTCATCCTTGTATCCACTGTGATTGGGGTGTACGGGGCCAGATGGATGTGACTGAGGTGAAGTGTGTGCATGTGATAGGCATGACCCATGAGGCATGTGAGTCCAAAAACAACATTGTATGCTTCAAGAATCCCTTGGACATGTTTGCTTATGTCCATAGCATGCGCCATGCCTGTTACTGCATGTGTTTTGCCTGCACTGACCCATGTGTTGTGGCGGGACATGATGGAAGTGATCTTTGACAGTGCCACTCATCTGCTGTTGCTTCCTGTCTAGGGGACCATTGTACAGTACCCTGATGCTTGTGTTCTATGTCTCCCTCTACACAGCGCAAAGTGAAGAAGAGGGCAGAGACGGCGCTGTGGAGCTAAGCAGCAGGGATGCCCCCACAGCTGCAGCGGAAGGGGTGGGTGAGCCCCCACAGGGGCTTGCAACGGCGGAAGACGGTGTGGAGCCATCCAGGTTGGTGGTTTCCACAGAGGAGGAGGAGGCCGCTACTGAGCCGCACATAGGGCCTGGTGGGGGCATCCCTGCTGGTGCAAGTGGTGCAGTCCAGGGGCAGGGGCAGGAGGCAGCACAGGTCGCCGTGGAGGTGCCTCTGCATGAAGCTGTCCCTGACACTGTGACTGCACCACCATGCACCAGCAGGGATGCTCCGTCCCAGGCCCGTCCGCAGGTAGGGGGGATGTCCATGTCATCTGACTTCCCTCCACCTGTGGACGAGGGGACCCCTGGCCGTATGGAGAAGGTCCTGATTGGTGTCGCGTTGCGCACGGCTGTCATTCATGATGAGGTGCATGCTTCCCGGGGGGAGCACGCACGTCATCACGAAGAGCACCATGCCAACGGGGCCCAGTTGGGAGCGGTCATGGTCGGGGGTCTCGTACATGTGTCGGGCACTCTGGCGACCCTCTCCTCCTCTGTGGAGGCTATGCGCCAGTCGTACTCCATGGTGTCTTCCGGCCCAGATGCCACCAGGGCCCCCTGTGGACCTGCCCCGACCAATGCAGCCACCTCGGTGGGGATCCCATCCCTGCCACAGTCGGGAGTCGGAGGTCCAGCAGGGGTGGACACACCAGCAACTGGACCCCAGCAGATGGAGGATGTGACGGCATCATCGGGCAGGGCACGTGCACGACGGCGTCGGTGGTTTCCATCAGCCTGGATGCCGTCGTGCTGGCACAGGCAGTTGCGTCGGAGGCAGCGGCAGGCTCGACGTGGGAGGCATCATGGCTCGGGGCCATCAACATCAGGGGTGCAGGCATCGGCTGGAGGGCAGGAGAAACCTGGAATGGGAGTGGCTTGCGTGTGGGAGCGGTTGGGCCAGCAGATAGGTGCGGAGCGGCAGCGGGCAGAGGAGGAACGGCTCACAATGGTCAGGGCAGAGAACTCCATGCGGAGGGCGCTGAGGCGGGCTGAGTGCCTCGAGGGTCTTCGCAGGGAGTTAGAGCTGGACACTGCATTATCCCTGCGGGACCTCGGGGCCAGGGAACATGCCCGCCTCCAAGCCATTGAACAGGAGTTCGATGATGCCCTGGCCCATGACAACAACCAGTGAGCCGTCGGACTAGACCGCTGCCCTTGTAAATAGTTATATAGTTAGTTTAGGTTTCCTTTGCTTTTTTATTTATTTTGGACCTTCTGGACAATGGGCCACATTTTTGTATATAGTTTTATTTTATTAGGTAGTATTTTTATGTAGGTTTCATTTCTTCAGTTGGGATCATGGACCCTGGTTTGTTTATCTGTATATAGTTGACTGTTGGATTTTTTTATTTTTTTTTGGATTTACCCATGGAGCAATGGTTTTCGGTTTTGTTTTTACCTTGGATTTACTTTCTTGAACTGTGACTTTGGACACCTTTCCTTTGGATTATGATTTGTCGTTTTTCATTATTTTACGGACATGCTGCTTTTGGTTTTTGATTCCCATTGTCATTTGTTTATTTTTAATTCCATTTATGCTGTTTTTAATACATTTTTTTCATCAAACTTCAATGTGTAGTATCATCTCATTGGTATCATGCATATCATGATATGGGTTTTGAGATTCACTGACACCCATTGGGTGTATGTGAGGGCCATGTGTTCATTTCCAGACTTGCTATTGGGGTTCTATCATGTCATTGCCATTTCTAAGTGGGTGGATGCAATACTCGAGTGGGTGTTCTGCATTTGGAGGCTGACCATAAGGGCCAGGGATCTAGATTGTGATGACATGTTGGCTGGGGGACATGTGTGGGGGCCTGCTGGCAGGTGCCCCGCAATGCTGGGGGTGGGGGTGCAAGGGGACATGATTGGGACATGAGTGGGGGCCTGCTGGCAGGTGCCCCGCAATGCTGGGGGTGGGGGTGGTGGGAGACATGGGTGGGGGCCTGGTGGAGGGTGCCCCTGCACTGCTGGGGGGTGGGGGTGCAAGGGGACATGAGTGGGACATGAGTGGGGGCCTGCTGGCAGATGCCCCGCAATTCTGGGGGTGGGGGTGCAAGGGGACATGAGTTGGTGATCATTAGTGCAAGGAGACATGTGCCCTTGCTGGGGGGCATGCCCATGTTGGGTGGGCTGCCTGCGGGACATGACCAGGGATGCAGGGTAGTCCCCTGTGGTGTGGGCTGCCTGCAGGGGCTGTGGAGGGTGTACAGGGAACACCTGGGAGGACCCACACTGGCAAATCACATGTAGGACTCCCCGGCACCCCTGAAATACACGTACCCTGCTGAAATCGCGTGTGAAGCTTTCCGCGCACCCCTGGTATACACGCACATGCTCCCCCAGGCCAATCGTGTGTGGAACTTCTCGCGCACCCCTGAATTACACGCACACGCTCCCCCAGGCCCGATCTTGTCTTAAACCACCCTCGAGCCCCTGAAATACATGCGCCCAGGCCAATCGTGTTTGGAACTTCTCGCGCACCCCTGAAATACACGCGCCCAGGGCAATTGCGTGTGGAACTTCTCGCGCACCTCTGAAATACACGCGCCCAGGCCAATCGCGTGTGGAACTTCTCGCGCACCCCTGAAATACACGCGCCCAGGCCAATCGCGTGTGGAACTTCTCGCGCACCCCTGAAATAAACGCGCCCAGGCCAATCGCGTGTGGAACTTCTCGCGCACCCCTGAATTACACGCACACGCTCCCCCAGGCCCGATCGCGTGTGAAACCACCCGCGAGCCCCTGAAATACACGCGCCCAGGCCAATCGCGTGTGGAACTTCTCGCGCACCCCTGAAATACACGCATGCAGCCCAATCGCGTGTGGAACTTCTCAAGCACCCCTGAAATACACGCGCCCAGGGCAATCGCGTGTGGAACTTCTCACGCACCTCTGAAATACACGCACCCAGGCCAATCGCGTGTGGAACTTCTCGCACACCCCTGAAATACACGCGCCCAGGCCAATCGCGTGTGGAACTTCTCGCGCACCCCTGAAATACACACGCCCAGGCCAATCGCATGTGGAACTTCTCGCGCACCCCTGAATTACATGCACACGCTCCCCCAGGCCCGATCGCATGTGAAACCACCCGCGAGCCCCTGAAATACACGCGCCCAGGCCAATCGCGTGTGGAACTTCTCGCGCACCCCTGAAATACACGCACGCAGCCCAATCGCATGTGAATCTTCCCGCGCACCCCTGAAATACACGCACACGCTCCCCCAGGCCCAATCGCGTGTGAAACTTCCTGCGTACCCCTGTAATACACGCGCCCAGGGCAATCGCGTGTGAGACTTCCCGCGCACCCCTGAAATACACGCACACAGCCCAATCGCGTGTGAAACTTCCCGCGCACCCCTGTAATACACGCGCCCAGGGCAATCGCGTGTGGAACTTCTCGCGCACCCCTGAAATACACGCACACGCTCCCCCAGGCCCGATCGCGTGTGAAACCACCCGCGAGCCCCTGAAATACACGCGCCCAGGCCAATCGCATGTGGAACTTCTCGCGCACCCCTGGAATACACGCACCCAGGCCATTCGCGTGTAATACTTCTCGCGCACCCCTGAAATACACGCACACGCTCCCCCAGGCCAGGTCGCGTGTGAAACATCTCGCGCACGCGTGTTCCCGACACCCGTAATACGCGTTCCCCGCTTTGCGTTTGCTGTTTGCCAGTCCGGTAAACTGGTACAGGGTTGGCGCAGCCCTTTGCGATGGTTTTGAGATCTTGGTGGCTTTTCCTTGCGCGAGGGCGTTCTTGGGGGCATAACTGGCGCTGCTGCAGGGTCGCTGCGCCACTCTGCGCCACGTCTGCTTTTGGAGGTGGGAATCCATGAATACGCTGTGCACGGAAATTGATTTTATCGCACGCGGCTGGCGCAGACATTCGCACGGGCACGCTGTGCGCCAGCCGCGTGCGACACTTTTGAGAGGAATTACATGAATCGGCCTGTAAGTTTTTTCGTGTCCCAATGTCTTGCCACTGCCAAATTTTTGTTGTGCTTACGAATACAGGAACAATGCTTGTTCCTTCTTACTTTTGCAGTGCGTGTCGATTGTCCCACGTAATATAATACGCAGGGGCATCTTATGGAGTAAATAACATTGATGAAATTACATGTCCCAAAATGTCTGAGCTTTATTTTCTCTCCCGTGTGTGGATGGTGCACTATGTTGCCTTTAAGTATGTATCCACAGTTGGTGCAATTCAAACAAGGGAATGTTCCAGTTTTTGTCATGTCCTTCGTGGAGGTGCTACTCCTTGTTTTCACCAGTTTATCTTTCAGATTCTGGCTCCACCTGTAAGCGAACGTGGGCAGTTCCTTGAATAGTGGCTCCACCTTCTCGTCTAGGGCCAATATGTTCCAATTCTTTTCAATTATGTCTTTAATACGTTTGTTTTGTTTAGAATATTTGGAAACACACACCATCGGTGGTGTTTTATCTGCTTTAAGTTGTGTCTTCAAGAGATCATCCCTTGTTCTGTTTCCCAATCTCTCTTATGCCTGTTCAATTTCAGAACTTGTATAACCACGATTCAGAAATGTATCTCCCATCTTGTTAATGGCTTCTTCATAGTCCGTCGGATCACTCACAATCCTCTTCACTCTTAGCATCTGACTGTAAGGCAGGTTCCTTATCAAGCTTGGTTGGTGAAAGCTCAATTTGTGCAGAATGTTGTTCCTATCTGCAGGCTTTTGATATATATTTGTCCTGAAACCTGCAGTTTCTTTGCTGACCTTTACATCAAGAAAATGTATTGTTTCCATAGAGAATTCTGATGCGAATTGGATACGTTGATCAATGCTGTTCAGATATTCAAAAAGTTCTTCAATTCTTCTTCAGTGTCATGCCAAATTCCAAAAATATCATAAATGTACCGAATCCATAACCTGATCTTACCATTCCACCTTTCATTCCTCAGAACATGGTCCATTTCGAACTTATACATGAATGCATTGTCGTGTGCTGGTGCCATGGTGGCCCCCATTGATGTTCCCACCATCTGGAGAAAAAACTCTTTCTTATATTGAAAATAAGAGTTTTCACTGATAAATTCAAGTAATGCCATGATGAATTCTTTTTGAGCCTGGATGTTACCCTCTTGTAATAATAGCCATTCTACTGCTGCTCTTCCTTGGTCATGTGGTATCAATGTATAAAGACTTTTTACATCTATTGTAAACAAAATGTCCATTTTGATATATTCACATTCTTTCAGATATTACAGAAAATGGGTAGTGTCCTTCACAATATGTGGTGGTTTTTTGAATTAACGGCTGTAAGAAGTAATCTATATAGATTCCCAAGGGTTGTAATATGCTGTTGCTGCCAGCAACTATAGGTCTACCCGGTGTATTAGTGAGACGTTGATGCACTTTTGGTAATGTGTAGAAGTGAGGAATTTTCAGGAAATTATTTGTAAGAAATTTCTTAGTGTGATAGTTGATCCAGCTAAATACCTCTGCTTTGACGAGTAATTCTTCCAGATTTTGTTTAATCTGAACTGTTGGGTCTTTATCCAGTCTGGCATACGTATTCCAATTGTTCAATCGTCTCTGACATTCCGCATCATACTCTGTGGTATCAAGGAGCACTAATGTTCCCCCTTTATCTGCACTTCTTATGGTCAGTTCTTCGTCGCTGTACAGTTTCTTGATTAACTCCCATTCATGGGGTTTCATATTTCCACGTCCTTTGGATTTGAATTTTATTTTCTCGAGGTCTTTCAAGGTTTGCTTCTGAAAGATTTCAATAGATGGCACATTGATGGGTGGAATGAATCCACTCTTTCCTCTGAATTCTTTGAATTCTTCTTCATCTTTTTCTCTCCCTTCTGGTACCTCTAATTCATTAAAAAAGACTTTTAACTTCATTTTTATCACAAGTTTGAAAAGTTCCACCCTGGTATCAAACAGAGAGCTGTTATATGTAGGTACGAAACTGAGGCTCTTGTGCAGCATCTTAATTTCTTGTTCCGTAAGTGTTCTTGAAGATAAATTCAATACTAGACTTTTTTTCTGCCTCTGTCGCGTTTCCGGTCCTTCTCTTTGTTTTCCTCTTCCCCCTCCTTGTTCTCTGTGTTCCTTTTGGCCTCTTTCTAAAAAAGAGTAAGGAGTGTTGTTTGTAGAAGTGACTGGTCTCTGTGTGGAGTTTGCGTTGCTTGTTTCTGATTCTTCTCCTCCTGCGCTTGTCCTTCTGATGGATTACTCTCTGATCCAGAGCTTGATATTTCACTGGTATTCCCAGGTATAGTTTTGGGTTTAGGTTTGCCTACTGGTGGCCCATATTTGTCCATCCAGGTGTATACCTCTCCATTTAAATAGTCATTAGTGTCTCTATGAAATGTTCTTACTTTTTTCGCTTCCAATTCGGATTTGTAATCTGCCAGTTTCTTATTGATGTCTTCCAGAATCGTTTGGACCTCTTCTTGGTTCAGTGTTTTCACCAATTCTTTCTCTAGCTCCTCTATTTCAATATGTAATGTATTATTTGCCAGTTCTTGTATCGTCAGCAATATTAGGTCCAGGGAGCATTTATTGAGAATGGCCTCCCATTTTCTCACAAATTCCTTACTTTCCTTACAGAGGGTGGGGCGTAGTTGTATTCGTAAGCCACATGGTATCCTTTGGTTTTTATGGTTTCTGCCCAATGTGATGGCGTGTAGTTTACGATTAATTTCTTTTCCAATTAAATACTCTAATTGCTTGATCTTTCTTGCTGGATCCTGTCCAGCTGATGAGCTTGTACTAAAGGAGGAATCAGTGATTAAACCCAAAATCTTATTCGCCTCTTCGGCAGAAAAACCAAGTGTCTCTGCCTTATTGATTGTGAGCGCTTCCATATCTGCAAACGACATGTCCCATCGCAATCCTTATTCAAGGTATTATCACTGTCTTTATATGTGTGCCTCCACCTCCTGTGTGTCATGGAGAACAATAGAAAAAAAGGCAGAGAGGTGGGCACTACTGTGCATTCAATCTCTTGATCAGATGGTGTGTTGAGTCATTTAAAGCTATCTTACTGCTTGTATGTGGAGCCACCAGGTTGAAAATAGCCCAACGACACCAGGGCTATAACAAAATACTAACACCAAAGAGAAACAGAGTGGGTTCCACTCTGTAAAACCATGTGCTCCCCATTGCTCCTCAATTGAAGCTAAATGTCTTTGTTTTATAGTTGTGAAAGTGTATAGCTTGTGTTCATATTTTAATTAGGCGTTCTGCTCAGAGCAATTAAGTCTCAAGCCTCTAAGTTCAATTTTCCAATAATCAATATTTCAAAATATACTGTAAATAGTTTGTGTTTTAATCACACAATTATTTCAGGCGAATCATCAAATCCCCGATTAACAGTATAAGCTATTTTGCCAATGCATTTTGGTGCAGAGCACCATCTTCAGGGCTACATTAGTTAGAAAACATCACATTTCCATTGTAAAGTCAATTACGAATTTTAAATATTAATACCCCCATGTGAGCGTGTCATATAAAATGCATCAATTCATACCGATGAACAGATAAGGGAAAGAACAGAAGTCTCCTCATTAGTATACTCGAACCAATTCTAACATCCGTTAATTTAAAGCATATTTCATGAAATGCCTAATGTCGTACTCAAGAATAACCTTAGCTTTGAACGGGAAGTGCGCGCGTCTCATATATCGTCAATCACAAACATGCAGGAAAGATTCCTACTAAAAAAAAACGGTAGTGAATTACTGTGCTCTGCTGTACAAAGTGGAGATTCCATATGACCGCGGGTGGCGGTTGCAGAGTCTTACTTCTGTGCTGTGCTGGTGTAAACTGTGTCTCTCGAGGGTCGGGTTGCAAATGCGCCCACCCGCTCGAGCCTTTGAGGTTGCCATGGTGATCAAGGCGACGCCGCGTGTCCATGATTGGACAGAGCGGGCGCGCCTCCAGTGCCACCCTCCCAAGGAACTGGGAGGGCAGAACTGGTGATCTCCATGGCGACGCTGGTTGTGTATGAAACTACGGTGGATCGGGAGACCCGATCTCAAGGAAATTAACAGAAATACATGACGGTACACCTCAAATTGAACAGACAGAAGAGAGATTGGGAAAAGGAACAAGGGATGATCTCTTGGAGACACAACTTAAAGCTGATAAAACACTACCGATGATGTTTGTTTCCAAATATTCTAAACAAAGCAAACGTATTAAAGACATAATTAAAAAGAATTGGAACATATTGGCCCTAGACGAGAGGGTAGAGCCACTATTCAAGGAACTGCCCACGTTCGCTTACAAGAGGTACCAGAATCTGACAGATAAACTGGTAAAAACAAGTAGCACCTCCATGAAGGACATGACAAAAACTGGAACATTCCCTTGTTTGAATTGCACCAACTGTGGATATATACTTAAAGGCAACATAGTACACCATCCACACATGGGAGAGAAAATAAAGCTCAGACATTTTGGGACAAGTAATTCCATCAATGTTATTTACTCCATAAGATGCCCGTGCAGATTATATTACGTGGGACAATCGACACGCACTGCAGAAGTAACATGGAACAAGCATTGTTCCTGTATTCGTAACCACAACAAAAATTCGACAGTGGCAAGACATTGGGACTCGAAAAAAACATAATCTATCCCAGATTAGATTTCAAATACTGGAAGTGGTGAAGAAAGTAGAACCACACATGAATATACAACAGATACTTGATCAGAGGGAAACCTTTTAGATCGACAAACTTGGAACTCTTACACCAAGAGGATTAAATGAAGAGCTAAATTTTGCTTGTTTTCTTTAGGAATGATGTGTATCTGTTTTACTATCAACGTGTATATGTTTGTCACAAGAATCTGCTGATGATTTTGGTAAGAATGAAGATACATGCAACATGATAGGGGGATATACCTCCAGAGTCCGCATGACAATATGATAATGCTTATGGTCCACAGACTGGTAAAGCCCAATGTGTAATGGATGAGAAAGAGTGATTACCTTGGATGATACTAGATGAAGAACAGTAAGTCTATAGCTATGTATGCACAGGGACTACAATAAGGGCCCTCTACACATTTTTTGGGGTTTCCTTCCCCATACGGATAATACATTTGCCCCCTACATATATCCCCCTCTCATTAGAGATGACAAGATTAGGCACATTAGCGCTTTAATTATTTGAAGCACCACCCGTTAACTTATCCGGCATTTACAACATGGGACGGTGTGTCTCACTACACACCCCATTATACATTCTGGAGTGGTAGAGATCCAGCAATATGGTTAATTCCCACCCTTTGAGGTCTACCGTCATTTATTTCCGTTAATTTCCTTGAGATCGTGGCTTCCGATCCGCCATAGTTTCATACACAACCAGCTTCGCCATGGAGATCACCAGTCCCGCCCTCCCAGTTCCTTGCGAGGGTGGGACTGGAGGCACGCCCGCTCTGTCCAATCCTGGACGTGCGGCGCTGCCTCGATCGTTATGGCAACCTCAAAACCAAAGGCTCGAGGGGGCGGGCGCATTTGCAACCCGACGCTCGAGAGACACGGTTTACAACAGCACAGGACAGAGGAAAGACTCTGCAACCGCCACCCATAGTCACATGGAATCTCCACTTTCTACAGCACAGCGCAGTAATTCACTTCTGTTACTTTTGAGCAGGAATCTTTCCCGCATGTTTGTGATTGAGGATATATGAGGCGCGCGAACTTCCCGTTCAAAGCTAAGGTAATTCTTGAGTATGACGTTAGGCATTTCATGAAATATGCTTTAAATTAACTGATGTTAGAATTGGTTCGAGTATACTAAAGAGTAGACTTCTGTTCTTTCCCTTATCTGTTCATCGGTATGAATTGATGAATTTTATATGACACGCTCACATGGGGGTATGTATATTTAAAATTCGTAATTGACTTTACAATGGAAATGTGATGTTTTCTAACTAATGTAGCCCCGAAGATGGTGTTCTGCACCAAAATGCATTGGCAAAATAACTTATACTGTTTATTGGGGATTTGCTGATTCACCTGAAATAATTGTGTGATTAAAACACAAACTATTTACAATATATTTTGAAACATTGATTATTGGAAAATTGAACTTAGAGGATTGAGACTTAATTGCTCTGAGCAGAATGCCTAATTAAAATATGAACACAAGCTATAAACTTTTGCAACTATAAAACAAAGAAATGTAGCTCCAATTGAGGAGCAATGGGGAGCACATGGTTTTACAAAGTGAATCCCACTTTGTTTCTCTTTGGTGTTAGTATTTTGTTATAGCCCTGGTGTCGTTGGGCTATTTTCAACCTGGTGGCTCCACATTCAAGCAGTAAGATACCTTTAAATGACTCAACACGCCATCTGATCAAGAGATTGAACGCACAGTAGTGCCCACCTCTCTGCCTTTTTTTCTATTGTAAACCATCCGACTATCACACCATTTACTTTCACAGGATTGGCATTTGTTGTATTAAAGGCATTCATCATATCAGACAGGTAGAGATTGAAGAGGATTGCAGCTATCATGCACCCTTGTTTCACCCCACGACAAATAACCATATTTTTCGATAACCTTCCAGCAGCGTTGAGTCTTATTCGTACCGAGGTATCTGTATGGAGCAACATCAACATCCGCTTTTGGCAAGTTTTTGCCACAATTTGGTACGGAGGATGGTATCGAATGCGGCGGAGAAATCAATATAGGCGCAATATACGTCTAAATGCTGTTTAGCCCAAGCACGCTCAATTGCTGATGTTAATATCAAAAGGTTATGCATGGTACTGGATTTATCACAAAAACTTATTTGATTTGATGGTAAGATGTTAGAAGCGGCAATCCATACATTCATCTCTTGAAGCAAAACGTTAGTGAAAATCTTGGAGGAAACATCAAGCATTGCTAGCATTCTAAAATTTGCTGGGTTATCCCAAGAACCTTTTTTGTGGACCATTAGAATATGGCTTGTTTGCCACGATGGGGGGAATTGCACCCACCCTACCAACATGTTTAAATAGCAGCAAAAGTGCCACACCCCATAGAGCTGGCTGTTTTTTAATCACAAGGTTACAGACACCATCAGGGCCTGCTGCCCGGATATTTTTCAATTTGTCTATGATCCTAACAATATCTGATAAAGATGCATTGCAGTCCCACGTGGCATCTGGCAAAGGGTGAGTGTTAATGAGCAGTTCAGTTTTACCCAACGTTTCTTTAATATATAGAGCCCATGTATCCTCAGATATGCAATTAATGGACAAGTCACATTTTTTGTGTTTTCTAAGGAGATGCCAGACGTCTTGGTTGTTATTTGACAAAGCCATCACTGCTATTTTTTTCCATAAATGTATTTCATTTTCGCTTTTGTGTTACTTTACCCATTTTTTGTAATCCATTTTAAGTGATTTAATGAGACATGCAACAGCTTGAACAGATAGAGGAGGATCAATATTCTTCACTGCCATACTAATTGCACGACTGAGGTGCTTTTTTGCTTCTCTAATTTTATTGTCATTACCCACCCTACGATGTGACATTATATTAGTCCGTTCACCGGCAGATTTATAGTTCCTACGTTCACACACATGTTAACAAATATTCTGCATAAGCAGACAAAATTGGAACAAGATTTGACTCATAGGCATTAGGCCAAAGGCCCCTTCCTTGGTAAACTCAGGTAACAGAGCAGATACAACATGAGTCACATTCTCAAGATTTCAACAGTGCCAGGCAATTCTTTTTTTACCTCTGTTCACATGGATCATCCCATTTTCAATATGATCAGTGTCAACATCACATTTACCCGGAAATGCATACAAAAGGCAGAGTGGGAGGTGATCACTTTCTTCGCGTTCCACTATACCCATATCCCTTATAGAGTGGAGGTCCAAATTGTTAGTAAAAATATAATCAAGAGTAGCAGCCGATCTTCCTTCAACTCTGGTATATTTCATCATAGCATCTCCTTGGTGTAACTCCATTTAGTTTTACTAAACCATGGCTATTGGTGAGATTTGCCCATTTATGACCTTGCCTTTTAGATTCATGGACTGTTGCTGATCTCATCAACCTGTCGTTCACCTCTTGGTAATACTAAGGTCACTGATTTTTGCACGCCACGCCTAGTAGCCAGGTTGGGTGGTGGTGACTGTTCATCTTTAATGCGGCATCCACAGTGCGCACAATTTCTATTGTGTGGGCCATATTAGGGGGATCGTATACATTGATAACTATTATGACTTCCAATAGCAAAGTTAGTTTTGCAACTAATACATATTGGGTGGACAGGGGGAGCTTTTCAATCTTCCAAGGAGAAAATGTTGTGCACGCCAAAACCTCCAAAACCGTGTTTTCAACACACAAAAAGATGATTGCACAACCTGCCACCCATGGTGCATGTTTGGTGGAATAGAGCACACGCTGCAAAAAAAGTGCCAGTGGGCTCCATGACAATCAAACTTAGAGTGCAGAGGGAGCAGCAGCACTTTGCAAGTGAAACTCCAAAATTTGCCTAAAATGACATTTACTTTGCTGCTAAAAATCCAAAATGCCTGTAATTAACACTTCTAAACACTCAAAATCTGGCTGGGCGCTAAAATGTATTTAACCTAAGGAAGCGTTGTAAATGTACAAAGTCCTGAAAGGTTAAAAGCAAAACATTTTCCAGCCAAACTGGATTACCTGTGAATGACACTTCCTGTCAAAAATCTGAGTGCAGTACACTGGGCTCTCCTGAATAGACTTTAAAGTTATCTAAACTAAAAGCCTGCCAGATTAGCAAATATAAAAGGATTGTTGATGAAAGAAGCACAAATCTCAGTTATTCTTGATTCCACAGGTTTATATCTAAGAATGTAATTTACCTATGTCATCTGATGCACAAGTTTGTTTTCTGCTGGATTTTAATTCAAGAAACTAAGAATAAATGTGCCTGGCTGGGCCTGCCAGAAAATGAAAAACAGGTTTTTCCACCCAAGAGGAGGGCCTTCCTCTCAGCAGATACTCACAGCCATATGATAATTGTGGGGTGGGACAGACTTGTGTCTGCAGCCAGAGACTGAACAATGACAGATTCACCAGGCCAGGAAATGGATGTGTGAAGAGGTCGAAAACCTGGCTTGCAGAAGGTTCCCAAAGGTGGGGGCTACTCCTTGAACTCCAGAGACAGACAAAAGGATGACCATTTGCTGCTAAGAATATATAATGAACATTTCTTTAGAGACTTATAACTTGCTATCAGACATGGTGAAAAATAAAAAAAGGCAGATTTGTTAGTCTAATTTGTGGCGCTACATTTCAAGATGTGATGGAGCTGTGTAGCATATTCGGAACAGGAATGTCCATATATATGGTTTTATGGGAACTGTATTTATGCTAGAATTGTTAAACTTTGCACCACAATACCTATGGTAAACATACATAATTGTGGACATTTTGAGACAATTTGGAAAATGGTTTCATGGTGAAATGGCAACATGCTGCAAAGAAGTTCAAACAAGATCTCACAGCTGTGGGATTTTGATGAACAGATACTATATAACATATATAGAATCCTTGTGTGTGATTTCTGTAGAGGTTACACATGTATAAATATGTATTTAGGACAAAATTCGATTTTCATACTAGTGGCTAGGGGAGGTTTCTAAGGATGTTAAAGCCAAACCATAAATGTGACATCATCTGTCTTGGATCAAATCACTTGTGTGCAAGGCGGAGATGAGACTCTGATCCAATCCCATTCCACAGGGATGAGTTTAGTTAAGCCGGCCCACACACCCTTTTTTGTGATGTCAGTTGAAAGGATAAATAGAGACAGCTGACAACACATAGCGACTCACTCTTCTGATTCCAGCGAAGCACTCTGATCCAGCATTCGACATCCAGCCTTTTCCATCCTTCCAGATCCAGATGCCAAGGACCAGGCCAAGCAGTAGCTGAACCATTTTCAGCAAGGCCTTAATCCTCAAACTAATTCTTACAACCCAGTGAAGCGCTGTGGTGTGAGAAAGCATCCTGAAACTAGCATCCTGAAACGAACTGCCTTGCTACCATAATGCTTGCCTCAGGAACTCACCACCCCGCTGATTTGAAATACCCAGAAACAAGAAGGGCAGATCCTGTGCAGTTCTGGTAACCGGCCTAGCTAATCCAGCCCTGCGCCTCATGTGCTTTCTTTCCTTGATAGACCCAATCCATTGACCAGAACCGTGACTGTCCAAAATCTTAAATCCCAGTGGATTGTGCGTATTAATAGGACGCTAGAGAACTATTGTATATTTTGCATTATCTTGTTCCTCTCTAATCTCTGAATTATCCCTACTTTCATTACCAGTAACAGTGTCAAAATCTTTAGGGCTATCTTATTCTGTCTAGTTGCTAAAGCGCCATTTTCATAGTCATCTTTATTTGTGTAACTCTGATCCATAAATCCCACTTTGAGTCTTTGGACTGGTGCCGCCGGGGAAGTAGATGGGGATCTGTTACTGAAGTCATGAATCAGTCTCAGAGCTTACTTTGTCCCGACTTGGTTGCCTAACCTGAACGCTCTAGCCTTGAATGAAAGCATAAGCCATATTTTCTGATTCCAAACTGAAGTCCTTGTCCAAAGTCGTGTCTTTATTACACCTCTCACTAAAACCTCCATAACTCCCTCAGTTTTTAAGATAGAAACAAAATTTCAACTCCAACTTGTACCTAACGTCATTAGTGCAATTGACCCATTATATCAAAAATCGCATAAGTAAAAGTTTGCTGAAAATGAATTTTTAGCAAAAGTTTTACACATGTGAATAGCTTTAAATTATTTCCCACTTTGACTTTGAGATTCCAATTGTTTTCTTTTAGTTAAATCATTGCTTTTGCTTGCCTGCATCTGTTCAAAGCGGCTCCCATAGGAATTTATAATAATTTAAGCATTTTTTTAGCATATTTTGTGTTTTTGCTGAGCCATTGTCAAAGCCATTCTGACAGTTGAATAGTCAAAACCTTTTTTCTCTTGTGTTTAAGGGGGGAAGGTGGGAGTGATATTCTGTTTGGTCTCCATTATTCCTGAATACCTGCTTTCTCCTCACATCCATTTAAATGGCCTATTGGTGGGTTGAGGGGTGCTGCAAGGGGAACCCCAACCATAGTGCTATCTGTTTAAAACCAACTCAGAAGTATTCTTTTCTTTTCTGCATTCTGTTTGTGCTCATTACTTGATTCCCAGTACATTAAAATATTATCCATTGTTCTTGTCACCCCTTGGTGATTGTTGTTACCAATTAAAAATATATTGTGATTTTAAATTCTAAATAAATAAACAAATAATTACCTTTACAACTAGCCTGATTCCTGGTTCAATGTAACCTGGGGGTATTGTGAGAAGGGTGGCATGATATGGGTGGTATATCATTCAGAATATTGAATTTATAGATACAAATAAATAAGGGGTCATTTGCGCACTACATGCTGGGTTAGGCTTGGGTGTGTGCCTGATTGAAATCACTTAAAGCTTGGGGGCTAATGTCCGGGATCCTGAATTTGACATACCACTCGTGACAGTCTAACACAGCTTACTGGCCGGCAGGGTACAAATACCTGGTTGGGTTGGCATACTGTGCTACACTGTACAAGCATCCCTCAAAAGAAATAATCAAAAGAATTGGGCCTGTTTGCAAAGGTAAATTGACCTTGAGATATGTCAGAAGGAAATTAATATTTCTGGAATGGCAACCCCAGTGGAAATTAATATTGCTAGGGAACCCTTCCTGCACAAACTGTCAGGGGTGAGTGGCCAGAACAGGATGAACAGGCATGGTTGCAGGAAATAAAACAACAAGTCACTGCAATCAAACTTGAAATCTGGCAGGACAAGGGTCCATTACAACAAGCACTTAGCGAGCTGTACATGGGCCCAAAAATAAAAGAGGAGCAGTGTAAGATTGCCAAAATAGCAGCCTACCTGTACCTCCACATTGAAATCATACCGGAAAAATATGAAGACAATATAGATTTGACAAAGAGGCAAGGGGAAGCACTGCAGAAAGTCCAGATCAATCTGGACTCTGCAGAGCAAAGGTTCCAGGATAGCCAAGAATCTGAAACAGCAGTATACCACCAAACTAAAATAAGATCTGGCTATCTCACTGCAAAAGAATGCAGAGCAAGATACCCAGGTACAGACACTGCAAAAAGAGTGTCAGGAAAGGTTTGACTCTTTACAACAGAGTCAACAAAAGCTGGAGCAGCAATTAACTTTTAACAGAGTCTGTGCAGAACATTTAGTTGTCCTACAAGACCGCATAGACAAATTAAAAGAGGAAAACAATAAATTAATTATTAAAGACATCCACTCTCAAGAGGAATTTGATGAGGAGCGCCAGAAGTCTACTGCATTTAAAAAACAGAGGGATGACCTGGCTGAGCAGAGGGGCACTCTAACTCAGGAAAGGGACGGCTTAGGCCAGGATGTCAGCCAAATAAAAACTAAGTTGGAGGAAAGAAAGCTGGCCCTTCACGAGTTGAGTGAAATCAAAATGGATTATGAAAAGCTCCTAGAACACACCAGGTGGGTGGAGGATGCTCTGGCCAAGAACAATCAGACCAATAAGGACCAAACTCAGGAGGTAAGTCTCCTGCAGCAAAAATTGGCCCAGTATTTCCAATCTAGGCAGGAAGCACAGCGAGAAAATGAGGCTCTCTGTGAAAAGAATGAAAGGCTCCACAAGCAGATAGCTATGCAGGAACAAATCATGGGACCAGTAAGGCCTTAATAGAGGAGCAAAAGGGTCAGATTTTTGCATGGTATCAGGGAGTAAGGGCTGAAAGTGATGAGGTAAAATGGAAAAGAAAAACCCTGAGCATAACCTCAGGACCCCTGTCATCAGGGACTTTAATCCCTTCAGTTCCATGGACTCTGCCACCCTCATATCCTGTGGCTCATATGAACCAAGGGCCACAGGGATGTTAGACTTCAGCACCATGGGAAATAAGGGACTGACAGATCAGCATCTCCCAGAAATGGATGGCGGGCATCACTGTACCGATTCCCAAATGTGAGGGCTAGCCTCTCTGATCAGGAAGACTCCAGTGAGGGGAGAATCAGGGAATTGGGTCCTCAAAAATATTGCCTACCAAGCCGTCTCTCGGTCAAATTTGGTGGGGACCTTCATGAAACTAGACCCAACAAGAGTATCTTAAAAACCTCTTCCCAGCTAGGGAAGTGGGGGTGGTGGGGTACTCAGCTTCTTCTGAGCGGCACAGGTCTCAAGAGATTAGGCCCCCACATTCTGCAAGCCATTCCCAAGATCGCAGGATCAGGGACAGCCTAGAGGATCAGATAGCCACCTCCAGTAGCAGTGCCTCTGATTCAGAGGATGAGTGGACAAGGGTGACCAAAACTAAAAAGGCCAACAAAATTAAATGGGCCCTACTGAAAGTTCCCTGAAACAAATCAAGGCCATTAGGAGCGTCATAACTCCCTATCATAAAAATCCCAAATATTCAGTGTGGGAGCACCTTGAGTTGTATGAGCAAATGATGGATACTTTCCACCTGAAGGATAGCCAAAGTTGCATTTAATATGTCAAGTGGACATTTTCCCCTGAATACTCCAGCTTCTTTGCGGGGCTGTAGGATCAGAACCACTCAAAATGGTCCACCTATAGGGCGGCCATCTTAAAGCATTTCTCTATACATAGAAACCCTCAGGAGGCCCACAAGGCTGCCTACAATCTGAAATGCAGGGAAGACCAGGCCCCATAAGAATTTGTACAAGAGTTGAAACGTGCCTTTCCGCATACCACCAGGAGGGTGCGCACAGACAGTAGGGAGTTCATCAATACCTTCTTTCACGCACTCCCTAAATACATAATGACCCAGTTGGTGAGGGACTTTCATGAGAAGAGATCACCAGACTGGGTCATTGAACAGGCAACTCACATTTATGAAGTGCAGAAACGGATAGAAAATAAAAGTACCAATAAAAACCCCAAACCAACCAACACACCTGCCGCTGCTAAGGTGCCGGAGGTGAAGGTTACCCCCATTTTAGATCTGGAGATGGGGGGCCTAAAACATTCATGTGCAAAATCCTCCTAACCAAAGACCCAGAAGGCCCTCGGGCCAATCCCAAACAGGTCATCAGGGAGGTAACCCCACAAATGGGACCCCTCACTCCCCTGACTTATCAACCCCCGTTACAAGGGCTGCAGACCGATCCTGGGCTATGTGTGGACTCCCCCAGCCCAAGAGGGGGGATCCAACCAGGCAGCTGCCAACCCAGGAAACCTCCCTCCTAACTTCCCCCAGGAGGGCAGTAATCCCCCAAATGCTGGGTTGAGTATCTTTCCCCGGTACCCGCCAAACATCGAACCCCCAAAACAACACTTCTTTCTTTCCCCACTTTCCTGAGCCCAGACAGCCCAATCCAGGAGAGGGGAGTCCAAGGGTGGAGGGGTACCAAAACTTTTCCAACCAAGGGTTTTATGGGAGGAGGGATACTTACCCTTCCCGTGATCAACCTAGGATGGACCAAAAACCACCATACCAGCCAGAGCGGGTGTCCCAATTGGAGCGCCAGGTCCAGAACTTGGCACAGGATCTGGGTCACATGTTGAGGGCTCAGCAGAACCCTCAGATGAACATGGCGGCCTAGAACCCCTCAAATCAAGGGTCTGGTACTCCAGAGCAATGACGGGGCGAGAACCCCGACAACCAAACGGTTCCCAGGGAGGAGGCACATGGAGAAGGGGGGTGTAAAGCCTTAGACGAAGCTTCCTTCCCCACTTGTGAAAAGCCCCTGGAAACCCAGGAACAGGAACCACAATCTCCTGCCCCCTGAAAATCTGCAACCTAAGGAACAGAGGGCGGGTAGGAGAAATAAAGGGCCTAAAAAGACCCATTTTGTGGAGGAGGTTAGAATCTTCCAATTTGAAGGAGAGGGGTCCTCAGAGGATTCTGGGAAAAGGATCTTCTCCTTCAGAGATGGGGGAGCTCCTCCCAAAGAAAAATGGGTCCCAAGAGATCCTGATCCAGACTGGGTAGATGTGGGGACTGAGTTAAAACCGCCCAGCATTGAACCCCAGAATGATCAACCAGAAAATCGCCTTGCCCAAACCAATTCTGGTGACTGCCTCCAAAAAGAGGTGGGGCATCCCAGAATCAGAACCAGGGGAGTCCAAAACTCCCCCATTATCCACCTTGTCACCTTTTTCTTACAGGTTCCCAAAATCTCAAACAAAATCCTGCCCAAACTACCCCTCTGTCAGAATCCAGAGCAAAGAAATTAACCCACCAATTGGCCCAAAATGTTTATTATCTTTGCCCACTTGTAGAAAAGGGGGAAGATTTTATGCCCCAGTTCAAACACAGGGGCAATGTACATTTTTGGCACTGGTGGACACTGGATCCCAAGCCACCCTTCTGTCAAAAGGGGCCTTTGATCAGCTGAATTCAGGGAGGCAGAGAAATGCCAGATCCCTTTCACCCCTCTTCCTGGACAACTTAGAACTTCAATGGGAATGAAGTTCCTGTCAAGGGGACTGCAGATTTAGACATTAAAATTGGGCGACACAAGGTGAAACACCCGGTCATAGTTGTGACTGCAGAGGGTACACCATGTTTTCTAGAGAATGACATTCTGTGTAGATTGTCACCCCTCATAGATTGTGTAAACAAGGTCCTCTGGACCCAGACTAACCGACCAATAAAACATAGTGTCAACTGTGTTAGTTTAAATGGCACATGCCACATGGTTGAACAAAAACCTGACCAAATTAAATTCCATTTCCAAAACCACCAAATCCCTGACGTGACAGTAATTGCAGTAGGACAACAAACTGGTGATGGGAAGTCCTCTCTATTTCTGAAAATAAACCTTCCTTCCAGTCTCAAGTGGAATTCCACATTGGAAGGGAATACTCTGAAATTCTATAAAAATTCACAGTCAGAAAATCCCACTGCTATAGTCCAAAATGATGAGAAATCAGCACAAAGCTTGGCTGACATCCAGAAAATTGGAGAACAGTTGTTCATCCCCATTCAGTTAAATGGGGGGGACTCTGTTCTCACCGGAGTGTGCGTGAACAATTGTAAGAGCTTCATTAGCGAGGCCATGTTCCGTAAACTCCCAAAAGATCCAGCCATTCCCACATTTAAACTGATAGCCAAATGGGAAATGGACATGGAAACACCCAATTCCAAATATCTCTTGCATAGCATGTATATGCTCAGAATTTCCATAGACAACAAGAGCATAGTCCATAATTGTTGGGTCGTGCGAGATGTCCCTGATGCATTTTATTTAGGCAGTGACATTCTCAATTGCTTTGCCATTAGTGTGGAACTAATAAACTTCAAAGCCTGGTCCAGATTATCGGGTAATCCCATGGACTTTGATGACCCAGAGAAAGCATTTCGGTCAGCTCAATTGCTGCCATTTCAGTTGAAATTCAGATTGGAGAGGAAGTCACCATCCCAGAATGGACCAGACAATTCGCACTTTAAGTAAAAATTAAAAGAGGACAGAAACTGCAAAATCCTGACGCATAGGTTCACCTCAATGCCCTTTTCCAACAGCAAGAGTTGGGGTTAGACCAAACACCACTAGTCAATACATAACATGACACCATTCCAATAGGGTGGGTAACAGTGACCTTAGGAGTATCACTCTGGGTGCAGGCACCATTATTTTAATGGCAGTTGATGACCGACATTTTTCCATAGATTTAGGTAATGAACTGGTAGGAACAATCCCCAATGACTGTTTTGACAGTGATAGTGACAATGACACAACACCAGACAGGATCTTCACCCGGCATGGGGGGAATTTTCTGGTGTACTCTTCCTGCCCTTATGGTAAGGAAGAGGTGATCTTTCAAGTCCACCAGGAATGCCTTCCCTACCTGAAGCCATCAGTCCAAGTCTGTTCTTTAACCAGGGACTTCTCCACCGAGCTGGAGGAGCCCGCTGAGATAGGCAAACCAGAAGTCTTTCTGGGCTTCAGGCAGATGGCTGAAGAGAGAGTCAACCTAGCTGATGCCTGTGAGACTCTGGAGCAGAAGCAAAAATTGAAACAAGTTTTCTTAGATTTTCAAGATCTCTTTGCAGTGGATTTATATGACTGTGGTCGCACTGAAATCGACACAACAACAATTCCCACGACCCTGGCATGACTCCAGTGTTTGTGAAGCAATATCACTTGCCCCTCGCATCAATGGAGTCCCTTACAGAAATAGTTAAGAACCATGAGTCCCGTGGGATAATTTGTCCAGTCCACAGCACCTTCAATAATCCGGTGCTGGGGATTTTGAAACCAAACGGCCAATGGAGACTCTGCGCTGACCTAAGGGAGCTCAACAAATGGGTCCATACTTCCCGATGGCCTCTTCCCTACATTGACCAAGGGCTGGCCCAGATCCAGGGGTCAAAGGTATACACTGCCATTGACCTGACCAATGGGTACTGGACTGTACCTGTCAGTAGGGAGGACCGATACAAGCTGGCCTTTGCCTTCGTTGGGCAGCAGTACGCTTGGACCCGGACTCCCTCCAGATACATCAAATCTGGCATTGAATTTAATAATTTCCTGCATAAAACCATGCCCGACTTGGGTGAAAGGGGTAACCTGGCCTATGTAGATGATGTTCTAATCAAAAGCTCAACTGTGGAGGAAAACATTGTAGAGATCCGTTATGTTCTGACACAGTTGAGGGCTGCCGGAGCAAAACACTTTTTCCCAAAAGGCACAGTGGTGCAAGACCTTTGTTAATTTCTTGGAGCATGAGATAACTCATGAGGGTCTCTGTCCCCAGGAAAAGAAAGTATGAGCACTCCAGAAACTAAAAGACCCCACAACTCTGTAGGAGCTAAGGAGCCTCCTTGGACTGACTAATTACAGCAGAAAGTTCATTGAGGACTATGCAGAGATCACAAGACCCCTGATCCATCTGTTGAAAGGGGGGTCAATTGGGAGTGGTGTCCAGAACAAGCTGAGGCAGTAAGACAACTCAAAAGAAGCCTCTCACAAGCGCCTCGCCTAGCTTACCCTGTCAAAAACAAAGAGTTCTTCTTGGAGACAGGATTCTCAAATACATGCTTGACTGCAGTACTATACCAAAAGCATGACAAGGTCAATAAAGTAATCTCCTATGCGAGTAAGACTTTATCCTCTGTGGAGGAAAAATTCAATGATTGTGAGAAGGTACTCCTGGCAACGGTGTTGGCATGGAAGAATTACAGCCCATTTATCCAGGGGGAACACATCGTAGTGGAGACTCCACACAAGCCTCTGCAATATCTCCAAAGTGACAGAATCTGGGCCGGAAATGTGAGTAATTCCAGAATTACTTCCTGGATTCTGTCAATGCAAGGCTTTCCTGTGGAGGCTAGATACGGCTTAAACAAGAAGAGTCCCCTGGCACAAGGTCTGGCTGACTTGCATGATTGTGCCAGAGAAAATTGTCTTGAGGACGAAAGACTTAAAATCAAGGACAACATGGAGGCATAGCTTAATTCCCCACACAAAGTCTATGAAGAACACCAGTGTGAGGGAATGCCCACTGTCTATGTGGATGGGTGCTCCTACCATGTTGATAACAACAGGGAAAAGGAACTTGTGGCTAATGTGGGGAATGCATGGATGAATGATGCCCCAGAACCCTCAGCTGGGTATAAAATCGCTCCCCGTAGTAGTCAAGTGGCAGAGCTGGTGGCTGTGTATCAAGCCATCCTCACTGCTGTCCAACACCAACTCCACGAACTAGTCATAATCACTGATTCAGATTATGTACGGAACAGGTTTGTGGAGCACCTGGTTAACTGGAAAACCAGAGGCATGCTATGTGCTAATAATGAACCATTAAAACATGGATGATCATCTACTAGAAACAGATCAAGGGTCATTCTAAAGTAGAGGGATCAGACAAAACTGGAAATGACCTAGCTGATCAGCTTGTCAAAACCAGAGCCATTCAAGGGGTCTACTTGAGATCAAGTCCCTGTTGGGGAAAATCCAGGTCACTGCTATCACTAGGTCCCAGACAAATGCTCACAATGAACTCTCAACTGCTCAATGGAGTAAGGAGACCCCAAATGCTGATTTGAAAATGGCTCAAAAAGGTGTCCAATCATTGGTAAACTTTATCACCACATTTATGACCCTGAGAACTTTCCCCTGACAAATACCGACTGCATTGGGAAAGAGGACCTCAGAGTGTTGATGAAATGTCCAAAAATGTTCCAAATCCAAGATGGTTTGTTGGTGAGGAGATCCATATCTGGCCATGAACAGTGGGTGGTCCCCACCTCATTCTGAATTTTCAAATTACATGCATATCCAACTGGGACATTCCATATAATGTTTGAATTTTTTGATTTGAGTGCCAAATAAAGTTTTCTTCACACCAATCAATTTATTTTTCAAAAGTTTGTCTTTTTATTCCATACACAAGTTGTTTCTCTCTATTCCATACACAAATTCTTTCTCTCTACACGTGTTTCACCCCTCTTCATTTCACAAGGGATCATCAGGAGAGATTATTTTGCAATTTCATTTACTATGCACTTGTTTTGCCAAGATTCAATCTTTCAGTTTGTCATAAATTGCATTCTCTGTGGGCACACCTATGAGTTTCCTTTGGGTAAATGCCCTTCTATTCTGGAAGCAATCCGTTTGTCCCTTCCTTGCTCCTTATTCCGGCGCGCCTCATTCTGAAGCCTGATGCTAAGTCAAGCCCATGATGTGGCCAGAGCCGGTCATCGGGGGTTAATACAACATTAGAAATCTTACGAGAGGCTGCATACTATCCACACATGGGGCAGGACCTCGACCAATACTTGAAGGGGTGTCTTGTGTGTGCACAATTTCATTAAACATCACTCACACACAGTGCTCCCCTCCAAAAGAGGGGGATGACACTGCCTTGGTTAGATTTGCAAGTCGACTTTATCGGGCCTGTGATTCACTCCTTTAGGGGGAACAAGTACATGTTGACCGTAAAATGCTTGTTTACTAAATCGGTGGAATGACTCCCGGCCCCAAATTGCAAGGCAGAAACAGCAGCTGCCCTGGTGATCAATCTTCTCACATTTTGGACTACCCCAAAGGATTGAGTCGGACCGAGGTAGCCACTTCACTAGTGAAGTGATGACAAAGATGTGGGAGATACTTGGGGTAAAAAGGAAACTACACATTGCTTACCTGAAGTCCTCTAGTGGTGGATTTGAGAGGTACAATAAAACAATTGTGAGCATATTAAAAAAGCTTGTGGCAGATTCTGGGCCAAGTTGGGACATTTGATTACCCCGTGCCCTGATGGCCATCAGATCTACCCCTTCTTCTGCAACACAAATGTCTCCATTTGAGTTGATGACTGGACGAAGGATGGTGCTACCCCAGCATCTGCTCTACAGTTTTTGAGATAGAAACGAAATTTCAACTCCCAAAATTTCCTAACATCATTAGCTACATCTCAACTCAAAATCGCATCAAGAAACAGTGCGATTGACCCGCTATATCAAAAATCGAATAAGTGAAAGTTTGCTGCAAATTTACTTTTAGCAAAAGTTTTACACGTGTGAATAGCTTTAAATTATTTCCCACTTTGACTTTGAGATTCCAATTGTTTTCTTTTAGTTAAATCATTGCTTTTGCTTGCCTGCATCTGTTCAAAGTGGCTCCCCTAGGAATTTATAATAATTTAAGCATTTTTGAGCATATTTTCTGTTTTTGCTCAGCCAATTTCAAAGCCATCCTGACAGTTGAAAAGTCAAATCCGTTTTTCTCTTGTGTTTAAGGGGAGGGGAAGGAGGGAGTGATATTTTGTTTGGTCCACATTATTCCTGAATACCTGCTCTCTCCTCACATCCATTTAAATTGCCTATTGGTGGGTTGAGAGGTGTTGCAAGGACAACCCCTAACCATAGTGCTGTCTGTTCCAAACCAACTCAGAAGTATTCTTTTCTTTGCTGCATTCTGTTTGTGCTCATTACTTGATTCCAAGTGCATTAAAGATATTATTAATTGTTCTTGTCACCCCTTGGTGATTGTTGTTACCTATTAAAAATATATTGTGATTTTAAATTCTAAATAAATAAACACATAATTACCTTTACAACTAGCCTGATTCCTGGTTCAGTGTAACCTGGGGGTATTGTGAGAAGGATGTGATATGAGTGGTATATCATCCAGAGTATTGCACTTATAGATTCAAATAAATAAGGGTTTCATTTGCACACTACATGCTGGGCGAGACTTGGGTGTGTGCCTGATTGAAATCACTTACAAAACACACTTTATGAAACCGGCAGTGAGAAGCCAACATTGGGCAAATATCTATGTTTTGGTTAAAGAGAGGAAAACTGCCTACAAGTTCTAGCAGAAAAGCATACCAGGCCAACTAAAGCAATTGAAAGAGACTGTACATCAAGTGATTGAAAGATTACCCAAAAGTCTTGGCAGCAGAGTATACCAAGCACGCTGAAGTGCTGAAACCCTGGCAGGAGAGTACACCAGGAAAACGTAAGGGTTTGAAAGACTGTATCCAAGACCTGGCGAGAAAGTACACCAGGCAAGGTGAAAAGGTGTGTGATGAATAACAGTGAAAGGAAATCTCAAGGAGGGCCCATGCCCTTTGAGATTGCAAGGTATTTTCTAAAGTGAAGGGAAAACCTGGCAGGGGAGTATACAGGTGACCTGCGAGTCCAAGCCCTACACCCAAACTTCAAGTGGTAGAAATGAAACCCAAGGAGAAGTTATACCTTTAGAATTGAGACTTGTTTTGCATAGAAGGAGAAATCTAGGCAAGGGAGTCGCTCCCTGGAACTGTGAATGCACCGGGTCGAGGAAGATACCCTCTTGGGCTAAAAGGAACTTGATTATTCTATTTGGACTTCTTGTTTTATTTAATTGGAGAGAAACCTGAGAAGGCAAATCATTCCCTAGAAATGCACATAATGTTCACAGAAAACTGTAGTATTTACCATTCTGACAGAAGCTGCCTGATCTGTATGGGACATGCCTGATCATTGTATGGTGGGTAGCATTGGAACACTTGGAACTCAAGTGTTGATAAAGTTCTAGAAGGAAGCTCTGCAATTGAAACATAACTGTCCAGCTCCCGAGGTTATAAGTTGTCTTCCTCCTCCATTCCTATATACTTATATCACTATATTATTATTATTGTATCATTTGATCCAATAAATATATTTAACCACATAACTGCTTCCCGCATTCATATTACGTACCGCGGCCTACTTCAAGTGGCGACGAGGATGGGATTCGGTGAGCTTACGCAGCATCGAGATGCACGGAGCTGCTCCGCTCATGCCCGAGCGTAGAAGCAGCCCCGTCTCAACGCTCCTGAAGGTAACGCTTGGCAGCTCCAGTGCGACACATGAAGATTGTGATGTTCGGTGATACGATCACTGAGTCGCTGCAGTGTTGAGTGTAACGTACTCTGTTTACATTGACTGCGGAGTTCGTGCATGCGCACAACGCGCGTATACAGGAAAATCTCCTTAAAGGTGCAGTACACGGTGTTTCGTTTCCAACGTAATGTCACAAGTTATGCATTTCAACAGTGCTGAATAGGCATTGTCACAGGAAGCGGACAGTCCTGTTGTGTTACAGTGCAAATTCAAGGAACAATGGTATCAGTAATATATGAGTGATCACTCTTCTGCTGACAAATATTACACTCATCTATTAATATCAGAAGGTGCATCGGGAACAAAATTTCAATTGAAAATATGCTTGCATAATGGCAGGGATTGTATAGGAAGTTACCACATACAAAAAAAAACAACTTAAATTGGTACGAGTGAAATCTAAGGAGCAACAATATACATACAATCTTGTGGTTCACATAACATAAACTGTAATGGCATTCAGCAGTGTGCCTCCACCTGTTTTTTTTATGCCCAGCACTGACAAACCAACCTTGCCTTGGAAAAGATGGATAAAATCTTTTGAACATTATGCTGGGGTCATATGTGGTCCGAATTGCAGTGCAGAAAAAAGGAAATCATTACTCTTGCACTGTTTGGGTCCTGTTGGCCAAGAAAAATATGAAACACTTCCAGAATTACCAGAAGATGAGAGTGTGGACCTAAATGAATACCAGTTAGCTGTAAAGAAAATTGATAAACATTTTGAAAAAAAAGTGAGCATAATTCTAGAGCGTTATAAGTTTGGCAAACGCACACCGGAGGAGGGAGAGAGTGTGGAAAAGTTTGTCACTGCATTAAGGAAATTAGCAAAGTCATGCAATTTCAATGAGCAATTGGACGAGAGACTCAGAGACCAATTTATGTTGGAGTGTCGCAGTAGCAAAGTAAGGGAAAGATTGTGGTCAGAAAGTGATCCTTCCCTGGACACTGTTCTTAGAGTAGCCAAAGAAGTAGAGCACACTGAGGAGTGTGTTAAAGAATTGGAGAAAAAGATGAAACAAGTAAAAATAGGAAGCAGTAGTAGTAAAATGCATGACGCACGTGACGAGGAGTCGATTTCAATGATCAATAATGACACCACTAAGAGGAGATCTGTCATTAAACAATATAATTCAATGAGAGCGGATAGAAGATCAAGCAAAAATGGTCAGAAGGGTCCATCATATGAAGTTTCTAAAAAAAAACATACAGAGAATCAATTAAGGAAAGTGGAGAAAAAGCGTCAAGGAAAATGTTACAGATGTGGCAATGTGAATCATTGGGCTGATGACCCAGACTGTCCAGCTTTAAAAATCATTTGTAACAAGTGCAAAGGAAAAGGTCACTTCTCTAAATGTTGCAGATTTCGCGACAATGCCATGAATTGGATAGGGGATAATTCTGATAGTGATCGCAGTGAAATGGAAATTCAAGATGATTGTGTATGCACTATAACTGACGATGATGATGAAGAAGTGTTGGAAAGTCCCAGGGCAATGGTGTCGATTGATGGCAATGAAGTATGTATGATGATTGATACGGGTGCAAAATATACGCTCCTGCCTAAGCAATTGTGGAACAGGAATAAACATGAATATTTGCATGAGACAGATATTAACCCAAGGGCATATGGAGGTGTGAGAATTAATGTCATTGGTTGGCATTGGGGAAGGTTGAAATTTAAAAACAGAAGTGCAAAAGGAAAAATATATATTACAAGCGAAGGGAAGACTGCTCTACTCAGCTGGACTCACCAGAGTAAATTACGAGTGAAAGTGGACTCAACCAGTGAGGAGTCAGTCTTAGCTATAAGCAGTGGAAGTACTGAATTGAGTAATGGTGGTGATATTATACGTAAGGCTGGGTTGCTAAAGGTTTTCCGAGATAATATAGGATGTCTTAAAGGCTATACTCATCAAATATTGCTAAAGCCAAATAAAAAACCCATAGCTCAAAGATTGAGAAGTATTCCTTTAGCATTACGAGAAGAAGTCAGCAAGGAAATAAAGAAGCTAGAAGAAGATGGAATTATAGAAAGTATTGATGCCAGTGAGTGGGTTTCCCCACTGGTGGTAATAAGAAAAAAGTCAGGAAAACTTAGGATTTGTGTTGATTTACGTGAATTGAACAAATGTGTCATACCTGATCGTCATCCTTTACCAAATATACAAGAAATTGTTTCTACCATTGGACCTTCTAAAATATTTTCGACGTTAGACTTGTCATCTGCTTACCATCAGATTAAATTGCATAGAGATTCAAGGAAACTAACTGCGTTCATAACTCATGATGGGTTGTATCAATTTAAAAGAATGCCTTTTGGATTAGTGTCAGCCGCATCGGTCTTCCAGAAGGTTATGCATGGTATGTTCAAGGATATTGATGGAGTGGTCTGTTTTCAAGATGACATATTAATTCATGCTGCCACTCAAGAATTACACGACAAGAGATTATTACATGTATGCAAAAGGTTATATGATGCTGGCATGACTTTGAGCAAAGACAAGTGCAAGATAAATTGCAAGGAGATCGAATATTTGGGACATAAAATTACTGCAGAAGGAATTTTTCCAAAGCCTCAATTGGTCAACACTATTGTGGGAATGCCAAGCCCGAGCAATAAGGATGAGATTCGGACATTTATTGGCATGGCTGAATATTATTCAAAATTTGTCAAGGATTTTGCCATACACACTGTTCCATTGCGAGAGGCACTCAAGAGGAAAGTTTTTGAGTGGAATGTGGAATGTGAAAATGAATTCAAATTTATAAAGAATGCAATAAATTCTGCTCCTGCATTAAAGAACTTTTGTACTAATGACAAGATTGTAATCACTACTGATGCTAGCAATATAGGATTGGGAGCTGTATTGTCACAGGAGAAGAATGGACAGGAAGCAGTAATTGCTTTCGCATCGAGATTGCTCAAGGGAGCTGAGATCTCATATGCCACTATAGAAAAGGAGGCTTTAGCTATCAAGTGGGCAGCTGACAAATTTAGAAGCTTTATATGGGGCAACCAAGTTGAGTTTCGAACAGATCACAAGCCTCTAACTCAAGTGTTCATGTCAAAAGGTCTCAATAAAGTATCCAACAGAATGAGAAGATGGGTCATGATGCTGCAAGAGTTCAATTATACTGTGACATACGTTCCAGGAATAAAGAATGTGTCTGCTGATTGCTTATCTCGATTAACCAACATTTCTGAGATTGTTGATGAAGATGAAGACATGGAGGTTGTATTTTGTGTGGAAACCTCTTCTATATCCAAAGATGTTTGGGATCAGGCTGAATGTAATGATAATAACATCAAGAAATTAAAAGAATTGATTCAAAGTCATGATTCCATGAAGAAATCTAAATTTGAAGGGGCTGATCTAGGTCCTTTCTGGACAGTTGCAGATGAACTGCATGTTCACGGAAATTTTGTAATGAGAGGAGATAAAGTCATTCCGCCGACGGATCTGCGGTTGAAGATTATAGAACTGGGTCATGAGGGTCATCAAGGAGTGATAAAGACTAAGCAAAGAATTAGGAATGACTATTGGTGGCCTGGTTGTGACCTACAAATTGAGCGTTATGTTAGGGAATGTATCCTTTGTTGTGTTGATGAAAAAAAATGTGTGGGTTCCAAACAACCAATGGTTATTACGGACATTCCCAATAGTGTATGGAGGGATATAAGCATGGATATTTTAGGTCCCGTATGTTGTAAAGGTGTACAAAAATATTGCTTGGTAGTTATAGATCTTCTCACCAGGTGGGCAGAGATTTTAATTACTTCTAGTGTTACGGGTAAAACTGTGGTGGAATTTTTATCAAACATATGTGAGAGGGAAGGTTATCCGGGAAGTATCCTTTCTGATAACGGTACTCAATTTATGTCTAAGGAAGTGGCGGATTTTTGTAAAAAATTTGCTATTGAGCACAAAACTAGCTCAATTTATCATCCACAAACTAATGGAACAGTGGAACGATTTAATAAGATCCTGAAAGAAACCATAAGAATGGCGTGGGCCAATGGGTTAGATTGGGAGGATGCTCTTAAGGAGAAAGTAATTGCTCATCGTTTCACCCCACATACCAGTACAGGTGTCTCTCCTTTTGAGCATAGCAGGGGAAGAAAGGCAAACAGCAAATTAGCTCCAATTTGGCTTATTAAAGGAAGTAAAGAAATAGGAAAGAATTTGGTTAGTGTTAGAAAGAAAATCAGAGAAACACAAAAAAGAAACAAGGTTAATTACGATAAGAAAGTACGTAACAACAAGTATGATATGTGTAAAGCTGTTGGTAAATTTGTTAAAGTGTTACTGCCTCCTGCTCTAAGAAAATGACCATGCAAATGGTCCAATCCTATCAGGGTAATAGAAGCGTTTTGCAATGCTGTCAGGACAGAGGACAATAGAATATGGAATGTAGAAAGAATTTGGATGTGTCAAAGTGTTGAGGGTAACAGGAAAGAAGTGAAAGATGTAGACCAGGATACAGTTAAAAATGTTAAGATGGCTAGAAATTCAAACAATAGTGCTAAAAGTAAAGTAGATAGTACTGTTGAGAAGATATATAATGGTAAATCTGAGCAGTTCAATCTTTCCTTGCCAAGAACATCCAGACATGGAGCATGTATGTCCCGATCTGGCAGATCATATCGATTACCGAAGAAGATGGAGGACTATGTGGAGTTCAAATGAACCAGCTGGAATGAGTGCTACAGCAGTTGTACATAGTTTGTGAATAGTGCTAAAGGAATAAGTGTGTTCCATAGCAGTTGTACATAGTTTGGAAATTGTAAAAGGAATATGTTTTGTTAGAACAATATAAAAGGAGGGAGATGTGTAGTATTTACCATTCTGACAGAAGCTGCCTGATCTGTATGGGACATGCCTGATCATTGTATGGTGGGTAGCATTGGAACACTTGGAACTCAAGTGTTGATAAAGATCTAGAAGGAAGCTCTGCAATTGAAACATAACTGTCCAGCTCCCGAGGTTATAAGTTGTCTTCCTCCTCCATTCCTATATACTTATATCACTATATTATTATTATTGTATCATTTGATCCAATAAATATATTTAACCACATAACTGCTTCCCGCATTCATATTACGTACCGCGGCCTACTTCAAAAACCTTTTGTTGTATGTGTAACTTTTTGTTGGAGATGAACACGTGTGTACTTTGAGAATCAGAAACAATATCCTTAAAACTTTAGAGTTAGTTTTTAGAGTGTGTGGGCTACGAAAGGATTTCAGACCCAGGACATGCTTTTGGACATCTTGACACCAGACAGACCCTTAGTTTTCATTGAGGTAGGCAAAATACCTCTTAGCATAGGGATAGTGAGGCATTTCTCAACCCATTTTCATTTAATACAAGTCTATGTCCAAAATCATGTGTGATCTCTGTCCGCATCTCATTCCTGGTTCCTCACCTTGAGCTGATTGCATGCCAACCCTGTTTTATACACACCAAGCAATACCATCCAGGCTGACATATGACTCTTAAGGCACAAAGTGATCTGAAATCTCTTGGATAGGCATACCTTGATTCTCTATGATCAGGGGCAGTCTTTTACTGCTTTTACTGGTATACTACTGTCAGCATAATGCAAATGTGAGTCATCTGCTTGTGGCCACCCTCCACTAGGGAGACTCTGCAGCCTGCCCACTCTGTAGAATCCAGGGCAGTCTCTCCTAGCAACAGATATCATCTTTCTTATGACAAGCCCTCGAATGATAAGATGACTGAAAACCTGATTTGGAAAAGAAGCTCTTCTTTTGGCATCACCTTCAAGTACCATGCAATTGGCACTTGGAGCACATTCAAGAATGGTAAGCCTGCAAACCCACCCGCCATGCAAGGGCCTAACCTATAGAGCTCCATCTAGTGAACCTTGACTGAATCCAGGGCATTAGTTTAAGAATTTTGGGTAAGGACATCTCTTACAATAGCTTTTCATAAAGCATATTTTTGGGAGATTTTGGTACTTGTATGATGTTTTTGTGCTAACCGAAGCTCCACTAATTAGAAACAGTTTATGAAAGATGATTATTTGGTAATACTTAACTGCTGGAGCCACCCCAAAGCATCTCTTCACTGATTGACTTCCCATCCCCCGCCCCATAACCTCTAGCCCAACTCTCTGGCCCCCAAGCTCCCTTCTCACACCTTGCTGTCAAGTGTAGTCTGAAAAACGATACCTCACTGTGGCTGGAGTTTAAGTCACTGTATTTAATTTATATTTCTCTGTCAATTCTCCTCATGCACACAGGTGCCTAGATCATTGGCCTCAAAAGTAGTATGGCTCAGTGGCAATGTGCTAGTCTTGGAAACAAGGGCAACACGGGTTTAAATCCCAGGCCTGCGCTTAAAAACCTCTTTGGTCTTAAGAGCATTATAAAAAACATTTATAATATAATTATTGTAAGTATCTCTTACAGTGCCTTTGATGTGGCTGTGTTCTCCTGGGAAACTTCAGCCATGCAACATTTCAATTACTGTTTCTGCTGAATGCTCAAGAAATACATACTGCTTGTCACACAAGGACTTCAGCTCTATTAGTATGAGCTGCCGGTGAGATATCTATTCATAAAATGGGCGTACAAACAACATGGGTGTTTTACTGTTCACATATTGCTCAAAAGACCTTCTTCCATACCCCAAAACATCTTGCACCCTCAACCGGAGCCCGCTCGATACAACTACCCCATACTATGCCCAACGCACCCACTCCTCATTGCATTCCACCATGGGACTTCTCTCACTGCACCCGCTTCTGTGTCACCTTATGCAGGCAGCACCACATTCAATGACATCCCCACCACTGATGTCACCTGCCACGTCACTCTTGACATCACCACATTTCTTGCACAACTGGTACGTGTGCCCCTCTTGGCACTGTTTAACCTGGACCTTTACATCCGCAAAATCTGATGAACAAATATGTCAACACACAGATGTTTCATAGACTGTATGACAATGTAAACTATCAGAGCAAAAGCTCATTTCACCTGCACAAATCCATGCAGGTTCACTTTGTGAGTACTCGGCAAGCAGCTGAATTGTATTCTCCAATTTGGCGTGTTCCCGGTTTCAGACCTAATATTGCCTGTAGCGTTTCAGTATGAAAAGTTCAGAGCCTTATCGTCTTGAACAGAATGCAGGTGTGGGTTGCCCTGTGTTCTATATTAGAACAGTATTGTTCATTTGCTTTAAAGGAAGGTTGCAGATTTTCACTTCCACTGTCTTTTATTGGGCGTAGTTTAGCTATAGTATGCTCATTTTCTGATTGTTATTGTCAAGAAAGGTTTGCATGTTTACAATAGCTCACTGCAACACAAATTATATACAGAAATTTTGTGTCGTACACATACAGGCTTGTCCTAAAGAAAAGGAGAACATTAATGTAGCACAAATGTTGCTGTTTGGGCAAACAAGAATGGAGTAAAATAGTTTCGCCCTAAACTGAACTGCCTAAAAAAAAAATTAAATGGGAAAAAATTAAGCGGACTGTTGTATTTACTATTTACTGTGTAAGATGAATACAAATGCAGTAAACATATTTTGTTTTATACTACGCAGCAGGAATAATGTCAACAACAGTTTAGTCCATTGTTGCCCTAATGCAAACGTTTTTAGATACTACAAGTGACAAAACCCGTTTGCCCCCTTCGGTATGCATTTGCCCAATTTTTAGCACTTTTGCAAGTATTAGCTAACCTGGCCTATGGTGTTCATTTAAACAATTAGTTTTACTTTATATTACGGCCTCCATACGCTGAAACACCATTGAGGTTAACAATAACCACACTTGGGCATCCCGAAAATCATTCTGGTGCTTACAGACGAACCCCTCGGCCTCAGTTCCAAAGAAGTTGTTTACATGTCTTTAAAACCTAAGGCAAGTTGACAAGACAGGAAGGGGCTCGTTATAGATGGAGGAGCTCACATTCTCCTCAGGATGAAAGAGAATTCTTCACTAGTGATGACGAGACAGACTGGCAAACCCTGTAACGATATTTGACTTCACAAGCTAATGAGGGGGCTTTTATATGATATGATATGATAGTTTATTTATATAGCGCCTATACACAATGTGTTTCAAAGCGCTTCAAGGCAAGGGAGGGAACAAGGGAAAAAAAACAATGACATTCTTACAGGCCATGAACAGTAAGGATGTGAAATTAACTATCATACGCGACCTGACAACATTTCAGATAGTGCAAGAGCTAAAACACAGATAAGGAAGGGAGGGGGAGGGTGGGAAGGAAATGGAAACAGACAGGCGACTACCGTACTAGGCCTGACGACATTTCTGGTAGAGCCGGAAAAAAAACAAGAGGTGAGGGAGAGGGGTGCAGAAAGGTAGGGGAGGAACAAAACAAGCGACTATCATATTAGGCCTGACGACATTTCAGATAGGGCTGGAGGGGGGTTGAGGAGGAAAAAAACAGTAAGGGGAGAGAGGAGGAGACAGGCGAGGTTGCTATCATACTAGGTCCAGGGACAATTCTGATAGAGTAAGTGCATAGAAGAAAGTAAGGGGAGGAGATAGGAAAAGGGAGAAGGGAAAGGAGGAGAGAACAGAGTTAGCAGTCAAAAGAGTGGAGAAGCAAGAGGGGAGAGTGAATACAATTGCAGAAGTCAGTAGTAACACATAATGTTGCAAGCCAGGATACAAGATGAAGATGGGAACAGCATGATTCAGGGCAACCATGAGTACAAGATGTAAAAGAGTTCAGCATGAGAGTTGAGAAAGGGTGACGCACCATGAATGAATGAAGTCCATAAAAGTCAAATCCAGCATTGTCCACAAGACGGTAATGGTGAAACCAGAATGTATCAGGACAGACTCCTGCAGAAATAGGCTTGAGTGGGGTGAGAGGGGAGCAGGGTAGAAGAATCAAGCAAAACAGGCAACACCTGTGTGCGAGAATGGGAGACACAAGGGAACATCACGGGGGGACCAGAGGGAGTAACACATGTTGGTGCATGCCTACCTGCTATCTGAGCAGAGGGTCGGGACCCGGGTCCTTCTGGTCTGAACAGGTCCAAACAGGAATTCCCCTTTTCTTCGTCTGCCCTTCGCTTAGGACGCCTGGGCGAGACACGACCTTGATCTAATAGTTAGGAGCAGGAAGGAAGAGGCAGGGCTAAGAAGTTGGGTGGTGCTTGCTAAGTGGTGAAAAAGAGCGGCAAACAGGAAGGCACCAGGTGGGCGTGGCTTGCTAAGTGGTGAAAAAGAGCAGCAAACAGGAAGGCACCAGGTGGGTCGGGTTTAGGCCAGATGACCTAGATCCACTTGCACCTGCTCCCCATCTGCAAAGGAAAAGAGGCTGGAGGGCTCCTTAAGTAAGGAAAAAGAGCAGCAAACAGGAAGGCACCAGGTGGGCGGGGCTGGCTAAGTGGTGAAAAAGAGCGGCAGGCAGGAAGACACCAGGTGGGCGGGGCTTAGGCCAGGTGACCTAGATCCACTTGGACCTGCTCCCCATCTGCAAAAGAAAAGAGGCTGGAGGGCTCCTTAAGTCGGGAAAAGGAGCGGCAAACAGGAAGGCACCAGGTGGGCGGGGCTTGCTAAGTGGTGAAAAAGAGTGGCAAACAGGAAGGCACCCGGTGGGCGGGGCTTACTAAGTGGTGTAAAAGAGCGGCAAACAGGAAGGCACCAGGGGGGCAGGGCTTGCTAAGTGGTGAAAAAGAGCACCAAACAGGAAGGCACCAGGTGGGCGGGGTTTAGGCCAGGTGACCTAGATCCACTTGCACCTGCTCCCCATCTGCAAAGGAAAAGAAGCTGGAGGGCTCCTTAAGTAGGGAAAAAGAGCGGCAAACAGGAAGGCACCAGGTGGGCGAGGCTGGCTAAGTGGTGAAAAAGAGCGGCAGGCAGGAAGACACCAGGTGGGCGGGGCTTAGGCCAGATGACCTAGATCCACTTGGACCTGCTCCCCATCTGCATTTAACTCAAGGAGCACAGTGGCACACACAGAGAGCAAGCCCACTGAGCAGGGTAGATGCTCAAAGTAAATGGATGCTCGAATTGAGACACGAGTCAGAGAGTGAAATTAGAGTTAAGCAACTGAGGGTTGGTTGGGGCTTTCAGTGTATCGAGCAAGGAAGCAGCTCATGCCAATGAAGAAGTGATCCTTTTTCTGAAGAGGGTGATGAATCACTGAAGTTAGAGACTGGCATACAATTGGTAGATGAACATTCCCATAGGCCTCTAATGAAGGCAGGATGCAGGTTAAGATAGAGGTTCGTCATATACACCACTGCCAAAGGTTTGTGCACATATCTATCAGATAAACTTAGAGGTCGGTCCACAGATTTCTTGGGGTAGGAGGGTCAGAGAGTGTACTGAGGGACGTTTGAGTTCACAAGTAAGTCAGGATAAATGTGTTTGCTTGAACATCGCACTGCTCGAATTTCAGGCGATTCAAGCCAAAGCTTAAAAGTCGGACTTCGAGCAGTCTTGAGCAGCTTTTTTATGGAGACACGCTTTGGACAACGACACTTTAAACAATAAATCAACATAAAAATAATAACATAGCAATAATAAAAAGGGATACTATTAAAATAATAAATTATTTATATTAAATAATTAAGCGAAAAAACTTTGTTAAAGGGACGTTATGGTTAAGTTGCGCTACGAAAAACCTATGAAATTCAGTGAAACAACTTTGTTAAAGGGATGTTACGTTTAAGTTGCGCTACTAAAAACCTATGAAATTCAGTGGAAAAAAACTTTGTTAAAGGGACGTTATGGTTCAAAGTAAAACCGAAAAACCCTTGAAATTCGGCAGTTATGGTAACATAAGCAACCATAACTCGCGCCACCATGCACTGCTAACACTAACACCCAGGACATCAAAGATGACATTGCAAATGTCATTGATGACATCACTGATGACACCACATGGCTGGCTCTCCCTTTCTTTCCTTTACTGACATATCTAAGCCACATAGTTTTCTTCAGTAACAGTCAGGAAGTAAAAATTAAAAAGGTACTATATTTGTAGACTTAGGGTCAAGTCAAATCATATGAAACATATACAACCCGGAAGACACAGGCTTGAAAGAGAGCAATCCTTTCTGTGCATGAAGATAATCATTAGGGTTATCAGCACTTTCTCATAGTTTTATTTGTATTACTCTACCTTCTCTGTATATGCTCATATTTGTATACATTATACTCACTCTCCTTTCCTTTGGGTGCAGTCACATCATGTGATACACATACATATGGTAAGTAGCAGTTTTGAAACAGAGCAATAGTTTCTCTGCATAAAGACAATCAGTTAAGTTATGAACTCTTTCTGCTACTACTTCTGCTTTTTTGTTTACTTCACTGTCCCTGTATATACTCATATTTGTATGTGTTGTTGTCTCTTTGTGTTTTGTCTGTAATAATTATGTATTAAGTGAGTTTTACTATCTACTTATTACATGTTTCACAGTACGCAAAACTCTAATAAGAAAGCAGTTATCATTTCACTATTCAACATGGCAAGATTATGAATATGGCACCTTCATCATGTATGCTGCACACACTGCCTATGTTTCTGCATGAGTAGCTTAGTATACTGGAAAGAACTTCATAATATAATGCTATTTATATTAATGCATTGCTTAATGCACTAATTAGCTCATGATATTTATCCCAAAGATCCTTGACAGTTTTTGGTCAGCATTATAAGAGTACAGAGTTTTTATGAAAAGTAAATGCACATGTGATGTCATCAGTGATGTCATCAATGACATTTGTGATGTCATCTTTGATGTATTGGGTGTTAGTGTTAGCAGTGCACGGTGGCGCGAGTTATGGTTGCTTATCTTACCATAACTGCCGAATTTCAGGGGGTTTTCGGTTTTACTTTGAACCATAACGTCCCTTTAACAACGTTTTTTCACTGAATTTCATAGGTTTTTAGTAGCGCAACTTAACCATAACGTCCCTTTAACAAAGTTTTTTCACTGAATTTCATAGGTTTTTCGTAGCGCAACTTAACCATAACGTCCCTTTAACAAAGTTTTTTCACTGAATTTCACAGGTTGTTAGTAGCACAACTTAACCATAATATCCCTGACTTCACATACATGTAACATAGAACATACTGAACCCCCACGTGGTGATTTTGATGTCCGCGGACTACTGCCATGTCCGCGGACATATCGAGAATCTGAGCGTGGTGAATGTAAATTTAAATAGTGTGCCACATTTCCCCTTTCAAGTTGGCTCTGAAAAGAGCCGTTTTTTTTTTTTTACAGATGCTTGACAGACACCTGTTATTTTGTATTTTTGTCTTGTTTTTTTTTCTTACTTTACTCCTAAAATCTTCACATAACCTACTCCAAAGCAACCCTTACATTCCAAAATAGAAAGGCTTTTCCCGTAAAAGATAAAGAGATGCCATCTTCTTTAAAATTAACAGTATTACTGGCATCAATATTCTCATTATTACAGAAGAACATACCAGCTCTAAGCATGAAAGCACACATGCCTCGGTTGATGACACACCTAGCAATGTTTTGCTGAGAAAAAAAAACTGAACTATTGTCCCATATTGCCCTAGGTAGTAATCCAGAAAAAATTACTTTCACATTTGGAAGGATCTTCATCACGGCTTGAACCAAGCGTTCCAAATCAGCCAACAAAGTAGGGGCACTGACGTTGCCCAAATGGAAAGCACCATAGTGCAAAACTACCACATGCGGACTGTTCATCGTGGCCATATCCTCACAAACTTGTACAATTCCCTGTACATTGCAATCAGGCACAGTGCTCCACACCACCTCCACTCCTTTCACATCAAAGTTCTTTTCAACATGCATGCATCAAGCGTACTGTTGTAAACCATGCACAAACATATCTCCAAGCACCAACACCCTGACTGTCTCTACTTCTGCCATCTTCACCACACACAGTCTCTTTCAACACAAATCCACAACCTCGACATCTGATTGGCTAATCCGTACAGTCTTCTTTCCATGTTGGATTTGCTGGAAAACCCCGGATATAGCACGTCCTGTCCACGGACAGCCGCGGTGTCCGCGGACCGCGTAACTCTTCGACACCCCTTCTACCATTTCCACTTTACTCTCTGTGCCATTCCCTCATTGCATACAGCTAAGCAGTCACACAATACGAAGAATGTCCTCAGAACACCCCCATTTTGTTTATTTTCGAACATTTCAGGACAATTATCATTTCATTATTCAACATATTAACATTACAAATATTATACTTTCATCTTGTATGCTGCACACAATGCTATGTTTCTCCATTAGCAGCTCAGTATACTAGATAGAACCCCATAATACAATGCTATTTACATCAATGCATCGTTCAAAACACTAATTACGGTATGATATTTATTGCAATGATCCTTGACACTTTTTTCGCAACATTATAATAAAAATCCCTAGTACACAAATTTCATGAAAAGTAAATGCACATGTGATGTCATCAGTGATGTCATCAATGACATTTGCGATGTCATCTTTGATGTCCTGGGTGTTAGTTTTAGCAGTGCACGGTGGTGCACGAGTTATGGTTGCTTAGCTTACCATAACTGGCGAATTTCAGGGGTTTTTCGGCTTTACTTGGAACCATAACGTCCCTAAACAAACTTTTTTTATTAGCATGCAAACAATATACAAAGATGTAGTGTAAACAGCAAGTTCTCACAGATGGCTTTACACAGAATGTTGCAAAGTAAGCATTTATGCTTGTTCACAGTGAAGGTCAGCTGCTTCCATTTTTTTCTCGCGGCCCGGAGAGGCCCACGACTCCCAGTATAAGGTTCTATTTTTTTTTACCTTGACAGACAGAGATTGTGCTGAAAGACTTCTTTTGAAGAAGTGTAGCAAAAACGTAAGACACGATAAAGATGAAATTTCTGAAACAAAACCACTTTTGTATATTATATCACTTTGAGAAAGATCGTTGGCACACGCAGAGTCGTATTTTGGGACTGCACTACACTTGGACAATGGAAAATGCAATTATAATGTAAGTAACCCTTTTGATTATTTTATACCGGAATATAATAACAATAGCGTGGCATTAAAGCCCGGTCAAGTTGTACTTGTTCTTTCAATGTGACATATTGTTTTCTATCGCGCACTATTACCGCCGAATTGATCCCCTGTCGTTTAGAGGGCTCTGAAAAAGGCAGACGACACAGGGTGGGTTAATAGAAATAATTTAACCGGTCTGTAGCCGGTCAAGCGCTCTACTCGCTGTGCCACTTCACTGTAGCTGGTCAAGTGGCACAGCAAGTAGAGCGCTCGCTTTGACATCCGTGCCCAGCGTGCTAACGCAGGTTCGAATCCCGGCACGGCCAAACTCAGCCTTTCATCCTTCCGTGGTTCATAAATGAGCACCACACACCGTGGGAAATAATAAGCAGCGCTGAGATACCTGACGGTTCTTAGTGCTATGTAAATGCGAAAATATTATTATTTTATTATTACCATACTCCATTGCACTATCTTCGCTAGCAAATAGTTTCACGCCCTAATAAATAAAATGAATATTTTTAATAAACATCGGCTGGTGAGACTAATTTATGTTTTTTAAAACAGGTATGTTGCCCCATTTTGCCAATGTCACGATTTTCAGACTCCAGCGGATGGATTTTTCAACTGCCAGGTGCAGCACATTGTAAGCAACTTCATGACCCTCACCATTTTATGGGACAATCGCCAAGGACCAATATGCCCTTACGCAGTACTAGCGGCTAGAAGCAACATACCAACCATTATGGTGGTCTAATGCCTCGTTGTTGGAGCAACCTTCCGATTATCAGTGCGACCATTTACTGCTTTTATCATAAACCAACAGCCTATCTACCGCAAAGGAACAGCGCATGGCTCAAAATAAACTTTTGCTGATCGACAGCAGAGACAATTGCAAATCGCTGAATATTCACTAAACATTTCATGTGAAATAAATGTACTTTACCAAATGTACAATCCTGCTGTTTACTTTTAAACCACAGTTTCATATTCCGAATTGTGGCGCACTGTGTTATAAGCTGATCTAACACCCTCTGTACCGCAAAGGAACATTGCGTGGCTCAACATGAACTTTTGCGGATCGACAACAAAGACAAATTTAAATCGCTGAATATTCTCTAAACATTTGATGTCAAATAAATGTACTTTACAAAATTTACAATCTTGCTGTTTGCTTTTAAATCACAGTTTCATATTCCGAATTGTGGCGCGCTGTGTTGTGACATAATGTGTGTTGTCTTCCGTGTTCTGTGTAAAGTCGCGTAGGACTGGAGACGACTGAGCGCGTTTGATGACACACCCTGTAACGTCACAGAGAGAGGCGGGGAATATAAATGCTTTCATAATGTCAGGCTTAGGGGCGGCAGATATGATTTAGTGTCGCAAAAGCAAGTCAGCCAGGTCAATAGCGCCAGTCATAGGATTATCACATAATGTCGGCGCACACCAGCCTGATTTATCGTTTCTTTAGTGGACAAAAAGTCAGATGAGGCCCATAGGAAATTGTGCTATCAGCGGACAAAATGAGGGTTCGTAGAACACTTTCAACCTGACAACGAACAATACAGACAACGTTCTCAGAACACCCCCATTTTGTGTAATTGCAACCATTTTGGGACACCGCGAGTGTTCTTAGAACACATTCAACTTGACAGATTACAATACGGACAGCGTCCTCAGGACACCCCCAGTTTGTGTATTTACAAACATTTAAATACACTGCGAGTGTTTTTAGCTCAATTTTACCTTCCTTGCGAACAAAAAGGACACATACTCCGTCCTCTGAACACCCCACCATTTAGTTTATTTACAAAATGTCACAACAGCTGTGTTCTCCGCGGACAAATCGAACACAACAAAAGCGTATAGCACATAAAAAAACAAAACATTGAACCTATCTCATACTCCCCCACCCTCCCCAAACACTCTTACACACCAACACACTCCACTAAATACTATTTTTAATCCAAGTTTCACCGCGCTGTCCGCGGTCGACGGCGAATACAAGATGGCAGGCGCCACAGAAAATCTGACGCTCTCCACGCCCCACGCCGTCCAATCAGCGAGAAAGTCTGTCCGCGAAGCGAACACAGATATCACTAATTTTGTTGCCTTACATTTTGGTCATTTTTAAGAAAACTACTGGACGGATTTACACCAAGTTTACAAAAGCACGCTTTCGGGACCAAGCCGCCGCTCCTGCCGCAAATTTGGTGTAAATCTGCCCAGCGGTTCGGGCTGTAGCCATGCGCAAAGTTTTTTCCCATTATGTCTATAGGAAAAAACAAAAGTTTTGGGACCCCCCCAATAACTTTGCCCCCCCTGGACCAAACCTCTCCAAACTTTGCAATTCAGAGTGGGCCATATACTTTTTTTGCAAAGTTTGGTGAGGATTCATCCAGAGGGAGCGAAGTTATAAACCACCCAAAAAGTGCTCTTCCTATGGAAACACCAACTTAACCATAACTACATGGACGCTATTGCGTCCATGTAATATACATGATACAGAATAATGAAAATAAAACACTGCATAATAATGTACAAATTAATATTAAAAACAAATACATTATACAATAATGTGATATATTATATGTAAAGGTGTTGTTTGCTGCATATTGTGGCTTCTCAGAAAAAAGAAATGTATGTTTTTTATTTAATTGTTGAAGTTGTGTACCTTCTCTTATTTAAAAAAAAAAATGTTTTAATTTAAACATAATATAAGCCGACTGGGAGCACAGAGAAATTACAACTTGGAGTGACATGATCAGGTAGAACCAAATCGAGACTCTTTGAATCTATATGTACCTTTAGGCTCGAAAAGTCTTGATTCTGACTGAGCCACGCCACAAGAGAAAGTATAATTCCTACGGTGTAATCCTTGAGCTGTTTGAGAAGGCTCCAAACACATTTATGGGGCTATTGATTTGAAGTTTTCCGAGTCAGCTCAAGATTTGAGTTTTGTCTTGACCCCACAGGAAAACAAAACCGTGGTTTGAGTTGCAAGACACTTCAAATCACTGTGATTAAAACATCTTTTGAGCCTGTTAAGAAAAGTGTGACGTTGTTGAAGTCTGTGTCCTTGTCCCGTGGAAGGGGACACAGGGTTTATGGGAAAGGAGAGGATTGGGAAAGGGAAGTTCAGTTAGACTGGAGTTGAAGGAGAATAAGAAAGTGTGTTATACTCCTCCTCCTGGGTCAGCCTTTTCCTTTACTGCATGCCGCGTAGAGGGAACCCGTTTGAGATATAGTGGTAGGACCCAATCAGGTCCAACTTCACATTGGCGACAAAGCCGGTCGACCGACGCGTGTCGGGTCCCTGCTGTGCAGAGTGAGACCAGGTAGAAACTTCAAATGGGAGCCGCGGGAAGGAGGAATCGTGGATGTGGAAGTTCCGCTGTGCCTGCCTCCATCCGTCACAAGTCGTGAAATCCAGCAACCACAGCGGGTGAGTTGTGCAGGAAGAGCCTGTGGGTGTGGCAATCCCACCAGCCCAGCCTCACATTCTTGGTGCCGGGGAAGGCACGAGAGGAAGTTAAAGGCGGTCCGGCCACAGAGCCAGGACCCGAATGCGTGCGCATGTGCACATTCAGACCGGCTGCAGGAGCCTGCACGCGAGGCCCAGGAGAAGACATTCAAAGGCCCCGCACGTGGCTAAAGACACACACGGCAAATCAAGGTCAGTCAAGTCAGTAGAGCCCAGCATACTGTTCACAACACAAGCCCAGCAGGCATCAACTGCAAAATCAATAGAGAGGGAAAGGAAGGCACCACACGGCCCACCCCATAGCCAGTGTTACAGTCCTCAAAGTACACAGTTAACAACCACCACCCAAGATGTCGGAAGAAGACAACATGACAGTGCCTCTCACTCAGCAGAGGCCCAACCTTCAAGACTACAGGACAGTCTTATCCCATAATTACCCTCCCTGACACTTTGATCTGTCAGAAACCAGAAGTTTGGGCCCCTGATGGAAGATATGGGTCAGGGATTTCAAGGAGTGCATAAAGGACATCGGGCCTCTGGAGGAAGACAAAAAACACAGCCTCCTCACATTATCCATAGGCCCCAAAGTAAGAGACATTGTGGGCGAATTCCCAACGGGAACAACTGATACCTACACCAATCTCAAGACAGCCCTCACAGAATTGTTCATGCCGGACACCAACTTAGATTACGAAAGACACATTTTTCACACAACTAAACAAATAAAAGGAGAATCAATGGACACATATGGCATGCGACTACGGCTACTAAAGTTAAAACATTGTGACTTTAACAACTACTCAAATGACAAAGCACTAAGGTCACAGAGTATAGCCGGATGCGAGTGTGCTGACTTCAGTAAGAAATTGTTGCAGAAGCCTTGTTCTCTGGAAGAAATACTGCCTGCTGAGGTGTAAAGGGCGCTGCTGTTTTCCTCTGTCATTCGAGTGAGCGCATTGTTACACATCCTGGAACAAGCCTTTGTCCCGCTCCAATTTGCATCAGTCTGAAAGCAGGAGCAGTCAGCAGTTGGAGCGAGCGAGGACCCGCTTTCCTACCCAGCTGATTGACTTGACACGTGACAAGCATCATGTGACCCATCCTAGCCTCTCCCACAGGAAGAGCTGCATAAAACCAGCAGTGCACCGCCCTTGCGACATGAAGCCCGCTGAGGTGTAAAGGGCGCTGCTATTTTCCGCTGTTTGCGGCTGAACGTGGGTAACACTGCATCACAAAGACAGATCTATAGCGATTTTAAACTTGCCCCCAGTGAATATTGAAAAATGGAGGTAGAACTTACCTCGAGCGGCAGTACTCCATCTCCTGGGGCGGTCCTCCCGAGTGCACCAAATGAATCACTGAGCCCTGCACTTACGGCTGCAGAAGAGGAGAGGGGCGGGGCTCGGCAGCTTAGCTGGAGGGGAGAAGGATACTTCTTCGGCAGTGACCGCGGCGGACCAGCTTCAATGTGCAGACGACCCACAAGGTAAGAGCGATATAGAGACTCGCGAGTCCGATACTTTGGGGCCAGACCTTAGTGAGTCTGAGACAAAGAAAACAGTAACTCAGAAACACGTGTGCTCTGCCCCTTAAAGGACCCGCTCCAAACCAAGTTAAAATGGGTCCCTCAAAAAAACGATCGGCACGAACGGTGAGTGCCAAAACATCTATACACTTGGCCCAGCACACGAACAAACAGACCCCAATAAACATTTTAGCGACTAACGAGAAGATCGGGAAGCCACCCTGAGTACTACATGGGCTGGCGCTTCTAAAGGAGGACATGAGGCCCATCTTATAACACAATTGAAAAGGGGAGAACAAAACCAAACACCCCTGAAAGGAGAAAAAAAGCAAAAACATTTACCTACTCTCCAAGGAGATGATCAGCCTCCTACACCAAAGAGGGATGAACAACCAAACGAGTCTGGAAAAGATATATGGGCCGGGGACGATTGTGAGGGACAAGGCATCATACTTGTACGTCCTTTAAGTCCTCACAAGCAGCAGGAGTCAGATCCTCTTACAGAGAGCCCAGGGGGCGACGGGGAGATGAGCAGCTGAAAGAAGTAGATGTCAACAGTGATAAACAGCAACACAGAACCAAATCCTTATCTGAGTGCGGCCAGCTGCCGGTGATGTCAGATGAAGCACCAAGCTTGCACGCATTCAGGAAGGAGGTCACAGTGGAAATCCACTCTGTAGCCACCCAAGATCGCTCCTATGATGCGAGCCAAGGGCAGGTTCGACCTGGGTGCAATGGGGGCACCGAAAAAGGAGAGTTACAGAATGAGACCTTGGAGGACAGGGGTATTGTGTTCGATCAACCTAGAACCAACATTGTACAACAATTAACTTACAAAGAGTTGAACAAAGAACCACAGGACCCAAATTTGACATCAAAGAAGTTAAAAAACCATCAGTTTACATACAAAGGGATCAATATGAACCCTTCCTATGACCAAATACAAGAAGCAGACTGGGAAGACCAAGATATAACTCCCAACCAACAGATAAACACGGAAAAGGATCATTGAAGGTGGAACAAAGGCACTAACAACAAACAAGGTTTTAAACCAAGTAAAAATGTAGTGGGCAAAGCAGCAAAAATAAATCTAAGGCAAGAGAAAGGCCAAATGACTACAATGTATAAAACTGCACTCACAAACTTGGTCAAGGTGGAATCCAGGAACACACTTTTTGGCCTAATCACCTCAACTAAGTCCCAAAACCTAGAGGAAATCTCAGACACAGAGTTACTAGACAGCGCTTTCCAACTCGGTGACTGGAACACAGACTCACCCAAAGGCAGAGGGAGAAGCATGGCATCAGAGCATACATCACCAACCCACAGAAAAATCCAACTTCAACACGAATTAGATGGCACTTTAACAATTCTAGGACTCAACCTAATACCTAATACGGTATCTGGGACCCAAAAAATACCAGTCGGTCCCTGTCTTCAGCCCAAAGTGCTGCTCAGGATTGCATCAACAGCTTGCTGTGACTATCACTGCATAGACTCTGAGACAATACTAATCAGAAGATAATTAACAAACACCAGGCCATCCTTAGAAATCATTACCCACCTTATTTGCGACCATAGTCGACAATATATTGGTATTGGATGCTGGACTAATTTCCACCACCTCGCAGCAATGTTTAGCCCACAATACACATGCCTTGAGAAAGACTCTAGAGAGTCAAATTACATGTCGTCTGAGTTCTAATAATAAATACACCATCAAGAATGATTTTGAAGTCTGTTTAATTACAACAACTGTTACCATGGGTGTAATTTTAGGGGGGGACAGGGGTGTTTGTCCCCCCCAACTTTCATGGCACACCATTTTGTCCCCATTAATTTGACTGGGGCACCTTTTCTTCAATTGTCATGTCCCCCCCCCCAACATTTTCAGCAAAGTTACTCCACTGCACCATACCAATTGCATTTTAGTTATTTTGGGCAGACGAGATCCAATTCTGGCAGTAATGATTTTTTTAATGGCAAATTATCTTAATGAGCTCAATTTGGGATTGGAAGGTACGTTGTTGTCCTTTTGTTTCTCTCGAGTATGTTGCATTGTAAACTCCTTTGCATACTGCTGTTTCCAATAAAGTGAGGCCAGGTTTAGCATGGAGGTGGAAACAACAAAACAAATGGCCTGAGGAACCAAATAGATAACATTGTGCAAACGTCTGGTGAAGCCGCAGATACTGAAAAACATGGACATTATATATAGAGGATGACATTACAGATATATATATATACTGATCGATGTATTGGTGGCAGACATTCACACTGGCCAGGAAAATTCAACGAATATCAAGGGGCAATGAGGCTGAGAAGTGAAGACTTATAATTATGCTGACACCTGTCTATATACTGGCAGACACACAGGCATACTGATACATATATGTGTTGATAAGGACACATGCAGATAGAAACTGATGTGGATTTATGGATTCTAAGCTATATGGCCCACATGGCTAATGATACTAATCCACGGATGCTGAGATTAACACATAGATGGCATTATTACAGCGATGCTGACATCAGTATATGAATTCTGATATTGATGTGAATGTACCAATATGATAACACTGATACAAACTGCCATCACTACACAAAGCCAGACACAATACACACATACTGGCATTTAAGCTCAGATGCTGATTTTGATATACAGCTGCTCACTATTACCCACATGCGGTCGTCAGTTCATGTGCTTATGTTGGTGTATGATCTCAGACATTCGAAAAAAGATGTTTGCCCAACTCTGACCCAAATGCTATAGCCTTACAGACCTCCGAAGGGGTCATTATCATAGAATAAATACCCACCACCAAACCATACGTTGGGGAAGTGTAATTATCTGAACGATAAATACCACCCACCCCCACCCCCGCACTCCCCTTGGTATATAAGTTTTGATTGTGAAGCAAATAATGTTACTTTAAAACTGGGTAAAATAAAAAGGCAACTCAGTTAATAAATGAAATGCGTTTTTATAGTTTTGACATACCATAGTAGTCTTCATACATTAAGCATTTAAACTGCAAACTCAGTTGAACGGAAAAAGATTTAACGTAAGCATGCATTTGGTGTCAAGTAAAAGTAACAGTTGTTTTTAAAAAGAAATCAAAAGCATTTTGCAAAGTTTTAGAATTCTCTTGCATGTGTTAAAAAAGATATCCACCGAGAGTGTCCTGTTCCTGGGCTGTTTCTGGAGTGGCTGGCTTTCTTGTTAAGGCCTCTTTAAAAAAAAAAAAAAAACATGGGGTTCCACATGTGGAAGCAGTGACCCTAAATAAGAAACAATAGGAATAACAAATAATTTGTTTTTCTGGAATGCTATACAATAATTGCTAGACTCATTAAAAGTTTATTTCAGGCACACTTCAAGGGGTGAGTCGCTGATTTAGTCTGTTCTTAAGCACCTCAAATTCACAATGCAGACAAAAACGTCCAAAAGCATTTAGAGTAGAATAAGCATCAATTTCGGTCTTTGTATTTTGCTTTTTGCAAGTTGAAGTTATAGCATTTTTTTTTTTATTCTGCGGTTGTCTCTGTTACCATCATCATAAGACATTCCATCTCGGTGTCCTCAGTCATTTGACAAAATCCTTGTGCCTAAATGCTTGTGTACAGTGTAGAAATGTTTGACCGCAGCAGATAAAGGGACCCTTGATTTCATTGTGCCACAATTAATGCTTTGTTGCAATGTGTCTATCTTTCCTATCTCTATGGCATGCTGTACAGGAGGTTTGTTTGCATGTATGAGTGCCCAGAGTGTGAGATGCCGTGTGAGTGCTCTGCTTTCCCTGCACTACTCTAAATTCTTTTATGCACAGTTATGAACCCTCCCAATGGTGTGTATTTTGCCAACCTCTAAAGACTGAAAAGTAGATCCATGCAGGCTTGACATGTGGTCAACTTTGCACCAGACCTGCAGATGAACTGGCCTGCTGTTAAATTTCAGTTTTCGATTTAATGGTATCCACTACAGAGTGTAATTTAGTTTCTGATCTTATGGACATTCAGACATGTATTTGCTCATTTTACTATATATGTTAAATATCTATAGCTGGTAAAATAGCTCAGTGGGTTGAGCTCTCGCTGCGATATGTGTGTTATCTGCAGGATTGAATCCTGGCAAAACTAACTCAGCCTTTCATCTTTCTGAGGTTGATAAATGAGTACCAACACAGGTTGGGTGACATTGTATGTATATTTGTTATATATAAAGTGCTTAAGGGTAAGTGCTGTATAATAACACATCATTATCATTTGGCATTGGACATCAGCATTTACAGTGATTTGGAAATATGGGCCTATACATATTGATATTAATGATACATATTGTGATCCATTCTTGTATGAAATGTATATCACATTAAAGTGATATAGTAGCCATTTTTTCATAATGTACTTAGGAACGATGCCACTTCCTCAAGGGGTGAAAGGTTGTGTTCCATTGCGTCCCGTAATGGCACTTCGGGGTGGGGTCAAATTACATCACTTCCTGTGATGTCATCAGAGGTCAAGAGTTGTGTGATGTCACTTCCGTCACTCCGGGCATTTTGTTGGAATTACGTTCCTGAATACCGGCCAATGAAAAAGAACTGGACTAAAAGTTCACTGGGGGGAAAATGGCTTACTGGACACTGACGACGAAGAGCACTTATCGATCTCTATAGAGTCAGAAGAATCCAAGGAATAAACAGAGTTCCAGACTTCCTGAATAAAGAAATGCTTTTAGCCGCTTACAAAAGTAATAGCTGCTGAATGAATATTGAGAAGCATGTTTAAATGGAAGAGGTGCATTATTTCACCTGAATAATGTCTAGGGCCACCTTGACTGAGGTAATGTTGATTTTAGGTTCAAAAAGATGCCTTTGTGTGGTCCTTGCTGAATTGCATGTGCTTTGAAATGGATGGGGAAAGACCTGGGTATCTAAATAAAGACTGTATGTGCTGTAACCTTCTTCGTCTCTCCCACCCACTAATGATGTACTTTCCATCCTTTCTAATTGCATAGCAGCCTTTTACCTCTTCTCTCATTCTTTCATAATCTCACTCCTCCACCTCCCTCCTGTTCTGTTTTGCCACCCCCTCCCACCAACTTGCACTCCTCTCCCTCCCACCCCCTCACCATGACGGCCTTTTACCTTCCTGGCTAATCTTAAATCTCGCTCTCTCTCTTTGTTAACAAATCGATCATCTCGCCTCCCACATCAATTACTCGTTAATCCCCCCATCGTTTGCGCTGACATGATGCACCTTCCCGCTTCGTTAGTATGAGGAGCGTGCTATGGCTGGCGCTCTGCACATCTCAAACCATGGCTTTCTTCCTTCTACACTTCCGGTGACAGGGCTAACTCGTCTACTTCTACAGCGCGAGCGCCGCCACCCTTCCCCGAGTGACATTCTCCGTCCAACACCGTAGATTATTTCCGAATCTATAGACAGGAAAATGCCAATAATATCCCCTCCTTCAATTCCTCTCTTCATCTTCAAACTCGTCCCCTTTATAACCATTTCCCATCTGTCACGTCATCCTTGTTATCTCATTTTCATTTATCTCCTACATTCCTCACTTCCATTCAATTCCATTGCTCCACGCATTCCAAAGAACTCCTCATCACCGATTCCTCCTTCTTTCCTTCACCTCATCCCAACTGTCTCATACAATCTTTTTGTCAGTTGCCATTATATTGAACTGCTTTGTCTCTCCTCTATCTTATGTGGTTGACACTTTCTTATTCCAACTTCATTTCATAGTCTTGAGCTCATATTTTAACCCCATCTTCTGTCAACCAAATGCCCACTCTCCCTTCACGTCGGGACCTGATTAACTGAGAGGCACAGCCAGTGGTGGACTGGCCTCTAGGGAACTCTGGGGAATTCCCCGTAGGCCTCTGCACCATGGGCCTCTTTTCTGTGGCATTTCCATATTTTCCCATAGGAAAGGGGGTGGACTTGCTGAAAACAATATTTCCAGGGCTTCCTTTGGTTTCCAGTCCACCTCTGGGCACAAGAGGTACATATATGCCTAGAACCCCTTAAATATGTGATAGTCGACTAGGGGGCATACTTAAGGAGGCTGGGGTCTTCCCAGATCAAACACTCTGTGTATAGACATTGTGCAAATGGTATCCCAAAATTCGATTGCCTAAACTTTCAATGTAATATCTAATAGTACCCTCCAGCCCCACTGCCCACCATGGCAAACATGTCATGTACTTTGTGAGAAGGGCACCAGAGCAGGTGCTGTTAGAGCTTCCATGATTCAGTGTAAGGGCCTTCCCAACATTTACCTTCTGAGATCGCTTTTTAGCTTTTAATGAAGCGAGAAGCTCTCTCTTTTGTCAATTTCTGTTTACTGATCAAGACCCTGAGCAAACAAGTCCTATACCAGACAACATATATTCAAAGGAAACATGATGCAACAAACCTTGGGTGTAATTCATGGATTATTTGCGCCGAAAAAAACGGGATTTGTGCGCCATTCTGCCCGCAAGGGATTTGTGGGCAGAATGGCGCACAAATCCCGTTTTTTTCGGAGCAAATAATTCATGAATTACCTCCCTTATGTCCAAGGCACACAAAGGGCCCAAGAAAACAGGCCTTGATGCAACTTCAGAAAGGGTCCACTATACAGCCACTGAATCCAACCCACACACAGCCTCTGAGAGGGCCCTTACTAAGGGGTCTGTAACAAAGCGCCATCAAATGCACAGGGAAGCACACAACCAATATTGTCTGACATCATTTTACAAATTGGGGTTCATCTGTGCAAGTGCACGGGCACATAAAATGTAGGACTTTTACATTCAACCATACACCAGATATGAACTAAAGGCATGCTCTCTGGAATAAGGGCCAGCTTTTAAATGAATCCAACTGAATCCAACCCACACACAGCCTCTGAGAGGGCCCTTACTAAGGGGTCTGTAACAAAGCGCCATCAAATGCACAGGGAAGCACACAACCAATATTGTCTGACATCATTTTACAAATTGGGGTTCATCTGTGCAAGTGAACGGGCACATAAAATGTAGGACTTTTACATTCAACCATACACCAGATATGAACTAAAGGCATGCTCTCTGGAATAAGGGCCAGCTTTTAAATGTCAGTGACCGTGACTAACTTTGGAATGAAGAGAACTGAGGCTTTTAAGAAAGAACACTGATCATATGCCTTTGGTGAAAGCAAAGGCAAACATCTGCCAGCCACAGAGGTTGTTTTTACTTCACCCAACCATAGCTGCAAAGACAAGGATAAACCAGTGTTTTTTAATAAACTCTTTTTGCTGGTTGCCTAAATCTCCATATTCTGGATATGTAGTACATTCTGAAATGCTGCAAAGTTCTGAACCAATGTCTAACACTGGGTAGGATCCAATGCCAACTCTGTGGAATGACAGTGAAAGGAGACAATTAAGGCAAACAGTATTGCACACTGTGTGCATTCCACACTTTGTAGCTAATTTACAATTAAAATGGACATTTCTCTAATTGTACATTGGAATTTAAGGAATCAGCTCTTGCAAGAAACACTGTGCATTTGGGTTAATGGGCATGCACAAAATGCAGGTACATGCAACAATATGTATTACAATTTAAGGGAAATGTCCATGTCTGTAAACCAAAATCTTTTCAGACAAAAGCTGAATCACTGTAGTTATAGGCGATTGTCCATTTCAAGGATTTTTAAGAAGATCACCAGAGTTCCCGCTCATTGGCTAAAAAGAGACGTTCATTTTCAGTCTTGGCATTCAGAGAGAATAGATGTTATTTCTGTAGACAAGTTTAGGACATGTGAACAACGCTTTATACACTGGAATAAGGGCATTGGTGTAGGAAGAATTGCAGGGTATGCTTTGTTTGGAGAGGTTTTGATATTTTCAGTCTACACTGGTTGACACAGTCAATTATTTGATGTAGGTGAACAACACATGTGCCGTTATGTGAGACTAGGGAGACAGAGTTACTGAGAGTGAGAGCGACTTTGGAGACCGTGAGAGACAGAGACATGTGACTTTTGCTTGTATGTTACACCCATAAGAGACTAAGGAAACAATAGTGACCAGGCATTACTTAGTCTTTAAGGGACTGTAACCAAGACACATGCAACAAGGTAACACACTGCATCAAACTTTCACATATAGGAGCAAGGAGGAAGAGGAGGAGAGATTCTAATAGGTCACTGGTGCAAGCCATATGTTCATTTGATAAGTGTGTGAGAAAGCAGCAATTCAAAAAACCGAAAGAAACCACTCAGTTTCTGCCTCATTAAATGAGTCAATGACACACATCCCATCAGGTAAGAGTTGAGTGGAGAAGGAGAAACTGTGGGAGAAGAGAAATCTTGGGAGCAGCTTGAATTAGGCACATGCTGACACAATATTTGGGAAGAAAGTAGCAGAGATTCAGGGTGTCAAGTGATAATAATAAGTGTTCATCTCTTGAAGGGAGTGATTGACACACACGCCAGCGTATGATACTTGGGTGAAGGAGGAGAAGTGCACATGGTCAATTAAAGGTATCTCACATTCCACCTACTGTCACAAGTTGCTCTGGTGTTCAAGTCCATCCAAAAGCATTGCACCATGCCAAGACCGACAGAGGAGTTTGCACTTTCAATTTCACCCACTATATCAGATCATAAGGAGAAGATGTGACGGTCTAACCTACTGAAGGTCATGGAAGAGCTAGACCTGAAGTAGCTGAGCAGAAGTGTACGGTTGAATATTCCCAGTCTCTATCTCCTTTACCCTCAACCACTGATAATTCAGACAGTAATGGTGATGGTGGTGATGATGAAGAGATGGGTGAGGATCACAATAACAAATATGATCCATGAGTGTTAAGGCAAGAATGTCGAATGCTGCTGGGAAGAAATGATGCAGAGGACAAGGAGAAGGGTGCTACATCATATGCAGTGAAAAAAGGTATTGAAGACGATTGGCCCCATTTGTGTAAATCTCTTATAGAAACAGCCTTACGATAATAAACCAGAAAGTACAAGACATCATCACAGGGTAGTGTCACCACTATCATGCCGAGGTGATCCCAGCCTGCATGGTTTCAGCCCACAAATTAAATCAAAATTTCGTTAATAATTAACATTTAATAAGCATTAACAAGATCTCACTGCTTGCACACACTGCTGTAAATGGTGTGCTGAGGAAAGGCAACAACCAATTTGGGTACCGCAATTTAACAGTCTCATGTGATGCATCAAAGCACACAGACATGGGAAGAAGGCAAACAACCTGCTTGTCTGCCCTCCCATAACATCTGGTAAGCAGCACAGCACAATCTACCCAATTTCATCTGAAAATACCATAGCTGCTACATCAAGCACTACCCCTAGTATTTCAGCAATACATAGCAGTGATTCCCCTAATGCATCAGACCAGTGTTGTTGAAGTGTTTGAGAGTGGACACAATAACACATGTCACATAACATACAATGCTTGTTCAATGCTAATTTGGCTTTAATCCTGGCAACTGAACTCTTGCACTACAGTCTATGTTGGAAAATCTCAATTCCAGCTGCTTTTGGGAGTATTTGATCACTGCAGCTGGAACATTCCCACTGCTATTTTCTTCAATAGCAAGGCAGTACAGGAGCTGTATGATGAGGCTATAGTCATGGTGGGGAGAGTACTACAGCATTCTGACAGTCTGATTGCAAATAATCCACTTCACCATTGTCATGTGGACAGGCAGTCAGAACATTGACTAAATGGTCACCACTGCATACTGGGTAGATAGTGTACGTGTCCTTTCCCAGTGAAGAGGGATCCCGGGAGAAATGCAAGGGGTAGCAGGAGTGTGTATTTGCCACTATGTAATGCAGTGAATGAAAGAATTTAAGGCACAATCCACACTGGAGTTGACCTGTGGGAGAAGGTGGAAGCGGTTGAAATTGACACTTGTTTCAATGTTCTTGCTGCCTTATGAATTAGCAAGACAATGCAGAGTGTCAGTTTGCATTTCAGCTAGATTCACCAAGACAAAATTGTACTGCACCATTTGGAAGTGGACTGACATATGCCATAGACCAATTTGAAGAATTTAGTAGCCACTGTGAGGAGTCAGGAATGAAACTTGGACCTAAAGGGTTCATAGTTTTCGTCAGAGAATTGTATTAAAATAAAAGGGGATGGGAAATTGCCTCTCTGTCCCGCACTAGACGGGTTTCCATATCTAAAACCAAACCTAAAAATCTGCCACTGGCAAGAAAGTTCTAGTCTGATTCTGTTCATGTTATCCTTTTACAACAATGTTCAGTCTTAAGGAAAAGGGGCTGTAAAGATGGTCTATATTTGGGTCTGGCGGTCACTGGTGTCACAAGGTCCAACGTCACACAGGCTAAATGGTAATGGAATTTTGTAGGAGTAAAATAACTGGCGAATACGCCTTCCCCAGTATATGGACTGGTATATTTGTACTTGTGCGTGATCATCACCATTCTGAAGGTTATCCTTTCTTGAATGGGGAGCTAATTGGCATTGCAGCGGGTTAGAGAGATGTGATTAGAATGAGGAATGTTGAGGGCTTCTCGCAGGGCATTGTTTTGCATTACTTGTAGCTTGTGCATGTTTCTCTTACTGGTACCTAGGTATAAAGTGTTGCAATACTCCACCTCAGACATTATAAGGGCTCTTGCTAGTGTGAGGAAACTGTCTGTGTTTAGAAAGGGTCTGCAGGCATTAATTAGTTTGGTCGTATAGGCCGTAGTGGAAGAGGTGGCATTGATTTGTTTTTGGAGAGTTAGTGCCGAGTCTAGGTAAAAGTCTAAAGTCTTTGCTTCTTTGTCAACTTTAATATGATTGCCATCAATGGAGAATGCAGAGTATTTTGTACCTAGTTTATTGAGTCTTAGATTGGAACCGATAAGGGGGATATCGGTTTTGTCATCGTTGAGACCAAGGCCATGGTTGGCCATCCAGGCTTGTATTTTACTGTAGATGTCATTTAGGAGTAGAGAGTCGGCTTGGTAGTTGGCTGATAGAGTGATCAGTATTTGCGTATCTTCCACATAGTTTGTGTAAAATACATTTTGCTCATTTAGGTAGTCGAACAAAATCTTCGTAAAGATGTTGTAGAGGGTTGGGGAGATGCAAAAGCCTTGTGGGACTCTGCGTGTGATGGGGGATTGGTCAGCTGTGGCAGAGGAGGAGAAGCCCCACATGGATCTGTCCTCTAGGAAGGAGTTGACCCAGGCGGCTGCCTTGCTGGAGAATGATGTGGCTGTGGTAAGGTGATTGGTCAGGATCCTGTGATCAACTAGATCGAACGCAGCCGATAGGTCAAGTAAGAGGAGGAGAGGAGGCTTGCCGGAGTCTCGTGCTTCATCCATTTGAACTTCAGATGCAGGAGGGCTGTTTCAGTCCCGTGACCTGGTCTAACGCCCAATTGTCTAAGGCCTTGGTTGTTCGCTTAGTCTGTTTTAAGGTGTGAGTATTGGGGTTGGAGGTGGCTGATAAGCTAAATCTTTTGGCTTCAATATTAGATTGAAGTAGAGAGATTTTGTTAAGTAGGGCTTTTTGGATGTTGGAGCACCATAATATATCTTTATTACAGGCATCAGGGGGTCAAATGGAGGATTCCATTTCTTTTAGGATGGAGAAGAGCTCCTTGTGTTGGATTTTTAATTTGAAATTCTGTTATGGTAGTTGTTATGTTTGTCTCTATAATGGCTGATTTGTGGATAGAAGAGGCTTTAGAGTATTTATCTTTGTTTTGGATGGAAGGTTTTTTTTTCCAGGAGGACTCAGCTTCTCTTTTAGCTTTACATAGCGTGTTTAGCTCAGTGGTAAACCATTTATTGAGGTGAGCTATAGGTTTGGCTTTCCTGAGTTTAACCGGGGCTAGGTGGTCAAGAGCATTTGATGGATTCCGGTTGTATAATTCCAACATGGAGGCTTGGGTCCAAGTCTGGAGGCAATTGTTATTGGTTGATAGGTTGAATTAGTAGCAATAATTGTTCTAGTGAGATTAAGCGATTATTCCTAGTTAATGCTCGGGGGGGGGTCTAGAAATCTTTGGGAGTGAGCTGTTTGGCATCAGTAATTTCCTCCATGATGACGTTATGGTTGGTCCATGCACAGGGGATGTTGGCAAGAACGTTGGTGTTGCAGTTAAATTCTGTGACCCAGTCCAATATTCTGCCCTTGTTGTGCGTGGGGTCAGTTATTTTTAGTGAGAAGCCTAGTTCTGTGATAATATTTTGGATGGCTAGTGCATTGGTGTCCAGGCTATCGTACAGGCCCAGGTTCAGGTCACGAAGGAGAATTTGTGAGTTAGGTTTGGTATTTTGGGTGAGGAGGTTGGATAGATCGTCCTCAAAGGAAGAAAGTGGGCCAGGTGGTCTATAGATAGTATGGATGAGGAGTGTGCAGTCTGGGGAGAGTTGAAGTTTCACCGAGAGGAGTTCTCCTGAGGGGAAGGAAGTGGTGTTGCATACTGTGAAAGCTAGAGAGTTCCTTGCAATAAGGGCCACTCCACCTTCTTTCTTAGTAGTTCTGCCTGATCTAAAGATATTTTAACCATCGGAGACTGCCAGCTTGAGGGCAGGGCCAGCAGCTTTGTGGAGCCAAGTTTCTGTGATAGCTAGGAAGTCTAGTTTATTAGTAGTGATAAGGTCTGCAATGTCAAGGGCGTGGGCGATAAGGGATCTTGCATTAATAAGGGCACCCTTGATAGTGGTTGCCTCAGATTGTAAGGGCAAGTGGTTTGTATGGTGCTGGGAAGGGAGATGAGGTGTGGTTTGTTGTTCTTTGGCCATGGGATTTTTGACAAGGGTGTTTTTAGTTTGAGTGTAAGAATGTGTTTTAGTTTGAGAACAAAGTCTGGTATTTTTTATGGTGGTAGGGTTGGGTCTGCTGAATGTGTCGGGTGGAGTGGGCATTGTGGTGGAAGTGCGATGAAGGCTACTCAGTTGTGGCATCCCTCTGTTTAAGTTAGAGTGAGTAGGGGTTGGTATTAGTGTGTGAGGGTAGTGTGGTTATTAGTATGAGAGTGAGTTGCAGGGAGACTAGTTGGTAAATGGTATAAATAGGAAGTCCCCTAGTCACCATGTGGAACAGCGGTACTAGGATAAGATATCTGCTGTGATAGCGAGTATTGGTCCTGTGATGTGGATATCAATATTAGATGTAGCGGAGGTCGGCAAGGCTAAGCAGACAGTCTAGTACTCTTACTTAAAGGCTAGATACAGTCTAGTACTCTTACTTAAAGGCTAGATATAGTGATATCATGGGTGAGTACATGAGTCGGTAAGTGGCTGTCAAACGTCGTTACAGTGTAAGCGAAAGATTGAAGATGCACATAGGTCTAGGAGCCGTAGTATGAGACAGCATTGGTGTGGCAATAGACGTTAATAGGAGGCATTAACAGCATAGGTCGGTATATGAGCAGTGAAGAACGCTAGTACAATTTCATGGAGCAGTAGCAAGGTAAGCATAGGATGCAATAGATGGCAGTAACAACAATAGTATATGAGCAATGATGAGTGCTAGTACAAAGTTGAAAAACAATAGCAGAGTAACCATAAGCGACAATGTGCAACGACAGCGATACAGCGAGGTATCAGATCAGCAATGAACACTAATACGCTAATACAGTATCTAGATAAGGTGGATTAGCATGGGCTTTCCTTTTCTCTTCAGAGACCTGTGGATGTCTCCTTACTTGGCCCTCTATCCCCATACCGCCTCTGAGACCTGGGATACTTTCTTGACTACCTGACCTGGGATTTCCCACCTGCTGACGATTTTGTCAGGGATTCCTCGGATCCTTCCCACACCCTGCCTCATCCACATCGGAACCCCCTCTAGGTATCACAAGAAGCCTCAGACATTGCATACTCCATGCACTCTCCCGTATCTCTGCTGGGACCACTCGTGAGGCGAGTGTATTTCAGTGTCCATGACTTCTGGCGTCTGCCATCCCTAGGGCCAATGGGGGCGTAGTGCTGTATGGATAGACACATGACCACTTAAGGAATTTTAACAAGATTAGCACCTCTTTGCCAGCCATCTGTCGGCCCCGCTGGCTCTACCGTGCAATTCCACTTATGCAGCTCCGAGAGAGGACTGCAGAATGAGTGGGCTGAAGGGGACGGTGAGCGAATGTCCCCGTGGGATCCAGCAGGCACAGAGGACGCACAGCAGAACAACATCCCGCAGAGAATGAAGCGAGCTCACCGTGCCGGGAGGAACATGTGTCTGCATGTATTAACATTTCCACGCCCGGCTTTCTTCTTGCCGAGCGTCACTGCGTACACAAGACCCCGGACACTTCGAGCGACCTCTCATTAGGTTTCCACATGAGTCGCATTTTAGCACGTACTCTGGGGACGTGTTCAAACAGATTTTTTAATCGCTGCAATGAATTATGGCGTCGTCCCATGTGCTATTTCCAGGCCCGTTTGCAGGCTCCGCTGCAACAGGACGGTGTTCTCTAGCTGTGCCTTCCACCGCGGCGCATTTGCTGTGCACAGGTTCGTCACCTCGGCATTGGCCTCTCACTGTTTCCGAGAAAGGAAATGTGATGTTGAATCGACATTTATGAACCTAGGCATTTTCAACCATTGTCTGCAGGCCACGTCTGTTATGTGCACTGTGGAGTGGAGGAAGTAACGACACATCCAAATGGACCCACGTTTACGTTCAGTATTTGCGCTTTGTAGTGCAAACGAGTGTACATGACTCCATAAATGTATTCATGCACAGAGGGAGGCATTTAACAAGGTTTCCTATGGAATCTGACAACACTTAGCAACTGATAAAAACTGGCGGAATCCATAGGAATCCATTTCTTTTTCTCCAGCATTACATAAGGGATGTGTGTACCCCCCACCGTCTTAATGAATATGTTCAACCATGGCTAAGAGGTCAATAATAGCTCTAGAGAATTACAAAATGGGTTGAGGCACTATTGAGACACCACTTGGGTGATGGCAGTTACAGGCCGGTGAAAACACAGTTTATGGAGTGAAGAATTGTACTCAACATTATCAATGGAGATTAAAACAAATTAAAATAAAATTAAAAAAACGGTGTAGGTTTCAGTTTCAGCCAGAGCTCTCACTAACCACAGCCCCACCAAAGGTTGTGTACCACACTCTGCCCCTGATTACAGTCTTCATATGCAGATGCATCTTGAAATGTTTGATAAACCATTGTTCATTTTTATTGCCAAACATGGAATACATTTTTGGGAAACCTGATTTAATCATGAGATTTACTTTGTGTTTACATTAGTCCGACAATGATTTTACCATGACCTCATGGCAGTTGTCTCAGGCCAATATGATCATGCTTTCACTCTGATTGGATAGTGGTCTGATCATGGTTTTACCATGCTTAGCTGTGATGCCACATTGGTTTGATCATGACGATGCTTTGACTGTGATTTCACAGTCGTTTGATCATGATTTGTCATGAAGTCATGACAGTGGTTTGATCAACATTCTTTCAACAGGGAAATAAAGGGCCATTACAACCCTGGCGGACCCTATATTTCCCCATTGCCAGAGGCCAGAAACTTTTACTCCCATTCCCATTGAGCCCCATGGGAATCAATGGGAATGGGGCGATTGGATGCACTGGCACCATTCACAATGGTGCCGGTGCATCCGACATGCTCTGCTCGCAGATGCCGTTCCACCTGCCAGGTCCGAGCAGAACGCAAAGTTTGCCGGTCAGGTAACTATGGTACAGGCAAGCTTACCGGTACCGTAGGTAGTTACCGGACCAGCAAACTTGTTATGAGGCCCAATGTGTGATTTCAGCTACAACACAGATTACACATTGGAGGGGAAATCATGTATTTCACCTTTTCAAGGGAAATTCTCAGAAGACAATGGGAACAGCTGTGGTTTCTGAGCAGTTTGAATTAACTGGTGTTGGAGATCTTCCAATGGGGAAAGCGCCTAGGATTTCTTGTACAAGACCCTATAGACTTTGATGATTGGCAAATAAACCCCTTTGGCCTGGGACTCTAGAATCACCGAGATGGACTTCTAGGGAGTGAGGACCCAACCTATTTTTCCTGACACTGCAAGCACAGAAAATACCCCATTTTCATGGGATTAAGATGTATTGAAACATTGTAACTACTTGCATGTAAGTGACTTTCATACAAACCTACCACCCAGTCCATTTGCAACCTGATAGCCCTATTACATCATTCCACTGCAGAAGGGATCTACCAGAGTGGAGACAATACAAATATGAAAATATATTACTTCCAACCTGTCCAGTCACCTGCATGTATGCCAATGTTGGTTGAATATGGACTCAAAAGAACCAAGGGAAAACAATTAAGGCGATACACAATGATTCCCTAGAAATGACTCCAAATTTGAGCAGACGTTTGGTTTTCTCCACCCCTCACCCAGATGTCCTAGTGACATATGAATTATCCTCACCAGCCCCAAGATGTCACAAAGGGACAATCCAGAAAGACTGGTCACTCCGTGGTGTTAACATGTTGGAATGGCTTTTCAACACTCAGATGTAGCAACTGAACAGGTGGAGGAATTTTGAAGAAATCTTAGAAGACGTAACTTTGCGGGATGGAACATCTGCTCAAGAGCTTATAGATCCCTGGAACTATGGAGAGGCAACACCATAGATTTAGATAACAGACAAGGTGCCTCATTACGACCCTGGAGGTAACCATGGCGCTATTAGCGCCATGGTTGCCTCCAAAACCTTACCAATTCCGCCATGGTGAATGGAGCAATTACCGCCCTATTCCAAGGTTGGCGGGGGCGGTAATTTGCCATTCACCATGGCCCTTCCCCATTCCCATTTTAGTCCCCATAGGGCTCAATGGGAATGGGGAAGGCGGTAATAACGGTACCGCAAATTGTGGTACCGTTATTACCTCTAAAGGCCCTTTGCGCGTCCAGCCGTTAAGGGAGGACCCGCAAAGGGACCTCGGAATAGGACGGTAAGGGATTACCGGCACCGGTGCCCTTACCGGTACCGGTAATCCCTTACCGCCCGGGCCGTAATGAGGCCCATGGTGTTACAAAGCGGGGATCTGAGTAAGTTAGGCGATTATCAGGAGATCATGAAAGATCGAAATGTGGAAGTAAGTCAATTGGTGCTACAGGAGTTTAAATATCCTTTGGGCTATGAGGAGACTTAACCAGGAAGTGGAATAGAAGATCTGAGTTGAACATATCCCGACAAACTCAAGAATTGGAAAATAACCCACCTTTATGATCTAAGAATTTTTAAGGAAAAGGGAAGAATCACTATGATGGGCCACAGCAAGGAAGAAACGAAAGAAAGATTCGTGGAAAGGGGGGGGGGGGTATGTGATGAAGTGACACAATTGTCATCATTGCATGGAAAGTGGGCATGACATGAGGTCCAAAACAGCAGCCATGAAATCTACAAATATATCACTAGACATGGGCAGGCAAACCTGTTCAGAAAATTCAACAAGCCAAAACTACATCTTCCAAAATGCCACTCTGGCACAGTAGCAAAATCTTCAGTGCATCCAGGGAACAGAGTTGTGGACTCAGGAGTGGATGTGATATGTAAGATCCCGAGTTATGTTTTATATGCCATGTGGTCATACAAAAATCTCTATTAAGCTAGTTGTCAACCACTGCTGCTGGTAGGCCACCTCTGCCTCTGTGCAGGCATAAACATCATCAGTTTGGAAGCAAAGTATGTAATTGATATATTTGTTAGGTTTATGTAATGGAAGTAAGAGTTGATTAATCAAAATGGTACCCTGTGAGAGCCCCCACGCCTAACCACTTAGAAAGGCTGTCAGGGGTTTTGGTAAAATGCATGTGCACCATGCCAAAATATACAACAAGAGAAATAGGCAAACGGAATCTGACCTACTTGATTTATATGACTTGAAAGTCACAGATAACAATGGTTTAATGAGGGTGCCTTCCTCAAGGATTTATGGGGAAACGCTTCAGGCAGCGCTTCCACCTCCAACATTGTTTCACATGGAATATTCTGAGATGCTTTATAGGAAGAATGTCTGAGTACAAGTGGACAGTTGACATTTGGGCAGGCAGTGACTGACTGAAAGGGGAAAAGTAGCACTGCAGTGCCCTCATATGTCTAGATCCATCTCCTGTACCCCAAACGGAGGTCCCATAAGTCCTCCATCTACCCTCTACATAATCCCTTGGGTTGCCCTCTTGGTCACATTACTGAGAGTACAGTTCATTTGCGCATGTGGGTGGGTCATCAGTGAAACTGTGTGTGATAATGACACCAGACCAAAGGTAACGCACGCTGACACCAGAGTAATTGACTAACGTCGCTATGTCACCAGGGGCATTGAAATTCAGTGACGACCTACAGCTTATGCTGTCTGCTCTTTGGAGATGAACAGAGCTTTTCGGTTACCTACCTGAGGTGATCTGGGGAGATTTGGCACTTCAGTTCACTTGGGCAAAGAATACATTTGGGCAGTAGTGGCCATGATCAACTCTATATCCCACAACTTCAAAAATGAAGGTGATACGTAATATACTCTGCACATTTAAAGTACACATCGTCATATTGTGTTGTTGTCAGATTTACCATACTCGTTCAGGCTGCAACTGTGAATCCTCTGTGTTTTTGGACATATATATATATATGTATATATATTCAGTGAAAAAACTTCGTTAAAGGGACGTTATGGTTCCAAGTAAAACCGAAAAACCCTTGAAATTCGCCAGTTATGGTAAGCTAAGCAACCATAACTCGTGCCACCACCGTGCACTGCTAAGACTAACACCCAGGACATCAAAGATGACATCACAAATGTCATTGATGACATCACATGTCTGGCTCACTCTTTTTTTCTTTTGCTGACATATCTAGGCCACATGGTTTTCTTCAGTAACAGTCAGAAACTAAGAATTTTATTTTATTTGTAGACGTATCCTTCAGGTAGGTTCTTACAGTAATTCCCTGTAAGGGGGAGAGACACACGGGGCATGAGCGGGGGTGGGCGGGAGGGGGACAGACACACGGGGCATGAGCGGGGGTGGGCGGGAGTCGGAAAGACACAGGGGGCAAGAGCGGGGGTGGGTGGGAGGGGGAGAGACTCACGGGGCAAGAGCGGTGGGTGGGTTGGAGGTGGAGAGACACACAGGGCATGAGCGGGGGTGGGGGGAGGGAGAGAGACACACGAGGCATGAGCGGGGGTGGGGGGAGGGGGAGAGACACGGGGCATGAGCGGGTGTGGGTGGGAGGAGGAAAGACACACGGGGCAAGAGCAGGGGTGGGTGGGAGGGGGAGAGACACACAGGGCATGAGCAGGGGTGAGAGGGAGGGAGAGAAACACACGAGGCATGAGCGGGGGGTGGGGGAAGGGGAGAGAGACACATTGGGCATGAGTGGGGGTGGAGGGGCGGGAGAGAGACACACGGGGTATGAACGGGGGTATGGGGAGGGAGAGAGACACACGGGGCATGAGCGGGGGGTGGGCGGGAGGGGGAGAGACACACAGGGTATGAGCGGGGGGTGGGCTGGAGGGGGAGAGACCCATGGGCATGAGCGGGGTTGGGGGGAGGGAGAGAGACACACGGGGCATGAGCGGGGGGTGGGGGGAAGGGGAGAGAGACACATGGGGCATGAGCGGAGGGTAGGCGGAGAGGGAGAGACACATGGGGCATGAGTGGGGGTGGGGGGGAGATACACACGGGGCATGAGCGGGGGTGGAGGGGAGGGAGAGAGACACACGGGGCGTGAGCGGGGGTGGAGGGGAGGGAGAGAGACACACGGGGTGTGTGTGGGGGTTGGGGGGAGGGAGAGAGACACACCGGGCATGAGCGGGGATGGGGAGGGAGAGAGACACACGGGGCATGAGAGGGGGGTGGGGGGAAAGGGAGAAAGACACACGGGGCATGAGCGGGCGTGGGTGGGAGGGGGAGAGACACATGGGGCATGAGCAGGGGTGGGGGGAGGGAGAGAGACACACAGGGCATGAGTGGGGGTGGGGGGGAGGGAGAGAGACACACAGGGTATGAGCGGGGGGTGGGCTGGAGGGGGAGAGACCCATGGGCATGAGCGGGGGTGGGGGGAGGGAGAGAGACACACGGGGCATGAGCGGGGGGTGGGGGGAAGGGGAGAGAGACACATGGGGCATGAGCGGAGGGTAGGCGGAGAGGGAGAGACACATGGGGCATGAGTGGGGGTGGGGGGGAGATACACACGGGGCATGAGCGGGGATGGGGAGGGAGAGAGACACACGGGGCATGAGAGGGGGGTGGGGGGAAAGGGAGAAAGACACAAGGGGAATGAGCGGGCGTGGGTGGGAGGGGGAGAGACACATGGGGCATGAGCAGGGGTGGGGGGAGGGAGAGAGACACACAGGGCATGAGCGGGGGTGGGGGGGAGGGAGAGAGACACACAGGCATGATCGGGGGGTGGGGGGAAGGGGAGAGAGACACACGGGGCATGAGCGGGGATGGGGAGGGAGAGAGACACACGGGGCATGAGAGGGGGGTGGGGGGAAAGGGAGAAAGACACACGGGGCATGAGCGGGCGTGGGTGGTAGGGGGAGAGACACATGGGGCATGAGCAGGGGTGGGGGGAGGGAGAGAGACACACAGGGCATGAGCGGGGGTGGGGGGGAGGGAGAGAGACACACAGGCATGATCGGGGGGTGGGGGGAAGGGGAGAGAGACACACGGGGCGTGTGCGGGGGTGGAGGGGAGGGAGAGAGACACACGGGGTGTGTGTGGGGGTTGGGGGGAGGGAGAGAGACACACGGGGCATGAGCGGGGATGGGGAGGGAGAGAGACACACGGGGCATGAGAGGGGGGTGGGGGGAAAGGGAGAAAGACACACGGGGCATGAGCGGGCGTGGGTGGGAGGGGGAGAGACACATGGGGCATGAGCAGGGGTGGGGGGAGGGAGAGAGACACACAGGGCATGAGCGGGGGTGGGGGGGAGGGAGAGAGACACACAGGCATGATCGGGGGGTGGGGGGAAGGGGAGAGAGACACACGGGGCATGAGCGGGGGTGGGGGGAGGGAGAGAGACACACGAGGCATGAGTGGGGGTGGGGTGGAGGGAGAGAGACACACGGGGCATGATCGGGGGTGGGGGAAGGGGAGAGAGACACACGGGGCATGAGTGGGGGGTGGGGGGAGCTAGAGAGACTCACGGGGCATGAGCGAGGGGTGGTGGGGAGGGCGAGAGACACACGGTGTTCGTGTGCAGGTGGCAGATCCCGCTCCTCGGCCCTCCGCTGGCCACCGTGTGCCGATGGCGTGAGCGGGGGGCTGGAGGAACAGGGGAGACACGGAGCATGAGTGGGGGTGGGGGTACAAGAAGGACACATGGGGCATGAGCGGGGGTGGGAGGAACAGGAGACAGACACAAGACCTACTGTGCAGGTGGCGAGGAACAAAGATGGCGGGCGTCTCTGAAGCCAGACGCACTGCACGCTTTCACCGCATCGAATGAGAGAGCACGTCAGATGTCCGCGGACATCACGCAACCTGCTTGCCCAATCACCGTCCTGTCCGCGGAGTGAACAGGGAAGTGTGTCTGCGAAGCGAACACAGATATCACTAATTTTTTTCACTTACATTTTTGTCATTTTTTTAAAAACTACTGGACGGATTTACACCAAATAAAGCAAAGCACGCTTTCGGCACCAAGCCGCCGCTCCTGCCGCAAATTTGGTGTAAATCCGTCCAGCGGTTTGGGCTGTAGGTGTGAGCAAAGTTTTTTCTCATTATGTCTACGGGAAAAAAAAAAGTGTTGGGACCCCCCTATAACTTTGCTCCCCCTTGACGAATCCTCACCAAACTTTGCAAAAATAATCAGAGTGACGCAAACACTTTTTTTTGCAAAGTTTGGTGAGGATTTGTCCAGGGAGAGCGAAGTTATAAGCCGCCAAAAAAGTGCTCTTCCCATGGAAACACCAACTTAACCATAACTACATGGCCACTACCGTGGCCATGTAATATATATAAATATATATATATATATATATATATAGTATTTATAAAGAGCCTAAGCCTTTGGGCATCAAGTCGCTCTTGTGAGACCAGTTACACACAGAGAAGGAGCTTCAAGGCAATGCATTACAGAAGTAGTTAATGTGCAAGCATTCTTTTACCGCTGCCCGCATTGAGGAAGCCAGGGTGTGGCAAGAGTCACAAGTGTCATTTTAGGCAAAACACCAAGCTTCTAGGGCCTTTGGAAGGAGAGGTATGATTCTGCTGCTATTAGATCAGGTGGGCGGGAGTTCCAAAGGTTTGCTGCCACCGTGGGGAATCTAGAGCCTCCACCTCTGCCTCTTTTAAATTTCGGTGGTGCAAGCCGTTGAGCGTGGATTGACCTTACTGGTCTGATGGCAGTGTTTCTCAAAATGTATTGCGACAGGTACTCGGTACACTGCAGCCATGTTAGAATGACATTTGTGAGTGATTGAGAGCGTTTTAAAAATTTTCCTTTTGCGAATTGGGAGTCAGTGGCTCTCTCCTCTTGTTACTGAGATGCGGTATTGTTTTGAGATGTTGAGTGCTGCGCGTAAGGCATTGTTTTGGATTACCTGCATATTGATAATGTTCTGTTTGGACGTCCCAGCAAAACGGCATTACATTAATCGAGTCTTGCATAGCCTTCCTTTTTCCTCTTTCTTATTTTACAAGGGTTTGCATCATTACTGGGAAGCGCAAGACTGTCTCCAATGTTCTCTGAACACAGTACTCCAAGCCCTTCACTTTGCCAAAGACTATAAGAGGAACTACAGAGCACTAGTACAGGAAAAGGACTGTAGAGTTTGTGGCTGTCATTTAACTGGAAGTGGGAGGGTGTGGCCTATCAAGAGCTATTGTCAACCACAAGGGAACCTTTATGTTTTCTTTATAGTTACATTATACCTTGTCTTGTTTATGGTTGTATTATCACATAATTAGCAAAACCAAAAGGAGATGGCTGGAAGGTTTTGAATTAATTATAACCACAGGCACAGCTCCGAGCAACAAACCAGAACATCATTTATCAGCCTGCCAAGCCATTTCAGAAGGGGAAACACCATATTGAAATCCGGCTTGGTCCTACCTCAAAAGGGGCAGTCCAGCCCGAACTGCTAGGTCACATCCCTTCAACACGAGATCACAAGCATCCCCAGACATGTTTCAGCCTTGTTCGGCATCATCAGTGAGGAGTAGCTTGGGTCTCTAGGCCCGTCAGATTCGGGACCCAAGTCTGAGCATACCCGTCCCACTCGGAGTGACTTTAGCAAAATAAAAAGGTGATTGCTGGAAGGTTTTGAATTAATCACAGCCACAGGCAGAGCTCATGGCAACCCTCCAAACCATAATTGTTCACCCTGCCAAGCCATTACAGAAGGGGAACAGCCATATGCAAGGTCCTACCCCAACATGGGCAGTCCTGCCCAAACTGCTAGGTCACATCCCTTCTGCACGAGACCACAAGCATCCCCAGGCATGTTTCAGACTTGTTGGGCATCATCAGTGAGGAGTAGCTTGGGTCTCTAGGCCCGGCAGACTCGGGACCCAAGTCTGAGCATCCCCGTCCCAGTATCACATCCTAACACAAGGTTTTCAACAACTGTTCTGTGTCAGTGTAGTTGTGAGACATAAATTCACTATGTCTTGCCAAAGGGTATTATATATCTTATTAGTACCAGGCGAGGGCGCAATCAGAATGATAGAGCCATTCTGATTGGCCCTCGCCAAGTCATTACCAGGCTGGGAATCCCTCTGTCGGGATTTCACTGCCTTTGTCCCCAGCGGGGGGCATGGCAGCCCCTCAGCCAATGAGGAGGCTCGATGCGGGGCCATCTCCACTCCGAGGCTGCCCGCGGCTCAGAGGCTGCCTTTGCAACCCGTCGGGGACTCGGGTAAGTCTTCTTTTTTTTATTCCCTTCCCTCCCTCCCACGGCTCCCCCCCAACTTACCTTCTTGTTCCTGTGTCCCTGGCGGGGGACGAGGGACACATGTACGTTTTAAAAAAAAAATGTCTCCCCATCCCACTCCCGCCCTCCCAACCACACTTACCTTCTTTTTTACCCTTTTTCGGGAGCGGACGCGCTGGGAACACTTGTGTTCCCAGCGCGTCCGCTCCCAATGGCCACCATGGAAAGGGAAAATGGACTCTGTTTTCCCTTTCCATGGCGGCAGCCATTTTCTTCCCTTTTTTTTTCTCCCGAAACGCTGCAGCGTTTTGGGACAAAAAAAAGCATTTAGTGCCCCAATCACACAGTTTTTGCTGGCTGGGGTACTAATAGCAATATGACCCTCATGGCGGGGTCAATACCGACTCAGGTAATGCCCGGGGGCCTTCGGTAAGGCCCTCGCTTCGCTCGGGGCCTATACCTATGGGCCCCAGGGCATTACCTGTGTCGGTATTGCCCCCGCCGCTCGGGTCATATTGCTTAAGTAGAGTATGCGCCTGGGTAGAGCGGAGTGAGTAGAACCTTGGATGCTTGCAAAACTCTGGAGTGTACAGGGAGTTCTAGTAGTAGTCAGTTGGGTGATGTGTCTGGACGAGTAAGGCTTCATGCCCATAGCTTGTTCCTGCATGAATAAACAGCAGGAGAGTCTTCCCTGTGACTTCTAGAATTCAATGTATCATTGGTGACGAGGGAGACTAGGGAAAAGACCACTTGGATGGTGGATCGCCTATAATGCAACAATACGTAGTGATCATGACAGTCGCAAGCAGCAGATGAAGAGGAGAGGGGCAGAACTAGCCTGTTAGCATGGCAGTCCAACCTCGTCACCTGTCACGGCACTCAGGCTCCGCAAGGGACAGAGAGAAGCAAAGAAAACGGGCAGCTGCAAAGGGTGAAATGGGGAATCAGCAGGCACAATGATTCAGTGCTATCCTCCCTCGCTCGATGTGCAACAGTGCCGGTGTGCTGTAAGGGATCACAACACAACATGCACAGCATGGCCTCTAATCCCCTCATGCTCAAGTCCATTGTATGAAGCAGCACTGGACTATTTTAGGGCCATGTAAACTCGAGAAAAACATCTACTGGCAAGGAGACAGGCATTTATCGGTCAGGCAGCAGCAATCTATAAGGAAACAGTATTGCACTATTATATATTTTACAAAATTGCAATGGATCTTGGGAAATAAAATATTACATAAAATAGAATAATTACCAAGAACAACAAGGAAGGATTGAAGAAGGGATGATTTGCAACAGAGACAAACACCATGTGAGTAATTTACCATCACTATTTCTTTCTTCCACAGGAGTACCTGTTATTAAACAGGACATTTGGAAAGAACATTTGCAAGACTTGTTCTAGCAATTCACAGATCAGTATAGAATGTAAGAGATTGCTTCTCATGCATTCACTTGGGTTTGAGGGTCTAAGGATCCTCAAAAGATGATCTGAGCTAACCAGAGGAGGTGGCAAAGGGCAAGGGCAACAGAAGCAAATGAATTCAATGCATATGAGACAATCTTAAAAATATATAACCTTCACTATGAGAAGAAACCAAGCCTGATTTTACAGTGCCACTACTTGAGAGAGATAACAGATGGAAGGAGAATCATTGGAGGACTTTGTGACAGGTGTAAGTCAACTTGCCAACATGTGTAACTTGGGCGAGTCATATAATGAACACATACGAGACCAGTTTATGCTACAAGACCAGTTTATGCTATGTGTGAGGGAGAATAAGGCAAGGGAGAATATATGAGGCAAAAAAGACCCTAGACTGGATGAGGTGCTACAAATTTGCAAAGAGGATTGAGCCCATGATGAAGTGAGCAAAGACGATTTTTGGAAGGGAGCATGGACCACAAGACAACTTAAGAGATTAGTTGTGGACGGCGGCAAAAGAGAATTGTAAAAAAGGGTGGGAAGCACATAGGAAGGTGTTTGAGGTGTGGGAGCACATTCCGCTTTGCAAATTCTGGAAAGTTGGAAAGTGCCCAGGCATAAACTCAGAGTGCAGAAGGTTTGGAACATTTTGATTTTTTGAATGATACAAGACACTCGTAAAAAAAAAAAAAAACGTAACCTACACTATGAGAAGAAAGCAAGTTCGATTTTAGAGTGCTACTACTTGAGAGAGATAACCTATGGAGGGAGAATCATAGGAGGACTTCATGACCGGTGTAAGTGAACTTGCCAACAAGTGTAACTTGGGTGATTCATATAATGAACACATATGAAACCCGTTTATGATATATTACCCAGGTGTGCCAGTTTTTGACAATTTGTGGGAGGGAGCATGGACCACAAGAAAACGTAAGAGATTAGTGGTGGAGCGGAGCAAAAGAGGATTGTAGAAAAGGGTGGAAAGCACATAAGAAGGTGCTTCAGATGTGAGATGTGTGCTTCCCTCTCTGCACCCTCTCGGGCTCCTTCTACACCTCTGCAGGGTGTACCTCTGATCTGTACCCCTTGCCGTAAATCCTACAAGGATGGCAACCTTCTCCACATTGCCACTCTTAACTCTCGCTCTGCTGTCAAACATTCCTCTGATATCTGCTGTCTTCTTGAAGAACTTGACCTCGATGTCCTCTGTCTCACTGAGACATGGTTCAAGGCCAGCTCTGTCACCAGCTTTGACACGCTACTACCTGATGGCTACAAGATCCTCTCCGCGCCCAGGCCCAAATGCTCTGGTGGGGGTGTAGCCCTTATCTTCCCTGAGTGGATTCCTGCCTCTGTCACTCCTACGCAGACCTACTCCTCTTTTGAATGCCTTGCCTGCAGGCTCTCTCTCTCCTCTAGCCATTCCCTTTCTGTGGCTACTATCTATTGGCCACCTGGTCAGATTTCTTCCTTCCTCTCTGAGTGGGCGGACCTCTCCTCCTCACTCCTGGCCTCAACCATTCAACTCCTCTTTCTGGGAGACTTCATCATCCACCTGGATGTCTTCTGTCCCCCCCTCTGGTTTCTTTCGCGACCTCTGTGACTCTCTCTCACCATTCTCCCCCCCTAGCCCGACTCATTCTGCAGGGCACACTCTCGATGTTCTGATCTCCTCAGACCTTCCCCTCTCTGTCCCTCTCTCCACTCCTCTCTCCTGGAGTGATCACTTTCTCCTATCATCCCACCTCACCCTCCCTATCCCTCAGGCCACTGTCATCCACCTTCTTGGTCATCTGACCCATGAAGCGCTTGTCAGTTGAGGCTTTCGCCACCACCTTCTGACCCCCTCCACCCCCTTTGGCTGACTCTCACACTGACACAGCCCTCTCCATGCTCCACTCCTCTATATCTGATACTCTGATATCCTTGCCCATGTCATGAGAATCCGCCTGAAGTCCACAGCCAAGTGTAACTCCTGGTATGACTCAGACCTCGGCACCCTAAAACGCAAGTGCAGGGTGGGCAAGAGGAAATGGCGTGCTTCATGTTCATCCTTTGACAAACTGGCCTGCCACCTGCTGCAAAGACAATATTGTCTCTCCGTCCTCACCAAGAAGAGAGCTCATTTTCAAGCCTGCATCTCTGTGGCATCTAACAACTTGGCTGAACTCTTTAAAATCTGCAAGGAACTGGCCAATCCTGCCGCAGTCTCTACCTCTCCTGTCCCTTCCCAGGCCCTCTGCATGGCACTGCACTCTCACTTCATTTAAAAAACTCAGGACATCCTGTCCTCACTCTCCTCCTATCTCCTCCCTCCCTCTATTCCCTGCTCTTCCCCTGCCCCTTCTGCAACCCCCCCCCTTCCTCCTTCTCTGCCTTTCCCCTGTTCTCAGCAGACAAGGTTTCTAGACAAGCCCTATCTATGAAAGTCTCATTGGAACAGGTTAACCACTGTTCCTCCAAATCTATCAAGGACCACATTGACTACCTTTCTCATGCCCTGGCTGATTTCTGCAACCACCCCTTAGCCACTGGAGTCTTCTCATCCCCCTGAAGCACTCTCTTGTGCACCCTCTTCTTAAGAAATCATCTGCCGACCCCTCCTGCCTGGCTGACTATCGCCCAATCTCCATCACTCCCTTCCTGGGCAAGCTCCTGAAGGAACTGGCCATCTCCCAGCTTTATCTCCACACCAAATCTTCTGGTTGTCTTCATGACATTCAGTCTAGCTTCAGAGCAGGCAGAAGCATGGAAACTGCGCTCCTGAACATCCGTGAAGACCTGCTCTCCAACCTTGACTCTAATACCCTGTGCATCCTCATCTTGCTTGATCTCACTTCTGCCTTTGACACTGTCAACCATGCCATCCTGCTCAACCGCCTCCATGATAACCTGGGTATCACTGGTCAGGCTCTGGCATGGCTGACTTCTTTCCTCTCCGACCGACCCTCCCAGGTCCAACTTGGGTCCTTCGTCTCCAATATAATTTTCTCTACCTGTGGTGTCCCCCATGGATCTAACCTCTCTCCCTGGCTGTTCAACCAATACCTGGCACTCCTTGCCCGCTGCATTGACGCTCTTTGCTCCAATTTTCAGTGCTATGTGGATGATACCCAGCTCATGTTCAGCTACCCTCAGCCTCCTCCTCTCCCTCTCTCATCTCTGACTGTCTGTCTGCTATCCAGGAGTGGTGTGCTGCCAATGGCCTTGGCCTTAATGCCAGTAAGACTGAGATTCTACTCATCGCACACCCACTCCCTCCTTTCCTGCAGTTCTTTTGCCGGCCTCTCTTGGCCCTCTTCCTACTCCCACCTGCAAGGCTAAAAACCTCAGGGTCATCTTTGACTCCACAGTGTTGTGGGATCTATTGACCCGCTAGGCTCTGCCCTGCGACATCACTGTGTGCTGCTTTCACCAGAACCAACAGAATGGCCCCAAAAAGCCCTATGTGCGCTAAACCACTGAGAATTGCGCAGTGAAAACGGAAAAGATGGCTGCCAATCTACATTGCCTGTGTCAGGGGTGAAACAGGAGACCACACTGCCAAAACCTGTCATTGGGCTGCCCACAGAGTAAAATGGAAACTACCTGAAAAGGCAGTGCTTCATTGTCAGGAAAACCAGAAGTGCTCTAAAATCCGTTTTTCCTTGGCTGTTGAAATAGCAAAATAATGGTTCCCAAACATCAGAAAAGTTCAACATCCTTGCTGTGTGTTAACTATCTCCTTATTTAAGGAATCCCCAGAAGCACACAATGTCAGGAGAAGCAGATTTCATCACAAGAATATCCACATTAAAAAAGGGCTTGCCTGGGAAAATCTGTCAGAATATGGGTGCAGTACCGCCGCCTGCCTGCATCAAAGCTGTCAGTTAAGTGCGTTAGGAGTTTAAACTTGTGCATTAAAATCAAATTGTGGAAAAGAAGAGACTTGCCATCAAAAGCAATATAGGTTGCCACTATTTACTTTCTATGTTGAAAAAGACTGGAATTCGAGATCTATGTGTCTACTTTTTGAAAATGTATAGTTTATTTTAGCAAAGACAATTTTAAACAAAGTGTTTTAAAGTGAACTGATGCCAGCCACAGAACTTCAAAGGCAAATTCCACAGCGTGCCCCAAATAAAAGGTACCTTCCTTTTGCTCTCTGCCCCAGGAACTCTCAGTCGGATGGTAATGAAGGAGCAGGAGATATTTCTCTGTTGCTCTGGGGAGAGACAAAAGGATTCCTGAACTGAAAGGGGATGCAAATTCAAGTGTCAACAGAAACTACTGCCAGCAGGAAGAGAGGCATGGATTGTTCTTGGCCCAGCAAAACTTTGGGGGGCGGGCCAGACAGATATGTGTAACTTAAACCACAAGAACATATCTTTTTGAAAAAGACTCACAGAGAACTGTAAAAAATAGTAAAAATCTGTAAAATAGTGTTGTTAACATGAAAATCCTGGTCACATTTTGAAACTACTCAGAACTTTGTGCTATGTTCAGGGACATGACTACAGAAATTGTGATTTTGTAGCAATTGTGATGATGCTAGAAATATGAAACTTCACAGGATTATGCCCAGATGTCATGCACATATATTTATAAAATGTGGACAAATCTGACATCGGGTACCCAACCAAAAGCACAAAAAACGGTCAAATCTGAACCGAAGCACTCACTGAGATGGGACTTGGAGGAATACTTGCTCCACTAAATCTGTGATGTGAATATGTTGTTTCTAGCAAGTTGGTAATATTGTAAATATGCTTTATATGAAAAATAGATTTACTGAGCAGAAACAAAGGGGAGGTTCTCCCTGGATTGTAAAATACAGCATCATCATGACACCATATTTCAATCTCAAATCAGGAGAGAGGACAGACCCTAACCAATAGGATTCCTAGAGGGTGTACCTAGTATGATTCAGCCTACCCACCCCTTTGGGAAATACATAAATAGAGACAGTTTAGGACCTAGACAGACAGACCTTCACCCATCATCTGATTGCTGGCGGAGCTCTTTGTAAGAAGAGAAATCCATATCCAAGACTCCAGAATTCTGAAAGTAGAAGGCCCAATTCCAAAGCTGAACCCTTCTCAGCTTGGCCTTTTAAAATCCGGAAACCAGATTTTACCCCAGACCTCCAAGGGGCACACCAAAAAGAACAGCCTGGCTGTGCTGTTTCTGCTTTCTTGCCAATAATTCTTGCTAGAATCCAGAGATCCAAACCAGTAGAGCAGAGCTGTAACCAGATAGCTGCAACCCAGAACCAACCTGTCAGATCCAGTCCAGAGTGCCGTGCTGAGTGCAGAACCCGGGCGCCCTGAATTCCGTCCGGTGGGCTAGCAGAATTCCAGTCCAGAAATCTTTGACCAGATCCCTGACGGGCCCATTCCAAACAGTAGTAGTGAGTATCTATAGCATAGAATTGTCCATAACCAGTATCCTATCCTTAAGTATCCCTATCCAAACCCATTCTATCATATCCAGAACTGCATTGTAGAACATCTTTTGTCTTTCCTGAATCTTTCTCTCATCCCTATAGTCCTTTGATAATAGTAGTGTTAAAATCATCTTTGCGCTAATACATTTGCTGAAGAAAGACAAGCGTCTCGGCAGGTAGAAGCCATCCGGAGACATCGCTGGATTGGTGGCTGTGCTGTTGTGTAGCTTGTGGCTTCATAGACTCCCTAGTGTAAAGAACATTTTGTTGGTAGATTCAAAAGTGCATCTTTCATTTGAAAATGTTGACTCTTTCTGAGAAAAACCGACCTCTACTAAAAAAACTCTGTAACTTCTGTACCGTGTACATTAGAAACTTAAGTGTCAAATTGGATCTAACATCCTCATCTTTCCAACAAACCCAAAACCACATTCCAACTCCTTCTAGTTTTTCCGCAATTGCGCTTCTCGTGTTTGGAAAAGTTTGCCGCAAGTATGTCGTTTGGCTCAATTTCATCACATGTAAAACAGCTGTTCTTTGCATCTGACCTCAGAATTATGTGTTCAATCTGCTAGTGACTCAATCATTGCTAGTTTTGATCTGAAACTATACAAAGCGGCTCCCACTAGTTTTGACTCCATTTAGTGAATTAAATCAATTTTTCTGTGTTTTTAACCATTCATTCAAAGCCACATTCAAAAGCATTTTTTGCAATCATTCCTGTTTCTCTCAGAGTTGGTGGGGGAAATTGGGATTGAAACTGTATTTGTTGATTGTGTATTCCTGAAACCTGTTTTCTCGCCTTCCATCTCTTTATATTGCATATTGGGGGGATTGAGTAGTGTGCAGGGGGAAAGAGTGACATTGCATTTCACTGAACCCACATAAAGTATTATTCTATGCTGCATTATGTTTCCTCTCCATACTCCTTCTGATTAAAGAGATTGGTGATTGTAACATCACCCCATTGGTGATCATTGTATACATATTTAATAGTGTGATATATATTGTGCAAATCCATAAAATAAATATTTTAACTTTGCAAAACAGCCTGCTTCCTGGTTCAATGAGACCGGAGGGTGATTCACAGAGAGGGGCATGATATAAGGGTACATCATTCAGAAATAAAAGAACTTATAGAAAAAAATATCTAATTAAGGGTTTCAATTGTGCATCCCACGCTAGGCATTGACTTAAGTGAAGTGCTGGGTTGAAATCACTTACTCTCCTTCTCTCCTCACATCTCTGACGTCTCTAAGAAGTCACAGTACCAGCTGCACCTCCTCAGAGGGATTTTTCCTTTCTTCTCCTTCCCCCAGAAGCTCACTTTCTCCAGAGCCCTGATTCTCTGTAGGCTGGACTGCTGTAACAGCCTCTATCTGAAACTGCCTGCCTCTACTTACCGCCCTCTGCAACTTATCCAGAACAGGATTGCAAGACTTGTCCTTGGCTTCAAGCCCAGGGATCGCATCTCTCCAGGACTGAAATCTCTGCACTGGCTCCCAGTGGCTGTGAGGATTAAGTTCAAAACCCTCTGCATTGTCCACAAGGCCGCCTGGGGCCTGGGGCCGCAATACCTTCAACTCTCTCTTCCTAAATATCTTCCTTCTCGAGCTCTTCGCTCATCCACCTCCAACTCCCTCACGATCAGTCGCTTCTCCGAGCAACGAGCTGGTGGTAGATCTCTCTCTTTGGCAGGGGCCTCCCTCTGGAACAGCCTTCCTGCCTCCTTAATCTTGAGGAGAACCATCTCCAGTTCTGGAAGCACCTCAAAACCTTCCTCTTTGCTTCTGCTTTCTCTCCCCCTGTCCCCTGCTGAATTCCTGGCTGAAACTGCACTGGTTACCTGGTCACCCTTCTGATCTTGGGCCCAGGCCCTACCAGTTGCACACCTGCACTGCCTCCCTGGCAACCCTTGCACCTGGGGACTGTTTTCTGTATCCCTACAGTCTCCCTACCAGCATTCATGTCTGCACTTACCTTGCACTTGCCACCATCTGGCCGTTTTACTATCTTATTTATTCTACTATCCCATGTACTGCACTTTCCACTCTCCCCTTCTCCCTTACACTTTTCCCTTTCCCCTTTTCATGCACTTGCGCGATCTGAATGAAACTGGACCTAGTAAGATTGCTGTCTGTCTTCCCTTCTTCCCCCTCCCTTGTCTCCTCGCGCCTTGACACACTTGTGTATAGGTGCGTTATCAATGCCATATCTTATCATATTATATCATATCATATCACATTCCACTTTGAAAAATCTGGAAACTGCCCAGGATTTAATTCAGAGTGCAGGAGGTGTGGGAAAAGGGGATTTTTTGAATGATACTGCGGAAATTATTCAAAGTCTGGTGTGAAGGAGGAGTGTATTGGTGAGGAGGACATGAATGGGTGTTTGGTAGTGGATGATGCAGGTGGTGTGAGTTTCTCGGTTAGCCAGGTGGGCAGTAAGAAAAGGAAGGCAGGCAAAACTCATTCAGAGTTGAGGATCAATGGCATACCGGTATCCATGTTGGTAGACTATGAGTCAGACTACAGCATTAAAGATTGGATGACATGGGTGGAATGTTTTGAACAGCAGGGTTCTGTTCTGGGCAAGACAACTCTGTGAGCCAACTACGGGGGTTGAAAATTGACATCGTTGAGGATTTTGATGGAAGGCTTGAATGTTTAGGGCGGTCAGCCATGGCAGGTGTCAATGTGTCGAGAACATGGGATGATTACTTGCTTGTTATGAGCAGAGTGGGATGAACATTGTACTCAACCCTAGAGTTCTTGGGATGGTGTTGGTGACAGAGGAGAGAGGTTAAAGCAAGGTGGTGGAGAATTTTGGAGATGTTTTGAAGACAGATTGGGGTGTCTCAAAGGATATCAATATCTCATTTGAATATAGCCTGGTGCTGAACCGGTGGTAGGTAGACAGATAAATATCCCTATCAGTCTCAGTGAAAGGTAACAAGATGGTGAAGTTAGAGCGTCTCGGTGTAATTAAAAGGTGGATGTCTTTGAGTGGGTGTTGTCCATTGTGGTTGTGAGGGAGGCTACTGGACTTTTCAGGTTGTGTGTAGACCAGAGTAGACTCAACTTCAGTGTGATAGTGGACACATTTCCCGGTGCCTAATATTGGAGATATGATTAGTCTGGTGGGTAGAGCTCACATATCCAGCACTTTAGATCTTGCCTTTGCCTACCATCAGGTAACCCCACATCGAGATTCTAGAGATTACGCCACCTTTATAAAACTGGAACAAGCATACAGGTTTAGGAGAGTGTTCTTTGAACTTGTTTCTGCAGCAGCCTATTTACAAAGGGTTATGCATGGAATATTTAAGGGAATAATTGTGTTTTTATCTGCTTCTAAAATGATATCCTGGCCGCTCAAGGTGATGCAAGGGAACATGTCCAGAGGTTGTTGAGCATAGTCATACACATAAGAGTGGGTGAGATCTCATATTTGGGTCATATGTTGTTGTGGTAGAGGGGTAGAACTAAATGGGGAACTGGTTTCAACTATTGTGGATTTGGAAAGGCCAAAAGACGGCCAAGGAGTCATGTATTTTCTAGGGCTGGTAGAGTACTATGAGAAGTTTGCTGACAAGTTCGTGGACAGGTGTGCAGAGATAAAACAGTTGAGTGAAAAATGAATGGATTTTGCCTGGGATGAAGAGTGTCAGGAGGAGTTTGTTGACATCAAGAATGCCATAAGGAAGGTACCGGTGTCGGCAAGTTTTCATTTGCAGTGTTCTACATGGGTCATGAGGGATGCCAGTGACATGGGCTTGGGGCAGTCTTGTTTCAGATGTATCATAGGATAGACATGATAGTAGCCTTTAAGTCAAGTGTGCTGAGAGATGCGGAAAATAGGTATTCAGTGTTTGAGAAGCAGGCTTTGTGTGTGGTGTGGGACATTAACGAGTTCTGTTTGTTTGTCTGGGGAAGGAAGTTTGCAGTGCGAACTGACCATAAGCCACTTGTGGTTGCGTTCACCACTCAGGGTCTGGAAGGTGTTTCAAGATGAATAATAAAGTGTGTAGTGTTGCTGCAAGGACATGATTTTTTTTTGCAGTACATTCCAGGTAGGGAGAATGTATTGGCAGATTTTTGTAGCGAGAACGGAAAGGGAGGGAAAGGTAGAGGAGGTTACAGAGCAGTGGGAGGAAAAATATGTTCAAGTGTTCCAAGTATGTTGTGGTGCGTTTAGCACAGAAGAGTTATTTCACAAGTGTCATGTTATCAATGGAAAGGTACTGGAGCATGGAATATGGAAAATGGTGATTATGTTGTCATTTGGGTGGGAGGTTTCTAGGCGGATCCTGGCCAGGTAGCTGGATTTTGTGGAGCCATAGTGTCACATTTGGACTGTAACAACATTATGGAAAAGGCATGACAAATCAGGCAGGTCGGCCCTCAAAGTCACCGGAGAGTGGATGATTATTCAAAGTTTCATTTATGTTTTTATACAGTCATGGCATCATACAATATAGAGTTGTCAGTCTGCTGTGTCGGTTAGTAAGCTGCAGGATTAGTCTGATGGAGTAAAAATGTAGCTCTGTTAATTATCTTGGAAGACAATAAAAATGTCTCTGTCTTTAGATACTAACCTAAACTGATGTGCCTGAACTCTTCTCCAACAATGGAAATGTTAAAGATAATTAAATGGGCAAAAGCAGAAGGGTTGAATGTGGACGTTGGTTCATAGTGTTAGGGGAAATGCCCAGAGCAAAATTGTAGAATAGTTTGTCCTCTGCGAATATAGCTCATGGGGACTTGAAACCTTTGTGCACATTGAAGACAGTGCCACAAAAACCAGGTAGGAACTGTGTTATGGTGATGACACTTTTGATACGTGCAGATTACTCAGTGTAGTTAAAAGGGACCAGTCAGAATGGGCCTCCTCCATTATCTCCATGATCTCCTTAAATGCCTTGGCAGATGCAGGACCTCCTTCCCCAGCTAGAACAGACTTACCCTTGCACACTTTCACTGGTGCTTGTATTAGAACAATGAAGAAAAGCATTGTCACACCAAGTTAATTTAGCATGTATGTAATTACTGGAGCCCTTCTCAGGGGATCTACTGGGGCCCAACAGAGGATGTGTATCACATCAGGTTGTATCTACAAAACACAACAAAATGGACCAGTTGAAAAGAGGGATTATTCATATCAATATGCGTTGTCTTTTTACAAATACCGACAACCACTTTGTTCAATAACAGATCAATTTCAGTTTTAATAAGAAACACAAAAATTTAAAATACATAAAAATACATAAGAAATGTACATTTTGTATCAATTTTATCTTGTACTCCTGAACTCGTACCAGGACTGAATACGGGCACCAGCAGAAACCTATTGGAGCCATTCACAAAATTATATGATACAACAGAGGCGCTGCAATGGTTATGGTCGTTTTTGTATCACAATGAGGTCTCTGACACAAAATAATTGAAAGTCAAGACTGAAGTGCCAACAAGCTTCGTTGCTTCCCTATGACGAATAGTGTCCACATCGCTTTTGGACCACCGATGAAAATATGCAACAGCACAGGAGCACCCAGCCCCTCGCACCAAAGGTCATCCAGTAAAATCAAATATTAATCTCAAGACCACCTGGCTTCCACAGAATTTCCAAGAATGGACTGCTGACGTTGGAAGTCAACATCTACTAGAGAAGGCAAATTTAGAACCAAATGTGTAGGTTCCTGTGAAAGTGGAAGATGGAAGTACAAAAGCCCTTAACCTTTTGACTTTTGAGCCCTTTGCAGGGTGGAACTATCTAAGTGCAGGAGAATTTGTCTGTGAATACCTGGGTGCATCCAAGTAAAGATACAGTTGCTACAATAAATAGCTCAGATGAGAGCCACTCTGGCTCTTGTATGCAATATCCAAGCCCATTTCCTAGGCCTCCTCTAATGATTAGTTCCAATTCATAATTGTTTGCTGCTTTATCAAATTGGTGCTAGAAATGGCTGCACCAAATTATGAAACGCCTTGACAATTCATCTACTGTATCAAGAGGCCTACCTAAGGAAAAACCTGCAAACTCAAGAGATGTTTGTTGGGCACATAGAGATTTGTATTAGCACAAACTTTGCCAGGCTTGTAACTTGTCAGAACAACCAACATGGATTTGAATGAATTACTGATAGTCATTGGTCTAGTGATGGATGCAATTGATCAGAGTGTACTGCCAGGATGTCTGCATATTTAAAGGAACCTGGTAGACAAGAATAATTTGAAACTGCTGAATGTTAGATTCCTCATCATCAATGTCAATGAGTGAGACATATTTCTACCTAGAAGAATCAGAATCAACAGTTTCATCACAGTGCTACAGTGGCCGGTCACATGTAGTTCCAACCTTTGAAATTCAGAAGATGAATTTTGGGGAAACACCCGTATTAGATTGACATTTGACATCCTAATTGAAAAGATAGTACAGATATTCATTACAGGGCCTGCGGTAGCAGGCCTGTGGTTATGGTTAAGTTGCTCAACCCATAGGAAGAGCATGTTTTGGGTGGCTTATAACTTTGCTCCAACTAGACAAATCCTCAGCAACCTTTGCAAAACCAGTATATGGCCCCATCTGAAACATTCTGCAAAATTGATGCATTTTTGTGCAGGGGGGGGGCAAAGTTATAGGGGTGTCCCAAACATTGTGGAAAAACTTATAGACACAATGGAAACAGGTTTTACTCATGCTTCAGCCTAAACAGCTGCACAGATTTTCACCAAATGTCCGCCAGGAGCAGTGGCTTGGTCCCAAAAGTGGGCTTCTGTAAATTTGGTGTAAACCCTTCCAGTAGTTTAAAAAGAAATTGCCAAAAAGTACATATAAATAATAATTGATATCTAGGCCCGGTCCGCAGATTCACTTCCCTGTTTGGTTCGCAGATACCCCTAGACCAATCAGGGTCAAGTGTAATGTTCGCGCACACCGGTCGCTCCCGCTGAATGGATGATGAAAAGCGTATGGTGTGTCACATGTTGGATCCTTGGACAGATGTATGTGTCTGTGGATCGTGTGGTGGGAAAAAATATGGAAAACACATTTGGGGTTATTTGGTAGTCGAAATAGAGGCTGGAAAGAGCGACAGTGGAATACAGATACTATGGAGCTGTTTATATAGGTGAAAATAAGGGTTTACAGAGTCTGTGGTCAATTTAAGTGTCAGCAGAAATGATTTCCATTATGGGGTATTCAGGGCGAGTTATGTTATTTGAAGGTCTATTGTATATACTTGTTATATGGTTTGATATATGGTTTGATTATGTTGTGGCCAGTGGCCAGATTCAGAATCTGTGCACTGGCCACAAACACTATAGTAATATGTGTATAGTAATTATAGGTTCTCACAAAATGTGGGATCACTATTAAATTGTGTGCGCTAGTTCCCACTCAAACAACTTTAAATGAACAGGTTGGCAGCAGGTTATATCCTACCCTCAAGCTTCCCACAAAGCTTGTAAAAGTGAAAATTATGTGAAAATAAAAAATTTGAAAATTACTTGCATTATAATTATAGGTTCTGTAGGGGCAGTATACAGTGTTTGCAATATGGTGGAATGAGATCATGGAAGTGTGCATGGTATTTATGATTGTAGTACAATTGAGGATAATGCTTATGGAATATGTATGTGTCTATAGTTGGTATGGTTACTTAGTTACATACAGTAATAAAGCTGTAATCCCTGGTTCTTCTTCTGTGATAGAAACTGTATAATGTGTTAAGCAGGATAGCTTAAAAGCTTTAATTGCATAGAATATTGCATATGTATTGAATCTTTTTTACCCTCATTAACAGTACATTGTATGTACTATGTTTGGTACAGCAGTAGTGTGTGCTACACTGTTGATGTATTGACATTAAAGAATCATTGTTTCATTGGGAACCACAAATACACAGAGGATGACAAAAAATATTATAATTATGTGAGCGAGTGTAAGTGTAATGGTATGTTTTTTTAAGTGCGTTGTAATAAAGGTAATGTTTAAAGTAGTTAGATACCTCTTGCTTATTCTAACTATATTGGACGTTAGAAGTTTTGTAGTAACACGAACTGGGATGGCGTATTTGAAGTGTATTGCAATGAAGGGTATGGTTGGAGTAGTTGTATACCCGTATTCTAACTGTCTGGGGATTTAAAAGTAGTAATGTAGTATTTTGGGTGCAGTTAGGTAACTGTTGGCATATTCTAACTGATTATTGTGCTATAGTTTAGTGAGTACATTTGGGTTGAAGGAATGTTGAGTAGGCATTGGTTAGATTTGCTGGTACCCTAGGTTTAGGAGTGACAGAGGTGTCATTACATTCAAACTAACCACTTCTTTTTTTGACATATGTAGTATATCTGACCTGTGGTTGCAGCACCAGTGTGATATAGTATGCCTACTGTTGTGAAGGTTTTCTTGCCAAGAGATATTTGGCCACTTGTAATGTTAGTGAGCTTACAGTTATTTTTGGTACCATCTGCATTGTACTTCTGCAGCATTAGTATGACATATTGGCTGTGTGAGTTTATTTGTATGCTGGAATGATTGTCTGAATTGCAAAAAGGGCATAGCATGCCATGCTTTGCATTCTGCAGAAGCTGGTGAAATGGAATGAATTCACAATTTGCTCTGGGTACATGCACAACTCGTTGATTAGGGATGTACTCTTGTGAAACATGGTTGCATAGAGTGCATGTTTTTTTCCACATGTATGGAAATGTTTTTGGTTTACAGTACTTGTAGCAAGTACATTACGAATTGGTGTGGATCTTCCTGTGTGGTTATGGTAAATGTTACAATTGCTGCACAGTGGTCCAATTATTGCATTATATCTGAGACACAACTAATCTGAGCTGTTTAAGTAAATGGTGTAATCAATTGGTGGCAATTGAAAGGGAATATTGATTGTTACATTTGCATAGCAACTTACTCCAGTTGTGTTGCTGAATTTAAATGGACTAGAGAGTTGTGCCTCTGCATTCTTTGATGGGCTTGCAGACCTTTTTTGACAAGAGATATTTGTTTGTCTTCTGATCGATGTACACTTGAGTCTGTAGTAGACAGTTATGTGGGTGTATTATTTGATGGTGAATCAGTTTGTTGTTGTTTCTTTAGCGTTATAATTGGAAGATCTGTCATAGGTTCTCTTTGTATTTGTTTTTGTTTTAAAGGTTTCCTTTTTTAGGTGCACGGTACATATCTAGATGTGGTGTACAGTGCACATATCCTGTTGCATTCTACGATGCAATACATGTCAGTGTTGACTTTGGTTGCATAAAAGTTAACTAGGAATAGACCTTTGAGTGTACAGCAACATGAAAATGCTACATAACTCATACCTTCTTTAAAGACTGTGCTGCCAATGTCAATAAATGCATGCTCTAGGGTTAGACCTTACAATTTGTGAATACTGACAACATATGCAAGAGATAGAGAGAATTTATCTCTGCGTACGTACATGTCTTTGAAAAGAAGGAAACATGCTATTGTGCAGCCAATTTCTTTAACTTCTGCAGGTTTGTCAAAGTTAATCAAAGTTTTTCCCCAGGGGATATGTTTGGAAGCCAACAACTGTACCAATTTCTCCATTGACTAAACCTTGTTCAAGGTTACGTTTAATATTTTTTCCAATCCAGCTGTGTTGGAGATGTATTTTTCTAAGCTATTCGGTCATGCTGTTGCTTGTTGACACATAGGGAGTGTCATGCTGTGCACTCCTAGTTTGTCTGCGGAGCTGATTTGCAGTATGGGTTTCATTTCTTTTTTTTAACATTATCTCATTAAATTCACTACAGCTTGCAAGGGTTGACATTAAGGACATGCATTTTCTATTTTGTTGAGTTAATTGTTCTATGACATCTGGAGCACGTGTTTCATCCATAAAGTTCATGGTTTAGTCTACTATTTAAGATGGATTTTGCATCTTTAGTAAGCAGATCAGTTGTAATGCGTTTTTTAATGTTAGCATAGGTGAGGTCTGCAGACTGAAGCATCTTTTGAGTTGTCTGTAGTCAAAATGTTGCCCGAGATTTAAATTTACAACATAGCCAACTGTGTTGTGGCATTGTTTGTGTCATAATATTTGGAAAATAGGCTGACATTTTACTAATTAACTGTAGGAGGTCTCAGAAAACAATAACGTGTGTTCCTCTAAACAAGTCTTTGTAATCGTTTTTCAGGACTTCTTCCATTCTGAAGTGAATTAAAGCCAACATGAGATTGGAAACCATGCTAACTTCATCTATTAGGAGCACTTTAATTTGTTTCTGAATTTTGCATACTTTGATAGCAGCTTCTGCTGATAATATGTAGTATTCTAATTTGTTTTGTTGTTCTACTGGAAGGAGCAGTCGTCCGTGCAAAGTTGCAACTCCTATGTTGTAGGCAGCTAAACCTGTGGGAGCTGTTACAACAGTCAAAAGGTTGGGGTCTGTTAGGTTTTCTAGAAATGTGCTTATTATTTTAATTAATAATGTTTAACCAGACCCAGTTTCACCTCTTACACACAGGAACAGAGGTGTATACATTTCACAGCTACAAGTTTTAGTTTCATGTTTAAAACAATGTTCAATTTTGTCAGTGACTTCTAGATAAATGTTGATTTATTCATCATTTAGCTGTGATTAGAGCACTGACAAGGCTTCCTCAGATTGTTTATATTGTTACATGGTGTTTTCTACCTGAGTCGTGGCTATTTCTGCTTCACTTAGAATGAGTGGTTCTCCAAGTGGTTATTGGCTTCCCGTAAGGGAAGGTTGACTGCCCAAAGCTGTGTCTTTATCTAGTTGAGCTTCAATTTCTTACTCTTGTTGGCGTTCATTGTCCAACATTTGTTTGTATTGTTTGAAATTGTCATTTGTTATCCTGCTTTCATTTGCTTTGAATGCAGCTTCAAATGAGTCATAGTTACCTAATAATTCTTCTTATTTTCTCCAAAGTTTAAAAAGCTTGAGTAGGGCCATATAATACAGTTCTCTATATTGCAGAGATTGAAATGATACCTTTATATGATTAATTAGGCTGCGTTTGGTAAGTTTTACTAAGCTTCCTTCACATGTTGAGACTGGATATTTGCCAGTTGTCTCCTATGGTGTGACACCGTTTTTGTAGGAGCAGTTTTGGGCTATGTCATACAGGCTCTTGTTTTACAAAGCAGTACTTTGGGCACGTGACAATTATTATTTATATTTTTTTGAAATGTCGTGGCTATTTGGATCTTGTTTTCCTGTTTCTATCACTTGGTAGGATTTGTTAAACAATCTGCAGCTTCATAGCATCCACATTATCTGTGGGAGAACCTTTTTTGTACCAAAGCTGTACAACCTTTGTGACAGTATTTTGTCAGATGATATGTCATTCCAGAGGTCCTTTAGCTCTGTTTTCTTAGCTTTGGTGTCTGTAACATATCTTATAACTTCATATCTTGCAACTCCAGTGAAAATGTGTGCAATGACTTGTATGCCTAGGTTTGCACTCTACAAGAGTAATCATTACATTGTAATCATGTATGTATTTGAATGCTTTGTACCTTTTAAAGTTGTGTGTGTGTTTAGATGATTTGCCTTTTGCACTGTGTATAGCAGAATACATCAAGCTATTCCCATGTCATTTTGTGCAAACTGGTCTAGGAAAGCCAAAGCAACATTTGCTATAGTATTTACCTTTGTTTTTATATCTACATTGGCAATATTTGCCACATTTATGTTTTTGGAAGCGTAAGATTTGTATATGTAGGTCCCTATGTGTGTTTTCTGAAGGGATGTCACAGGTAATGTATTTTTGAATAAACTGTAAAACATTGGCATCACTGTCATGGCCAAATTTGGGAGTATCTTTTATCCACAAAAGCATGTGGATGTGTGGTACTCCTCTGGATTGATATTCTTTTCTCCAAAAGGTCTCCAAGCAGAGGGATCATTTTTTTTACAGATGAAGTGCAGCATGGCAATCGAGTGATGGTGAAAGTACCTTGATGCATTGACAGGGTCAAGAGAACAGAGTTCTCCTGGTGTTTCATATCTATTCCAATCTTTTTTTGGTTTGCTGTGCATAAGAGGTCCTGCAATTCATCCCATGCGTACTCTACAGAACTTAAAGTAACAAAGAATGCTGGTTGGCCTAGGTTCCTTAGTATACAGTGTACATCAGTGTGATGTCAGAACCATTATTCTTTTGTACCATGCATGATTGCCAAGAGATTTGTAATACTTGACTTCATCTTTATCTTTTTTTTAAGCAGTTGGGTCGCAGACATGTTTACAAAATTGCTAGTTCACTTTCGAAGAGGAAAATGTATTCTACATTTTGTCTGAATCTAGGGTCTTCAGAATACATTTGTAAAACGTGTTATTCTCATGCACTAATTTGTGTGGACTTTTCATCATATCTTCCTCCTTTTGCAGAAGGAAAGAGTCGAGGAAAAGAACATTTTTCTACACTTTTTTCCCATATGCCCATTGGGGATCCTTTGGCTTGAAACATTTGATATTTGTCTATTGAATCTTCAATGGTGTCTTTGGGGTGTAGTGGGTGAATTCTATACTGGTCTAAAATGTTGGCTGTACTAACATGATCTGCACGCTCAAATTGGCAAGTTGCTAGTTAATCTTGAATTATTTGGGTGGTTTCTCTTAAGTTGTTTCTATGTTTATATCTTTGTACTATTCATTGTTTTATTTCAGACATTTCTTTCAGACATTGTTTGACTTTGTTTAAGTCGACTAGTTGTTGCCAAATTTGTCTTTTGTTGGTACACCATTAACTAGCACAATCAAGGATTGATCTATTGTCTGTTGTACTCTGAGAGTATCTACATTTTCTTTAAGGTCTAATGGCAAATATACTACTTTGCCACAAATGCCTTTTAGTAACTCAGAAGGAGGCAATTTGGTAATTTTCAGTTGAAGTTGTATTATTGCTTGAAACTGGTGTACTGATTGACTTATGATGCTCTCATACAAGTTAAATTGTTGTAGAGTCATTGGAAGTGGGAGTTATTAGTGACAGCCCAGAGCAAAGGCTTGCACTCCTCTCTACAGCTCTGCTGCGAGTGTCCGAGCTTTCATTGCACCCAGGGACACAGGATTGTGCCCTCTCCCATTCTATTGCATACGCAATGACCTTTGATAAAATGGCCACCACCGACAAGTGTGGCCCTTTGATCTGGGCATTCGCTTGCAGGATTCCCCTGCCGGTCGCGTGCATCTCCTTTCATAGGCCAAGTGAGTGGCCAATCAGGCGTAGGTATGCAGCTAGGTCGGGAGAAGACCTAGCTGCATACCAGCGCCAGACACAAGCCATGTCTCTTCTCCCGACCTAGCTGCATACCTATGCCTGATTGGCCACTCACTTGGTGGCAGGTCCATGCTGAATTTGACAGGTGCTCTGAGTACCCTTTAATTTGGGATACCCAGGCCCTGCCATTGGAATCAGTCGATTCCTTATAGGAGACAAGATGGCCCTGGTGGTCTCTTGCTTTCTATTTCCTGTTACCTTGTTTTCCCAAAGTCCTGGGAAGCCCTAACTCTGTCCCTTAACCTGACTGGCTGTTGGGTGGAAGTTCCATATATGGTATTGTGGGGAAGTCCATGCCAGACTGGCTGGAGCCTTCCCAAAGACTGTATGTTGTGGGTACACACTTGGGGTGGGATCTAGGTGAATGGAGTGTGTGACCAATATACATTTCATGTTATGAGTGTCTGGTTTCTGGTGTGTGACATAATGAATACGACAGCCCCGCCCAAAACTGGTATGAATGTAGTGTGGTGTGCTGAATTGCTGGGTGGTTGTCCCACACCACATTCCTTGTTGTGAGTGTCTGGATGGATGGAAGATAATGGCCTGAATGCACTGTGAACCTGATTGCCTGCCTGCCTGCTGAAATTCCTTTCTGAATGATTGGCTACCTGGGCCTGGCTCAGCAGTGTGAATAAGAGGCAGAACAGTATATCTGGGGACCTCTCACTTACTAGAATTGTTCAGAAGCTGAAGTCGAATCTTGATGCTTAACCATGAAGCACAGCTGGATGAGAAGAATTGCGGATACTTTCTTTCACCAATCTAAAAGCTGTTGTGTCTGCAGGAACTGATCCAAGAGAGGACCTTGCTAGGAAACCTCTTCCCAAGCAACAAGGGAACATTGTGCTAAATGAATCTTCTTCAAGGTGCCCTGTAAATCAGTTGTCGAACGGCTGCCAACCGGAGACATGGTTCGCCAAGAACCTGAAGTGAAGCACCCGGACATTGAAGTCCATCGCGTTGACCAGGGTTTGGAGGTTTGCTGTAACTGCTGGAAGCCAGTCGAGTCATGTTGCCCAGAAGTGGGGCATGCTTGACACTGTGCTGCTCGATGACCAAATCCCCAAAGCTCCACCTTTGACTAAGACACTTTGAAATCAAGGACTCCCTTCCTCATCACCGTCGACTGATTTTGTCCCCAGTAGAAAGTCGAGGTCGCCGACGAACTGAGGAGAAACCGCCGTTGGTTTTCCCACCACCTGAAGTCCACAAAGACGCCGAAGCAGATCCGAAAGCTAGCCGTGGTCGAGTCCAAATCAGCAACACCAATGACCCGACACCCTTGCTGGGCCTATAATCTTCATTGACTCTTTACAGCAACAAACTCTCGTCTGAACGTCCACGATCAATTGTTCATTGATGAGCACCACCAAGGCCGAAGGTGACGTCCCAACGACATTGTTTACCTTTTCTTAGAGGAGCCTCAATGACCCGTGGCTGCTGCCTTAAAGGGAGTTCACTCAAGAGGGATCCGTCGATGACCCATCGAAGAACTCTGCTTAACCAGGTACATTGGGGTAGTAGAACCTTTATAGAATGAACCAAGACTATCTTAAACAATATATGGACTGGGCCTGTTGTTACACTTCATTTAAAGGTTTCCCAGGTGGGGGGATCCTCACACAGGACTGTGTCTTGTGTATGGACAAAGTATTCTGCCATTGTTTAACCTAACCTATCTTCCTTCCTATGTCTGATGTTGATTCACTTTACTATTTGATTGGTATGCCATTGAAACTGTCAGCAGTTGGTGCATTTTAAAGGAGTAAAGAGTTAACTGTGGTAATACATAGACATTGTAAATTGTTACCATATTAGTATAGCCAAAGTACAAAATGTGTTATTGATTGTGTATATATATATATTGAACCTTATTTATATAAAGAACTGTGTTATCACATAACAAAGTGTGTGCACATTCCTTTCTGGGGGCTTGGGGACTACACTGTAATTAGAAAAAAGCCTGCACCAACGCCTGAGAGCTTAAGGCTTGATTGCTCCTCCATTGTTACCTCATAGGGAATCCTGGCTGGGGTGCCCTGTGCTTCTACTCTGCCATATAGAAGGCAGGAGTACATAAACCCCCAGTCTTTACAACACTCCTGCCCAACCTGAGCCCCACATGTTGACTACCACCCTTGGCTCCGCTCAGCCACTATCCATGCCCCCAACACCTTCCTCCCGCCTCTCATGCACGTCAGCCTGACTACCAGCCTGCACGGGCTACCAGCCTCCAACCTGACCCCACAAGCCCCTACTCCATTCTTCCCAGCCTTAGAAACACTCAATCCTAAATCACTACTACCCAACACGCTCATGGCCAAACAAACCAACACCACGCAAATGTGCTCAGCTAGAAAAAAACACTGTATGGCTGCACTGCAACTGTGAAGCCAAACCCATGTCACTCCCAAACAAACATGCTGCCACTCTCACCTAACTAGCATCAATGTCTGAAACATTTATCTACAACTTAGAACCAACTCCATACCAATAACCTTACACTCACTCCTGCCTACCACAAGTGTCCGGAATGCCAACTTGCAACTCAGAACCACCACTTCATGCACAGACTGTACCCCAGTCTCATCACCTCATGCAACTATTGCCAGATCCCCAAATGTATCCATGGACACCCATCTACCAAGACACACTGCCAGCCATACATCAATTCCACAAACCTCATCCCTAAACTGTGTCCTCCTCAACACGTGTTCCATTAAAGCACACCCCATGAAATCCTTGACCTCATCACAACCGAGAATCTCAATATCCTCGCCCTCACTGAGACCTGGCTATCCCCCTCTTCGGGCCCAACCTAGTCCATTGCCATCCCCGCAGGATATGCCATCCTCTGTAGTGACAGCCAAGATTGGAAAGGTGGAGAAGTAGCCCTGATCTACAAAGAATCCCTACTGCTACATTCCATGCCCACTACAACTATTCCCAACTGTGAATCCCTATCAGCTAAACTTAGATGCTCACATAGCAACACTATTGCTATACATCTCATATAAAGCCCCCCCAGACCCATGACGTCCTTCGAGGATGATCTTCACCAACTCATCACCACACGCCTCAAACCCACCACCCAAACTCCAATTTTAGGAGACCTCAACCTCTGGTATAATGATACAAATGACACGGATGCCTCCATCATAGCCTCCTTGCAAGCTGCCTTCAGATTCACCAAAGTTATGATAGGACTGATTCACTCCAATGGCTGCACCCTTGACTGGCTGCTAGATCACCACTGTAACATCACAGTCTCATTGAACTAGCCCCGCCCATGGTCAGGCCACCAGACTATTACCTTCACCATCCCAACCATTAGCAAACCCACCCACTCTGGCGTGCAAATAGCATCACCATGGCCCGTAGTGCTCGTAACCTGCCAAGCCCCAACAGCACACCCCTCCTCAACTCACCACTCCCAGGCATACATGGCCCTTCGGCTATAGTTGACCATTACAATTGTTTGCTCGTCAATGGTGTCAATGAGTTGGCACCCCTCAAAGCCATGAGACCCAAAAACCAAAACACCACATCTAATGGTTCACCCCAGAACTGCACGCCGCAAGAGCAGCAAAGCGATTAGCAGAAGCCACTTTGCACAAAACTCCCTCCCCACAAACAAGAGCCTGCTAGCATTACACTGACAGAAGTACAAAATCTGATCCTCACAAAGCCTGTATATATAATGAAAGAATCTCCAATGCAGCCTCAAGCTTACAGGAACTCTTCCCCATTCTCTGTTAACTCGACACCCCCATAGCCAACCTTGATGCCATAATTAAACACAATGCATGGTGCAATTATATTCAAGACACCCTCACAGGAAAAATCAAAGAATTCCAATCCAAAATGTACGCCAGACAAGCCACATTGCCCACTACCCACCACATACCTGATCGTGTAAGATATGATATCCCACTTTTTAAATTCCTACTACCATCGCTGACCTCTCCAACATTATTTCAGGTCTTAAACCCTCAAGGTGCAAGGGTGACATACTCCCAGCCTCCATAATCAAAGACATTGCTGAGCCCCTACTCCTGCTTATAGACGCCATCATCAACTCCTCCTTCACATCCTGTTCCATCCCCCTCTTACACAGAGAATCCTGGACATTACTACTGCTGAGAAACCCTCCCTCGACCCAGCCATCCATACTAATTACCACCCCATAACGACTGTGCCCTTTCTCCTCAAAATCATGGATATAGTAGCCTATCTACAAATCCAATCATACCTCAAACGCCACCATATTCTAGGTGCCCACCAGTCAGGCTTCGACCCCAAGCATGGGACTGAAACACTCCTCTTGGACCTAAAAAAACAACTTAACACCACCATGGACAAAGGGTGCCTATGCCAGCTCCTTCTCCCCGACCTCTCAGCAACTTTCAAAGTTGTAGATCACAACTTCCTCTGTCAAGACCTAACTTCAGCTGCCCACTTTTCCACTGATGCCATCAAATGGATTGTGCCCTTCTTAGCTAACAGATCCTCCAGAGTACTTGCAGGCAAGGTCACTGCCACTCCAACACTGAACTCATGTGGGGTGCCCCAAGGATCATGCGTCTCACTGACCTTGAACAATATCTAAACCAAGCTCCTATTTGATCACCTTGATGCTTTGGGTATCTCGTACACCAACTGCGCTGACAATACCCAAATCTTTATCCCCCTGACTGGCGACCACATGAAAGACAATCAACCAAACTTACGAAAAACCATCCAAGCCTGGATGGCCAAATACAGTCTCTGTCTAAATGATGAGCAAATTGAACACTAGTTTATTGGAACCCTGACAAGTCTGAAGAGTCTCAAGACTACACCACCTTTGTTATCAACAGCCACAAGATTCTTGTCATACCCCATGTCAAGACCCTCAGGATCTACCTAGACTCATCCCTCTCCATGTTCCACCATGTCAACCACATTGCCTCCACATCAAGCTATGCAATCAAACTCATCAATGCCAGAAAACCGTTCCTCACTACCACCAACCTCCAGGAAGTGGCAAAAGCCCTTATTTGCTTAAAACTTGACTATTGTAATGCCTGGCTCGGTGGCACCTGCAAAGAAAATCCTACACAAACTCCAAACCACCCACAACAACACAGCCAGGGCTGCCCTGATCACTGGCAAACAGGATTACATATCAGCCACCAGGAGATCTGCCCACTGGCTTCCAGTCAAAGACAGAATTAATTTCAAAATCTTGTCACTCACCCACCACTGCCTCTCGAATGAGGCACCTGGCTACCTGGTGGACTGCCTAAAAAGACACAGCTTGCCAAGACCTAACAGAGCAACCTACAGCAACTGCCTCCTGTAGGGTATTTTGTGGAGATTTGGGGCCTGACGGTATTTTATTACCGCCGAAAAATAACTTAGCAATAATCACTCTTTGTATTCAGATTTGGCCATGTGCAACAATAATACAATGGACATGCATTATTTCAGCACCCAGACCTGCATATTTGGTATACGTGGTTGGTGGTATTTTGGTGAGCATAATTCCCTTGTTTTATTTGTGGCCCCAATGTCCAGAATCCCTTATCTTTGCTTAGATTTTTCGTGTGATCACTAGAGAGACCTCAGACCTGCATTCTAGGAATACCACATTTTCCAGTGATAGTGTTGGTGTGCCACCATGGGCGAACTCACTGACTTATTTACGACAGAGAGCTATATGTGGTAGTCTTGTGGTAATTTCCACTACCTTATATACGGTAGGGAGCTATGTTCAGAGAGTCTCTCTTCCCGTTGGCTCATGTACCTCCAACAAGCTATGCTACAGTCACTCACAATTATTCATACTGATTCTGACATGCACACATCTGTCTTAAAATGACCATTGCACTGTTTAAAAATCTCCCCACATCATCAGCATTGCAATGGTAAACAATAAACATCACCCGTCTGTTTTCAAATATTTTTCTGTATTATAAAAGTTGTATTTAAACACGATCTCATTCTTTACAGAAATAAAATGGTACAGTCAAAGCATTGTCTGTGACACACTGCAAAGAGAGTGGCGGAGAACAGAACTCAAATTGCAACATTAGCACTTGATTAAGACACGCACAGGAATCCTACACTGACTGCATATTACCGTACACACTCAGCTCCCACACTTCTCATTACCTTATCTTTTTAGTTGTTCTCTTTGGCTGTTCTCTTTGTGAATGTGGCTCCCTTGGATTAACTCCAGCAAAAAGGAACTCTTGCCTTCTCAAACCGGGGTCATTGCCTGGAATTCTCAGCTTTTGCAGATAGGAATGCCTCAGCCAGTGGAAAGGTCCTTCTTTCAGCTCTCCCCAATCTCGACTGCAGCAGGGCACAGGAATCTGCATTCAGTCAGGAGCCCCACAGCCAGGTCTTCTCCCCAGTAGTGCAGAAAATGTCTGCCTGGAATTTTCCCCGTTACTGCCCACTAAAACTTTCCTCTCAGCCCTCTGTATGACGTGTCCCAATGAAATCCATCATCTCTCATCCTCCTACTCTTCAACAATAGCTTCGCTTATACATTTGCAATTGTTGCAAATCTGACTTCCTTCTTCCTGCAGTTACTGTGCACAAAAACACGGAGAATCAGGCAGAGAAGAGAAGAAAAAAAAATCTGCACACACATTTAAATGGTTTTCAGAGTATGCCTAATTCTGCAGTGGAGAACACATTTTATTAGTGGGTTATGTTAAATAAGGTTTTATTAGTCAGGTTAAGGGTTAATAGGTTAGTTGTTAATTTTCAAATGTGTCTCTCGCACCATAGGCATTTCAGGTGAAAAATAGTGTGCATTTTTAAATGAGCACGTGTGCTTTTAACTGTAAAAATAGATTTGCATCTTATATGTTAAAATCGTTTTTGACTGAATAGCCTGTCTTTCCTTGTTAATCTGCTAACCCATATAGCAATGCACCGCACCCTTGTGGTGGTGGTGCTGCAAAAAAAAATGTGCTACTTGTGCAGTAGTGCTGTACTCTGTACTGTAACACGCCAAATATCCTTACACTCCTCACCCCCAGATTCAAAAGGGCTAAAGCAGGAGGCACCAGCTTCCCTTTCCAGGCACCCTCTCCATGGAACAAGCAGTCCTCAGACCTGAGATGGGAGCCCTCCTATATCTTCAGAAAGCACCTCAACAAGCTGCTATTAACTGAATGTCCTCCCCTCCACCCAACCCCCTTGACCTTTGTTCCCTGTGATTCAGCTAGTGCCTAGATGCCCACGGGCTTCACACACTGATACAAATGTAAAATACATAAATAAGACAGCCTGTGATGGCATTTGGTTATTGTCAAGCTTTGTATTGCAGTATGTGCAAACTATTGAGGGATCAGTTATTTTAAAATGATTTTCTGCTGTTAGATATAAAACTAATTGGAACCATTGGGATTCCTCACTGTCCTCTATTCTGTAGGCCATATCTACTATTGTTGTATTTATTTATTTATTTAGTCATTTGTATAGCGCACCTATACCCTAAGGTATTATGGAGGTCTTAACTGAAGTGAGTTGGTTACAGAGGTTATTTACAGTGGTAGCGTGTTTCAGTAATTACATAGAAAGCATTCATGGCTAATAGTATGCTGCAGTAGCTTGCGCAGGTTACGCAGCCCTTGCACGGACGAACTCCGTCTCTAGGTTTGGAGTGCTACAGCAAAACAAGTAATCAGGTCATAATTAGGGCGCACAATTTTGGAGAGCCTTACCTCATGGTACAGGGGCTCTATATCAAAATATGCAGTTGCAGGTAGGTAAAATGTGACAAAGGTATAGATGCACAATTTGGAAAGCCCCACCTCATGGTACGGGATGCTACAACAAAATATTCAGTTACAGGAAAGTAAGTGTGACAAAGGTATAGATGTACAATTGGCCAGGATGGCATAGGGGTGGTTGGTGGCTGTGGTTGTGGCAGACAGGCAGTGACAAATCCTGGGTGGGGCAGGGAAGATGCAGAACTAGTGCAGTTTACAAGAAATACACCATTTTGAGGAAGCGAATAAGCAGACCAAAGGATTTCCCAAACACAAAGTACTTGGGTGTGTAACCAGGTTGCAGCAAGGCACTGCAGTCAAGGTTGTGAGATTTATCTCTCAGAAAGGTATGTGAGGATGTACCCTTCAGTGAAGAAATAGGGTTACTGTGAAACGTAAGGTGTGCCATGTTTAATGATGTAAAAGGTTGCAGAGGAAGGGAGTTGAGTGGCTCGGTAGCCACTGGGGTTACCTGAATTTAGGTTTGAGGCAAAGCCAGCTGGCAAGGCATTGTGTATGAGACTTGAACCACAGTGCTGTGTGGGTTGATGGGACAGAGTAAAGGGGAGCACATACCGGCACTGACAGGGATAGACAGGGCCTTTGTTTCAGGACTTAGTGCAACGGGCCGGCTCCTGCCTTCCGGTTGCTGGGATTGGCTGAAGTAAGACCAGGCCAGCCAGTCGGGGAGGGGAAGGCTAAAGCAGGTGGGCACCATCTGTAGGCGCAAAGGGGGTGGCTATTTTAGCAGACATTAAGGAATGGGGCTCAAAGGAACGTCACAGTGAATCTAGAAAAAAAGAGGGTGAATACCCTTATAAAAAAGGTTCTGCGACAACAGACACATACGTGGTCTTATATTTCAGTAGATGTGTTTTGAAATATAGCTATGCATTTTTTGTATGTGTTGGTTAGCAGGTTGGTGTTTGTGAGGCTTTTGCTGATGTTTTCTAAAGTAATTGAATTTTGTAAGTCAACTTCAGTTCCAAAATATTTACTTTGGATGTGCTGTATTTTTCGAAGGCGTTCATTGGCTGTTTCATGTATGAGAATGTTATTTACATTTTGCAGTTCTATTATCGTCTATGCACCAGATGTTGTATAGCTGAATGATGTGTAGCTAACATTTTTATGTGATGGAAGGTGCTTTTGCAAGAAGTTCCTGAAATGCAGGCTAATGAATGTCGTTGCCATTCAGTGTGGCTGTGCACTGGACAGGAATCCATGTTTTGTAAAGTTTTTGTTTTACTTTTGTCTTTTAGTTTCACATAGCGATTGAGGAACTGTAAAGATTTGAAGGATTGTTGGCGTACTTTACACATTGCGCTGCATCTCCATTTGTACACTGGACATTTTGTTTGGGCGAAAGAACATTTGGTTGCAAGTTTGTTGGGGATGTTTTTTCTATAAGGGTTTAATTTGCCATAATGGTGCTCCTTCCATTTCATACCTTCGAACATTACTCTTTATGAAATTAATTGAAAAAATGTTGTTAATGGGACATTAGGGCTACAATTAAAACCACAAAAACACAGAAATGTGCCAAATATGGTAAGCTACTAAGCAACCATAACTCACACCACCATTGTGCACTGCTACAAATAACACCAATGATATGAAAGATGACATCACAAATGTCATTGATGACATCAATGATGACATCACATATCTGGGCCACTTGCTTTTGTTTACTAACATGATTAGGCTACTTTTTTGTTTTTACTGACAATGAGAATTTCTAAAATGTAAAAAGGGCTATATATCTACACATTAACCTTTTCTATGTTCTTAGAGTACTCTCCTTAGAGTTTAATCAGAGCTCATAGTGCACATAGCATGCCTCAAACACACAATTAATTTGTATACATGATGATTAACTCTAATGTTATTGTCTGTTTTTGGTACTGTTGTTTCTTTCTTTCTTACTTCAGTTTCATTGTATCTGCATCTAATTTGTATATTTCTAACGCTATTTTTTGTACCTACATTACAACACTTTTCAAAAAATAAAACGCGGTCACATTGCAAAACCATGCTTTTGGATCCTTGACAATGCTGCTTGCACAGGTTTGTTACAAATCCATCCATTTGTTTTCTCAAAATGTACGTAGAAAAAATTGTCATATAACTTAGCTACATATTGACACAATCCATTCATACTTTTCACAAACATTCAAGGTGGGTCTATAATCGTTCTGCTAACTTTTCTGCAGATTTGTCAAATGGCAACAAAGTTACAAGCCATCTAAACATGTTGGGCCCCTCTCTAATGTCTTCCCCTCTTGACACAAACCCCACTGAACTTTGCATAAACTTTCAAATCTGGGTCTAAAATCTTTTAGCAAAACTGTTTGCAGATTCACCAAATGGCATTAAATTCATGTTTTTCTAATATTTTAGCACCCCTCCTCTAATTCTGCTCCCTCTTGGCAAAACAGTACCACATTTTGCAGAACCATTCATGGTCAGATCCTACACAGAGTTGCAAGATTTCATGCAGTTTCACTGAGTTGTGCCAAACTTATATGTCATCCAAAAACCGATTTTGACCAACCCTGTAATTCAAAAATATGTATGGATGTCTGAAACATGTGAACTGTTTGCAAACATTACAGGGCTGCCTCCGAAAATCCGGACTGTTGGAGGACTTTGGAGATGAAGAACACCAGTTTTTTGGCTTTTTATGGCCATATACCATCCCATCCTCATCACCCTTAGCTCAGTGCAATGTTGTGTTTGTTGATATGTTTTGCCATGCTGTCCATGGACAACTTTGTTAAAGGGATGTTATGGTTAAGTTGCACTAATAAAAACCTATAACATTCATTGAAGAAAATGCTGTTGAAGGGAAGTTATGGTTAAGTTGCACTAATAAAAACCTATGAAATTCAAAGAAAAAACTTGGTTAAAGGGACTCTACAGTTGAGTTAAACTGGGGAAAAAAAGAAAATCCCCAGTTATGTTAGGCTAAGCAACCATAACTCATGCCTCCACAGTGCACTGCTAAGACTAACACCCAGGACATGAACGATGACATCATAGATGACATCACATATCTGGGCCACTTGTTTTTGTTTATTGACATGATTCTTGTTTTTACCGACAATGAGATTTTACAAAATTTAAAAGGTGCTATATATCCACACATTAACTGTTTTAAATGTTCTTAAAGTACTTTCCTTAGAGTTTAATTTGAGCTCATAGTGCACATGCATGGGGCAGTACACATGCCTCAAACACACAATTAATTTGTGTACATGATGATTAACTCTAATGTTATTGTTGTTGTTTGGTGTTGTTGTTTCTTTCTTCCTTACTTTAGTTTCCCTGTATGTGCTTCTAATTTGTATACATTGTGCATTTGTATATGTATTTGTTCTACTAACACAAGTGTGTGGTAAGTTTTCAATTGTTACCTATTTATTCATGATTAACATTACTCAAGACTCTCATAAGGTAGCATTTATTATTTTACTATCAGAAATTACCAAATAAAAAATATTATACTTCTATGATGCATGCTGCAAACATTGCCTACATGTATCTATGATTAGGTACCTCTACTAACAACAACACTAGAATATACAGATTTTTTACATGAGAACATTCTTTCATACATTAAGTAGTTCATGATACTTCTCCCAAAAACCCCTAACATATTGTTTCCAACATTATAAACTCAACCCCCTATAAGAACTGATTATTAAAATGAATTAAATGTGTGATGTTATCAGTGATCTCATCAATTACATGTGTGATGTCATCTTTCATTTCCTGGTTGTTAGTCTCAGCAGTGCACGATGGTGGCATGAGTTATGGTTGCTTAGTTTACCATAACTGTCAAATCTATGTGTTTGTTTTCAGTTTTAATTGTAACCATAACATCCCTTTTTGTGGGCTGAAGAGTAGAACATCAGTCTTAAATTTGTTGCAAAAATTATGTTCTTGTTGTACCTATTATTGTCTTATTTATTTCTGTTTTTTGTTATGGAATACTGTTCTTCCAAAATTAATCTAATACAGAAGAAAACAACATCTCTTTTTAGATTAGGGCATCTCTGAACGGACAAAGACTTGATAGACTAGGTTTTGGATTGCACTATGGAACACAAGCTCTACTTATCTTGACCCAGTTTCAATTATAGGTCTGTCTTTTGTTGTATAGGTTCCTTTAGTATCTGTTAGACATGTATTTAACACTTACCTTGACCATTTGGTTAATAAAAAGAAAAATATGTTGAATAATTATTTACGAGTGATATGTATCAGTGCCTCATGTTCCCCACACATCTCTGTTGTGTGGTCTTTGGGACAAAACATCTGCATCAAGATGTATCCCTACTATCTGTTGCATTGAGCTTGATGGACCTGAGAATATAGGTCAGGGGGTAATCAGTTTTCATGTTAAAGTGAGCACCATAGAGGTATTCATGAAACATCTCAGTGCCTACCCAGTTAAGGGCTATAAACTCAGGTTTCTGAACAGGTAATACATCTGAGTTAGTATCTTTACAAAAAACAGCACTTAAACTCTCCAGTGCTTTAAAACACTTGCCTTTGTATAGGTGCTATATAGATATATAGATAAACATTACCATACCATTACCATCTAATTGTTGGCATAAGCTAAGCAGAGACCTCAGTGAATTGGTTGTTAAACATTTGGAATTCAGTTTGACATTTCGCAGTCCCTCTTTCCCCTATGACTCCTTAAATCTGAAAATAATTTTTCATCAGACTCAGACAATGTATTCCTCATGTTCCTTTGTAACCATGGTGTGCTGGTGCAATTTACTTTGATCTGTTACTTCCCAGGTTTATTTGTCTCCCTCCCTGAGATTGGTTATAATTGGTGATGACATGTTTTCTTGCTATTTCTTCAGGGATTGGTCCCTGGTGTTGTCCAATTGGTGTTTTGATTTAATTACCTCTGGCTTGCAACTGAGAGGTTTCTAAGGGATCTGTTGCATGCAGTGCCATCTTTGACTTCTCTAGTTTAAATTATCTCACAGCTCTGATGACTCTTCAGCTCTTTGCAGTGTTTCCACCAGTTTTGTTGCTAGAATACTTAATTAAGGAGTGTTCCACTGACTATTCTGATAGCCCGGTCCATGGGCTATTCCATTCCTTTGTGTATGTTGTTCCCGGATATGAGACTATACATGATTCTTCAGGGGTTGTTGTTGTGGCCATTCTACTTTGTCTCTCACTAGCTCTTAGTGTTGGTAGGCAACGTTGAACCCTACATGAAATGTCAGTACACCTCCTCACTCCATCCTTTGGGCTTCTAGGCAATGTAGTCTGTTGGAGTGGCAACCTCTCAATGTAGTAACATGTACTCTGGGATGAACTGATTGGTATTTCTCCAGTTAGACCCTATCCAGAAAGCTTCTGGCACCATGTCCAAAACTAGACGTTCATTGTCCCCATAGGTTATCATAGTGAATTCAGTGACTTCACCACTCTTGCCTTACTTTCAGGCCCCTCCCTGATTTCTTGTTTCTTTCTTTTACCAAGTTTATGTGCCATTAGCTCTGGGATTCTGGGATTTCCCTTATGATTCTCTTGCCATTGAAGAATTAGTTTATCTACTGATGGAAATTTGACAGAACAGAAACTTTCCAATGATGGTCTGTGATTCTGGACTGGAATATTAGTGGTGGCACACCTTCTTTGCTCTCCATGGATGTACTAGGTCTAGGTCCTCCGTTGGATCTTGGGTATTTCAGGGCAAATTGTTTGGTTAGATTGTCATGGAGTTTGTTTCGGGTGTCCAGATAGGCCTGTATGATTTGCTGGTAAACTTGACCTGACAATTATAATCCTTTCTCAGAGGCGTTGGAAGACACAGAGAAACAGGTGCAATATGTTCCTCTCTTTCTTTCAATGTTACTTTGCAAAATTGTTACTTTCATGTTATGATACTTTCATATTAGGGGCTCTTTGACCTGGTTGGGGATCTGAGAATGAGCAACCTCGCTTGACTTCTCTCTGTGGTTGATGGGACAATGGGTCTCATTACGCGTTTGGAGGCAGCCATGGTGCTTTTAGCACCATGGCTGCCTCCAAACCCATGTCCGGGTAGTTGGAATGGGGACTTACCAGGTCATTCCAACATTGGAGGACCCGGTAAGTCCCCATTCTGAAAACCATTCCCCAATCCCATTCGAGCCCAAATAGGGCTCCATGGTCCCTTATCGGTTCCCGCTAAGGGTGGCTGGTAAAACCAGCCGGCCCAAGTGGAACCCGCTAAGGGACCTCGGAATGCAGCGGTAGGGGGTTAACGGCACCGGCATCCTTACCGGTGTCGTTAACACCCTACCGCCGTACTCGTAATGAGGCCCCAATGTCTGGTGACATACCCAATGTGACTTGAGGAGTAACAGAGTGTTATTGGAATATCAGTTCCTTCAAGGACCTCCTCCTTCCAGATGTTTCTACAATTGGGAATAGGAAAGGAAAAAAAGTCTAACTTTCCCTATTCTATTAGGCATCCCTGTATAATGCAACTAACTAAGGTTATTGTCAGTCATCAGTGAATGTCTTAACATACATTGTCCACCATCTAAAAGTAACCTAACCCTACAACTATAACCACAACTAACAATAGAAGAATGACTCCCTTCCCTGTTGTGTATTTGGCTTCTCACAAACATTTACTTCAATCATTAATCTTCGGATAATCTCTGGTCATGGTTTTGATTAGTTCATACAGTTCATATGTAACTTGACATGGCTTTGCCTTTGTTAGATGATTATCCGTTTGGGTTCTATCACTGTCCTCTTGATTTTTCCCATAGAATCTTGTTCTTCTCCCTTCATGAGACAAACAGTTCCAGCATTTCCAAGTTACTCTGTCTTGTTTCCTCTCTTGGGTTTTACTTATGTAGGATTTAATAGTACTGTATTGATTCGTATTTTCTTCTTGAGGTGTTTCAGTATTTGTATTTCTTTATCTTGAATGAGACAATAAACATTGGTCTTATAATGATCTCCATTCACTACTCTGGGTTTACATATTAAAGTCTCTTCATGATGAATAGGTCGATGAGTATTGTAAAGATATTCACTCCCTTCTCTTGGATTAGTTGTAACAATCTCTCTTGATTCATATAGCACAGTCTCTTTACTTTGTCTGGGATGAGTAAGATCATTCCCATAATGATTAACATTCACCCTTCTTGGTTCAAGTATCACAGTTTCTGTACTTGAACTGGGACGAGTAGGATTAGCTCATAATGCGTCTGACTTCCCCTTCCAGGTCTCCTGTTCTGCCAGTTGCCTGAGACTTTTAGGGGCAATGTCACCAGGATTTATTGTGGCTTGTGGTTGGTTCTCTGTATAGTCAGGTTTCTTTCTCTTACTCCTTTAAGGTTTTCTTTATCATGTTGATGTTGAGGATGGCCATAAATTGCTCCCTGCCTTGTTCCTTTCTGTGTTTTTGCCTATGAGGTGGTATCGGCATTGTTTGGGGAACTCCTGGTACACCACACATCTTTTGTGGTCACGCCACCACCTGCGGTGTGTCTTCCTCCATCTGTACTCCAGGACACTCTGCATCCATCTGCTTCTCTGTTTTTTGTCCAGGTAAGACGCAACACATCATCCTCAGCTTCACGTTCCCTTTTGTGTATAGGATGCCGCAAGTCTAATTATCTCTCTCTGCTTTGGATAAGAGGCAGTGCATCTAATTCTTCTTCTCTCTTCCAGGTAAAATGCAGTGTCTGTTTCTCCTTCTCACTTCAAGGTCCGTTGCCACACATCTGCTTCTTCCTCTCTCTGCCAGGTAAGACAGTGTGCATCCACCTCTCTCCCAGCAACCAGCACCAATTGTGCTTTGTAACTCACAGATTTTTTCTTATGCCATTCTCCTCCCTACGTTTGTGTGATTAATCCTTCAGACTTCCCTGGCATACATCCAGGTATTTCATTATTACTCTTGCTTGGTCTCTTCATCCCAGTGGAATTGTATATTCCATTAAAACACATATTTCTGGCTTTTTCATGACAATAGGAGATGATTTTTCTCATGTATAGTTCCACAGTAGATGTTGTCAGGGGTATAATGGAGAGGGTTTCTAGGGAGCTCCTCATCATCAGAAAGGGAGTCCAAGCCCCCAAAAGGAGAATCTCTCCTGTTGAAGTCCCACCTGCCTCTACCCCTAAGGAGGGTACTGCAGAGTGGGGTTGCTTATTAACCTTACAGGGGGGAGGTGGTCTCCCTCTTGGGGAGAAGAGTTACACTCCTGTGATTCATCACACATCATTGGTTATCATGGGTAATCCACAGATGTTACAGATGATGCTGACTGGGTGGAAGTGCCAATACTTGGAGTAAAGGCCATCTGCCAAGCTGTCAATATCACTGTTTGGGCAGCTACAAGTCCTTCAGTAAAAGCTGTGCACTGCCTGAGAGCATCTGTTGAACCTGTTCCTGCATTCTACTGCAGTCTTGCTAGCCTGTAAATGTCAGAACTACTGTTTCTGGCAATAGAAACATCCTACAAGCTGAGCTTGTGACGATGCATTGTCTGATTATCACCCAGGGCATGAATCCAGATTATTACTGATGGATTTGAATAATCTAATGGCGGTAGGATTCGTCTTCCAATGAGAGTGTAAAAGAAAGAACCTAGTCATCCATCAACTGGTTCTACCAGGAAAATACTGTCAATCAGTTGAATGAAGTACATGATCAGCTTGGAAATCTGGGAGTTGAAAGAACAATGGAGCTAAGATGTCAACATTTCTACTGGCCCAGATAGACCAGGAATACAAATGGATATTGCCAAAATAGCAACCAATGCATTGTCAGGAAAACAGCTGTAAGACTTACAACCTATTTACAGCATCTCCAGATCGCAATATCCATGTATCTTGTCTGTACAGAATATCTTGGTTGTGATGGACAAAATCACACGCTCACCTGGATATTATGAAAGATCACAATGCTTCAACTTTAGCCAAGGTGTTGTGGTAGAAGTACTTAGTTAATTATGGATCATCAGTGTGTATTCATTTTGATCAAGAAGCTGATTTTGAGTCACAATTGATGAATCAGATGTTAAAGCTGGTGGGTGTCATGAAAACATTAATGTCAACTTACTACCCACAGGGAGATGCACACACTTAATTATTGAACATAGGACTATTGGAAATGCTAGGGATGCTACAGCCCGAACAGAGAACTTGATTGAGCAAGCATGTAGTCATGCTTTTGCATGTATACAATTTTAATCAAAATGAAGCAACAGGTTACCCCTAATTCTATCTGATGTAGCAATGTGATGCCAGATTGCCAGTGGACCTGAGTTTATTATTGTGAATCAGAGGCTTACCTAGAGTATGTCACACGGTCACAGCATTAACTGGAAGAAGAAAACCAGTGACACTAAGATACTGCTAAAAAGAAAGGAGAACAGAGTAATCAGTGATACTCACTCATATCGTTGCTCTCTTTTTTCTTTTTATCCTCCTCTGTGTTCACTTCACTCAGAATCTATTTTTCTTCTGTTAATTCCGAAGCCACATTGCACATCTTCCCGGTTTCATTCTTTCTTGCTTCTTGCCCTCAACCACTGGAACGCGCTTCCCCTTTCTTTGCACGCTTCATCTATCTATCTTATCTTCCGTTCCCTACTAAAAAAAAAATCTTCTTCTTTCACTCTTTCCAGCTAGTTGAATTGTTTGATTTGCCATCATTATGATTACTATTTTACTGTGTAAATAATTAAATTTTGTAAAGCGTGTTGGCGAAAGCGCTCTCTGAATAAAATAACATTCAATACAACTACAAATGCAAAAAGAAAGTCAGATTCCATGCAATTTACCCAAGAGAGTATGTCTTGATTTGAGGTTTGGGTCAGAGACACCAAAACAAACTGGGAGACAGATGGGAATATGAGACCTACATTGTAGATTTCCAGTTTCCTGTTCGCCATTATACAGGATTCCACAAGAAGGAAAGAAATTGCAAAATACGGTATCAAAATCACTTTCTGCCAATCGGTGAAGAGGTGCAGATGAAATTCCAGAGTGAAGTCAACCTCAGAGAAGTCCCTCAGTTCAGTGACCACAAACCCCAGAGGGAAATCTCTGTCAGCCCATAGCTGTCGAGTATACATTTGAAAATAATAAATCATTCAGTCAAGGATGAGATCACATCCAGTCAGAGACCAGAGATGAGGCTTCCAGCTCTGATCCCAGTGATACTGATGATCGTTATTTTGTAGAAGATGCCATCTGGTGCAACATTCCAGATTGTCCCAGAACATCTACAGGAAACAATGTTAGTGCATAGCCTCCCAAGGCAGGAAATGAATAGACTCATTGGGATTATGCCAGGTGACTGCCCAGATACTGAAGTTCTGCCAAGTGTACCAGATTAGGCAGAAGTATGTTTATCTGAGATCCATGCAGATCCTCCTGTTCCACTAGGAAGACCAGGTTGTAAAGTGAGGTAAGTATCACAACTCAGCTGCAAAGCACCTGAGTTCAGTATGCAGAACCAGAGAGCCGGACCCATTATTCAGCTCCCATACAACTGCAAACAGAACTGTTGACAGTTACACAAGTGGATGCTATCCCATTGACTGAAAACACCTGTACACTTCTACCGCCACCACCTAAAAGGTTGCAAGTCATGAAACTAAGCTAGACCCAAACAAATCATCCAGCACAGTGGTTTACCTGTAGGGTTTAACTCCCTTGTAAATATGTGGTCTCCCAAAATCTCCATTGAGCCCAGTGGCAATCCCTGCAGCTTGAGGGCTGCCTCGGTACAGGAATACATTTTGCCCTTTTGGTACTATAGTATGTAATTTAAGAGCAGGTTGGAATTATGTGATGAACGTATGACATGGTATGAAAACAAACATATCCTGTGACAGCACCTGTGCCAAACCCTTAATGGATCTGTCACAGCTACTTTTAAAATGCACTGTGCACCATGTTATAAAGTATGAAAACAGGTTATAAGATAGAAACATGGAAGCAGATTACATTGATGAATGTATTATCCTCTGAAGAGGATGGGAGCACCGGATACTGTGTTTCAATTCTGAACAGTGTAAACGTTTGGATGGTTTAATGATTATACATTCCGAAGTGTTGTATGGGAAATAGCTCCTGCCAGTGCTCCCACCTCCAATATTGTTGCACATGGAAAATTCTGAGCTGCCTGAAATGAAGAGCTTCTGAGAAGTAGGCAGCTGACAGTTGGGGTGGCAATGGCTGGTACGACGTGAGAGAAAGAGGCGCTGGGAAGTCCTCCCAGTCCTTGATCCCTTTCCTTGACCCCCCAAAATGAAAACTAAACAGTCCTTCTCGGAGACCTATTAAGGATAATAACTCACATTACTGGGACTACAGATCATTCGTCCTGTGGTTCACTGGCTGTTTCACTGGGGAGTTAAGGTTAGAAAGCATAGCTCAGGGGCAACGTGTTTGGCTTGGAAGAAAGACAACGCAGCACATCAAAGAAACGACTTGCTGGTATTAAGCACCTTATAAAAGAACAAGTACAATAATAATTATCTGTAAATATGGTAGACTGCAGAGACTCCATCACGTCATTGATCAGACAAATTCTGCACCATGGGAGAGCAACGTAGCCTCCCTCAATGCAGTTATAGCCTTCGACAGGAAGGCCAACTCAGCAGCATTGAAGATCCATAGAGGTACGAAACAGGGCTGTCCATTGTCTCCCATGCTGTACATACTGGCCCAGGGACCACTTGCAGCAGTCCTCATGAAGGAATACATCGAGGTAGGTCAACGTATCAACATCATCACCCGTCTCATTTCTCTATATGCAAGAACTTTTATATGTTTTATATGTATAACCAGCTGGAAGAGTACTTGCAGCATTTGTTAGACATCATAGCAGGATTTGCCATGGTGTCAGGTATATAGGTCAATAACAAAAAGTCATGCCTGTTCGACCTAGCAGTGGTTAGAGAAGTGAAACCAGAGCAGCTACCAGTCACACCGCAAATAACAGCCTGGTGGCGCTTCGGCAGGTTAAGACCTCAATGGCATTCTGGAAGATTCTGCCCATGGGGGTGCCAGGTAGTACTCCCCCGCTTACTACATAATTTCACTAACATCCCCTACCGCATACCCCAAAAATTCAATCAACGGAACACAATTTAATCAACGGAACACAGTCATTAGGGAATTACTATGGTGAAGGCATAGAAACAGGGTAGCCTTGGGTAGCCTTGGGTACATTGCAGAGGGGCTATGACCAGGGAGGGATCAACCTTCTGCATTTCCAGTTATATTACTTTATATATTCCAGCCTTCCCTCTGGAACAGCCTCCCTGCCACTGTGAAACTTGAGGTGCACCATCTCCGGTTCCGAAAGCACCTCAAGACCTTTCTCTTTGCTTCTGCCTTCTCTTCTCCTCTCCCCTGCTGATCAGTTCTGTTTCCATATCATGCACCTGGTCACCCTCTGACATTCGGGCCCATGTACCTGCTCGCCCTGCCACCCACCCGCACTGCCTCCTGGTAATCCCTTGCACTGGGGTCTGTTTCTGTAAGCCTAGAGTCCCCCCTTTATTTCTGCACTTATCAGACACACTCTGTCTGTTGCCTTAAACCTAGCATTTGCCACTTGCTGGCTGCAATACCCTTGTTTGTTGATTTATAATTAATGTATTTATGTTTTATTTATTTGTATTCCTTTTGCTCAGCACTTTCCATTTCTCCCCCAACCCCCTCCAATGCACTTTCCTCTCTCCCTCTCCAATGCACTTGCTCAATGTCACTGGGCCTAGTTAGATTGGTGTTTTGTACTCCCTTATTCCGCTCCCTTTCCTTGTTGCGCTCTAAAACACTTGTGTACGAGCGCGATACAAATAAACTATCAATATCAAGGTCAATTACTTAGCGGGCCAACTACAGTTTGTCGCACAATGGTTAGGACATGAGCCGTCTCTAGATACCTTACTGTTAGAGCTGCGATTGGTCAATACTACCTGAAAGAAATAAAATGAGGGTCAGACTTTCGGACCGCAACTCACACTACTTGTCACACTAAACCATGGAAAATAGCTTGGAGAATCATAAAGACCGCAGACTCTTGCCCGATACACATACACATTCCCGAGGTGGGATTCATTAATAACCAACCGAGTGCGCTTTGTACATTTAGGACACACTGGGAGGCCAAGGGCATCGCCCATATCGGCGCCTAACGGGAGGAGGGGAAGTTGATATAGTTCGAGAGACTTGTTGAAGACTATGGTATACACAAAGGTCAGTTTGTGTCATGCAAAAGCACGAGAGGCACGTTGAATAAAAGATAGCCAGGGTTGAATGAGGGTGAGGGAACGAGTGAAATGCTTGATACATGGTGTGTAGTGGCAGAGGGCGGCCACACTGTGTTCAGGCTATAAATAAATTGCTCCTGCGCATTCAAGGGATGAACACACTGCCAACATGATGTAGATGGGAGCGTAAGCTGGGGAGGACACTAACAGATATGGAATTGGGTACAGCACTGATGTATGTTAAAAAAGTGTCTAGAAATACCAATTAACACAATTATATGTGACGCAGAAGGTGTACTTGACCCCACACAGAATATATAAAATGGGGAGCAGGGCTGCTCAGGCATGTCCAAGGCGTGCCTTCGAAGAAGCAGACTTGTGACCCTCCACTCCCCCGCCGCACATGAATCCCTCAGAAGTCCCACAAGACTATACAGAATCACCAGTATGGACGCTCGGTCCTGTGCCCCCATATCCTACATTATATAGCATGGAACACCTGTCTGTTTTATGCATGTATGATTTGTTTGTTCTGTTGGATATTTTGTGGATATTTGGGGCTTTGCAGTATTTTCTTACCGCCAAAATACCTTTAGCAATAATTACTCTCTGTATTCATATTGGATCACACATAACAATAATACATTGCATTATTTCAGAATTCAGACCTATTTAGATAATGTGCGCTATAATTTGCTGGTTGGTTGGTATAGTGGTTGGTTTATTGTGGTCCCAATATCCAACATCCCTTGTTTTTTTATCTAGATTGTTCTTGATCACTAGAGAGACCTCAGGCCTACATTTTAGGGATACCACATTTTCAGTGTTAGTGTTGTGTGCCACCATGGGCTATTGTGGTATTTTTGTGGTAATTTCCACTGCCTTATATACGGTATGGAACTATGTCCAGAGAGTCTCTCTTCCCGTTGGTTCATATACCTCCAACAAGCTATGCTACAAACAGTCACTCACAACTGTCCATACTGAATATAATCATGCACACATATGTTTTAAAATGACAATTGCACTGTTTAAAAATCTACCCACGTTTAAACCTGTTCCCATGCAAAATGAAAGAGAGAAATAATGCACACTAGCTATCTGTTTTCAGATATTTTTGTATTATAGAAATTTCCTTTAAACACAGTTTAACCTTTTTTTACAGAAATAAATGAAATGGTACAACATTATTTGTGATAAAATGAACAGAGAGCTGCGAGAATATATTCAATTGGTAACATTAAATATGCTGATAAGGGACTGGGACTCCCTCGAATACACTGACTGAACAGTTTCGCACACTTTCGCACAGCTCCCACACACTTCTGTAATTACCTTATCTGTTCAGCATGAGTTTTCTCCGGCTATTCTCTTTCTGAATTTGGCTCCCTTGAAGATTAACCCCAGTGAAAACAAGCGTCTGCCGTTCTCAAACCGGGGTTATTGCCTGGAATTCTCAGCTTTTGCAGCAGGAATCCTCAGCCAGGAAACAGGTCCTTCTCCCAGCTCTGCAAGATCTCGATTGAACTCCCCCTCTCCTCAAGCTTCCCCAGCAAAACTCTAATCACAGCCTCTAGCATGATACTTGCTATGACGCTGCTCCAATCAGAATCAATCATGTCATCTCCTCCCTCACTACACAATGGCTCATTTCTACAGTAAAAATTGTAACAAACTGATTTCCTGTTCCTTTGAGCTCTTTGCTTCCTGTAGTTATGTGGACAGAGCAGCAGAGAAAAAAAAATGAATGTGCGTTTAAAAGTTCACTTTCAGAGTAGGCCTAATTCTGCAGTGGAGACACATTTTTATTAGTGGGTTATGTTAAATGAAGTTTTATTAGTCAGGTTAGTTATTAATAAGGTTAGTTATTAATTTTCAAATGTGTCTCTTGCAACATAGGCATTTCAGGTGAAAAATAGTGTCCATTTTGAATGTGCACATGTGTGCTTTTAACGGTAAAAATAGATTTGCATCTTATATGTAAAAATCGTTTTTGACTGAATAGCCTGTCTTTACTTATATGTCCATGTTACTCTGGCAACACATATAGCAATGCACCACACCCATGTGGTGGTGCTGCATCAAAAAAAAAAATGCTACCTGTGCAGTAGTGCTGTACTCTGTGCTGTAACACGCCAAATATCCTTACATACCCTTCTTTTGTTTTTAGAACTTGGCTACGATCCAAGCCAATTCCTAAAACCAACTTGTTCTTTTTTTTCTTTTCACAATATAGCAATCCAACAAAATGAATATTCGTGTGCATCAATGAAACAGTTGCAATCAACACAGTATTCATCTGAGTTCATTATTTTACAACATGTTCTACATTTGCCTTCTCAGTGGAAGTGGCATTACTCTAAGTTTAGAATTTACAAGTCAATTAAAAACAATAAAATAAACAACTAACTAAAACAAATAATTAATATAACAAATTAAAATAAATAATTAAAATAATAAATACGTGGAACTCCATATGTCAGGACTCTTGTCCGCCTCTGATATGTCCCGACCAGCGATGTCATTTGGTTCATTCGAGTACACTTTCATCTTGGCAATCTTGGATCCATAGGAGTCATCTTTTCTGGCATTCTGGTTATCTTGTCTTCACCTCCACCTGGAGGCAGGCATCTTTTGGTCTTCATCCAGGGGACTCCAGGACTCCATTGTGTCCCGTGGCCTCTGATCCCGGAACCTCCGACCAAATAATGTTAATTTTCTAAATCAAATAGAAAAGAAACAAACTAAGTACATAGCACAATACTAACTTCACCCTTTTGCCAAAAATAAAACATGCTTGGTAACAACATTTCGTTTATTTTTTTTTATTTTTTTTTCCTGAAATTAAACACAAGTTAAAAAGAAAACAAGCACATATAAAACAGCATTCAATATTTAATACATTTTCTCTCTGCACACCAACCATGAGCTTCCATTATATATATTTATTTATTTTATATTTATTTTATATTATATATTTTTACATATATTACAGTGTTTATGTGCCATTATAACAATCAACTTTTTAACTTATTTGTCACTGCCTCCTGATTGTACCCATTTATTTTCTCTTTTTGTGTTCAAGGGACTTTATCTGTTTCTACATGCTCAAGCTGCCTGATCTCATGTCTGGGATGGCATGGTTTGATTTGATTTACATGGACGAACTGCTCTATTGCCGTTTCACCTTCATTTTTCAAAATTTTATAAACTACAGGAGAGACCTTATCTATAATTCGAAATGGCCCCTGCCAGGCTGCTAGAAATTTAGAATGTTTCTGTTTACTTTTTCCAAAATTAAACTTGTACACCTGATCCCCTACACTGTATTCCTTTACTGATGTCTTTTTGTCATAATAAGACTTTGCACTGTCAGCAGCTCTTTCCAGATTTCTCTGCACAAAAGCAATATATTCATGAACTGTGGATGCACTCACAAGTGTCTGCTCATGTGTCCTGTATAGTAGGTGTTGTGGTAACAGCATTTTCCTACCTGTCAAGACCTCATGGGGGCTAACACCTGTTGCTTTGGCAGGAGTTGATCTGATTGCCATCAAAACCAACGGTAAACGTAAATCCCAGCTGGAACCTGCTTCTGCCACAAATGTCTTTAAAATATCCACAACAGACCTATTGCTCCTTTCAACTGTACCTGAAGACGCTGCCCGATATGCGATATGTAGTTTCCTTTTCACACCTAGTATTTGCCATACCTTACTCATTAGAGTACTTGTGAAATGACTTCCTCTGTCTGACTCAATTCTTTGTGGCAACCCAAACCTTGAGAACACATGGTTCACCAGCAATGTGGCTGCTGTTTGCGCACTACAATCTGGTGCAGGAATGCATTCATTCCACTTCGACATCAAACATACCACACTTAAAATATAACGGTTTCCCCTGCTCGACCTTTTTAAAGGACCTACATAGTCTATTTGCAAATCTGACCATGGGAGAGTTAGGCCTCTTTTCATCAATGGTGCTCTATGCATTGGTGAAGCAGGTTTAAATTGGGCGCATACTAGACATCCTCTAGTATATAATTCCACATCTTGGGACATATGTGGCCAGTAAGCATAATCTTTTAGTATTTCTAATGTTTTTTGTGAACCTCTATGGCCTGCAGTTATGGCATCATGTGCATGGTGTAGCATTAGCCCTCTGAATGAAAGGGGTACCACCCACTGTATTTGTCCTGTTATGGACTCTCTAATCATGAGTCCATCCTGTAATCTAATTCGTGTTTTGTTCTTTAATAGCACTGTCAACTCTTCTTTTCCCATACAATCATTTTCTGTTAAAGGATTTTGTTCAGGATCTATCAAATGATTATAATAGATTCCCAAAATTCAATCATTCTTTTGTGCCTCAATCAAATCTTGATCTGGCGTGTCATGACTCCACTGTACCACTGGTTGATTTACCTCCTTTGGTGCTTTAGAACATGTTACTGCATCAGTTTGTATTTCACCCATTAAATAATCAATAGGTAGCAATTCTCCCATCACAGTCCCAATCTTAGCCAGGTGGTCTGCCTTATCATTTCCCTCCTTATCCTCTCCTGGTGTTTTTAAATGCCCACGAATTATTCTCCAGTATATTGTTAAATTATTCTCTGACACCAATTTGTCTATGGCTTGTATCATTTTTCCATGTTTAAGTGGCTTTTTGTTGTATGTAACCATGAATCTTGCTTTCCAACCAGGCAAATACTCCACAAAGCTATTCCGTGCATAGTCAGAATCAGTCACCAGAACAATTTCACTGAACTTTTTATCAACGGCAGTAGCAATTGCTTTATAAATGGCTGCCAATTCCGCCACCTGACTGCTCCTAGCTCCAATCCTCATCCCTATACTGGGGACGCCTTCACATTTCAACCAGACATTTCCTATTCCTGCCACTAATTGTTTATTACTGTCATTTTCAATGTGAAAAGCACAACCATCCACATATACAGTTGGCAAATCCTTGCATGCTTTTTCATCAAAAGCTTTGTGTGGTGATTGTTCAAATTCCTGCAAACTAGTTTCCACTTCCATTTCATTTGGTATTTGTTCAGCTGCGCAGTCATGTAAGTCAGCTAACCCTTGAGCAATTGGGTTCTTTTTATTTTGTCCATATCTCACTTCTACAGGAAAAGATTGTAATGCCAGCGTCCACAAAGTGATTCTGGACTGCGCTAGATTACCTGATCTAATTCTTTTACTCTCTAAAAATTGCAAAGGTTGATGATTTGTTTCAATAATCACCTTTTCTCCATGAACAATGGGGCGGAAATGTTGTAGCGCCCACACAGTGGTTAATAGGGCCTTTTCACATTCATTAAATTTCATTTCAACTTGGGAAAATGGCTTACTTGCATAGGCAATGTTTTTTTTTTTCAAATCGTGTTTTTGTGATAACACTGCTGACATACAATGTTCAGAAAAACCTATTTCTATAAAGAAATCCCTGTCCTTTATGGGGTATGCTAAACATGGTGCCTTTACAAGACATTCCTTTAATTTAGCCACTGCATCAGACTGCTCTTTTTCCCATTTCCAGGGAGTATTCAGTTTAAGCAGTTTAGTCAATGGTTGAGTGATTTCTGCATAATTTTCAATGAACTTTCTGTTATAGCCTGTCATCCCTAATGAACGTTTTACTCCTTTCACATTTTAAGGATCTTTTAATCTTTGTATGGCCTCTATTTTCTTCTTTTGTGGATTTAGCCCATGTTCAGTCACTTCATGCCCTAGAAAGTTCACTTTTTTCTTGCACCATTGTGCTTTTTGCAAAGATACTTTGGCGCCTGCTTTCTGCAATTGGCCAAGTACATGTCTTATTTCATCAAAATGGCTTTTCAGGCTTTCATTTTTTATCAGGACATCATCCACGTAAACTATTGTTCCTCTTTCCGCTGCATCCGGCATGGCCTTTCTCATAAATATACCAAATTCACTCCCACTATTGATGTCCCCGAACGGAGCTCTAAGCCAGGCGTATTGAGTACTGTCAAATGTAAAGGAAAATAAATGTTGTATCTCCTCTGCCAATGGCACGCACCAATATCCAGAGGTAAGATCTAATGTGGTAAATACATTTGAACCATGTACCTGAGCTAGGCCCTGATCAATGAATGGCAGTGGCCATCTAGATACTGGTACTCTTTTATTTAACTCTCTCAAGTCTGCACATAGCCACCATTGACCATTTGGCTTTAACACACCTAAAATAGGTGTATTGGATGTGCTATGAATGGGCCTGATGATTCCCCGTGATTCCAAATTTTTAATAATCTCTGCCAATGATTCTAAACATTCCAGCAGTAGTCTATACTGGCGTACAAACACTGGATTTCTGCTACACCCTTCTGGTAGTGTGGCCACATGTAAATCAGTTAAACCACAATCATAAGCATCTTTTGCAAATACATCCTTAAACTCCATAAATATCTCCCTCAGATTGTCCCTATCCTCATTGCTTTCACACGCATCCGCTAAGGAGATCTGCTCTTCTACCATTTTGGAAAATTCTGGAAAATCTTCTGGTAAGGGAATCTCGGCGCTTTCCTCTAACTGTGTGGCTGTGTCTTTTTGTAAAGCTGCCACTTTTAAATATTTTGGCATATCAGCTTCCACTTCAATGGGCTGATTTTCTGTTTCATTTTCATTTAAATTAAATATTATGCAATCCTCTTGATGGCAGCACACTGTCTCATTTGAATCATAAGGATACACAGAATGAATTTTAAATATTCCTTTGGGCTGAGAGTCCAGGTGTTCTGGCAACTCACCCTTGGCATCTACATACTTTTCAGGGATATTTCCAATCACCATGTTATTTAAATCTGCCGTATAATGTGATTTTTGTATGGCCATTCCTAATGGGGAGTTTTCCTCTAAATGAATATCCTGACAACCTTTATTATTTACCATAATTTTTACAGATCCTTCACCAATGTCTACCAATGAAATGTATTCATAATACAGGCCTTGCGGTTTTATGGATTCATTCAGGCATACAAATGCATCAGAGCCTTTCATCTGCTGTCCATTTTTGCATTTCAGTGTTATTGCAAACTGTTTTGTAAATGCAGGAATAATAGTATCTTTCCTCATTTGTAATTCGATTGCATAAGGAACCAGTTGTGCACAATGATAAGCCCTTCTTTTGTCTTCAAATTCAGGTGCCGGACCACCTAGGCGTGACCATATTTTTTGATTAAGGAAATCTAACACCATACACATTCTGTGCATGATGTCATTGCCCATGTAAAATTCATTTTGTGCTCCATTCACTATCCATACATTATGGTAAATTGTTTTTTGCCCAATGCTAATTTTAAGCATGCATCTGCCTGCAATTCGGTTTTCAAAGTCTGGACTGTCCAACCCAGAAACATATTGGTTTTTAATCCTAAATTTCGGGATTTCTTCCCTCTCCATTATTTTTTGCAACAATTTCTCATTAATGAAACTCCTTTCATGTCCAAGCGCTAAAGTGGCTTTTATTGTTTTAAAATAGTCATGTATATCAACATGAACCCATGGTTGCTCATCTTCCATGTGTATTTCTGCCAGAGTGGTAATGTGTTTTTCTGAATCTGTTTTAGGAGCAATATTCTGTTTGCATGTTTTCTCTTTAAATAAAAACGTAATGTGTGCTCATCTATGGCAGTCTGCCAATTTTTCCTTGGGTCCAAGTATATTTGTACAGGTAGTTTTTCATTGTCACTCTGCATTTTGTCTTGACACATTAATATAACAGTGACACTAGGTATGCAGCTATTCTGGAGATATACCTCCACAGCATCATTTGTTTTGGCAACGGTGTGACATTCATTTATATTGCTGTTTTGTGATTTTAGTTTCTTAGGCCTCAATGGTTTTTTGGTTAAGGACCACAGCACTCCATTCACCCCATCTATGAGAGGAGACAATCTTTTCAGGCAATCTGTCCCCATCAGAAATGGAATTTCACAAATAGATGTGATCAATACCTCTTGTTTCATTCTATGCTTTCCTATTTTTATGTCAACCTCAGTTACACCTATGATGGGCACCTCCTCCCCATTAAAGTTATGCACTGGACCTTGATTTTCCTTCACTGTGATCTGACTCTGTGGGGGTCTCCCTTCATTGATACTCTTTACCAGCTCCTTGGACATAATTGTGGCCTGTGCGCCAGTGTCAATCAAAGCAAAGGTGTGGCATTTTTCTTCTACAGTGATGGGTGCATAATATCTGTCCTCAACTTCCTCTAATACACATAAGAAGTGTGAATTCTTACTGATTTCAGGGCTCACCTTTCTCAGGTCTTTTTCACTTTTGGCTAAGCACATTGGTAAATGGAAAGACATTTTTCCCTCCTTTTTACCCATTTCTGCGCGAGAGACTTTATTCATTTTTCCATGATCAGAGGTTTTTTGGAGTGTGGCCACTGTTCGCCCATCCATCTGGGTAACATCAGAGACCACATTACAACCTTCCAACTGAACATGTGTAACAACATCATTCAGCAATTTGTCATTTTTTAATTCTGTGCTTTTGTGATCATTTAGTGTGATACCAGCCCTTTCAGCCTCTTCAAAAATATGTGGCTCAAAGAATTCTTCAGGTGATTGACTTGTACCCTCCTTTTGAGTATTTCCTTTTTCTGTCTGTGTTTGGTCATTGTTTTGCTTGCCCAGGGAAGGAGCTATAGCATCCCCACTTACTCCCTGTGCACTGGTATTCCCCATGCATGAGTCATTTTTCTTAAATCTGTCCCTTTGTTCTTTTGGAATTCCTAATGTTTCTTTTTCATTTGTGCAAATCTTTACTGTTTTATTTAGCTCTAGGTTAAACCGTACCTCTTTTTTAGAAGTATTTGCACTTTCTGTCACAAGTTCATTTACTGGCACTTTCATTTTTAATCCATTAGGCATCTCAGAGTCGTTATGCAAAATTATATCAGAGCAATCTGTCATTTTGGCACTGCAGTTATCATGAGTACTTAGTCACTTTTCGGAAGCCCCCCGGTCATTGCTATGGTCATCAGTCCCCTCTTTGGAAGGTTGTTTTTGCGCTGTATAGAGCTTTCCTATTTGCTCAGCTAACATTTTCACTTGGGCCTCAAGGCACTGGAACCTTTCCATCTCTCTAGGATCCTCTTTCTGTGGCCTAGGTCGATATTGGTTGTTTTCCCCTGATTGGATCTATTCTGATACCTCTCAGGTGATTGATGTCGGTTGGGATGGTTTCTGAACTCTTGATTCATTTGTGGAGGGGAGCGGGTTGCACCCATCCTTTGATTATAGTCCCCTGGTGGGGAATCATTGTACTGACGTGGATTGTAGTTCACGTTTTGTCTCATGTCCTGTCTCTCAGATTGTGGGTACTGGCCCCTATGTTGATTTCCATTATCAGTAAATCGATCCACATATCAGGGTCTATCCTGATTACCATATATCATGGTGTTGGGATCAAATCTGCTCTGTGTCCCCAATGACTGCTAGGGACCATCATTTCTTTGATCTTGATTTTGTCTCTGGTTATTGTTCATACCTGCCATATCAGGCCGATATCCTACCCGGGGTCTGTCCCCTAAATACCTAGGGCTGGTGTAGCTCTCTCTATTACTAGGATCATGTGATTTGAACATTGGTACAGGAAATGGCGATCTTTGTTGATTACCCCTTTGTTCAGGTGTCACCTTATTTTTACCTTGGCTTTGAGCAGACTCAAGGGACATTTTGGCTGACCTGATTTCCATTATTGTGGCTGAGGGTTCTTTAGATTTAGGTCTAGTATCTTTCATTGTATCACTTTCTCTACCCTGACAATAGAGTACCTCATATAGTTTTGTGCTTTGATGTACAATCCATTCAAGGGACTTGTCACGGTCAAATTCACGGACCAATTGGGATATGATGTCTTTCTGTAGCCCATAGAAGTATGCAGTTTTAAACTCATTGGAATTTGGGTCAAAAGATACATCAAAGCGAGAAAATGCTCTTTTTAAGTCTCGTAAAAATTGGCGAGGGGATGTATTAGGTCCAGCAGTAATTGTGTAAGTGACTTTCTTTGCCTCCTGCAATGACTGAAAAGGAGAAAAATGACGCCTAATTTCTTTTTCAAACTCCAACCAGGTCATATTCTGCTGTTCATTTAATCCCCTTATGATGCTGGCCGTCGGGGCATCTAAAGTTAAATGAAAATATTTTCTGTACTGTTCCCTAGGTATCTGGAGTGCTTTAAAAATGTCATGCACCGCTTCTAAGTGATCCTCAATGCAGCATTCACCTCCCTTTTGAAATGGTTTGATCAGTGCTTTAATGGATTTCATTATTTTTATGGGGCTACTTGTTGCAATGCATGGAATTGCACTATTTTGTGATTCAATCCTGTTTTCAGGTGTATGAGATTGGTGGCTGCCCCCAATGGGAGTATCAAATCCCCCAAGGGCACTGCAACCAAGTTCAGTCACCGGCCCGGTCACTGGAGCACTAGCTCTTTGGGCAGAGCTAGAATTCACCTCCACTCCATTGAATGTGGTACCCTGCCGCCTCTCCTGGGACCTGGGAATGCACATTTGCTGTTCTAAGTCCTTACACTTTTTAAGGAGTCTGTTTGCTTCATTTTGCAAATAGTTGTTTTCATCACTCATCTTATTAATCACCTCCTGCATGTCGCACATTTGCATTTGGCATTCATTGAACTCTTTATTTCTCTTGTCTCTTTCTTGAATCATTTTAATCATTTCTTGTTCTGCACTCTGGAGATCACATTCTTTTTCACAATGTTCTTTTTGTAAAATCTGCATTTCTGAAACAACCTCATCTTTATCCTGTCTAATGTGTTCCACTAAGGCTTTTAAGTGTACCAATTCTTGCTCACTATCCTCAAATTGTTTCTTGCTTTTGGATAACTGAGCATCAAAGTCTCTGCATTTTAATTGCATGTCTTTTTGGCATACATCCAATTCTGCTCTTAACATTTCCTGATTTTTACTTGCCCCATCTAATTCAGTCTTTAACCTGTTAATTAGCTGGGTATCATTCTCCTGCATTCGCAGGGGCTTATTCAAAATAAACCATATTTTGCCGCATAGCCGTATTAAACAGTCTTTCTCTGCACTTTTATCGGCTGCATTCAATAATCTTGTAAGGCAGACCTGAATTATGCTGCCTTCTGCAAAAATATTGTCTAGTTTTTCTTTCTGCACCTCACCCTGAATGCGGCCACGCCATTCTAAGGTGCTGTTCGACGACCACGTCCCATGTGCAAACAACTTTGCCTCTAAATATTGCACTAGGTCTGAAAATGTGGTTTCCCTTTTTGACATTCTGAAATTCGTTTTTAGTGGCACACTGCTATTATAAAATGGGTTCCCTTTAATGTGCAAATGGCAGTGTGAGACACGCTTGCCACGCCCAGTAGGTACTCTATGATCACTTTCCCGGCCTGCAACGCACCATAAATATGTTGGGTATTTTGTGGATATTTGGGGCTTTGCGGTATTTTCTTACCGCCAAAATACCTTTAGCAATAATCACTCTCTGTATTCATATTGGATCACACATAACAATAATACATTGCATTATTTCAGAATTCAGACCTATTTAGATAATGTGCGCGATAATTTGCGTTGTTGGTTGGTATAGTGGTTGGTTTATTTGTGGCCCCAATATCCAACATCCCTTGTTTTTTATCTAGATTGTTCTTGATCACTAGAGAGACCTCAGGCCTACATTTTAGGGATACCACATTTTCAGTGTTAGTGTTGTGTGCCACCATGGGCTATTGTGGTATTTTTGTGGTAATTTCCACTACCTTATATACGGTATGGAACTATGTCCAGAGAGTCTCTCTTCCCGTTGGCTCATATACCTCCAACAAGCTATTCTACAAACAGTCACTCACAACTGACCATACTGAATATAATCATGCACACATCTGTTTAAAAAGGACAATTGCACTGTTTAAAAATCTACCCACGTTTAAACCTGTTCCCATGCAAAATGAAAGAGAGAAATAATACACACTAGCTATCTGTTTTCAGATATTTTTGTATTATAGAAATTTCCTTTAAACACAGTTTAACCTTTTTTTACAGAAATAAATGAAATGGTACAACATTATTTGTGATAAAATGAACAGAGAGGTGCGAGAATATATTCAATTGGTAACATTAAATATGCTGATAAGGGACTGGGACTCCCTCGAATACACTGACCGAACAGTTTTGCACACTTTCGCACAGCTCCCACACACTTCTGTAATTACCTTATTTGTTCAGCATGAGTTTTCTCCGGCTATTCTCTTTCTGAATTTGGCTCCCTTGAAGATTAACCCCAGTGAAAACAAGCGTCTGCCGTTCTCAAACCGGGGTTATTGCCTGGAATTCTCAGCTTTTGCAGCAGGAATCCTCAGCACGGAAACAGGTCCTTCTCCCAGCTCTGCAAGATCTCGAGTGAATTCCCGCTCTCCTCAAGCTTCCCCAGCAAAACTCTAATCACAGCCTCTAGCATGATACTTGCTATGACGCTGCTCCAATCAGAATCAATCATGTCATCTCCTCCCTCACTACACAATGGCTCATTTCTACAGTAAAAATTGTAACAAACTGATTTCCTGTTCCTTCGAGCTCTTTGCTTCCTGTAGTTATGTGGACAGAGCAGCAGAGAAAAAAAATGAATGTGCGTTTAAAAGTTCACTTTCAGAGTAGGCCTAATTCTGCAGTGGAGACACATTTTTATTAGTGGGTTATGTTAAATGAAGTTTTATTAGTCAGGTTAGTTATTAATAAGGTTAGTTATTAATTTTCAAATGTGTCTCTTGCAACATAGGCATTTCAGTTGAAAAATAGTGTGCATTTTGAATGTGCACATGTGTGCTTTTAACTGTAAAAATAGATTTGCATCTTATATGTAAAAATCGTTTTTGACTGAATAGCCTGTCTTTACTTATATGTCCATGTTACTCTGGCAACACATATAGAAATGCACCACACCCATGTGGTGGTGCTGCATCAAAAAAAAAATGCTACCTGTGCAGTAGTGCTGTACTCTGTGCTGTAACACGCCAAATATCCTTACAGTTCACAGGTTGTGTATTAAACTCAATAAAGCATTTTAAAAAAAAAAAGATGTGAGGATCAATCACACCAGATGAAATATATAATTCCTTTCTGACAGTGGAGCAGCAGCGCTTTCGGGCATATGTTTACATATGTACTGGGTGGAGCCAGAATGCAGCCCCTTAGTGCATGGCTCCCCCAGCTCCTCACTGGGACAGAGCCTCTGAAAGACACTATGAGAGCAGAAGTCTGAGAGAGGGCTGCTGAAATTGAAGATGTGATTTACCTGGAAGCAGGTCCTGGGATGTGTGTGAGTTGTCCAGGTCCACTATCATCCTCTCAGGAAACTGTGCATGTGTGTTTCTTATGACGTTCTACCATGTTCTTGTTTATGGTTGCTATGTGTAAGTGTATATGTGATGCAGAGAGTCAGTGGGGGCAATTTTCGAATGAAGTGGAGCATAAAAGGAAAGCGTAGAAGCAGTTTACGCTTTCCTTTTACTCGCCAGTCAATTTTATAGCTGTACTGAGGCATAGGGGACAGCAAAGCGAAGTTAATATCCCCACTTTTCCTTCAGGCGAGCTTTAGGTTTTACGCCTGCATGAGATTTACATGCAGGTGTAAAACAAACGTTTCAATGAAATGTGCCTCGCTTTAGCACATGCTAATGGACACGCAGATTCTATTGGAATCGATTATGAAACGCCGTCTGAAATAATATTTGCTGGCAGTGATTTATTTCTCTCAAAGTGGAGATTAAAAGTAAATGCAATTTCAAATCACTTTACCTTTACCTTTACCCTCGGCTTTGAGAGGGTTGGAAATTGTATGCAGGGGACCAGTAACACTTAAGTGTAGGCGTTGCTGGTTTCCTGCATGCAATGACCATTTGTTACAAAATTATCCATACTCAGTCTTACCCAGGGTTACCCTGAATACTGCAAGCGGTTGAACATCATATACTCAAACTCGGAACTTCTGATATACTTATGGATTCTGGTGGTGCAGCACAAATGGTACCAGCATCCCTGCTCGGTCCTGTACAGGTGCAGCGCCATAGCACTACTCACACTCCAGCTAGGAAAACTCAAAGTAGGGTGGTGTGAGCAATCTCATGATAATCCCAGGTTGCAGGAAGGATAATGGGAAACAAGTCTCAGGGCCAAGTAGCCCAAACCCACAGACAAACCAAATTGTGAAGAACTGCATATCCCACAAACCATTTCACTCGTATCTGGAAAACTCAAAAATTGACCTGATAAACGCAAGCGCAGTTCAGCGGCAGGACGATCATGGGGACTACCTAGGCATCCCTCAGAGGTGCTTTCCACTCACTGAAGAAGAGGGTCTACGACCCTCCTCTTCAGTGAGTGGAAAGCCCCTCTGAGTGAAAAGAACCTCTGACAAGCATACATCCGTCTCCCATTTAACACCAGCAGGGATGTAGAGGAATGCTGTACTTTTCTAACTTGCCCTTCAACCATACTAAACTATACCCTTGGATGTTACCTTGCCCTAGTTTGCGCTGGTTGCTCTGCTTATCTAGGGTTAGGGGATAGTAGGATGAAGACATGCAAACAATTAAACCACACCCTCCAAAGAACTATTCTCTGAAAGTCTCAAAAATAGAGTAGGGTAAGCAGCTACAACTCTCTCTTTTTATGCCTACCACAATATTGTGGTTAGTCTAGAGACATAGAGATCTAATCGAGTCATGTATCTCTTCCCATACCCAGTACCCCTGTATCTCTCCCTTACGGGTCATACATAACAGCTGAAAATGATTTAAGCAACACTCAGAATCGTGCTGCAATTTAGCCCTGAAGAAAGTGGCATAATTATAACTGTCCACTGAAACCGGTAGGCTCTTTTTTGGTCTACATCAGTTGAAGTTCCTCACCTTTTCATTTTGAACAGCAGTAGTTTTTTTCTATGCTGTTCTTACCCCTAACTGCAGTTTTTTTTTAAACATTTGTATATACCCTTGACCTGGCCTATCCCCTCTTTGGTCCTAGCATTGATGTCTAATTTATTTGCTTGATAGATGTAGCTAGTGTTTCCGTGTGACCCACTTTCTTTGCTTACTTGAGAGGAGAACACATACCATTCCCACAGAGGAGAAAGAGGTTCCAACTAAAAACCCATCATGAAATCAATCGGGAAAACAGACACCTAAAATATAAGTTGGGAAAAATGGTTGGACAAGCTTTCCACAAATCAGAATGCACCCATACTGATCTACTGACTACCGAAAAAAGTGACATCAAAATCTGATGGGGAGACACCTTGTTGTGGCTTGCTGACACATGGAATGCTGTGTGTTAGAACGTTATCTTCTGAATAGTTGTGCGAGTGTCAGTTGGAAGATGGGTTGACTGAGAGATTTGATGTGGTATCCTGTCTTATGTTGCTTGGTGTCTGTCCCTTACTCGGTAGTAAAACACAGAGACATTGTATGGTGCAGATTTGGCCCACTAGGTGAGGACGATTATGGGGTTTGTGTGAGTGCGTTGTTGGAAGGATTTGTTTTGAAGTTGAGGGATGCACATGTGTTGGGATTGTGTGTGTATGCATGCCTCTTTCTGGATGTTGTTGTGTATTGTCAAAGGTGGAAGATGTGTTGTGTATTGCTTTTCCCTGCACCCTGCCCTGCATGCTTGGAATGCTAAGAGTGACTCACGTGGAATGCTTTCTGTGAGAATGTTATCTTCTGAATGGTTCTGTGAGTGTCATTTGGAAGATGGGTTGTATGAGAGAGTTTGCTGGTGGATGTTAGCCCATGTAACTTAACTGATGTTCTCTAAATTTATATTTTTGCTTTGTACCTGAGACTGCAACTTCAGTAAACATGTTTCTTGTGTCTACACCAGTCTCAGTGTCATCTCTGGCCTAGAATTTGTTATTAAACACCTCCAGTTTGAGACAGAGAGAGCACACAAGTTTACCCGCTGCAGTTAACCTTCCTTCACAGTAAACAGATTTAAAGTTATGGCTATTCCATTTATATACTTCCGCTAGAGAGACGAGATACACAGTCTCAAGTCACTAAGCATGCCTGGACAGGTCAAGTTTTCCCCCAGCCAGTCAGAGCAAACCCTGGTTAAGAGCCCGGTTTCAACACAGCAAGGAGAAGGAGACATGGAATATAGAGCTGGGAATTGGCAGAGTTGGAGCTTGCTTGGATAAGGAGCAGAAGGAGGCTGGAGACACGTTATCAGAAATCAAAGAAGAGGAAGTGAAGTTACTTTGACAAGTGTAAGACAAGTACCCGAGAAGACCTGGTGAAGGGGTCAAGAACCTAGTAGAAGAAATAAAGACCCTCAGAGGAGTGAAGGAGAGGTATTTCCCCTTGAATACCTTGTGAGGGATTCTTGCATTGAGGCATGGCACTGGAGGCACTCATGAGAGTGAAGGAACAGTTTCTCGTATGTCCAGGAGAGGGAGATCAGCACTGAGTAGGGGCATGGGAGACCAGCAGTGAAGGTGCAGTGCTTTGAAAAACCAGGAGAAGGAGACAAGGGGTGAGGAGGAAATATGTAGGCATAAGAGCAGTGAAGAAGAGTTGATTCTGACAAAACAAAGCAGGTAAGCGGCTATGGCTGATGTAACGGAGGGAGCTGAAAGAAAAGAGACAGAAGTCACATCCAAAGAATGAGTAGTCGAAGAAAGACAAAACCTTGACCATGAAAGAAAGTAAATAGGGATGTGCTCAAACACCTAGCCAAGGAAAGAGCAGAGAAAGCAAATACAGAGACTCTAAGTCAGGAATAGACAGAGAATGTTAGGATTGAGACATATTGGTGGTCATGAACCAAGAGAAAGTGAATCTCCCCCACAAGGAGGAACAGACAAAGAAAGGACAGAGGCGCTGAACCAGAAGAAAGTGAAAAGTCCCAAGAAGAGGGCAAAGAAAGAGCCAAAGCCTTGAGGAAGAGGCCATGACCGAAGAGGAGAGAGTAAGGCAACACAACCATCAGAGGAATAACCCAGGAAATAAAGACTTGGAAAGAGAACAGCCAGACCGATCTTGTAGATTCACAATTTAACCTCATTTTTCATTTGGCCTTCTTGTGAGATTATGTCATTAGAGAGTATGGCAAAATTACAAACTGGATGAATACAAGAGGGAATAGAATGAATGTCATTGGGTAAACTGAAAGGGAGCAGAGAGTTGTTGAGGAGCATGGACCAATATTAGAATTTTCTTATAGATGAACTAAACTTTCCTAAGGGACGGCCACTCTTCAAATGCTTTGCTGAAATCAAGGTGAGTGGAAAAGATAGATTGGAGTCCAACTGAGTGAGTAAACCTGGGTTTAAAGGGTTCTCAAATCCAGATAATATCAGAGCCATCATCACCACTCATGACTTAAATGCATTCGCCACCACTGAACTGACAACACCCATCTTTTAAAAAATAATCCAGGATCCCCTTGCCCCCAGGGTACATGCTACACTCAATTCAGAGACAGTTTTTATAGAACAAGTGGAGGGATTGACATTGTGGACAAGGTATCCTTGCCATGTCTAAAACTGGAAGTAAAAACCAATACCCCTTTCAATACACTCGTCTGCCACTTTCACATCGCTTCTACATATACAGTCACTGCAACCTCATTTATGGACCACATAAGACTCCACCTCCCTGTTTCAGAGACCAAGGAATGTCTGTTGTGAAGTGGCAATGATGGCCAGCTGTTGCCACTCATACCATGATGCTGGGCCAAAGAGGGCTCTGGGGAGGATCCCTACTCCTACCCAAACAACATTATGCTGTGCACAAAATGGTTGTTGTCCCATTCTTGACCTCTTTAAGCATCATTAAAGTCTTGCAACTTGCTGTCCCATGAATGACCCCTTTAAGTGTCACTAAATCTTACAACCCACTGTCCTGTGAATGACCTCTTTGCATGACACAAATGTATTGCAATCAAGCTTTGAAACACTGCAACCTGGCAGTGCCCAAAGGCGCAAGACTCAGCACGGAAAGGAGAAACTATGCTTGCAAAGGGTTGATTCTTAATGCTTCACTGTGTATCAACAGCAGAAACCAAAACTTTTGGGCATCATTATAAGTTTGCCAGTCTGGTATCAATGGTACCGGTAAGCTTGCTGGTACAGTTGTTACCGGACAGGCAAACTATAAGTTCTGCTCGCTGGTGCCTTCCCGTCTGCCAGGACTGACCTGGTGGGCATACCGGCACCCGCAAGCAGATCATGTCAGATGCACCGGCACCATTCACAAATGTTGCCGGTTCATCCGACCTCCCCATTCCCATTGAGCCCTATATGAGAATGGGCAGCATTTCTTTCTGGTGCCCTCGAATGGGCAATTACTGGGTCCGGTGGGCCGTAATAACCCGGTAATTGCCCATTCGTTGGCGCTGAAAAAAAAATTACACCGGCCACAGCCACGCCTGTTACACCGCCACGGCTCCCGCTGGTATTGTAATGAAGCACAATGTGTCCCAAGTCCATGTCTAAACTAGGCTCAGGACACATTGCTCCATATTGTGGCAAGTCCACAACACACACAAATGTGCAGAAGCTCATTATCATTATAAACCCAATATGAGGATCAGGTGTTTAGAGTGGTGTTTGCAGAAGAAGTTTATTTGGTGGAGGCTGAAAGAAAGCACAGATAGAGTGAGAACAGAGGGCCAGTATTTGGAGAGAACAAACAGGAGGAAGTCCATGAGAAGAGAGCACAGAAGGAGAGGTAGAACATCCAAAGTTGTAAACATGAAAGGTAGGAAGGTGAGAATGGAAGACAGGATGAGAAGTGGGACATCAGGAATTAAGGGAAGTAAGGGGAGCGTGACAAAAGAGAAGAGGAGGGTGGTGATAAGAATAGATGAGGGGAACATCAGAGGAGGATAGTGAGAAGGAAAGAGAGGAGGAGAATGACAACAGAGGCGGGGAGAATGATCATCAGAGAGGGAGAGTAAGTGGATGGAAAGAAGTGCATCCCTATCCCAGAAAGGTTTAATGTGGTACTGTGGAGAAAGGTGACCCCTGAATCTGACAAGAGGAAGCTTGGGACAGGTGAAGGCACAAGCAGAAAGAAAAGCATTTGAATGTAAAGCATGAGATTGGAAAGGATGCAAGGAGTTTCATAATTGAAGGTTCCATGTATACAAGCACATGGTCAGCCATTGAAGAAGAGAGAAAGAGAGTAGTCTGGTGGGTGGTTTGCAGAGACAGGACCATGAGAGAAGGAGAAATGAAAGGTCTATTTTGAAGACAACGGACATGTTAAGGTGGCCTCATATCTGTTTAACACTCTCTGTCTTTTTGAGAAAATGGCTCATCAGATTCAACATTGGGTACAGATCCAGATGACTGCTTTGACTCCAAATATGAGACCTTGGGAGGAAACCTTCCAACCATATTACAGCTCCCGAAAGACCCTTCAAAGAAATCAGGAAGTAAAAGAGAGATATTTCACCTAGGGATTGTGGGATAGGGCACGTGACAGAGACTCATCCAGGGATATTTTGAGAAACATTTTAATGTAAGTTCCTTATGTCTACCATTTGGTAACCTCCCCCACATCTGGTCTGTTGTGCAAAGCCACCGGGAGTGATCAAGATGTGGGCTTGACAGGGACTAGAGCATTTGTTTCCTTTTGACCTTTTGTCCCTCATCCAAAAGAACTGATGTGTTTGGCCACTCTGAAGATGACCCTGAGGAAGTGATCTTTCCTGGTTAAGATTAAATTAATTGTTTAAATATATTCTTGCCTCCAAGTTACTACGTTTTGATTTAACCATTGGATAATTCCATTCTAATGTTTTAGTTGTGATTTGGTCTGCCTATTATATATACATTTACATTTCCTGGCATCGCTATACAAGACGCCCCTACATCTTGATTAGTCCTATCACATTACCTTTCTCTTTACAATCCAACACTTCACCCAGACCAGTCACACCGATCCCAAGCCTGTCAAGCAGTCATTCCAATCCTTCAACAACGTCCCTTTAGAACCACCCATAAAATCTTGATCACATCATCACCATTCTGTAGAATAGCCCAGCACCAGTTGCCACCCTTTACAAGAAGCACTCAGCAACACCCTGAATTAAAACATCCAAAAATCTGCCCACACGTCTGATCTCTGACATGTGCATCAACTCAACATCAGCCAAAGACTCATCTAGAAACAAGAGAAAACCGGGTGCAAATTCAAAACCCTTTCTTCCTTGACTGTACTCCAGATGTCCCGTAGGCACATGATAGTCACTGCAAAAGAAAAAGCCTTCTATCATTAAACTATAGTGAAAGCCCCATAAAAAAGCAGTACTCTCTTCAAGGCTGTCAAACAGTGAACAATCCTCACCCAGAGCTAATCATGCCATATTGCTCCATAAATCCACAGTCATTAACAATATATTATTTAACACATCCTGCAAGATCAACAAAATCCACATATGCATTGATGCTAGCACCAAGGCACATAAACCCTTGCTCATTCCGCTATATGAAATGATGACATGGGGCCTCATTATGAGTATGCCGGGGATTAATTAACGTTCCAGTACTACCGTTCACTGGCATGTTTCCGCACCGGCATACTCTGAGTGTGATGCTGGGGTGGCAGTGAATTACCTGCAGCTATTCCAGCACCACACCATCAAAAACCGCTGGTAGTCCCAGTAATACTCGGAAATCCCCCCCCCCATGTAGTCCTGTGGGACTGTTACTAGCACCTCAAATCTGCTTGTAATTCCGGCAGACCAGGTGTCTGTAACAGTATTATCAAATGGTGGTATCCCATCAGATTAAGTGGTGGGATACCACCAAACCTGTAATGAAGGCAATTAACTTTTCATGGAAGACAAGACATAGATCCTTTATTCACTTAAAGCAACATCCTACTCATATAACATCTTGCCAGCCTCCCTCCACAATATATACTGCATGAAATCCTTCTGCCCTATTCTGGCAATCTTCAACACATGTCTCACTCAGGGCACCTTGTCCACCACCCTGAAACCCAGACAATCCTCCCCTGATCAATAAGCCTGATGACTTCAACAGCAACCCATCAGACCCAAATTCCTTTGCAAGGCACATTCCTTGAGAGGGTCATAGACATCGGACATCAAAAACACATTTATGCCAAATGCCTCCTACAGTGCAGATATATCAATCAGACTTCAGGATAAAATGTTGCATTTAGAGGTCTACCACAAAAGTTATATACAAAGAATTGTACATCCTCAACAAGTGACACCCCTGCTTCCATGTACACTTCATTTTCTCCACAGCCTTTGATGCAATAGACCATCAAATCTCATCATCATAAAACACACAGGCATTGCTGATAACACCCTCCACTGGTTCTCCTCCTACCTAGAGGACCACAATACAGTTTTTCCAAAAGGATACCTAGAGATCACTGCCTCCTCCCAGCATCTGTGGAGTCACACAGGAATACATCCTTTGAACCTTGATCTTCAATCTAAATAACAACAATACGTAATGTACGTAATGTAATTCCTACATTTTAATCCTGAATGTGAAGTGCTTAACTCAAATTAAACCCACTTACAATGGAATTACTGACCCTCACCAACAATTCAAAAACATCAAAATACAGACCTAGATGTCCATCAAGACCCATAGCTGACAATTTGTATCAAGCCTCTGGGATGCTCAATATGCAGCCAACTCTCAAAACACACATATTAATAGAGCTCGAATAGCATGATGCCGACTATCAAGATCTTCCTACCAGATGCTAGATTCAGATTCACCCCTTTGCAGTTCATTTACCTATTTTATCTGAATAGGGGAAATGCACTGCTCAAAGTCTTGTGCACCACCACCCCAGAAACTATAAGAATCTTCCTCCACACTTCTGCCCTTCTCATCAAATAGAAATGAATTTACAACCGTGTTATGATCATACTCATCCAACTTCAATGACTACACATACATGCACCCAACACCCTCATAGCCCCCGTATAAGCAAAGCTGTCACCATTCATGCTTCTTCCTACCTAGGCCTGGACAGACTCAACCAGTAGGAATTAAGAGAAAGGAAGAACAAGCAAACAAGTGTTCCCGAATGTAAAAATGAAAAAGGACACATGCTTGCACAACCTACGCACTATAAATGTGGAATCTAATACTGACCAACATCAAAATTTTAACCAATGCCATGCAACTACGAAAAGAAATGAAGGCTATTCTCTTCAATACATTGTAAAATCCATGCACCTGAACACACCCAGACAAGCGTCTCTTTGGAGGATGGCCCTGAACAGCCCACCCACCTTTCAAGCACTGCATCCCACCTCTGCACTGTTACATGTTCAACTCTAGGTGTAAATAGCAACTATTCTGCTCTACTCCAAATATAATGACTATCATAAATGCTATATAATAAGGAGACTCCCCCACCCATAACCTTCTAATACATGCATGTAAATCCTACTGCTGAAAAATGCTTTTTTTATTCACAAAGCAAAGTTGACCCTCAACCGCCTGGAAAAGCTGGCAATCTCACAGCTTAACCTTCCCTCTGATTCTCTTGGTTTGTCCATGACCATCAGTCTGGCTTTAGAGCTGCCAGAAGCACGGAAACTGCTCTCCTGAACATCAGTGAAGATTTGCTCTCCATCCATGACTTTAACACCCCCTCTGTCCTCATCCTACTCGATCTCTCATCTACCTTCATCAAGGTCAACCATACCATCCTGCTCAATCGTCTCCGTGATACCTGGGTATCACTGATCAGGCTCTGGCCTTACTGACTTCTTTCTTCTCTGATTGACCCTCCCAGGTCCGACTTGGGTCCTTCCTTTCACCTATCTCCCTTTCTATCTGCGGTGTTCCCCAGGGCTCTAACCTCTCACCATGCTTTTCAACCAATACCTGTCAACTCCCGACCACTGCATTTTCCATTTTCTTCTCCAATTCTCCGTGCTATGCTGATGACACTCAACTCATCATTTTCAGGCTTCCCTCAGCCCCCTCTTCTCCTTCTCTCATCTCTGATTGCCTATCTTGCTTTCAGGGGTGGTGTGCTGCCAACAATCTCTGCCTGAATGCCAGCAAGACAGAGATCATATATCTCCAGCCCTGAAATCTCTCTACTGGCTCTGAGTGGCTGCAAGGATTAAATTCAAGACCCTTTGTATTGTCCACAAGGCTTTCTGGGGCCTAGGTCCAAAATACTTTCAGCTCTCCCTCCAAAAATACCCTACCTCCAGATCTCTTCGCTCCTCCACCTCTAACTCCCTCAGGGTCAGTCGTTTAAAAAAAAAAAAAAACATTAGCTGGGGTTAGATCTCTGTCTTCAGCTGGGGCCTCCCTCTGGAACAGACTCCCTGTCACTCTGAAACTTGTGGAGAATCATCTCCGGTTACGGAAGCACCTCAAGACCATCCTCTATGCTTCTGCCTTTGCTCCTCCTCTCCCCTGCTGATCTGCTTTGTCTCAGCATCATGCACCTGGATACCCTCTGACTTTCAGGCCCAGGTACCTGCTCACCCTGCCACCCACCCGCACTGCCTCCTGGCAATCCCTTGCACTGGGGTCTGTATCTGTAATCATACAGTCCCCCTCCTTTTTTTCTGCACTTATCAGACACACCCTGTCTGTTGCCTTAAACCTAGCACTTGCCACTTGCTGGCTGCACTACCACTGTTTGTTGTTTTCTATTATTTATTTTTTATTTATTTGTATTTCTTTGCTCAGCACTTTCCACTTCTGCTCCTTCCCATACACTGTCCCTTTTCCCTCTCCCATGCACTTGCACGTTCTCAATGTCGCTGGGCCTAGTAAGATCGCTGTTTCATTCTCCCTTGTTCCCCTGCCTTGCCTCACCGTGCTCTGAAACACTTAGGTACGAGCGCGATACAAATAAAATATCAATATCAATAAATACCCAAAATAAAATAAAATACATAAACATCAGAAAACATTTGATAGTACAGGTAACATTTAGCAATCGTGAAAGGTGAGAGTATTTGGCAACCCGTAGTCAACAGTGCGTTGTGACGAGAGGAATTTATTTGCTTAATTTGTTGGGTGCAGTTGGAGATAAAAGATTGTAGCTAAGCAAAATGTGTCCTGAAATGCTGAATTAACATGCACACATTTAAAGGAAGATACAGTGATTAATGGTGACAAATGCTTCAGATCAATTGAGAATAATTAGGACAACATAATTGGTAGTGTCAAGTTCCTCCAAAAGACTTTCCGTGATATGGAAGAAGGATAATTCAGTGCTGCAGCAGGTTTCAATCCTGATTGATGACTGATGAACATAATGTGTTTTTATCCAATTGTGGAGTTCTTGGCCAGTAATTGTTTCCATGAATGTTCTGATACAGGGAACATTGGAGAAAAAGAAAGGGAGTTAGCAAGGAGTTTGAATCCAAGTAGGTTTATTTTCCCCAAAAAGGTTTTGAGTTTTGGTTATTTACAATTCTGGGAAAACACATGACTGCTGTTGGTGCTGGTTCTGGAATTAGAGTTTTTTTATTTTTTATAAATGTTGTTTTTGGTGTAGCACTGGCTTTGTGTTGTGGGTGTATCTCAATGTAAGACTGTCCACAGCGGCTTATAAGGGAAGGAAACAAATTTAATGCAGAATAGGCTATAATTCACTGAGATGGCTGTAACATATACCACTGCCATGGTGCATGTTGGCTCAGAAAGACACGTGCATGCATCCCTCTATAAACTCTGAGCCCAAGCTCAGGCATGAATTGGAAACAAACACAAGTATGGGCACACGTCACATGAACTGGGACCATAAAACTGAGCCCCCATGCACACAGGAACCTGGGGAACACAGATGACACCCAGAGCAAGACCCGCATTAGAGGGAGAGGATAAATGGAGTAGTGGAAGGATACAGGCATAGAGATGAGTGAGTGAGGTGCACAGGAGGGGAGGAGGGAAAGAAAAGGAGGGACAGTTAGAATATGCTTGTGGGAAACAAAATGAGGAAACCTAGACTAAGTCAGGCAGGTGGCAGGGAGGAGCTTAGAACAGCAAACATGTAATTGCTAGGAAAGCATTGGGAGTTTGGGGGAACCCTTGAATAAAGAACAAAAGAGGTGGAAGTATTCGCATATATAGCAAGGCAGATGTATCCCACCCCTCCTAATTCATCAGATATGTCCCTTGTACAGGAGAAAGAAAGCTCCATCCTGCCCATTATACCTGGAGTGCAAGGCTATGGAGAAAGGGGTTCCATGTCATTTCATCGTGGGATGTTTATTCGTTGTTTTATTTAACATGAAAAAACCCATCAATTTTGTATCTATTGCCAAACACCCACACCCCATATATATAATTTTCTAACCCACCCCCAAAAGAATGCTATGGTTTTTTTGTAAAAAAATTAGCAGTAAAAAAACCTGCAAAAATAAACCTGCGATGAAAGGACGTCATACCGGAGAAAGGACCACTAGCTAGTGGAACCCCAATATAACTTCCATCCTGCGAAGACACTGTACAATCAATATAGGGCACCTGGTTAGCATAGGCAACATGTGGCTGCGTCTATGATCCTGAATTGCAGTGTTCATGAAAATGATTTGTCTATCCCAATCTGAGCTGGCTGGATTCTGCCTATCACTGGCACCTCAAAGGCCAAGTTACTAAAGGACATGATATTGTTAGCCAAACCTCTCTGCTGAAAAAAATCTGTTTTGCTCTCTCCGAGTATCACTGGGAATGCAGACTGATCCTGAATAATACACTCCTACAAAAGGCAGGGCAATATGAGTAGCAGCACTGATTTTCCAGCAATATCAAGAGCTGGAACTCTGCATATGAACGTTGTACATTACACTACTCATTCAGGGTAATTACGACCCTGACGGTAGCCGTGCCAGAGTCATGAGTTTTCTGGTGCCCAAGAATGGGCAATTACCGGGGCATTAAAGCCCGGCGGACCCAGCAATTGCCCATTCCCTGGTGCGGAAAATATTACTCCCCATTCACATTTGCCTCCCATTGGACTCAATGGGAATGGGGAGGACGGATGCACCGGCACCATTCATGAATGGTGCCGGTGCATCCATCGAGTTTTGATGATATGATATGATAGGTTATTTATAACACACTTAATACCCAGAGGTTTTTAAGCACGGACCCGGAGAGCGAACCTATGTTGCTCCATGTCGTCTTGCTTCCAAGGCGAGCACGTTGCCCCGAGCTATCCCCCCGAGACAGGTCAGGCCTGGCGGCCAGAAAGGCTCCCACTCAAAAAACACATAGTTTGCCGGTCCAGAAACAACAGTACCGGCAAGCTTACCGGTAGCATTGTTTCAGGACCGGCAAACTTTTAATGAGGCCCATTGTGTTTTCCATCTAAATGAGACTAATATTTTATGGGATCCTGTTCTCTAAAACTCAAATGATATTTGTTGGTGTTGGCACATATGTTTGCGAAATTCTGCTAGGGGCCAAATCATTGCGTCACAGAGGAGAGAAAAGAAAAAGGTTGTTTGAAAGCAGAATATCGGCATATGTTGGGTCTTTCGTCTTTTCTTAAGTTCTGTGTCCTTCCACTCACCATTCATTGAAATCTAAGCCCTATTCAAAGTCATCAAGCATTGCATTAACCCTCTGCCTGACCAACCCACACCACATTCCATGGAAAAAAATCCACCACCAACAACTCTTTCTTCATCAACAAGATCAGAATGATCTGCCAGCTCATATTCACCAATGCATCAGATGAGAGCACACCACACATCCCATCTTGCAAAATCACTTGTAGCTGGACGTTTTCAGAGAAATGCACCATGGAAGACCTGATTTCCACCCTAGTATCCCCAATGTCAAACATTGTACACTCACACAATATTCTCCCTGCCTCCTGCTCATTATCCATCTGACTGAAGTGCTCCCTATTTAACTGGCAATCATCAACATCTCCCTCACTCAAGGCAACTTCATTTGTCCTTCAATACAAAACAAATCTTGTTGCTTCTCATGAAACAAACACCGGACCCCAATGACCTCAGAAACTACTGCCCCATGTCCCATTATCCCTGCCTTGGAACTATCCTTGACATCCTTGACAAAGAACTATCCTTGACATCCTTGACAAAGCAGTAGACACACAACTCTTCCAAATCATCAACACAAATAACCTGCTTCAGTCCTACAAATATGGCTTCTAGCCCAGATGCCACATGGAAACATCAGCCATCAATGTGATTGACAATGCCCTTAACTTCCTTGATGATGGCCATATTTGCCTCCTTGTTCTCCATGACCTCACAGTATCATTTTAAAAGTAGACCATCAGACACTCACCAACATTTTACATCCCTGCATGAGTATCAGGGAGATCTTCCCCAATTGTTCAAATCCTACCTTGCAAACCTCCATCAATTAATCCAAATGGATGCCTCCAGATCACCAGCTCTACCCATCACCTTTGTATTCATGCAAATATCTATCATCTCTCCCTTGGTTTTCAACCTTAGTTAGAACCTCCTGGATTCACACAACATTTACATTCACCAATATGCAAATTACATGCACCTCTACCTCACGATATCCTCTGTTGAAGACATTCACAGGCTCAATGTCTGCATCACATAGAAATAGCCTTGGATGTCCAATGCTTACCTGCAACCCAACCCCTTCATGGCTAAATTCATACTGCTGACCAACAACTCTACTAAGAACCTGAAGGACCTCTTACCCCAGATGACAACCTGGGCCAACTCCCTTCAGTTTGACATTGAGAGACATATCTCCTATAACAAACATATAGAATTGAAGACACAAAGGCTTGGTACCAACATCCCTCCAGCAGAAAATCAGTCCCTTCATCAAAGAAAATCACTTCAGATCTGCTGTCCAAGCCTGGATCCTCTTCCACTTGATTTGTGCAAAAACCCTTGTGCAAGGCCTTCCGATGACTACCGTGGCATCCCTGAGACATGTCCTAGATACTGAACCACTTACTCATTAAAGGACTCAAATAAATGTTGCCCCAACCTGCTGCAAACTGCAATTGCACCACCTACTGCCGCAGTCATGTAATATCTTCAATTCCTGCTGAATCATTCTGTTGCCCTCAAGTTCCCAAGCTACTTCTCTCAGGAGTTTAGCATCTCTGTCCTCTCTAAGAAAAGAGCCTGCATCCAAGCCCACGTCTCTGTGGCCTCAAACAACGCGGCCTGCAAGGAGCTGGAAAATATGCATACTTGAAGTACGCTGGTTAAGAGAGAAAAGAACCCCTTCTTCAAGAAATGGCTCATTCCTAATATCTACATTCACACACCCTCCCCCACATAACCTGCTGGTCCTTCTCCTTTGTCACAGTCCTTCATCATTGTTGATAATCACAGTCCTTCTGCTTCATCCCAGTACATCATCATTATCATCATTCATACACCTTCTCCATCATAGTCCTTCATCATAGCCATTCTTCCGCATCATAATATTCTGTCATTGTCCTTCTCCTTCATCTTATATCTATGTCCTAGCCATTCCCCTCCATCCTCATTCTTCATCTTCATCATAAACCTTTGCCCTAGCACTTTTCTTCCATCCCAGTATTTGTCCTTATCATTTATCCTAGTTCTTCTTCATTCTTTATCCTTGCCTTCCCCTTATTCCTAGTGCTTCTCCTAACACCCAGTCCTTCTTCTTTGCCCTAGTCCTAGGCAGACTGACTCTCAAACACAATCCCTGTAAGATTGTCAAAGGCTCCCTCTCACTCACATCCTCGGTATCGCTTTATCTGTCTAGGAACCATCTACATGCCGAAGATATTGGACTTGAATACATTTATGAGGGAGCAGACAAGTGAGGAGGGACATGCAGCTTGTTGGTGTTCTTTGGTTATTTACTCACCCAATGACTTCCAATGCCCAGGCTAATCCCTCTGGAGATTCACACCTACTATCTGACCCTACCCAATCAAAACACATCCTCGTGGGATCTCTTTGAGCTAGCTCTGTTAAGCATGAACATCACCAAGTGACCTGCCAGTATTATGCAATTAACTGTCAGTGGGCAGCTAGAATTTAATTCCCACCGTAAGTGTGCTACTTGTGAAATAAAAATGTGTTAACCAAGTGTGTCTTCAGCCACGTGATTTGTATCTGTTCCTTGCTCTAACGTCCTGTTATTAATCGACCAAAATGACAGTTTTCATTTGTGTATAGATTTTAGATAGGCATTGTCTATGAAATGCCTTCATATGCCTAGGTAACAACACTACTGCCCAGCCACTGCTATGTTATAGCCAAATAGTACTATTATGGTATAGTATATAAAAGCCAGAACATTTGCTACATTGTTAAAATCACACTATCAGACATGCCATAACTCTGTGGTGCCTGGCATGTTCACATAATTGCTGCTGCCCTTGCTATCAGAGAGCCTCCACAATGAGAACTCTTTTTTTTCTGTTGTCCCCTCTACCTAATAAACACAAACGTTAGAATGTATTAGCACGTGTTGGGGATCTTCTTACTATGTTAGAGCTGCCAGTATGAGAATAGCTTGGATTCTCACCATGCACGCTCCAAATTCTCACTTGCATGCTCCGAATGCTCACAAGGCCTAGTAGGTCCACCACAAAACTTTCATTGTTAAATATGGACTTTTCCCATGTTCACTCCCTGTTGCCCTGTGGGCGCTGTGAAATACAATTTACTTGATGTATAAGCGTCTTATAAATGCTCAATAAATAAATAAATAAAAAAATGCTGCATGAGACAAGAGAGACCCAGACATAAAGTTTTTTCTCACTCTTCCTGGTGAAGGTAGGTAAATGGTAGGACATAAACTGGGACAATGAACAGACTTGGTGAGGAACATAGAGGAATATTTACAGGGAGATTTCAGGAAGCATAACGATAATGGCCGATGGAAAGGTGGTTCAAAGTCGGCAAACATTTACTTGAAAATTCTGGGAACACCTTTCACTTTATGGTGATGGCCAATTTAAAGCAAATATATTGATAGTGATTTTGTTGTAAGGGTAGTGCAATGGATAAGATTGTGAAGTGGGAGTATTTTACTCCCTATTTTTTAAAGTTTGGAGAAAAATGCTTTTGTAGTAGTAAAAAAGTCCTATTCCCAATGGGAGGATTTATTTAATAAGCAAGAACAAATGTTTTAATAATAAAACCAAATTGTTTTGTATTCATGTACATGTTTACCTCTTCAGAAATGGTAGGAATACTAATGGAGTATCTAGAGTATCTTCTCATGGCACTTTGTGTAGTGCTGGTCCAAAAATATCCATAAAGCTGTGTCTATCAAAGAATGGAGACAGGCTCCTATGATGCTCCTTTGTCTTTATGTACTATTTTTTTGCAGAGTATTTTTACTCTCTATTTTTATTTTTGGGGAGTATTTGCCTATATTTAGGGAGTAAAAGTAGCCAATGCACACCTTCTCTGCTGTGCTATTTAAGTGGTTAAAGAAGAATGTTCTAATGGTTGCGTGCAAGCAAGTTGGTAGAAGGCATATTTTGTTGTTTCCCTAAAACAGGAATTGAAAGACCCTTATAATCTCTGTGAAGCTTCTCATCTTGATTGGCCGGGAACACTAAAGTCACATTTTGATAGCAATTTATGCTCAGGATTACAAACAGGTATATACTATGTCTCAGCACTTCTTGAGATGGTATCCCAAGTAGAGCCCAAGGATCTGGGTGAGTAACACATGCAATGAAATAAAAAATAAAAATAGTTACCCAAACCTGTAAAGCAGGCTCATGAAGTAAGAGACTCATATTGTCTGGAAAGCAAAGTCTCTCCTACCCTATTAAGAAGCAGCTTCACTCCTCAGGCAGTTTGTTCAAAGTGGTTTAACTCCAAGTTAATATTAAATTAGACAACCCAGATATTTAATTACTGATATTTCTAACTTGACAAACAGTGCATCATGCCTTGGTGTTCACCAGATGGTGAATCATTAAAGGTGTGGGACATACATATTCATGTTATTTGAAGAAGATCATTGTTACTGTGGCTGGGAATAAAATTCACAAGCCAACACCCAACCTTAGACAACTAACAATGACCACCCCCATTCCTGATCGGATGCACAAAGCTACCGAGGCCATGTCCCCACAGACGTCCTTAACAACTACTGGCCATATGTCAGCTCCAAATCTAAACATTTACTCTCCCGGAAAATGCCACATGTGCTCCTAAACTCACATGACATCCCACCATTGTCCTTCCTGCCCAGCGCACTGTCAACCCTCACTTATACCTTGCTACAAAACAATGGACATAAGAGCACCGTAAACACTAAAACTCCATGCTCTTTTGAGCATAGGAATACGCATCCAGCATCCTGCCTACCCTGCCTCCAGCCTTTAGCACAGCTATGGCACACAACCACAAACCAACTAACTATGCGACTTGAGTCTTCCTAAAGAAACCATGCTCTCTCAAGACGAGGAAAAAAGAGCCTAGCCTCTTGCCTATCTTCCTGCCAACACCACCTACCAACTACCACTCCACTCCACCCATCACCCAGAGAAATGAACAACTTAATTCAAGAATTCAAACCCCCTCAAACACCAGAAGTAAACACATCCTGAAGGGAACAAGTACACCACCTAGTCTATACAATCAGATTAACCCCCCTGTTACTACAGACCCTTATACAAAAGTACTCTAAGCAACAAGGGGCAGCCATCTTGCCAACACAGAACCTACATCTAAAAAAGAAATACCTCTAGAACCAAATACTAAAAAGGCATACACTCTGGACAACTTGAAATAGGGTACCACAACTCACGTGAAGGGAGCCCTCACCGATGCCAGATCCCTCCTACCCCATGCCCTGGACATTGCAGACCTCACCTCCATCAACAACCTAGACTTTCTAGCAATCTCAGAAATTTGGGTGCATCCAGCCGCTGGCCCTGCCCCTTCTTTAGCCATCGCTATGGGATACTATATTCGGGAAAGACAAGTAGGTATCTAAAGGAGGCAGAGTAGCTGGCATCACCAAAAACAACCTTCCTTTCATGGTAATTCCCAAACAAGCCATCCCCACGGGAGAACTTAGTTCACTCAAAATCTTCCTATCTGCTACATCCACCCTCATCATACACCTTGTTTACAGAACCCCAGGCCCACTGTGCTCTTTCGAGAAAGACAGTGCACAACTCCCATCTACCAAAACTAAGCCCTCCTCAAAAATCATCATTTTAGGGGATTTCAGCCTATATCGTAACAACCCTGCAGACGCCCAGGCACTCGCCCTTGCTAACACTATTCAAGCGCAAGGCTTTCTTCATCGAATATCCAACCCTACACATGACAACGACTGTATTGACTTGTTAGCAGATTGCAATTGTCATACCAATATCCTAGCCAACAACCCATGCCCATAGTCAGACCACAATGTCATCCGATCAACAACATAACCCAGCTGAATATCCTGCCCCAACACACCTCGGCTGCACCATCAAGAAACTCACAAAACATCACCCCTAATAACATACTTCGCCTACTACTAGCTCTAACTACAAGCCATTCTCCAAACAAAAGGCAACTCCTACAATGAAAGAATCACATGAGCGAACTCCGACACAAGAGAGCTCTTCACGATACTACGTGAACTCGAACCCTCAGCCCGCCACCAGACAACTGTAACAAAGATCTACCCTGGTACAAGAACATTCAAAAAGTCCTCCTTAGCAAAATCTCCTTATTCCAAACACCAAGAAATCCAAACTAGCCTCAAATACCCGGACCCTTGACATGCAACCTACAGCGTCCAATCCCATGCCCAGATTCAAATTCACCCCTGTAACCTTCAGTCAAACCACCAAAATCATCAATGGCCCGAAACCCTCCAAATGTCAAGGAGACATCTGCTCAGCCTCTCTCATTAAAGAATGTGCTGAAGAGCTTTCCCCCTTCATCACAACCCTGATCAACAACTAATTTGCCTCCAGCAGTGTACCAGAAAATCTCAAAGAAGAATGGGTACTCCCACTTCTCAAAAAAACTACACCCAACATCCCCACCAACTATCGCCCCATCTCAATTGTACCCTTCCTTCTGAAAATACTTCACAGGGTGGCCTATGTGCAAATAAAAAAATACTTGGAAATGCACAACCTCCTTGGCCTCCACCAATCAGGCTTTTGCCCTGGTCACAGATTGGAAACTCTCCTCGTGGACCTCAAAATCCAAATGGATGAGATGAAAGACAAGAGCATTCTGGCTATAATCCTTTTACTTGACCCATTTGCAGCCTTTCGCTTAGTATATCACAATATACTCTTCAAACACCCCGCCATAGCTGCCCACATCTCGAGCAATGCCATAAAGTGGATCAAATCCTTCCTATCAAACCGGAGTATGAACGTATACTCAACCACTGCACCTGCCCCCCAAACCTCATTAACGTGCGGAGTGCCCCAAGGCTTCTGTGTCTTGCCAACACTGTGCAGCATGTTCACCAAGGCACTTTTTGACGTACTAGACAAACTAGGGGTCACATACACTAACTACGCAGATGATGCCCAAATACTCCTAGCAATCACCAGCAACTATGAAACCGACTCCAATGTCCTCAGCAAAATGTACCTAACCATTCAAGCCTGGATGGCGCAAACTGGCCTTTGCATTAATGACGAGAGAACAGTACTACTCCTCATTGGCAGTCAATCTCAGCTAAAAAACCAATCCAACTCCTATAAATACTTCACCATTGATGGCAACATTATTACTACAGCAAAAGAGGTAGAAACCTTAGGTGTTTATTTGGTTAGGCAAGTTACCGCAATTACACCGCCAAACTGATCAAAGCCAGCAGATCTTTCCTGAGCATTGACAATTGCATCACCCTGGCGAGAGCCCTTATACTGTCAAGGATTGACTATTGTAATTCCCTCTTTGAAGGATCCAACTCCCGTAACATTAACAAATTATAAATCATCCAGAACAATGCTGTGAGAGCGGCACTCTACATTCAAAAGAAATATCATATCTCAACATCTAGATGAAATATCCACTGGCTCCCAGTCCAGGAATGCATCACATTCAAAACGCTATCTCTAACACACAAATGTCTTTCAAACAGTGTCCCAATGTATCTAGCAAGACAACTCTGCAAAGTCCAGTCCAATAGACCTACCTGATAAGCATACTCCTTCTGCCTCGCTACCCCTTGATACAAATTCCAAAAAGTGGTTGGCTGGAGCTTCCCAGTGATTGCGGACAAACAATGTAATTCCCTGCCCTTCGCAGTAAGATCATATCCATCCCATTGGTCCTTCTGCAGAGGCCTCAAAAGCTGGCTCTTCTGACAAGACAAATAGAAGCACAACAACCCTACACTGCAATGTCATAATCTGCATGTACTTTACTATATACATGCTCTCATACTACGTGACCTATCTACTATGTCCTCACGCACAAACAATTTACTACACAACTGCTGTCCTATGATGTAACCCAATGTAACTTGCAACGACTGTAACCAAAGGTAATATGCAACTTCTATAACCGCCATTCCTATGTAACCAGCACCTAGATGACTCTGTTAGGTGAGCTTCACAAAATAAATACATAACTGTAATGTATTAAAATACAATCCAAAATTAATGCAAGGTTGTTAACACCACTTGTCATGTTGCTAATGAAGCAGTGTTGCTCAGTTTGTCATTCTGACAGACTGTATAATGCAATTCCTATTTTCACACTCCAAAGTTATTCTCCACCTTCTCCTGTTAACTTTATATTGCTGGCGCCTTTGGTGCCCTAAGAAGGTTTGATGCCAATCTTAGAAATGCAATGGCAGTGTTTCCACAGTTAATCAAGTGATCATGCAGGAACATATAATGTCTGAAAAATTTCTGGTGGCATACTGGCATACTGACAATGGCATGCCAGTGGTGCCACAGTAAATCCCCTTATATTTCGGGAATCCAACACAGTTTCAACAGCAAAGCACATTATCACAATAGCATAATAATGTGTTTTGCTGATGCAACACAGAAATTACAGGTTGTAACCTTGCACTGACAATAGTGCTTCAGGGAAACACATTATCATGCTGGTGCCCACATTACCCCCACACAATCGAATACCAGTCTCACAAAACAGTATGCATTGACCAGAGAGTCTGTGATACCATTCACAACCACGTTGTGTGTTCATGTTCCCAAAGTAGTACAACGCATCAGATGGCCAACATAAACATGTGTTGTATGCGTGCAACACTTGCATGAAAAAAGATATAACTGAACTGATCAAGCAACGGCAGTGTTGCAACTGTCAAAAACATTGCCATGCTGATATTTCCATTGTTCTCACAAAGTGTGATGCCAGCCCAATAAAGACATGTCAGTGTTGCCAGACGGAGATGTTTAACATGCTGGCTTTTCCATTGCCCCTAGAAATTGTAAAGTCATTCCAAGGGTGGTGTTAGTCAGCTTTGTAAAGCTGAAAACTAACGGCTCCACCCTGTGTTCAACAAAGTTACAGCTTTCATACACAAAATTAAATAATTTACATAATTACACATAACAGTTACAATGTCCTCCCACAATCACCATTTGCTAAACCCTATGCAAATAACCTAAACATCCCCTATTTTCTCTAACCCCACTGGATACATTTACATGACGCATTCAGTTTTTCACATGGTCTCATTCCGTAGCCAGTCATGACATCCTGAAATATAATTGGTCTTTTATCTCAAACAATTTTCAACAGTTGACTCGACCCATTTGTATGAGAAATGGTAACCCAGTTTGTGATATGCATAACATCGATAAGATCCCATCAAAGAGTCGGAGGAGTGAAGCGAGCAGCGATTCCTTTGATCACACAATAGCTTTCTCATAAGCCCAGGCAAGCGGACATACTGAGCTGCTCTTTCAGCATTCCTTCGCAACACCTCATGTAACTTCCATCTTAAATCATATGGCCTCCCTAGCCTGTATCTTGCTTATATTGCTGGTAACCCACATGGAACCATAAAACAGTGGTTGAGCTATTACCTCGAGCATTCATTTCATGTAGTTATTCACTAACCCCAATCCGACCCTCACAATCTTAACAGGACCTGCTGTCCATTCAATAACAAGGTTGTGTGTTCCCAGTAAGTTTGTTCCTTGCTTCTACACATCCAACTAAACATAAAAGCATACCTAATGACAGTTCATTCTGTCCTCGCCTCCAGGAACCATTTAGCCTGCTTCACAATCTGCCCTATGTGTTCTGCGTCCTCCCCCCTCACCTGACCTTGGTAATCCAAACATTTTCAGAGGGAATGAAACTCCACCACTGCAAACCAGAAACTCTGCAGCTCAAACAACAATAAGCCTGAAATCTTCAAGAAGGCTTTATGTAAAGACAGCAGTACTTCTTTACACCACAATACTCTAACTACATTTTTATCCTAGGTCATCCTAAATCCCCATGTACCCACTTCACAAGTTTACTGCATTGCCCTACAACCATTCTCTCTCTGTACCGAAAAACTGTTCCCTCACGTTTAGAGCAAAAACAACATTGTTCTCTCGCTGAGAACAGCTCAATCCTATAAGCTGAAAAGTTGTTCCCCACAACATGAAATTCTGATTACATTGTTGCTTGTTATGTTGCTACATGATGCAATGTCAAATGTATACAAAACTAAATACAAAGTAACATATGCACCAAACCTCTAAACTACACTAAACAAACAATAACTGCAACATTACTACGTTTAAACAAACCCACCAAGGACTAATGCAACTTATGTAGTGTAAACCTCTTTCCCCGATCGTGACGATGTATGTTCATCCAAAAAAGATGTTTGGCAAGTTTAAAACTTCTGTGCACTGTTGCCCCATTGAAAAGAATAAACATACATGATTCTGTTTTGGCTAAACATAATTTGCCAGACTCCTTTCTTCCCTAACTGATTTATGGTGAGTCAGAACATGGGAGTCTGGGGCCCTCTCCTTAAATTTTAAGAAAACACCCACATAGCGGCACATGTCCAACCCTGTTGCTCTCCTGCATCAACTTCCGGTTTCTTTCTGTGTGATTCTTGACACGATTGCTCCCAGCCGTGCATGTAGGAAACTGAGCAATGTGGCATTAAGCCCCCTCTTTAAGGGCTAGAACAGGGGTAATATCCTGACAGCTCAAATTTACAGCCAGAGCGAAGCAAGGGCCATTAAAGAAGGGCTATGGGACGTTGTCCCCATTCCAGCATTTGGAACAGGGGCTTAAGGTCATTAGCACCCCAAGATACCAAAGCGGTAACATAGGGTGCTAAAGAAAAAGATTTTGCTTTGCTCAGCGGGAAGCTGCATGCGTCCCATTGAGTGAAGGAAAATCCTTTACAGAGATGGCTGCCATTGATAGGAAAGGCGAGCCCCTGGTTACTTTCCATGGCTGCCTGCAGGAGGCAAGGGGAATGAGCAGATGCAGCAGCATCCACCGCTACCAAAATAAGGTATGTATGGTGGTGGGCAGATGGCAGCGGGGGAGCCCAACATCAGGTGGCACAGAATGCAGGCTTTCACCAGCAGTTCAAACCCATGTTCCTAGCCACCTGATGGTCTGGCACCTCTGCCAAGGTGCTAATGAAGTATACATCACCATTCTCTTGCCTCCTGCAATGCCAAAGTATAATTCAGGGAAGTTTTCTTTAGAGTCTATGCAGACATTGATAGTGTGCATGCCTGGAAGTGTGAAGCACTGAGACCCCAAATGTTAACTGTGCAGGCCAATACTATGTCACCCTCTGCCACCAGGTAGACCATCCTGCGAGTGTCAAAATGTGGATGTGCAAGCTGTGTCTGTCCCCAATGCACAAGAGCCAATGGGCATTTGTGGCAGGTCTGTGATTGCTGTCACAGACTGCTGTGAATGAAGGTCGAGACTTGGCAGCACAACGCAGTTGGCCTCATTGCTGATGCAAGCAGCTGTTAAACTGACCACCGTGCTCTGCTGCCCCTCTCATTTTTCCCTTCTTTGGTCAGTAAAGAACGTCTGCATCCCCACTCGTTTTACACCTGGTTCAACTTGTAAGATAGCTCACAGAGTTTAACATTTGACTGTGGCATTTCTGTTCTTGCTGCAGTACCAAAGATAGAATCCCTGCAGAACCAACACAGCCATGTATCCTTCTGAGGTTGATGAATATAATACAAATAACACTCGATCAGTCTACATGTAGGGCTATGTATGTTTTTCTGTTTGGTTTTTCAAGAATCTATTTCAGCATTCAAGGTTTCATCATCATTCCAACCGGTGCTCCAGTGTTAGCATCAATTGGAATCATGTAAGCACATCGCTATTTAGCAAATTTAATAGACCAACTAGGGGGGGAGAGCCAGTTGGCATTACTATCAGCCGACATCCTTTATTTCAAACAGCATCAGACAGATTGTCAGGTTACAAAATGGCTTGTGTAGCCCCTGCCATATTTATTGAGTTACTAAGTAGCTGTCTAGAACTTTTCTGGTCTCTGTCAACCCCACTTAAATGATTGATTTCATTACAATCTTATCATTGCTAAGAGCAGCAGCATACTTCTGGAACAAAAACCTCTATGTGTAACATTTACATTGTGTCCTGCCTTTTGGTTGGGTCAACACTAGTTATTTGTTTAGTACATGAGCATATTTCCTATTATTAGATTGCAGAATATATTAACACAACAACATACAAGTGCACAAACCCTAAGCGAAGATCAAAGAGGGTGAAGTAATGAAATCCGTGGATCAGCAGAAATAAGCAGTCACACTCCCTAAAACTGAAATCTTATAGAGATTCAAACTTAGGTTCATAGTGAGCCTGTTGGGTCTCCATGGATCCTATCTTCATGGGAGGTAATCACTATCTGGGCAATGGACATTACATGCTTCTGATGTTAGTTGCACTAATAAAAACCTATAAAATTCACTGAAAAAACTTTGTTAAAGGGACATTATGGTATACGTTGCAATAATAAAAGCCTATGGAATTCAATGAAAACACTTTCTTAAAGGCATGTTATGGTTTCTAGTCAAACCAAAAAAAAAAACAGATATTCACCAGTTATGGTAAGCTAAGCATCCATACATTGTGCCACCACCATGCATTGCTAAGACTAACACCCATGACATCAACGTTGACATCACAAATGCCATTGAGGACATCACAGATGGCATCACATATCTGGGCCACATGTTTTTGTTCACTGACATATCTACTACAGGCGCTTTTGTTCAATAACAGTCAGAATATAAACATTGAAAATGTGTTATATATCTAGCCATTAACCATCTTGGGTGTTCTGAAAGTTATTTCGTTAAGGTCTGGTCTCAGCTCATGGTGCACATGTATGGGGCAATAAGCAGGCCTCAAACACGCAATTAATTTGTATACATGATGATGAACTTTACTGTTATTGACATTTTCTGGTGATGTTGTTTCTTTCTTCCTTACTTCAGTTATCCTATATGTGTTTCTGATTTGTATGCATTGTGAGTCTTCATATATATTTGTTGTACTAACACAAGTATATAATAAGTCTTGATTTATTAGCTATTTATTCAATGTTTAACATTACTCAAAACTCTAAAAAGGTACCATTTATTATTTTACTATCCAAAATTACCAGATTAGAAATATTGTAATTATATGGGGCATGCTGCAGCCATTGCCTATGTGTGTGTATTATTAGGTTCCTGTATTAACAAGGACAGTCCAATTTAATGTTTTGGTTTAGTTGAGTACATTGTTTAATAGTAGTTCCGGATAGGTCTCCCGATCACCCGTGAAATGTTGTTACCAACATTAAAACACAACCCCTTGTAGGGACTGTTCATCAAAATTCATTGTATATGTTATTTCATTAGTAATCTCATCAATGACATTTGTGATGTCATCTTTGATGTCCTTGGTGTTAGTCTTAGCAGTGCACGGTGGTGGCGCACGTTATGGTTGCTTACCTTACCATAACTGGTGAATTTCTAAGGTTTTGTTTTACTTGTACCCATAACATCCGTTTAACAAAATGTTTTAATTGATTTTTTTTAGGTTTTTATTAGTGCTAACGTCACTTTAACAAAGATTTTTCAGTGAATTTCATGGGTTTTTACCAGTGCACGCTAACCTTCTAAAACTTACTAAATCATACTTACCCAAATTTAGCAACATTTTTGTCCAATTTACAAAGTTTCACCTTACAACTTTGCCATTTCCCACCTTCTAGAATCATTGTTAACACTTCTATACACTTTGTACAACTTTGTTCACTGTCTTTGCATTTGTCGACTTCCGCAAACGTCTGATGTCATTGCAGACTTTCCGGATCATGTCACGTGATCGCATGATGATGTGTTTTCAAACACGTCTATAGCTTTGCGATTGGGTCTGTGCTTCGTAGACAGCTCAGAACTGCATTTTCTGCTGATCTAGTAACTTTTAATCTCAACTTTTGCCCTTGCACAACTCCTACACCTATTCTTAGTCATTATCCATTAACAATCTAGCACAGAGCACCTACACTGAAGAATATTAGCAAAACTACTATTTTTATTAGACATGGTATCAGCTATTGCCATCCCTCCTCCCCAAGAGTCACCACCACCAGCTGGAGGTCCTACACAACACAAAAAGTGCAGTACTTCTAAAGACAGTAAAGAGGACCAAGAAGATGAGGTATAGGAAGTGCCTACCTCTAGCACCCAGGGAGAATCATGGGTTTGGCAGTGCTTTACCACTGTTGGGAATGTACCACAGGCTAAAGCTACCAAAGTGAAATACACTGATTGTACTTAGTCGCAGACTACCTGGACAGTAGTCCTACGGGACGACCTCCATGCACCGCCACACCAAATCCAACCACCCCAATGCTCTGAGAAAGGTTGTTTTTTCTTAGCAAGTAGTAGGCTATCTACCTCCACCTCATCTTCCCCAACCAATATTTTAACCACTTCTGTGGGACGCAAAATCTCACCAGCTACCTTACCAGTGATAAAAGAGGCTGTTGATCCATATCTTTTGAAGACCAACATACTCTGTATATACTGCAACACACTATTCTGCATGGGCAAGCAATTTTGAAGTGCTTTTGAAGCTGTAATCAAGGAGCATGAGGAACCCTGCCCCTACCTTAGATGTAACATACGTGCAACATCTTCCCCTGACCACCTGCCCCTCCATATTAGTGTTTGGTCTCTCTTCCCTCATTTCATTCCCCACCTTACTTTCTGACCTATCCTGCTACAAAAAAAAGCACAACAAAAAAAAAAGCAAAGAAAAGGGTTCCTTTAGGAACCACCTTTCATAGTAAAACAATAGAACTAAAAAAAATAATCTCATATACTCCAACTACTTTACAATTCTCAGTAAAGTAGATAAACTCTATAAGATTTTCCAACATTTCCATTAGCATTTTGTGCTATGCTAATGGAAATAATGTTGTGTCTATCCCCCATTCCAGGGTCCAAATTATCGTCCCAAGGGATGCAAGTGTGGATAACAAGGTCACCGGATCGTTATCCCCCGTTCCAACCCCTGCAACAGGGGATGAAGGCCATTAGCACCCCAGGTTGCCAAAGCAGTAACCCGGGGTGCTAAAAAAAAGGATTTTCCTTCCTACAGTGGGACATGCTCGGTGTCCCGATTTAGGAAAGAAAATCCTTTTCCAAGATGGCCACCGTTGAAAGGGAAGACAGGCTCAATATAGAGCCACTCTTCCATTTCCATGGCGGCCTGCGGGAGGCAAAGAGAAGGAGGGAATGCAGCAACTGCACCCGCTGCCGCAATAAGGTAAGCTGGGGAAGAAAAAAAAATATATGGGAGAGAGGATGGGGAGAAAGATGGTGGCAGGGAACGCCGGCTGTCAAGTGGCTCGGAACACAGGCTTGTACCGGTAGTTCAAGCATGCATTCCTAGCCACCTGATTGGCTAGGTCCCCCACCAAGAGTGCTAATGTACAATTCTATATTAAAGAAAAATATAAAACAACAGAAACACATTTTCTGCCCCAAATACTTTTTTCTAGCATACAATAAGGAATTTAATCGATGGACCTTTATAACTAATCAAGGTTCCACAGTCCCCTTTCCATGCCTTGGATCATAAAACGTCCTGAATGGCATGTGCACACCATCACATAGGACAGCCTTTCTTCCCTTTTTAATTTTATATTTGTAACACTCACTCATTGCCTGCTTTTAAACTGTTACACATTCATTCACCAATCACTTCCAAAAACTGTACATATAACTCTATGACCACATTAAGCTTCCACACACCAACTGCCACTTAACAATAGTTTACACATCTTTTGCATCTACATTTCCCTTTCTCATATAAAAATATTTTCACAATATTCGTATAAATGCAAATATGCATTGTGCGGTGATAGAAGTGCATACATAGAATGGGCAGTACGGATAGGCAAATGCTCATGAGAAGCCAGGAGAGAAATACCAAGGTATAGAAAGGTGGAATGCCACTGTGTCACTACTGGAGCAGATTAGTCCCAAAGACAGGATGCATCATAACCATAGCATCCCTTTAACAAAGTTGTTTTCTGTCAATTTAAGATACATATTTTGCACATGATGGGGATTGAAATTATCATTCAATTGCCTATGGCATAAGGATCCACCATGACTCTAGCCAAACCAAACCACCCCTATCATTCACTGCACTTACCCTGCATCCTAGCTCAGTGTCCACTATACCTTAATAATGTAACCAATGGCCAGTGCTGATGGCTTGCAACTATGGCCAGTCTCCAAATCCATGGGGCATAGGCTTAGGCCATGCCACATTCTCCAATGAGCAAATCAGAGTACACACTTGCGTTTGCCGATGACCAGGCCCACTATTCAGACACCAAATGTATATCACTAGTTTTTCTACTAATAGTGGTACACTATTGAAAAATAAAACACAAGACATATTTCCAAAAACATGCTTTCAGGTCCTTGCAAATGCTCATTGCACAATTTTGTTGTAATATAGTCAACCACTTCAGGATGTAACCGCAAGCAGAATATTTTTTCCTATTCATACCTAACGCTCCGGCCATGCCGCATGCCCATATAAGCAAATTACAGTACACATTTCTGCTTGCTGATGGCCAGGCCCATTGCCCAGACACCAATGTTATATCACTGCATTGTGTACTTACATTTTACAGGACATATTTGCAAAACCATGCTTCTCAGTTCTTGCTGACCCTCCTCGTGCATATTTGCTGCAATCCCATCCAGCACTTCAACCTGTACCCACAAAAGCATTTTTTTCCCTTTTAACCTATACCGATTTGAAAACAATTTAGCAAATAGGCGGTCCCTGGTGGCCATGCTCACTTTAACCCCATTGCCGGTCCCTTGTAGTCATGGCCAGTAGCCAGATAATGACCCAGATAATTTGGCCACTGCCCATGGCCACAGGCTATTCCTTAGTCACCAAAGGTATATCACTTTTTTTGTACCTAAATTATGACACTTTTCAAAAAATAAAACACTGACACATTTGCAAAACCTTGCTTCCAATTCCATGTCAATGCTCCCTACACATGTTTGCTGCAAATCCACCCACGTTTTATTTTTCCAAATGTATTAAAATGTACATACATACAATGGCCTTGACACTTGACACTTGACACAATCAGTTCAGACTCTGCACAAACTTTCAAGGTTGGGTCTATAATCTTTCTGAACACTTATGTCCACATTCGTCAAACGGCAACAAAGTTATAGGCCATATACAAATGTTAAGATCCCCCCTCTAATTTTGCCCCCTCTTGACAAAATCCCAGCAACTTTGCAAAAACATTCATATCTAGATCTAAAATCGTCAAATGGCACCACATTTACAAGCATTTACAATATTTTGGGAGCCCCCCCTCTAATGTTGTTCCCTCTTGACAAAACAGCACCATACTTTGCAAAACCCTTCTAGAATTACATTCCAAAATTTCCTGCAGGTTCATTGAGTGGCGCCAAAGATATAAGCCATCCAAAAGCTGCTTTTCACCAACCCTCTAATGCCAAAATAAGCATTCATGCCCCGAACACCTCAGATATCGGTGAATATCACAGAACTACCCCGGACTGTTCACTGACATCGGTGAACAAAAAGGATCTGCGTGATTTTTCGGTCACGGAAAAGTCTGTGACGGAAAGGTTTGCATGGGAAATGTACGCACCACCAAAGGTTCGTACATTTACCATGCAAACAAACATTGCAAATCACTACATACCCACACCCCCACCCACAACACACCCACGAAACACCCCCACCCACACCCTCAACACACCCCCACCCACGAAACACCCCCACTCACACCCTCAACACACCCCCACCCACACCCCCAACATAAACAAACCACACTTACCTTTTCTTCACGCTGTGTCCCTGAAGAGCCAGTTCCCTTTCACTTCCGTGATTGGGAACCAGCGCCGCAGGGTCCTTTTCTTTCTTTTTTTTGTTGCAGGAAGCTGCAGGGGTTTCCCCTGCAACCCCTGCTCACTATACTGTAAACTATAGTGAGCGGGGTGTTGCAGGGGACACCCCCACAGCCCCCCCTTTTTTTTTTTTACTTACCTACAATGCATGCCACCAAAGGTTCAAACCGTTGGTGTTCGGACCTTTGGTGGTATGCATTTTAAGTCTTTGTGAACAGTCGGACCATTTTTTTTATTTTTTTTCAGTCCGATCGTACAATTCCCAAAAAAAAGCCTGTTTTTTTTTACTTTTACTTTTTTACTTTTACTTTTTAAGGCCATATTCCACCTCCTCAAGTGCAATGTTGTGTTTTTTAATATGTTTTCACTGCAATGTTTGCAGACAAAGGGCGCTGTACGTGAATCCAACATGGTGGGCGTTTCCAAAAATCTGACACACATCACACTTTTCACCATACAATTAGCAGGCACGTCCGATGTCCACGGACATCACAGCAATCTCTGGGCCAATCAGAGGCCCGTCCGTGGACCAAACACGGAAGTGAGACTGTGGACCGAAACTAGATATCACTAATTTTTTAAAATCTTCTTGGTCGTTTAAATAAAAAAAACAACTGTACGGATTTACACCAAATTTACAAAAGCATGCTTTTGGCACCATTAAGCCATTCCTGGCGCAAATTTGGTGAAAATCCGTCCAGCGTTTTGGGCTGTACACATGAGCAAAATGTTTTTTCCATTGCATCTATGGGAAAAAACACCATTTGGTGAGGATTTGCCCAGGTTGGACAAAGTTATAATATTGAGCAACTTAACCATAGGAAACCGAAAACATTATTTTCGTTGGTTTTGGCTGAAATGTTGCAGACACAATTCTACACCCTCCTCCCCCACACACACAAATCATTAAGAAAACAAAAAAAACACTTCCAGCCCAGTCCCCATTAATTTTCCCACAGAAAAAAATATCAATCTTTGCTCAAGCGCACAATGGAAACCGCTGGATGGAATTGGACCAGTTATGAAACAACTTGGGAACAAAGCTTGGACTCGAGTTCCATTGGGGTTTTGGATTACTGCATGCAATATATTTTTAAACATTTGACAGAGAAGAGGGGTGCCCTCTTTTCCCAAAATTATAGAGATATCTCCCTTGGTGCTGTGCATCACAGAGGCTTTTCAGAAATTAAAAAATCGCCTTCTTTTTTTTCTGATGTGAGAGATGACCACGGCTACCCAAATAAATGCAGAAAAATGACATTTGGAGGAGGAAAAACACATGGCTAGAGACAAAGTTGAGAACACATATGATTTCCTGTTGCTGCAGTTATTCGGCATGATGGCCAAGGCTACAGAAAGAAAAACGAGCAGTAATGCAAGTGCATCACATTCAACATGAGTTTGGGGGGACATGGTAGAGGGTTAGGGAGGGAAACATACATGTATGGGAGTGGGAGGAGCAGGGCAGGAGGAGAGGGGCACCTGGCGAGTGGCTGGAAGGGCAGAACATATTTATTTTTGTTTTGCACAGTCTTTACAGATAACCACAGCGATCTGAAGACAGCAGATAAACGTGACTATTTGTAGCACATGACCATTATACCCGTGGTTATGGGGGAAAAGTTACTAATCAATAAATGTATATAGTTTTGCTGCTCCTGTAAGGTAGGGGGTGCAAACCCACTAGCCATGGCTAATGCTGCTGGCAGTGTTTTAAACTATACAGTGCCAAAGACAGTATTTCAATTAATGTTAAAGGAGCTTAAGCACATAAAAATGATAGCCAATGTTCAGTGCACATCAGAAACCAACCCTGCACACAGTGCTAAAACCAGACTAAACAAAAACAATCCAGGGAAACATTTCTTGTTACTGGCTGCATTACTTGAGGTACAAAACAGCAAGATGTCAGTAACCTTTACTTAAATGAGAACATAGAACGTCTCTTCTGGAAGGTCACTGAAATGTCAAAGAATCTTTGAACACTTTAATAAAAATGTATCCTTTTATCCCAATCATGTAGAAAGGGAATACCTCCTTTGTCAGAGAAGTATCTGTAAGCAGCCAAAATGCAAGTGATGCATAATGGGGACCTACATAACATATTCAAGATTAAACTGAAAATAATAAAGGCATATAGAGCAAGCCTACCTGCCAATGGGAAATGTAGATAATATTTACCTCTTAACAGATGCAGGAAAAATCTTGCATAACAAACAAATCTAGTTCTCTCTCTCTCTCTCTCTCTCTCTCTCTCTCTCTCTCTCTCTCTCTCTCTCTCTATCTATCTCTCTCTCTCTCTCGCTTTCCCTCTTTCTCCGTATTTCTCTTTCTCTCTGTCTCTCTCTTTCTTGCTATTTACAATCTCATGTTCTCTCCATCTCACTCTGTGTAGCTGTCTCTTTCTCTCTATGCTCTGTGGGTAAGAATCAAATTGACCGGCCCGTGCATGTGTATTTAGGAAAACAAATGTTATTTAAGACAGAGTTAAGAAGACCTGATACATCGCAACAAAGCCTATGAAATTCAGTAGATGTGGGAAGGCACAACAATCTTAACTCCTTTACTCAGAGTACTTCTTGTAGATGCTCCTCGTTGAAGCGTGCTGTGATCACATGCATGTGCTCCTGGACAGATCAACAGGGGATAGTCTGAATAAAGATTGTCGGCCGTTCCCAAATGCACTGATTTTCAGTGGTTTTGTTGTAATAAATCGGAACATCTTTATTAAGGTATTTTTTTAGCGCGGACCTAGCTTCGGGAAGCAACAGAGCACTTTACAATCATAGTGGGAAGAACACAGTGAGGGCAGCAGAGAAAAAAGGAGGCAGGAGGTAACCGGAGAGGGTGGTTGGCAGCATAGGGGGAAGACGGTGGCCCTCATTACGACCCTGGCGGAGATCCATGGTGCAATTTGCACCATGGTCCATGGCGCTAAGCTGCCAACTCCGCCATGGTGGTTGGCGGACTTACCGCCCCATTCCGACCTTGGCGGGGCGGTAAGTCCCCAATCCCCATTTACCCTTCCCCATTCCCATTTTTGCCCCATAGGGTATAATGGGAGTGGGGAAGGCGTTAATTACGCCACCGTAAATTACGGTGGCGTAATTAACAACAAGTCCCGTAGCGCCATGGATTTTTCCGCCTGCAAAAAGCAGGCGTAAAAATCACCATGGCGCTACGGGAACTCGTAGTCAGGCGGAAAGGTACGCCATGCTTTACGCCGGCGTAAACCCCTTTCCGCCAGGGTCGTAATGAGGGACGGTGTGTTTTAACTAAATATTTCTTTTGTGAAAATACATATAAGGTGAAGTTAAGGTTGGAGTTTCACACAGCTCTGATAAAGAGCAGACATTGCAGGTAACAAATTGGTAAGCACTCCATTTCAGTAACTTGCATGTGGACAAAGACAATATGGTTGTCCAATATGTACAGAAAGGTGATGCATAGAATTCATATTGGGACACTTGCCCCCGGGGCTTTAAGTGGGGGCATGCCTGAAAAGTACATAAACCATAGTAAGGTACGCAAACTAGTATATTAATGTATGCAAGCATTTATATATTTGTATGCAGAAAATATGTTGCATATGTCTATGTTTAGAAAAGATGGATTGAAAAGAACACACACCATAGTAAGGTATGCACATACATATATAAATGTTTACATTTATATATTTGTTTGCATGCCTTACTATGGTTTGAGTACTTCAAGATGGCTTGAAAAGTACACAAACCATAGTAAGGTACATGTGCATTCCTTACTATGGCCCTCATTCCAAGCTGGGCGGTAAGGGATACCGGGCACTGGTAAGAGACCTGTGCCGGTAATCCCTTACCGCCCTCCTACAAGGTCCCTTAGCGGGTCCCTCCTTTAATGCCTGGTCTGACCTGGCATTATGGACGGGACCCGTTAAGGGACCAGGGCGCAAATAACGGGCTTGACATACCCAAGCCCGTTATTTGCGCCTTCCCCATTCCCATTGAGCCCTATGGGGGCTCAAATGGGAATGGGGAATGACATTTTTAATGGGGACTTACCGGTCCCGCAAAGGTCAGACTACACCGGTAAGTCCCCATTGAACTAGACCAGTGCCGGACCCGTTATTGGTGACAGTCATGGCGCAAATAGCGCCATGACTGCCACCAACCTCGGAATGAGGCCCTATATTTTGCGTACTTTTCAAGCCATCTGTTCTAAACATAGAAATGTATAACATATTTCTAGGTTTATAAAAGATGGCTTGAAAGGTACACAATTCAATCCATCTTTTATAAAGCTTTGATGACAGACACAGTCTGAGGCGTCTTTGTCCGTCAGCAAAGCTTTAAAAAAGATGGCTTGAATAGTGCACTTTTCAAGCCATCTTTTATAAACATAGAAATATGTCACAGAGTCCCAAGGTTCACTGAGGGTCAAAGATGCTTCAGTGACCAGGGGAGGGGGTGGGGAAACAAAAGCACTGTAACGTCCTCTTGTGACCCCTGGCATGAGGGGTCAAAAGAGGAAGTTACAGTGACTGACAGAAGTGCCAGTCAGCCACAGTGTCGCTAAATCAATACAGATGAGCAACGCTGTGGCTAGCTGGGACTTCAGTCAGCTTGCTTGACTTGAAAATGGCAGACGCATCTCCTGTCGCGGCTTCGGCCATGGCGGGATAATGTGTCCCGCCGAGGTGTTGTGGGGCTGAGGGCCTCACTCACTTTATGGAGACTGCCAGGGCCTGGCCCTGGCTGGCCTAGGCCCACTTAAAGCACTGATTGCCCCATACAAAAGGTAAGACAAGCATGCTAAGGTCATAGCATAATTGTGAAATACAATTGACCACAATGGAGCCAAAGAACACAAATAAACGATGAGCCTAATTCATGACTTTGCATTGCCAACAAACATGTAGAACCTGGGCTAACTCACAGAGCAGTGCAATGTGTATATTTGCGTAGCAAAGTCATTTTGCACTGCAAATTACTCTCTGCACTGCTCTAAAATGGCATAATTCTCTTTTTTAATTAGGATCATTTAGCGGAGTGAAAGGAGTACTTTTCAATATTTTCGACAAGATCACATAGAACCGAATTTCCAGTAACTGCATTAATTGTACTACTTATATGTGTCCATAAAATGGCAATAGGTGGTGAATGATATTAGTATTTGGTCATATTATGGCAATGCCCGTCAAATGCCTACCCAATACCTGTACAAATGCCAGAACTGTTGGTATTGTTGTTGTTTGTTGCTATCAGGAATTCAGTGCATGTAACAGATGCAAGCACGCAAATATTGTTTATAACTAAAGAGGCTAAAGGCACACTTGGTTAAGACATGTTATTTCACACAAATATGAAATTAACATGGCCCTTTCAGAAGACTACTAGAAATAACACTGACATCCAGAACAGATCTATCGCAAAGAGATCTTAGGGGGTATGTAGTTTTGGTGAGGAGGAGGATGTAGTGAGGTGCAGCTTGGTTCCCTATGGTGCAGCGAGCAAGGGACACAAGTCTGGGCATACCCTCTATCACAAAGGGAGACAAACTAAAACCAAAAAAGTGATCGGGGGAAGGTTTTGACAGGGTCCAGCCATATACAAATCAGTCAGTTACTGTTACCAGCCAAAACACACCCGACTGTAACCAAAAGTCTCCCTAAAGCTCCATGACTGCAACCAAAAGCCAACACACCCTGACTGTAACCAACAGTCAACCTATCTGCGGTGACTATGACACTGTGACTAACAGGGACACTAACAGCACACTTTAACCAACAATGGAAACACTAACCACTGCCCGACTGTAACCAACATTCAAAACACCAACCCTAACTGTAACCGATAGTGACCTAACATCAAAAACCTGACTGTAACCAAAAGTAAAAATCATACTCCTAACTTTTACTGGAACCAACTGTCAAAATGATACTCCTAACCCGGACTACAACCAACAGTCAAACCAACCTCCAACACCTGACTTTATCCAACCACAACAACCTAATTGTAATGACTATAACCAACAGTCACTAGCAAATGACATGAACCACACTGGGTCAGCACCACAACACACACTACAAGACATCACCAACACATGAGGCACATTCATATAAAGCATCAAAAAGCAAAAAAGGCACATTCATTGCTCCACAATACCACCAAACGCCCACATGTTCAAAACCCTTCAATGCTGGGCACAATAGCCACATTACACCATTGCTTGCACCTACATGTCTGAGTTTTCCCCTGTCAAAGGAATAACATTATTAGCGAGATATAATGAGAAACAGAATGACCACACCACCCACATGTCAGAAATCCCAAAGTTACACAAGAACCACATTGATAAACCCTACATAAAATGAGAAAAATGCCAGGACACATACACACCAACATAACAGCACAGGCCTTAACACCTAAACATTATGTCATTCCAACCCACCTGACCAGTTACAACTACTTCCAAGGCCACTACATTAAACAAACAACAAATGAAGCACCGGCCTCGGCGCACACAGCTAACTAAAAGTTGACCGTTCCCACAAATGTCGAATCTCTTGAGGTCCACAAAGCAGGCCCAGGGATCACAATTTAATTGCTGCAAGTCTCTTGATATATGCTCACACCTAACCACTACTCCTCCAAACGTTCCCGATAACCCTTGTAAACTTGCCTGTACGCCTGCGCCATTGTCCTCCTCTGACATGTAGCCACCTGTTCCCTTCTCTGCTCCTTGCTGTGCAATACCCCTTGAGCTCTTCTCATTCTACCATAGGCACAGTACTGTGCTCTACGCACACAATATCACATTCCATGCGAAATGGCTGGGCTACTCCCTAAACCCCCAGCGATATTATCATTGATCCACTTGCCTTGCGGCCGCTCTGGAGCACCACAGGGCAACGACCCTTGAATGAGTACACCAAATACCGAACATCAGCACCTCCCCACTCATCAGTAGGAGTTGGCCCTCCATCCACCACACTGCCCAACAACCCAGTGCGATGTTCCGTAACACACCCACACCACCTTACAGCAGATTCCTGACTCGCCGGCACAAATGGCTGCTTCCACACCGTCCTCTCGACATTGATATTCACCAAATGCCAGTGTGCATCTCAACACTGCATTCCCCAGCTCCTGTGGACCTATCTGATGGGTCCCCTGCTCCTTCCTACTAGGAGCTACCTGCTTCCACTAAATTCTCTGCACCGCTCAGTACACAGACTGTTCCAAACCACACGTCTTGCAACTTTCTGCCTGCCAGCCTCAGTTATAGACATTGTTTTTCTCAGATTATTACCTCAAGGTAGTGGACCATTACCAGTCACTACAGTGCAGCCCCATGGACATGCTCACCGTAATAGCGTACATTTTCTTTAAATATCTTTGATCCTAAACCACAACTGGAATAACTGTCAGTTTAAGCTAAAACCAGTAGCAGATAAAGACAATCAAGTAAATCTTTCTTTTCCCAATTCCCAGAGAAGTTGCAAATCTACTCCCTGTAACGGGTTTTGATTTCTCAAATGAGATATTGTGTGATAAACATACTTGCCTACATGACCCATTCCATTTGTGTGGTGCTTGTCTAGATTTGATATATATACATATGTTATTGCATGGCTACTAGAGATTGATTTTTAATAGGACATATAGCACTACAAGTCCTAAAATGAAAAGACAACACCTGGACTGGAGACGTTCATTGCAAATGGAAGGGAGCATGTTGGCAGGCATGGACAAAGGAATGTAATGGATGAAGTCAATGTAAAGAAGAGCCAAGCCTCTACAGAATTTGTCATATAGAACTATAGGTAAACACGGACAACAAAGCAACAGCAGATAGCATTCTTAAGGGGAAGTTCCTCATCTTCGGTCTGATTGGACTAAGGTCTTTGAAAAATATTTGGTAGTTAGTAAGGGTCTGTGTCCCACCAATACTAAAGGGGAAGTACATAGGGCTTAGTATAAAAACATTTTTTTTTTTACATTTTTTTTTAGTTGAATTTTTAATTAAAAAGACATTTTTAATTTTTACAAGGGTTTTTCCAACTTAGAGAATCTCGAAGCGAAAAACGAGTGCTTCTGAGTCCGGATTCCTTTCCTCACAGTCTCTTTTCTTGTTTGGTTTTTAAGCGATGCAGATGCCTCCCTCTTTGCCTTTGAGCTTTAGGGGGTAATTCATAGAATTCAGCGCACAAGTGGTGCACGCGGCTGGCGCACAGTGTGCGCGTGCGAATCCCTGCGCCATCCGCGTGCGCCAAAATACATTTCCGCGCACAGCGTATTCATGGATTCCAGCCACCAAAACCAGCCATGGCGCACAGTGGCGCAGCGACCCTGCAGCAGCGCCAGTTACGCCCCCAAGAACGCCCCTTGCGCAGGGAAAAGCCATCAAAATCCCCAATCCAGCGCAAAGGGCTGCGCTAACCCTGTACCAGCACGGCAAGCGGGCTACGTGTATCACTGGGGTGCGCGGGAAGTACCTCACGTCATTCCAGCTGGGTACGTGTATTTCAGGGGTGCGCTGGAAGTTCCACACGCGATTCCATCAGGGTACATGTAAATCAGGGGTGCGCGGGAAGTTTCACACGTGAATTCAGCAGGGTACGTGTATATCAGGGGTGCGCTGGAAGTTCCACACGCGAATGTCCTGGGTACATGTATTTTGGGGTGCGCGGGAAGTTTCACATGCGATATCAGCAGGGTACGTGTATTACTGGGGTGCGCTGCAAGTTCCATGCGCGAATGTCCTGGCTACGTGTATCTTGGGGTGCGCGGGAAGTTTCACACGCAATATCAGCAGGTTACGTGTATTCCAGGGGTGCGCTGGAAGTTCCACACGCGAATGTCCTGGGTACGTGTATCTTGGGGTGCGGGGGAGGTTTCACACGCAATATCAGCAGGGTACGTGTATTTCAGGGGTGCACTGGAAGTTCCACACGCAAATGTCCTGGGTACGTGTATCTTGGGGTGCGCGGGAAGTTTCACACGCGATATCAGCAGGGTACGTGTATTTCAGGTGTGCGCTGGAAATTCCACACGCGAATGTCCTGGGTACGTGTATCTTGGGGTGCGCGGGAAGTTTCACACGCGATATCAGCAGGGTACGTGTATTTCAGGGGTTCCGTGGAGTACTACACGTGAATTGGCCATGTGGGTCCTCCCAGGTGTTCTCTCCACAACCTCCATGGCCCCTGCAGACAGCCCACACCACGGGGGAACTAGCCTGCACCCCCACTCATGTCCCCCTGCACCCCCACCCCCCAGCACTGTGGTGCACCCTCCACCAGGCTCCCACTCATGTTCCCCTGCACCCCCACCCCCCAGCACTGTGGGGCACCTGCCAGCAGGCCCCCACTCATGTCCAACTCATGTCCCCCTGCACCCCCACCCCCCAGCACTGTGGTGCACCCTCCACCAGGCTCCCACTCATGTCTCCCATCACCCCCACCCCCCAGCACTGTGGTGCACCCTCCACCAGGCCCCAACTCATGTTCCCCTGCACCCCCAACCCCCAGCACTGTGGGGCACCCTCCACCAGGTCCCAACTCATGTTCCCCTGCACCCCCACCCCCCAGCACTGTGGGGCACCTGCCAGCAGGCCCCCACTCATGTCCAACTCATGTCCCCCTGCACCCCCATCCCCCAGCACTGTGGTGCACCCTCCACCAGGCCCCCACTTATGTCCAACTCATGTTCCCCTGCACCCCCACCCCCCAGCACTGTGGGGCACCTGCCAGCAGGCCCCCACTCATGTCCAACTCATGTCCCCCTGCACCCCCAGCACTGTGGTGCACCCTCCACCAGGCTCCCACTCATGTCTCCCATCACTCCCACCCCCCAGCACTGTGGTGCACCCTCCACCAGGCCCCAACTCATGTTCCCCTGCACCCCCACCCCCCAGCACTGTGGGGCACCCTCCACCAGGTCCCAACTCATGTTCCCCTGCACCCCCACCCCCCAGCACTGTGGGGCACCTGCCAGCAGGCCCCCACTCATGTCCAACTCATGTCCCCCTGCACCCCCACCCCTCAGCCCTGTGGTGCACCCTCCACCAGGCCCCCACTCATTTCCAACTCATGTTCCCCTGCACCCCCACCCCCAGCACTGTGGGGCACCTGCCAGCAGGCCCCACTCATGTCCAACTCATGTCCCCCTGCACCCCAACCCCCCAGCACTGTGGTGCACCCTCCACCAGGCCCCCACTCATGTCCAACTCATGTTCCCCTGCACCCCCACCCCCCAGCACTGTGGGGCACCTGCCAGCAGGCCCCCACTCATGTCCAACTCATGTTCCCCTGCACCCCCACCCCCCAGCACTGTGGTGCACCCTCCACCAGGCCCCCACTCATGTCCAACTCATGTTCCCCTGCACCCCCACCCCCCAGCACTGTGGGGCACCTGCCAGCAGGCCCCCACTCATGTCCAACTCATGTCCCCCTGCACCCCCACCTCCCAGCACTGTGGTGCACCCTCCACCAGGCCCCCACTCATGTCTCCCATCACCCCCACCCCCACCCCCCAGCACTGTGGTGCACCCTCCACCAGGCCCCCACTCATGTCTCCCATCACCCCCACCCCCCAGCACTGTGGTGCACCCTCCACCAGGCTCCCACTCATGTCCAACTCATGTTCCCCTGCACCCCCACCCCCCAGCACTGTGGGGCACCTGCTAGCAGGCCCCCACTCATGTCCAACTCATGTCCCCCTGCACCCCCAGCACTGTGGTGCACCCTCCACCAGGCTCCCACTCATGTCTCCCATCACTCCCACCCCCCAGCACTGTGGTGCACCCTCCACCAGGCCCCAACTCATGTTCCCCTGCACCCCCACCCCCCAGCACTGTGGGGCACCCTCCACCAGGTCCCAACTCATGTTCCCCAGCACCCCCACCCCCCAGCACTGTGGGGCACCTGCCAGCAGGCCCCCACTCATGTCCAACTCATGTCCCCCTGCACCCCCACCCCTCAGCCCTGTGGTGCACCCTCCACCAGGCCCCCACTCATTTCCAACTCATGTTCCCCTGCACCCCCACCCCCAGCACTGTGGGGCACCTGCCAGCAGGCCCCACTCATGTCCAACTCATGTCCCCCTGCACCCCAACCCCCCAGCACTGTGGTGCACCCTCCACCAGGCCCCCACTCATGTCCAACTCATGTTCCCCTGCACCCCCACCCCCCAGCACTGTGGGGCACCTGCCAGCAGGCCCCCACTCATGTCCAACTCATGTTCCCCTGCACCCCCACCCCCCAGCACTGTGGTGCACCCTCCACCAGGCCCCCACTCATGTCCAACTCATGTTCCCCTGCACCCCCACCCCCCAGCACTGTGGGGCACCTGCCAGCAGGCCCCCACTCATGTCCAACTCATGTCCCCCTGCACCCCCACCTCCCAGCACTGTGGTGCACCCTCCACCAGGCCCCCACTCATGTCTCCCATCACCCCCACCCCCACCCCCCAGCACTGTGGTGCACCCTCCACCAGGCCCCCACTCATGTCTCCCATCACCCCCACCCCCCAGCACTGTGGTGCACCCTCCACCAGGCTCCCACTCATGTCCAACTCATGTTCCCCTGCACCCCCACCCCCCAGCACTGTGGGGCACCTGCTAGCAGGCCCCCACTCATGTCCAACTCATGTCCCCCTGCACCCCCACCCTCTAGCACTGTGGTGCACCCTCCGCCAGGCCCCCACTCATGTCCAACTCATGTTCCCCTGCACCCCCACCCCCCAGCACTGTGGGGCACCTGCCAGCAGGCCCCCACTCATGTCCAACTCATGTTCCCCTGCACCCCCACACCCCAGCACTGTGGTGCACCCTCCACCAGGCCCCCACTCATGTCCAACTCATGTCCCCCTGCACCCCCACCCCCCAGCACTGTGGTGCACCCTCCACCAGGCCCCCACTCATGTCTCCCATCACCCCCACCCCCCAGCACTGTGGTGCACCCTCCACCAGGCCCTCACTCATGTCTCCCATCACCCCCACCCCCCAGCACTGTGGTGCACCCTCCACCAGGCCCCAACTCATGTTCCCCTGCACCCCCACCCCCCAGCACTGTGGGGCACCCTCCACCAGGTCCCAACTCATGTTCCCCTGCACCCCCACCCCCCAGCACTGTGGGGCACCTGCCAGCAGGCCCCCACTCATGTCCAACTCATGTCCCCCTGCACCCCCACCCCTCAGCCCTGTGGTGCACCCTCCACCAGGCCCCCACTCATGTCCAACTCATGTTCCCCTGCACCCCCACCCCCAGCACTGTGGGGCACCTGCCAGCAGGCCCCACTCATGTCCAACTCATGTCCCCCTGCACCCCAACCCCCCAGCACTGTGGTGCACCCTCCACCAGGCCCCCACTCATGTCCAACTCATGTTCCCCTGCACCCCCACCCCCCAGCACTGTGGGGCACCTGCCAGCAGGCCCCCACTCATGTCCAACTCATGTTCCCCTGCACCCCCACCCCCCAGCACTGTGGTGCACCCTCCACCGGGCCCCCACTCATGTCCAACTCATGTTCCCCTGCACCCCCACCCCCCAGCACTGTGGGGCACCTGCCAGCAGGCCCCCACTCATGTCCAACTCATGTCCCCCTGCACCCCCACCCCCCAGCACTGTGGTGCACCCTCCACCAGGCCCCCACTCATGTCTCCCATCACCCCCACCCCCCAGCACTGTGGTGCACCCTCCACCAGGCCCCCACTCATGTCTCCCATCACCCCCACCCCCCAGCACTGTGGTGCACCCTCCACCAGGCCCCCACTCATGTCAAACTCATGTTCCCCTGCACCCCCACCCCCCAGCACTGTGGAGCACCTGCTAGCAGGCCCCCACTCATGTCCAACTCATGTTCCCCTGCACCCCCACCCCCCAGCACTGTGGGGCACCTGCCAGCAGGCCCCCACTCATGTCCAACTCATGTTCCCCTGCACCCCCACACCCCAGCACTGTGGTGCACCCTCCACCAGGCCCCCACTCATGTCCAACTCATGTTCCCCTGCACCCCCACCCCCCAGCACTGTGGGGCACCTGCCAGCAGGCCCCCACTCATGTCCAACTCATGTCCCCCTGCTCCCCCACCCCCCAGCACTGTGGTGCAACCTCCACCAGACTCCCACTCATGTCTCCCATCACCCCCACCCCCCAGCACTGTGGTGCACCCTCCACCAGGCCCCAACTCATGTTCCCCTGCACCCCCACCCCCTGGCACTGTGGGGCACCTGTCATCAGGCCCCCACTCATGTCCAACTCATGATCCCCTGCACCCCCACCCCCCAGCACTGTGGTGCACCCTCCACCAGGCCCCCACTCATGTCCAACTCATGTTCCCCTGCACCCCCACCCCCCAGCACTGTGGGGCACCTGCCAGCAGGCCCCAACTCATGTCCAACTCATGTTCCCCTGCACCCCCACCCCCCCAGCACGGTGGTGCACCCTCCACCAGGCCCCCACTCATGTCTCCCATCACCCCCACCCCCCAGCACTGTGGGGCACCCTCCAGCAGGCCCCAAATCATGTCCAACTCATGTTCCCCTGCACCCCAACCACCCAGCACTGTGGTGCACCCTCCACCAGGCCCCCACTCATGTCTCCCATCACCCCCAACCCCCAGCACTGTGGGGCACCCTCCACCAGGCCCCAACTCATGTCCAACTCATGTTCCCCTGCACCCCCACCCCCCAGCACTGTGGTGCACCCTCCACCAGGCCCCCACTCATGTCTCTCATCACCCCCACCCCCCAGCACTGTGGGGCACCCTCCGCCAGGCCCCAACTCATGTCCAACTCATGTTCCCCTGCACCCCCACCCCCCACCACTGTGGTGCACCCTCCACCAGGCCCCAACTCATGTTCCCCTGCACCTCCACCCCCCAGCACTGTGGGGCACCTGCCAGCAGGCCTCCACTCATGTCCAACTCATGTTCCCCTGCACCCCCACCCCCCAGCACTGTGGGGCACCTGCCAGCAGGCTCCAACTCATGTCCAACTCATGTTCCCCTGCACCCCTACACCCCAGCACTGTGGTCCACCCTCCACCAGGCCCCCACTCATGTCTCCCATCACCCCCACCCCCTGGCACTGTGGGGCACCTGTCATCAGGCCCCCACTCATGTCCAACTCATGATCCCCTGCACCCCCACCCCCCAGCACTGTGGTGCACCCTCCACCAGGCCCCCACTCATGTCCAACTCATGTTCCCCTGCACCCCCACCCCCCAGCACTGTGGGGCACCTGCCAGCAGGCCCCAACTCATGTCCAACTCATGTTCCCCTGCACCCCCACCCCCCCAGCACGGTGGTGCACCCTCCACCAGGCCCCCACTCATGTCTCCCATCACCCCCACCCCCCAGCACTGTGGGGCACCCTCCAGCAGGCCCCAAATCATGTCCAACTCATGTTCCCCTGCACCCCAACCACCCAGCACTGTGGTGCACCCTCCACCAGGCCCCCACTCATGTCTCCCATCACCCCCAACCCCCAGCACTGTGGGGCACCCTCCACCAGGCCCCAACTCATGTCCAACTCATGTTCCCCTGCACCCCCACCCCCCAGCACTGTGGTGCACCCTCCACCAGGCCCCCACTCATGTCTCTCATCACCCCCACCCCCCAGCACTGTGGGGCACCCTCCGCAAGGCCCCAACTCATGTCCAACTCATGTTCCCCTGCACCCCCACCCCCCACCACTGTGGTGCACCCTCCACCAGGCCCCAACTCATGTTCCCCTGCACCTCCACCCCCCAGCACTGTGGGGCACCTGCCAGCAGGCCTCCACTCATGTCCAACTCATGTTCCCCTGCACCCCCACCCCCCAGCACTGTGGGGCACCTGCCAGCAGGCTCCAACTCATGTCCAACTCATGTTCCCCTGCACCCCTACACCCCAGCACTGTGGTCCACCCTCCACCAGGCCCCCACTCATGTCTCCCATCACCCCCACCCCCCAGCACTGTGGGGCACCCTCCACCAGGCCCCAACTCATGTTCCCCAGCCAACATTTCATCACAATCTACATCCCTGGTCCCTATGGTCAGCCTCCAAATGCAAAACACCCACCCGAGTATTGCATCCACCCACTTAGAAATGGCAATAACATGATAGAACCCCAATTGCAAGTTTGGAAACGAACACATGTCCCTCACATACACCCAATGGGTGTCAGTGAATCTCAAAACCCATATCATGATATGCATGAAACCAATGAGATGATACTACACATTGAAGTTTGAACAAAAAATATGTATTAAAGGAAACATAAATTGAATCAAAAATAAACAACAGAAATGGAAATGTAAAAAAATGAAAAGAAGCATGTCCGTGAAAAAATGCAAAACCAAAAACCATAATCCAAAGGAATGGTGTCCAAAGTCACAGTCCACAAAAGAAAATCCAATGTAAAATTATAATTGAAAGCCATTGCTCCATGGGTAAATTGTAAAAAAAAAAGAAAATCCAACAGTCAACTATGTACAGATGAACAAGCCAGGGTCCATGATCCCAACAGAAGAAATGAAACCTATCTAATAACATTACCTAATAAAAAAAAAAATATACAAAAATGTGGCCCATTGTCCAAAAGGTCAAAAAAAAATGCAAAACCAAAGGAAACCTAACACTAACTACAGAACTATGTACAAGGGCAGCGGGCTAGTCCGACGGCTCACTTTTGGATGTCCCGGGCCAGGGCATCATCGAACTCCTGCTCAATGTCCCGGAGGCGGTCCTCCTCCATGGCCCCGAGGGTCCGCAGGGCCATCGACGTGTCCACCTCCAACCCCCTGCGGATTGCCTCGAGGCACTCAGCCTGCCTCAGGGCCCTCCGCATGGAGTTCTCCGCCCTGACCATCGTGAGCTTTGCCTCTTCCGCCCGCTGCCGCTCCGCATCTATGGCGTGGCCCAGCCGCTGCCACACGGAAGACACTTTCTGTCCTGGGTCCTCCTGCCCTCTGGCCGATGCCTGCCCCTCCGATGTCGAAGGCCCCGAGCCTTCATGGCTCCCACCACGTTGCTGCTGCTGCTGTGCCTCTGCCTTGCACTGCCTCCTGCTGCCTGCACATCCTCCGCTGGCTGGGGTGCAGTTGTTGATGTGGCCACCCCTGCTGGACGTCCGACTCCCGACTGTGGCAGGGATGCCTCCTCCACCAGCCTGGCCGCACCGTCAGAGGCAGCTCCACAGGGCACCCAGGTGACTGATGGGTGGGAAGATGGCACAGAGGACGACTGGCACATAGGGGGTTCAGTTGAGGAGGGGGTCATAGCAAGCCCCATCAAACGGAGGAATCCGGGGCACATAGGGGGTTCAGTTGAGGAGGGGGTCATAGCAAGCCCCATCAAACGGAGGAATCCGGCCTGGGTGACCTGTCCCAGTAGGCCGACCCAGTCAACGAGCCATTCGAGATGACGTGCAGTCTCCTCATGAAAAGACTGCAGGTCACCTCGCATGGCCCGTTGACGCAACGCCACACCAGTCAGGACAGGCTCAACCCAGACCCGGATAGCCACGTCCGCAGGCAGAGGAAGGCCAGTTGTCGTGAGCTCATCCCCTGTCTGAAAACGGGTCTGGACGTAGGCATCCCTGCTGGTGCAAGATGATTCAGGGACAGGATCAGGGACAGGATTGCACACAGGCACCTCCGCGGCGGCCTGTGCTGCCTCCTGTCCCTGGTCCTGCACTGCACCACTAGCACCAGTGGAATCCCCACCTCCAGACCCAGTCTCTGTTGCTTGCACGGCCTCCTCCTCCACCAAACCCCCCACCAACCTGGATGACTCCGTGCCATCTTCCCCCGTTGGGCCCTGTGGGGTCCCAGCTGTCCCTTTGCTGCCGAGGAGTCCCACTCCAACCTCTGCCTCTTGGACCTCCCCCCGGAAGCTGCGGCCTGGGACACAGCCACGGACTCCTCACTCCCCGACGAGATCACAACCTGGGAGGGGAGCCGGGCCTTGTGTCTCCGGCTCGCTGTGGGATCCCTGCCGCTGTGCTCCACAGCACCTTCTCCGCCCTCTTCATCAGTTGATGCTGCAGACAGGGAGAAATAAAACACAGGCATCAGGGCACTGTACAATGGACACATACACACATGACAGTTGTACATGAGTGGCATTGGCAAACCTCAGACATGCCATCACAATCCCCATCACACATGCCATTTCAACTCGCACACATGAGCCATACCACAGCCATATCGCAACTGCCAGCACCATCCATACACATACAACAGCATGAGCAGGCAAAGCTGAGCCAGACATCACATGCAACACAGGAAGTGCACTACACATGTACACACACCACCACACTTGCATGCATGTGTACACCTCTGCCAAGTGTCGCAGTGTTCAGATGGGCATCCATGTCACATCTGCCAATCAGGCTTCCACATCCCGCTGTCACATGCATCCATGTTGCATCACTGTTGCACCCTTGTCAAATACACACAAATGCAAATGTACACAGTGCTGATACATGCAGCTGAAAACAACATACATGCGTGACATCACGAACATGTCTACTTACATACACATTCATCCAAACATGTGTGCCCACACAACTGCATTTGACATGCAAGCCTACACACACAAGCACCATCCATGTCTCACACATTACAGCCCTTGCATGTGTTAGCCTCACGGCCCTGTACACCCCCACCCATACTCGACCCCATACAAACAGATGTGCAACCTGCACACTACTGAAACATCACCACACGCACAGCTCACAATCAGGATGCATGTACACTTACCGCTCGACTCCAGACGGGTCTGCCTCTCAAGGACCTGGACGTGGAGCGCTGGGGATATGCGTTCCAGGACCCTCATCTGATCTTCCGACAAGTGGCCCCGGCGCCCCTTAGCATCCGCTGCCTTCAAGAGGCGCCGGGCCTTGTTCAGGGTCCTGGACCTGAAGTCCTCCCAGCGCTTCTTGACATGTTGGAAGTTGCGGACTACCACCCCCTCCGCGTTGATGGCAGTCACAATGTCCGTCCAGATCCGAGTCCGTCCTTCCTTGTCGGCGCGCACACTTCCGAAGAGGGCATCATACTGCCCCAGGACTTGCTCCACCAGGACACCAACTTCGGTGGCACTGAAGCTGGTGCCCCTCTGCCTCTCTGGCCGGGGGTTGTCAGTGGTTCCAGATGTTGCAGTGCCCGACATGACAACCCCAGATGCAGGAGTGGGTGGGCAACTGGGTCCTGGGGCTGGGCTGTGGAGCGATTGAATCCCAGTCGGGAGTCTTCGGTTCCAGCAGGGGTGGTCACAGCAACAGCACCCCTGGCTGATGTGCAGGCAGCAAATGGCAGGGCACGTGGGCAGCAGGCAGTCATGCAGCAGCAAATGGCAGGTGGGAGCGTGCTCAGGGCTCTGGGGGGCAGTAATTCGGCCTTCTGGGCAGGAGCGTGGTCTTCCGTGCGCTTACGCGTGGCCAGCTTGATACGGAGTGATTTGGCACGTGAAAATTCTGCACGTCAGCGTGTAATTCGAGGAAAGGCCCTTAGCTCGTAAGCGCGTCTGCACGCATACGCAATTTCATTGGACAGAAGGCCCCTCAAGCGCAAGCGCCCCTGTGACGTGACGCGTTCAGGCATGCATGGGCATTTCAGCACGCGTGAAAAACTGCACGTCCGCGTGTAATCCGAGGAAAGGGGCCATGCGCGTAAGTGACGTGACGCGCGCGGGCGTTTCCCTCAGCACGGGTTAATGGTGAGCGGGCCCAGCAGTTCGCTGTACGTGCCTTTCGTGGAGACCGACGTGTGTTGCTGCTTCCTGTTGTTTCGCGCTCCATCACAACTTCACAGCTATCAAGGACGTAGCTCTTCTTTTGGCGGGGGTATTGGCTACGCGTGTTTTTCTGCATCGCGCTAGTCAGACGGTGTGTCGCACACGCTCTTTTTCCCACTGCGGGTGCCCCTGTGTATCGCACACATTTTCGATGTCATAGTAGACTGCGTGTCGCACGCCTATGCGTTATTCGTCTTACTGGGTGCCACTGCATACTGCGGGAGGTTGAATCCACGCACGTAGGCTGCAGGGTTGCGTGCACGGTTTTACTGCAATTTTGGGGTGCCTGAGCGTTGCGTGACCCATCACTACTTCACCGGGGTCACATACAGCCCTTCAGGTGCAGGGGGGCTGTTAACATCTTGCTTCCCACACCCTTCACCCCAATTGCCCAGATCAATTGTGGTGTACACCTCCCATTGGCACCACTCCATCTGTGCCGGCACTACTACATCTATGCCATGGTTGGGAGGCCACCAAAGGTGAGGGGCGCCTCAGCTGGGCGTCCTCCTCGTGGCGGGCGTGGTCGGAGACGTGGCCATGGTGACCAGGGAGTAGGGGGACTCCAGGGTGTCCAGGGCGGCCACAGAGTGGGAAGAGGCAGGGGTGCGCCACTTGAGCACAATGTTGTGCCATGTGTCGGTGCAGTCATGCCACCACCCCCTGTGGTTCCGGGGGATGCAGCTTCTGCATCTGTCACTGGTGCCCGTGTGACCCGGCAGTCTGTTCCATCGACTGCCACGGGCCCAAGGGTAGTGGTAGCTGCAGGTGCAGCTGTGGACACCGCCACCCAGGCTCAGGGTCTGCCAGCGCAGGCTGCGTTGGCACTTGAGGAGCCCTTGGTAGATCTCCAACAGGCCAGGAGGGAAACCATAGGGGCAGGCCGGGCTGCTCAGACCAAGACACGTGTCCCTGGGGCAGTCATGTCATCTGCTGCCCCGAACAGTCGGGTGTTGGCAAGTGCAGGGGCAAATGCACCCAAGAACACCCCGGTTGTGAGTCTGCCAACCAGGACTGTTGCGGTCAATGACCCTGCCACAGCTGATGTTGCTGCGCAGGGTCCATTAGAGGGCACCCAGCTGCCACTGACACAAGTCAGGCCTTTGGTCGTCCCTCCACCTGCCACTGCCTCGGCTCAATCCACCGAACCCACTGGCCATACTGGTCAGGGCGGCATTAGCCAGCCAGGGTCTGTGCCACAGTCCAAGAGGAGGAAGGTTGCACCTGCATCACAGGCTGTGACCCCACACACAGCCACGACCTCCTGCACGTCGAGGAAGAAGCCTTTCTGCAAGCAGGAAGTGGACTTCCTCGTGGACTACGTGCGGGGCCACAGCCGTGACATGCTAGTGGGTGCCAATAGTCAGACTATGGCTGCCCAACGTGACACCCACTGGAAGCATGTTGCGGAAAATGTCAGTTCATTCGGCCATGAGGTGCGCACGGCGCAAGAGTGCAAAAAGCATTGGAATGACATCAAACGCAGCACTAAGGCTAAGCGTGCTCACTCCGCATGAGGCACCCGTTGCGGAGTTCATACCACCTGAATTGGTCGAAGGAGTGGGAGAGATGCTGGAATTTGATGCCCAGTCCAGTGAGTGTTGATGCGTGTTTGTTGAGGACGTGTGTGTTTCACTTGTGGGATGTGTTGTGCATGATTGCCACTACATGTGACGTGTACATGGTTTTGATGTGTAAGTAATGCAATGCTTCCGTGATGCATGCCTCCTCTGCCTGCATGTGGGGACTCCATGTAGGCATGCTCCCTTGCCCCTCCTCCACCACTCTGCAGCCCAGTTCCACCTTTGCACTGGTCTGCTTCAATCTTGCCAATGTGTACTTTCTTGTTCATGCGTCCTGTGTAGATGCTAACTTCCAGTGTAGAATCTGCCAGACATATGCAGTGTGCTACAGCCTTAGTACTTGATGCAGGGTATCTCACTTGTACTGTGCATAGGTCAGATGTCCCGCAGGGACATGAGTGCCCATTAATGCTCCATGTGCATTGCATGCATGCCCCTATGTGTCCTTGACTGGATGATCACTGTAATACAAGTCCTTGGTTACATACATTGCCTGGCATCTCATCAGCCTTCCCATGTCAACTGTGGCTCAGTCCTGCGTTGCACACATGTTTAGGGTCTGACAATCTGTGTGGATCACAGGCCTCAGCCTGTTCAATGGCCAATGACTCTGCCCAACTGTTGTTGTGTCTTCTTCACACATGGGCGGCATTCAGAGTTTTCATCATGTGTCCTGCTTACTGTCCCAGCATCATTTGCAGTGTTGTCACTTGAATCACATTAAGCTGTTGATGTCAGTCAACGCTGCCTGTCAATACACAGGTGTATGGTCAGCCTTTTGATACCATGCTAGGCATCCCTGCTTTGGTACTGGGGTGGAGGGGTGCTTGGCTTCTAGATATGGTACACATTGAATGCACAATGCACGTGATGTCTGAATTTGACATTGCACTGCCTTCACATTTCCTGGCACACACCATGGAGTCCTTGTACATGTAGGTAGTGAGTGGCGTACACATTTTCTGCACTGCATAGAGCCATTTCCATGGAAATTGCCACCTTTCAACAGGTCTGATCACAGAAGCAATTCAAAGATGACCCAGCATGCATGCCAGGTTATATGTTGTGTGTCACATGTCTGCCTGATGCGTTTGCTGTTGGTGTGTGTGTGTGTGTTGTGTGCTTCTGACATGTGTAGTGACCTTTTTTCTCTCTATTTTTCAGGTGATGACGCAATGGAGGCGGAGGATGGTGTTGTCATGCCAGACACAGGGTTGTTACCACTACATCAACCCAGCACTAGTGGGGGTCGTGGGGTGGTAGGCCACGAAAACCCCCAAGTGCTACCCCCAAGTGCTACAGTCCATCTTGTCTCTGGCTGCCTATGAGTCCAGCCTTGATGATGACTCTAACGTCCATGTTGAGTTGGATGAGCATCAAGTCCATGTGTCAGGGGTGAGTGATTCTGAGGGATCAGACAGTCTTGGTTCCTCCGCCCGTGGTGGATCGGGACGCAGGGTCACCCTCCACACCAGTCACTGATGTGCCTGGGACATCACGTCGACGGGGGCATGTAGTCGTGCAGCCGCGGGCGGTGCCAACACAGCGAGGACTCCCGGTCCTTGGGCCCCGCAGGGGTCAAGCCCGGCAATGCGGTCACCACGCGCAACCGCAGTATACTGAGTGGGAGCAAGACATGACTGCCAATTCCGAACGGCAGGGGGCAGCAATGGAGAACATCGCTGAGAGCATGGAGCGTGTGGCCCGATCTGTGCTCCCCCCTGCTAGGCAGGTGCTTCTCCAGCAGCAGGAGGCACGGTCCACGGCCCGCTCGCTCAGGCTGGGCATGGCGGCCTCAGACAGGGCACGTCAGGCTGAAATGTCGTCTCTGCGTCAAGCAATTGCTGCTCACGCAGAGGCGCACATGGATGCCCTGAGGGAGGAGTATGCTTCCCTCAAATCCACTCTGGGTGTCCTTATGATGTCCCAGTGGCAGCGGGCAGAGGAGAGGTTTGCACAGCTTGAGCGTACCATCTCGGCTGAGCTACAGGCTTGCCGGGAGGCGCAGCGGTTGTCCAGCCAGGCCTTGCAGGAGGAACTCCGTGTTACACGTGCTACCTTGCAAGAGGAAGCACGTGTATCACATGAGTTTCTGCATGCAGACCTACGTCACATCGCCACACAGAACCAGGCTCACCCGTCCGGCAGACTTGCTGCCGACGAGGGGCAAGCTGCGGCTAGGCGTGGCCAGGCTACTGTGCCACGTCCTCCTTTACAGGATGAGCCAGACTCGGACGACCATCTATCTCCCACATAGGTCGGGCTGTGCAGGCGTTAAGCCCATGGAGGTTTTTTTTTTGCTCAGCATCATCGCATGTGGATGTTGAGCAGCACCCTATACCTCCCCCCTCCTGGGTGCCTCCCCTCCCCCCCGGGTTGTATGTGGCCATTTTTGATTTTTCTTTTAGTTTAGTTAGTTAAGTTTCTGTTTGATAGTTAGTTTAAATAGGTAATGTAGGTTTTCCATAGTTAGTGTAATTAGTTAATATAGTTTAAAATTGCTTTTCTATTGTGCTTTCATGTGACGGTGCGGTGCTTTGTGGCTTTTGAAGGCATCCACTGTCTGTTCCAGCTGGGCCCTTCAGGCTTGTCTTGTGTATGTGTTTGCTGCTTGGGGTCCTTGACTCACATATGCCACTCCTGCCTTCCTTATCCATGGGCTCGCAAGGATGGTTCGGTGTCACAACCTTTTAAACAAGGGCTTTGGACTGTCATATCTGTGGCATGTCTGGTGCTGTGTGACTTGTGTTTACACCCCTAGTGGGGATGATTTTGGTGTTATTGTCCACTGTTCAGCTTTTGCTAGATGGGGTGTTTCATGATTAATGTCTACATTCATTGCTATGCATTGTGTAGTATGTTTCTTATCTTTACTGTACATGTGCTTGTTGCAATTCATGCCGTAGATAGTGTTCCACACTTTGGATGTGAAAGACGGACTGATGGTGTGATTTCTGATGTGACTCTCTGACATGGTCAAGTAATGAGATGCCTGAAGACACACACACAGATGACTTTGAAGCATTAATCAAGTGTTTCATGCCCTTTCTGCAGGGGGATGAGCCTCCAGAGCACCTTTGCCAGCAGACATGGCCCATTGGACGTCTGAATTCTGGACACGTTTGTTGGTGCCCACATGCACATGTGTGCACAAGCAGAGGCACAGGGATTGCAGACCTACATCCTAGAACTGCTGACGTGTTCCAAGGAACTCAAGGCAAGGTGAGCAGCACAGGGGGGCCACAACACAGCAAATCTTGCACCAGGCGAGTTGCACATGCAGGCTTAGTCACAGCACTGAGGGTGAGCTTGGACGAATATTGGTGTTGAAGCACACAATGCAGCTCAGATGTGTTGGTGGACTGATGGCTGTCGATTGTAAGGTTGTCTGGGACACCTGCAGGGGCAGTGGCATATACCCTCCGGTACACCAAGGTCCATTGAGGCACTTGTATCAACCATGTAGCCTTCTGAGACATGGAAAGGGGCAGCTCACAGGGACATACAGCAAGGGACATACTCGGGTGCAGTGCATTTCATTTCCATGTACATTTTGATAAATGCACTGCCAACTTTGTTTCGGTCATGGTGGTACACAACTTGCTCTGAAGTCATGGCTTGCTATATGGGTATGTCTGCTTACCCAGGGAACATTGCATGTTGTGTGAATTGTGACACATTGGTGTTCCATTTGCCACGCACCCACCGGCGGCTGACTTACTGCATTGACTGTGTATGACCCATCACAGGGGTAATGTTATATATGGGTACGAAGCAGCTACACCAGATTGTCTGTTTGTAGAGTAGTTTGTTGCTATGGGGCATGTTTGGTGGTGTGTTTTTGTGTAATTGGCACATACAGGTTGTTGACTGTGGCTCTCTTTGCAGCATTGCAGTGCTCCTGTAACCGGACCTGAGAGTGCGCAGGCAGGAGGCCAGCACTCAAAACCAGAGCTAAGTGTCTTGTTGTTTTTCTTTCAAACTGATCTTCATAGGCTTGCTGGGGGGTGCACTAATGCATGGATGAATGTGTAATTCAATTTGGTATGATTTTTTTTCCCCCTAATCACCCGGAATCCTATGCAATTTTGAACCCTGTACCCTCTACCCGGTGTTCCTGCTTCCCGTACCTATCCAAGCAACGTTCCCTAACCCTCTATCCCCGCTGGGGTTGCGGATGCCTGTGTAAGCCCCAAACTTGCAGGCGCCAAAACCCTAGAGGGGGTGGTTGGTTTGTGCCACTCCTAAGCCTGGACTACAGAAGGCATGACAATGATGTCCAAGTTTGTTTGGATTGTGTATGTGTTCATGTAGGTAGTACATTTTCGTGCATTCCCTACTTTCATGTGTCATTCCTCCTCTCCTCTCCTGCCACTCATTCCAGTTATCCAGTGTGCCAACACCTGTCCCGACTGCATATCCCTGACCCTCCTTCCCCACCAGGGTCTCAGGGGCCTGTGTGAGTTTGACCTTGCAGGCACCCGTGACATGGTGGGGGTGGTTGTTTCGTGATACTCCCGCGCCTGTACACAGGACCTGTGATAGTACACATCCGTTCATGGTGCATCATTCTATGTTATGTACCACACATGGTTCACATCCTGTTGTGACATTGTTTTACTGTGCTACCTTGGTTGTTGCATCATTGTGGTAGTACTTGGCCTTTGTGAGGTACTGCTACATCAAGTCATCTACTGGAGGGTGTTCTGGTTCGTTTTTCTGGCTTGGATTTTGTGATTTTGGAAATGAGTGTGGATTCTGAGGGTGCAGGCACCTTTTTACACACAAGGTGGGAGATGGTGACGAAGGGGAAAGGTGAACCTGTGGCCAGGTGGAATTGAGGGTTGAAGGCTCCATGACCCAGGTGCAGTTGTTCAGTGGGTCATGGTCATTTGTGAGGGAGGGGGGGGTTGTTGTTGATAGTTGCCTTGCCCTGCAGTGTGATGGGAACCCTGACATTGTAATGGTGGTATCCCATGTACATGTTGTGTTCTGCTGATCAATGCCTGTCCATGTGTTGTGTTTACCTTTCAGGTGCGAGGGGATAGTTGTGGTTTGACATGCTGGGGTGTACACATGGTGAATGTTCACATGTGATGTGTAGAGAACACTGATAGTCACTTGTTTGCACATGCATATGTTCAGTGCATGTCCTTGCTGACCCACATACTTGCACTCTGATGCACTACATGTACAACCACCCTTGCATATCCACGTGCACACTGTTTGCCTTCTGGTGCCCACTGTGTCCCTGCAGCACATGTTCTGTGACCAATTATGGATCCTGTACATGCCTAATTTGCTTTTGATGTGGTCTGTCGCTTAGATGTGATGCTCAGGGTGTGCATCACACACAATGGCTGTTCACTGTGCTGTGCGCTGGGCAGTGTGTTGCAGGAGTAGGACACAGCACACAGAAGCTGCAGTGTTGATTTATTTTGCAATGCACAATGTGCATGTAGACAGGCATTCATTGTTATGTTACCTCTACAACTCTTGTTGTAGGTTGTTGGTCAGTCATTTCATCTGATTCCAGGTCAGGCATCATTGTCTGATGCCACTGTACATTTTGGACATGGCAATGTGTACCTTATTGTTACTGTGTTGGTGTATGGGTATTGCTTGCCATGTCATGTTGTGGTTTGGGAGGGTTTGAGTGACATAACAGTGAAGGCCATGGCCTGTTTTGCAGGTGTGTGTGATTCACACCTTGCATGTCATGGTCATCCGCTTCTCAAAGCAACTAGCTGGGGGTAGAGCTCTCTCCGTGGCAGGGCCCTCCCTCTGGAACAGCCTTCCTGCCTCACTGGAACTTGAGGAGAACCATCTCCGGTTCGGGAAGCACCTCAAGACCTTCCTCTTTGCTTCTGCTTTCTCTCTGCCTCTCCCTTGCTAAATTCTTCACTGGAACTGCACTGGATCTGCAACTGGGCCACTCTCACCGACCTCGGTCCCTGGCCCAGCCACTCTCCACTTGCACTGCCTCCCTGGCAACCCCTGCACTGCAGGACTGTCTCTCTATCCCTACAGCCCCCCCTTCCCAGCACTTGTCTGCACTTACCTTTGCAGTTGCCACCAGCTGGCCTATGTATTTGTTTTTTGATCTACTTACCCTGTACTGCACCCCCCCTCCCCTTCCCCTTGCACTTTTCCCTTCCCCCTACCCATGCACTTGCACAATCTAAATGACACCTGGCCTAGTAGTACCGTTGTCTGTCTTCCCTTGTTCCCCCCTCCCTGCCTCATCGCACCTTGAAATACTTGTGTATAGGCCATATCATGTCATGTCATATGTGTGCCTTTTGGTCACACAGGATAGCTTGTGTTTAAGTAGCTAGGGATGCAGACAATGTGGCACTTCCATGGCAACTATCTCAGGGTGGTAGGGTTGTGACAGTTGACTGTCTCCTTGTCATCATCGATTGTCACCTGGTATGTGCCAGGCCTGTGTGCACTCCACAGGGGTGGGAGTATAGGTGAAAAATGTGGCCACAAGCTGGGTCCGGGCTTCCTCGCCACGTGCCCTGTCTCCTCCCATGGGCAGCGCCTGTGCCTGTGGTTGGGGATGTGGGGGCACCACCATGGCCACCGGGACGCCCTGCCGTGTTGCAAGATTGTGCAGGACACATGCTGCCACAATGATCCTGCACACTACTGGTGGTGCATAGAGTAGCTACCCGCCACAGCGGTCAAGGGAGCGGAAACGTGACTTGAGCACTCAGAATGTGCTCTCCACTATGGCCCTGGTTGAAATATGGGTGGCGTTGTATCTTACCTGGGGTGGTGTGGTGGGGTTCCGGATTGGTGTCATCATGTGGTTGCTCAGAGGGTAGGCACTGTCCCCTGGGGAGGTGTAAATGGTTGTGATTATTGGGGTTTGTTTATTTGTGTGTGTGTGTGTGTGACATGCATGCATGTGCAAGGTCATTTGTACTCACCTAGGAGCCAGGTGGCGCCATGCTACTCAGCTTCCAGGGCCCGGATCAGGGCGGACATTCTGTATATGAAACTGTCATGGGTGGAGCCAGGGTAGTTTGCATAGACAGAGGTGATGATTCCCTTTGCATCGCATACCACCTGTACATTGATGGAATGCCAGTGCTTGCGGTTTCGGTAGATGTGCTCAGTGGCCCTAGGTGGACGTACGGCCACATGGGTGCAATCTATGGCACCGAGCACTTTGGGGAAGTGTGCCACCCTGAAAAAATCCAGGACAACGGCCTGCCTTTCTGCGGGTGTTCTGGGCATGTATATGTGCCTGCGGACTGAGGGGCGCGCTGTCATGATTGCCAGTACCTGGTGTAGGCAGCGTGACTGCGTGGCCTGTGAGACCCCCCCACTATGGCAGTAGTCCGCTGAAATGACCCAGGGGCCAAAAAATGGAGGACATTGAGCAGCTTCTCCAAGAGGCTCAATGCTTGGGAGCAAAGGATGGGGGATGTAAGGTCATCTTCCCACTCCCTGACCAAGTCTATGATGATGTGGGGTGGAAACCTATACCTGCCGTAGACCTGGTCGTCAGGCATCCCAAAAAGGCTTGTCCGTGGTGCGAAAATGCGTGCCCTGGCTATTCTCCTCCTCCTGCGGTGTCCCACGATCAGTGCTGCGACAAATGGGGCATTCATCGTAGCTGTATATACGTGTTTGTTGTTTGCGTGCACTTTTATACTGTGTGCGGGGACGCTTCCGCCTGCCTTCGTGTGGCAGACGCGTTGACGCCGTGTGCGTCTTTTGCCGTACGCGGGTTTCCCATATTCCAATCCATGAATACGGGTTGTTGGCGCGTGTTTGGGCGTTCCGTGTAGTTCCCTGCAGTACTTCCCCAGTTATGCCTTCTTTTTCACGCGTTATTCCCCATTCTGCGTGTTTCGCCCACTGTTCCGCCCACTTTGTTTGCGTGCGCCGCGCTATGTGCGCTTTTGCTGTGCGCGTAGTGCACACCGTGTGTGCCTGCGTGCGCCATGGCAGGATTGGGCGCACGGACAGCGGGAAACACGCGCAGCGTCTTCCTTGAATCGCACACGTGCGCGTGCGCTGCATTTCTCGCGCTTGCGCTACCTTGCGCCTGCTTGCGCTGGGATTTTCGGCGCACGTTTGCTCCATGAATTGACCCCTTAGTCTCCTGATTTCAGTGACTCTCTCGCTGAACCTAGCTGGTTTATCAATCTAAAGGCTGCTTCTATTAGTTTCACCAATGTCAAGGACCAACGTGTTGTCTCTCCTGAGATTAGCCTGTTCCACAAAACCTCTTCCTCTACTGTTGTTACCCCTTGGAGTCGAGGTTTTATAACTGAGCACATCCAGCTTGTCTTTTAAACTGGGTACAATCTCTATGCTTTGCATTTTCTGGCCTTCTATTATTATTGGCTTGTGACCTCTAGAGTTCATGTTTCATTATTATCATTATTGGTCATGCATAGTGTGATTCTTTCTAGATTCCTCCAGCTTCTAAGTGCAAGTACATAACATTGTTTTTGAAAGACACGAAGTCTGTTTCGTGGATGCTAAATAAAAGAAGTGCGAGACAAATCCCAGACCAATCGTGCAACGTATCTTAAGAGGCTTGGTTGAATTTCGTCCAGAATAATTTTAGCGGGGTAAGTGATCTTTGCTCGAGGGAAAAAGAAGATAAAAGAAGATATCGAAGCAATGATTAGTGAACTAAATAATTTGTGGGCCTTTGGCCCGGAGTAGGGTGACGAATATGATCTTGAAAAACAATTCTCCTCTCTGGGCAGACATATTGTGCCACCAGTTCTAACAGATAGTGCAAACAGGCAAATGTCCTCTTTCTTGGTCCAAATCGATTCTAGTTCCTATTCATAAAAAGGGAGACAGGGGATCACCGTTGAGCTACCACCCTGCCTCCCTTTTGGATACTCCTTCAAAGGTATTTGCCACCATGGTATTGCAAGAAGTAAGAAGTTGGGCAGAGACTTCACACAGGCTTCACCCCCATAAGACGGGTTTTCGCAGGGGAATTGGCACTGTACAGAGTGACATTGTGTAAAATGCGTGTGGGTGCATGCTGATCTAGAACTTTGTATGTGGCGGCATTAGATCTATCAGCAGCTTTTGATAATGTGGACCTCTCCCTACTATGGAAGTGGCCGGCGGGGTGGGGGATGGATCCAAGTCTACTGAACATGATGCTATATACAGGCAAGTCCAAGAAGGTTACGTTAAATATAAAAGGCAAGCTCTCTATGGGCATTGAGATAATGAAGGGGATTTGCCAATGGTGTGTGCTAGCTCCCACCCTTTTTAGCCTGTACTTAGCCTATACTTAGCGGACCTGTGGGAAAACTGAAGGCTTGGGATGGGTACTGCTCATTGTTGGTCAGATCTCATAGTAGGATGTATTGTTTACGCTGATGGCTTGATTCTCCATGATTGTACTCTAGCAGGCGTGCAACAGATGTTGACAGGTGTTAGTGACTACCTTACTTGAAACAAGCTTACCTCAAACCCTGCTAAATCATATGTAATGACTTGCATAAGGGTGAAAAATTGAAAAGCTACAGCTGGATAATCAGCAATATAGCTGTGGAGAAGGTTGAAGTTATTAGGTACCTGGGTTTTCTAATCTCAGACAAGCAAAAACATGTAAAACAGGATAGGACATTAGAAGGGAAGGTGGGTGTATGCTTGTCCCTACTACAAACTATTAAAAGAAGACTGTGCATACTCACTCATCCATTTGATTGAGTTCTATAAGTTAAAAATTATCCCAAACATCTGTATGGCTGCAAATTAATGAATTTTAGGAACAGGCATTTCTTAGGAAAGGTAGAGGGCAGGATTCTGAAGCAAACACTTGGGCTACCAATCTCCGTTTCGGTCAGTGCAATCAGACTAGAGCTGGGGTTCATTTCCTGGTGGGCACAGTATATGAAGCGGAACCAGACCTTGTTTTGCAAGATGGCAAAAGCAGAGAAACCGCACATTGACTTCCACTTGAATGCTCAAATGGAGAAGGGATCTAATCCCTTCCTGCACAAGTTCAAAAGCAACTGCGAATACTTTATGAGTCTTCTTGAAGTCGATGGGGCTATATCTGATGCAGGGCTGAAAGAGAAACCAAACAGATGGGACAGAAGATAAGCAGGTCTTGGAAAGACTAACGCTGTAAAGGGGGATGGAAATGTTAAATCTCCCAACGACAGAGGTCAGGTCATATTTGGGAAAATTCCTCTCTCAAAAATGTCAAGACAGTTACCTCAAATTTTTACCAACACTTGAGGTGATAGGTCCTAAATTGGGAATCCCCCGAGAAGCGCGTGTATGCAGATTGCGTCCATAGAGTATTTGGTTTTGGCCTGCCTGGTAATGGCGAATAGAAGGATCGAAGTTTCGAACCTTACACCGGCTCAACTTCTATGGTTTTGATAGACAAGCTTCGGCAGAGATGCATGACTACAGCCCATTTGTGGCTTATGCTTCCTTTAACAACATTTTTGATAGAAATTTTGTATAGAATTGAGGGTGTGATGTTGTGGCAAAGGTTTATCTAGAACGAATAACAAAAACCCAGTTGGCGCAAAAGGACAATACCTGGAACCCAAAAAAATATATATAGCCGATAACATGATTGTGTGTGGGACAGGGGTGACAGCAAGCAGAAGGGGCGACATTAACATTAAGCAGCAAAAAGTAATTGTACACTGTTTTGATTATGCCACACTTCCTCTGTATTGATTGATGTGTGAATTTAAGGCTGATATGATTGGCATGTAATGTACCAGTGATGGTATTGCATTTTATGATGGGGCGAGTTGCCCCTGGTGTGAGGATTTATTTATGTATGTGTATGGTACTGTTTAAAAGTACTCTGTGAACTGAAAACACAATAAAAAACAACATTGTTTAAAGGGAAACGCTGGCATCTTCCTCTTACTCAAAAAAATGCATGACAAATATGGCAACTTGACTATACATATATGTATTGCTGCATTACAAGAAAAACAACCCTCCCTTAGTGCGCTGCAAAGTGACTCTCCACTGCCAGCCAACACCCTGGTTCATAGAGTGCAAGTCAGTGCAAAATCACTCTGCACTGCAAAAATACACTTTGCACCACTCTGTGAATCAGGGTGTAAGTGCTCAGTTTCATTAAGTGAAGTATTGTGTCCCTTTGGCCGTAGGAAACAATGTGGATGACAACTAAGTTTGTTTTCATGGGACAATACATTAGCCACATTCCCGGTGATAAGATCCTTGCTTTGAACAAAGTTGCCAGTACATATCCTACAGCCAAACAGGCAACGTTGAACCAGTTTCAAGTGATGAGCTAGGGCGGTTCAACTACGTCCATCTTACCAGCTTTTGTAAGCATTATTTGTATAAGAGGACAGTGACAAGACAGAAGACTCTTAATGCCAATGTCTTCACCATTGGATTCTTGATCTCGTAACCTCATATTCGTAGTAGACCCCAGTCCACTCTAGGAATTTGGGCTTCTTCCACTGTGGCAGGTCATTTGATGTAGTCACCCGGTTAATCTTTTTTTTAGTCAGAGCTGGCAGTTCGGCTTGTCCAAGCAAGGAGAGAAGGTTTAATACTGGAGAGTCAAGATCATGAATTTTTGCACTGCAAGTTGTTCATTTTCCCCAAGAAATCGATCATGTACTTGAACCATCAACTAAAGTTCATAGATTGAAAGGGGAGGTCCAAAACCTTAAGAACATGAATTCAAGGCGTTTCTTTTGTATATTCTCTGGGGGCGTTGTATTACTGCTGGAAACAGATATTTGAATTTGAAGGGAAGCCCAGCAGGGTGAAAAGGAGTTTTGTCACTAGTTCGGTACACTGCTGTTGGCATAGCCATCACTTTAGCAGCAATTTCTTTGGCTTTGGCTTATGATATGATTTTAGATAAGCTTTTTTTTAATACGTTTCTCCCGGTATTTGAATGCCATATTGAGAGTTTTTTGTGATTTACAATAAGGAGACATGAACCTTCCTTCACACGCCACAAAGTTCTGATTGTCATTAGCTGATCCCAAGCTGGTAGTTTGTTTCATAGAAGACATATTGATAAGATAAAGAATGAAGTGGCAAGAGTGGATCGCCCTTCGGCCTGTGAAGAACTAATGGGTTTGGCGCTAGAGATTCACTTCTAATTGTGGATGCACAGCAGAACACCGAAAGGAGGGAGAGAGATCTTTGGAACCGGCGGATGTTTTGCAAGGAAGTCTGAATTTTCCTTAGAATTGTATGAAAAAGTAAAGACCCTTGTGTGAACTAAATTATAAACTTGTGTCCTTCCTTTCTGAAAAGTAAAAAAGATAACATAGCATCGTATAGCTGATGTGGATTGTTAGTGTGTTCTATAAAATAGTATCCATTTTACTAATTGGCATGCTCTGCAATTGTAAACATAGCTGTTTTGGGGATTGATCAATCCCCGAGTTGTACAATATCAACACAGGGTGATGTAATTCACAAAAAACTCCATTCCATTATTGTATTGGTCTCACAAATATGAGGGAAATGCAATGACTTTAATAAAAAATTGAATATCCACTTGTGGGGTAATACAGTGAATGGGTTCCCAAAATGAAAGAACAACAAAACCACAAAAAAACGTAAGAATAATTCACTGACCAATTCAAAATATACACAAAGGCTTAGCAGATTCAAGTTCTCTGATATTTTGAATCAATCTGTGAATGTATACCTGGATTACATTCAAATGAGAGTGTCTTCTGGCCTTCAGCAACTTTATCATTTATGAGAAGTGTTAGAGGAATTACCTGAGAATTAATCGTGACAAATGAAGGGAATTCTGAGTTTGAGGAGACATTTGAAGACTTAGGGTACTTTGGATGCCTACTCTTGTAGTTAGGCATCTCAATGGACAAGATAAGGCAGAGCTCGGGTCGAGGCTACACACGGGTCCACCCACTTTTTTCAGAGGGTGGACTCAGTCCCCCCAGCAAAAATGAGAAACATAGACCACTGCTCTATAAAACCTGATGAAAAATAACAAACAACTAAAGACGAAATGTCCCATTTCAGCACTGCATGCTCCAGGGAAAACATTGGTATTGGTTCTTGGAGTTTAAAACATGCTCACCTTTTAACTTTTTCAAAAACGCGATTACAAGAAAATATCCTCTCTTAGTTTTGTGTGTGTGTGTTGATTTTATGAAAGCCAAATGCCATTTGTCCCATGCAATTTGGGTGGTTTTGCAACGCAATTTCAATAAATTGTGAATATTTCACCTTGATATGCTAATTTCTGTCAACGTTGCATTCAATTGCATTTGTTAATGAGCACCCTCCCCCTACAATAAGGTGTTGGAACTTCTGGACTGGTCCTGAGATGTATCTTTTTAGAGAACACAGTGTTTTAGGGTTTGCGATTTTCCAAGATGAGATGCCCTTTTAAAAAAATAAAACAGTGCTAAATGGTTTTCATTATGATGAATAGGCTGAAAGTCCCTTTTCAAACACAAACACATTCATGTACTTCTTTCTGGCCCAGTTTTGCTTCATGAAGATACTTTTAAAGCATACATTTCTAAGCCTGATGTTTCAAATAAGTTTGTATGTACATGTTTAGAATCTTGAACTGGATACATACTTATGTTGTCTTATCCTGTTCCTATTCTAGTAATGAAACCATTAATTCTGTTATGCAGTATGTGTTGTTTGCCATGAAAGGGGTCTGTTCTTGATTCAGTCATTTGTAGTTGAGATACTCTTCAACATTTGAACAGATTGTAGTAATATTTAGAAGATTTGGCTAATACATTGTCAAAGTACTCTTCAAGCACCATGCACATATATTTTTCCTTAGTATTATGTTATCATCAATTATATGACTTGTCTTTGCAAAATTGTAATGTAAAAAGCAGACTCTTTATGTCAGAGGTACCCACAGTTTACGTATGAAGCTGCTACACCACATTCCATTCTGGACCTGGACAAAGTTATTGGGATGGTGTGTTTCGTTCTATTCTTGCTAGGGTACATGGGTCATTGTGTTTTGATCTAAGATTATTGTACTTTGTTTCCATGGCAGTGAGATCGACAATGAAAGAGTGTTTATACTGTCTGTGGAAATTATTTCGAGTGCTGAGTAGAGGTTTTAAGCTTGAATCATGGTACTACTCTAGCAACCCAAATCTGAGTTAAGACTACTTTAAAGTCGGTTCTATGATGATTTGGGGTTGAGTGGCAGGTTTTGTGCTCACCTGTGATTTCCTGCATGATGAGGTAAATGGCGAGGGCGCCCTGCGATGGGTTTTAGTGGTATTTCTGTCTCGAAGAAATGGGCAAGCTTCTCCTGAAGCCAGTGTGCCAATTGATTGGAAAAAAAAAGAAAACAGTCAGAACTACTCATAGAGTAACTGCCAGTTAAGAAGTAGGAAAAACCCTTTAAAAAAGGGGAAAAAACCTGGACTGGTCCAATGAGATAAGAAGAGTAGTCCAGTAAGGGCTCCAATCTCACAATGTAGTTGTAAAAATGCAGTGGCAGAATGAGATAAGCAACCCACTTGCTGGATAAGGTCTCTGAATATAGACAACAACAGCTGGTAGGCAAGCAAAGACAAATAGAAGTGTTTCATCATATAGGATATGCCAGAAATAGAGGAAACAGGATAAGAGCTAATAAACAGAGAAAGTAGCCGGAAGCAAGCAGCAATGACAAGATTGCAGCAGAAAAACAAGCAAGGGCGGCAGGTACCAGCAATGCAGGGCAGAAAGAGAATTAGGAGAAGGGGAAGTGCTGAACTAGGCTGAGCAAATTACCTAGAGACGCTGCACAGAGATCCTGACACAGCTAAAAGTATGGGGAAATCCATCAGCACAGTGATTTCCAAGATGGCGGCAAAGGTAAACCAAAAAGGTAAGTTTGAATTGAGCGTGCCACAATCGGAAACATGTTGAACGAAATCACAAAAGTAATAAATTAGGGGTAATGTGCCAGGAGGACCACAGCGACCATGGTCTGTGCTGCATGACACTTTGTCTATGGCTGTTTCCAGATATGTTACCATGTGTGTCAATTGTGCCTAGAATTCGTTTTGCTTCAGTGGCTAATGTGATTGTGAATAAAGTTAAAGCCCAGGAATCTTGACACACATTTTGAAAGATGCGTTTGCAAAATCACCCATGCTATATCTGAGGTATTTGCAGAAATTAGTCCCATAGAGAGAAATGAAGGTGCAAGCATTCTGAAGGCTATATCTCAGACCCTGTAAGGACCCATAGACCTGGAAGGAGAACTAGGAGACAATTCAGAGATGAAGACTTGGCTTGGGAGGGTGACCTTGACTGGTGGCTTATAATTTCACAGCTTGACAAACACCCTAGGCAAGGGGGAAAGAGTACTCGGTGGTAGGAGTGTGACAAGGTAGTTCCCTAAAGTAAAGGGTAAATAATAATTTGTAGTAGGAGTTTGTCAACGGTAATACCCTAATGAAGTGGGAGAATGGAACAAAAGGCTCCCATCAATCCCCTCACACCCATGGCCTAGAGGATTGCGGCCCAGACACCCGCCACGAGAGGAGTTTGCCCACCTACCAGATGACCAGATACCCTGGTACAGGAACATACGGATGTGCCCACCAGCCTGCCCACCAGCCTGCCCTGCCCATGCCGACACCTGCGGCATGGATGAACTCGACTGAACCATTCAATAGTAAATGAACACATCGTTAGAGATGCCATGACGACCTAGCCAACGGTCAGCACACCCGTGCAAACATGCACACTGGACACTCCCACACCATTCCACACGAAGAACATATTCAGTGCTATGATGTAGGTGTCGGACACACCCACTGACGCGCATCTTTATTATTTTTCACATAGGTTTTTCAAAATGCAGAAATGCAAGACGCACAATGAACTCATCTAACATGCTTGCTCACGCTTCTTCTAAACCCATGCATTGCAATGAGAAGTATAACGAAGACATGATACTGGGGATAAAGCAATATAATACCATAACCTAAAGCGCCGTGCATCAAACGTCTCTACCTATGCACCAGGCCCAAGTAGGCCGCAAGCAAGAGCTTCCATGAACATTGAATGAGCAAGAGTACAGTTGCTGACCCTGCAGAATGAGCCCGGCGAGAGCAGACAGTCAAGGGCACAATGTTGCAAACTCGCATGCCGCAAGCCGACGCCAAGGTCAAACCTGCAAATTAAGCCAGGCACACAGTAGAAAATGCAATATTAAATGTGCAGAATTCTGCCTCAACCACAGTCTCACCTCAAGTGACCAAGCCGAACCTGACAGGGTGCCAGGCCCAGGAGGAGGGAGGCACCTGGATCCCACGTTTCAAGACACAGGCAGATACAATTAAGAGACTCAATGGACATCTGCGGCGGTGGGAGTAGTCTGCCTTCCAGCATATGAACAAATCCTCACATTGTCTGCACATACCCATAGTGATACATTGTTGCAAATGACAGGTGCACTGCGAGCTGGGAACAGCGATGGTCCCAGACTGGGGGGCTTGCGAATGGACCAATCAGAACATGGGGCTCTTATCACTGACACCATTAACATTAGCCAATCCTCAGGGGTCTTCATGTAACAATTTTCATGTATCAAATTGAAGGGACAACCCAAGTATACCACCTGACTGACCCTCAACCACTAACAACGCTCTCTATACGTATGCTATACTAACCCTACCACTCGAGGAACCAATCCAGATTGGCGATAGGTTTTTTGCTAACTTTCCCAGGTGACGCAAGTAGTGCGTCATACTATGGTAAAAAGGGCCTGCGAGCCCCACGATGGGAGAGAAAGTGTCAGGACGGACGCGTATGATCCTTGACCCATCCCTGCCATTTTGTTTAATAAACAGCAGAATCACCTTGCTTCTTGCGTGTGCCTCATACTCATTTTTTAGGATACACGGGAGGAGTTGGGGCCTCCCTGCCCAGAGGTCCGCGGACGGCCCAGCCGACCCCGGGAGAATTTCCCCCCGACAAGTTGGAGGCACCGCTGAGATCTGTTTAAGGTCTGCTTTTATTTTATTTTTCCGAGTACTCCCGTTGCGAGGAGGCCCGGCCGGCGCGGCCCCCTCTGCCGCTGCCCCCTTTTGAGGACTACAGGACCATCGCGGAACTGCGAGAAGACCGGACAGCGCAATCCGGATATTGGCCTTCGGGAGCCGGTTGAGAAGTAACCCGCCCGCGATTGGCGATTGTCCAGACGTGGTCCAGACCAGTGGAGGTGGCGAGCCGCTTTGAGGGGTGCACGCAGTCGAGAGGCCCCGCATCAAGAGAACTTGGTGAGTATGCCACGCACAACAAGCAATGTGAAATTGTGAGGGAGGGGGGAGGAATTGAATACGGGAGGCAGGAGGTGTTACACAGGTGCACGGCGAAGGTTGATAAAATTAGTGTTGACGGTGAAGTGAATGGTAGCTGGACAAGTGCGAGAGCAGTCCGCTACGTTACGGAAGAGGAGGAGGCGGAGCACGAAAACATCACGTGCGGCCGCTCGTAGACACTGATTGGCCCAGGTCGCGACCACGTGTAAGGGTGTGTGCGGCTTCCTACGATTTGGTGATTATTGATCAATGAGTAGATGAGGATCCCTATTGATCGAGCAGGAAACTCGATAGATAGATGATGTTTCCCTGTAGGCGGTAGCTAGCTGGTTGCCTAATACAGAAGATAATTGGCTGGTTAAGCCCTCCTGTTGAGGGGCGTATCACACGCGAGGCGACGCAGTGTGCGCAGTCCGATTATATTGTTGATTACCTTGTTCCAGGCGTGACAGGAAGACAGCTGTGGGGTTAACGGGGGTAGATTGCAAGCGTATTTTGGACTTTTAAAAACATGTAAAGAACTTACCAGTAGTTTTTGAAGAGATCGGTGACGTCACCAGTAGGGCTTTCATAGGATATCTCGAACACAAGGCATTTTTTCTTTCGGAGAGTGGTGGGGAAGAGAATTATGGTAAGGGAGTGGAGACGGAGATAAACGGTAACGAGTTGATCGGGGAAGGGTGAAAAGGGGGACGTGGCTGCGCACGGAGAACGTCGGCAACGGCAAGTGAAGAAAGAGGAGGAGGGGTAAAAGAAAGTGGGACAGCTGTATAAGAACGTCACACGGGGCACGCAGCCGCAGGGGGCTACGTGCGCCTCGGCCACAGGGGGCCGTAAAGGTGTTTGGTAAAGGAAGAAAAGAAAGAAAAGAGTATACGAATGCAAATGCTATATTTTTCTATTTTTCCTTAGCGGACAATCGCAAGTCCCCAAAATTACGGGGCCAGGTAAAAGATCTAAGATTGTATAGTGTTCACTGTTAGCAAGATAACCGCTGCCAACTAGGGGTAGGATAACAAGTGAAGTGATACTATGTCATACGGGACAGGATCGGGAGGGTGGGGGAACACCCTCACTACCCCGCTACAGCACATATGTAAAACACTGTCACCCCATAGGGAGAAACTGATCAAATATAGCATAGAATGGACACAGGGGACGGACAACAAAATGACGACACCATGGCCGCCTAATGGTAGCTTCGATCCATATACCCAACATTCACTATTAAACCATCTGCATAATACATACAGGGGGAAGAAGCTGATACACCACATGGAGGTGTTTAACTTGTGGAGGATGTTTCAAGGGTCCCGACCAGGACCAAACGGAATGTTCATTATGGGGGAAGCAACGGAAGAGGAGAAGATTAAGGAGGAAGGAGAGAATGGGGAAAAAGAGAGTGAAGGCACACAGAACACGGGGAACGGACGAGAGGGAGGAGAAAAGAGTAACAACCTAAACGAGAAGGAAACAAAAAAGGAACAGAGCAACGATATGCCCCTAGCGAAGGTAGTGAAAAAGGAGGAAGGGGGGTTATATCCTTTGACAGAACTACGAGAAATAGTACAATTAAGGGCGGCCGAGGGGTACTCGAACCCGGCATACAGCCCCCCACCATATACAGCTACAGGTGGCCACACGGGAGGGGAGCAGACTAGTACGACGGGATCAGCTCGTTACGAAGGTGCCCGCAGGGGAGGGGAGGACTGACGAAGAGCAGGTCGCAGAAATAGGGCATGATGAGTGGATAGCTGCGCAGGTACTATTAAAATTACGAGGTTCATTATCAGGAGAAGAGAAGGAGGCAGTAAGGAAAATGGACGAGGATAATACCAGGAAGAGTGAAATGAAAGGGGAAGAGGGGAAAAGAAAGGGGGGAGAGCTGTTAAGAGAAAAGGAAGAGATTTTGGAGGAACGATTAGCAGAATTAAGGGATGAGCAGAATGCACTGATCAAGCAGCTCGAGAGAGAGGAAAGAGAGAGAGCAAGGGAAAGGAAAGAAAGCAAGAATGAGTTGGAAAAAATGAGGGAACGAACTGAGGAGCAAAAGAGAGAAGCAGAAAGGGTGAAGGCAGTAGCAGAAAGGGTATCCAGAGCAGCACTGCGTGACAAGAAAAGAGAGGAAGAAGAGAAAGAAAAGGAAATGGAAAGATGGAAGAGGAGATTACTATCAGAAACGACAAGGAAATACGAAGAAGGGAGGATGATAGAGGGTATATTAGAGCGGGAAAGAGCGAGATGGGAAAGGAAGAAAGAAGAAGAAAGGATCATGGAAAAGATGAATAGTGAAGTAATAGAGGAATTGAAAAAGAAAAGAGAGGAAATTGGTAGAGAAACAGCAGAGAAAAATGAAGGGGAAAGAGAAGATAGGAGAGGGGAGAGTCAAGTAAGGAGGTATATATACAGAGACACAGAAGTAGCAACAACGTCAGCACAAAGGGGAGAAATTGGTAAAGGAGAAAAGGGAGGAACGGATCTAATAGACTTAAAAACAGTAACGATTAGGGGAAAAAGACAGATTGGGGGTTGCCATTCCTGAATGACTTTTGCAGTGAGGAAGGAGAGGCAATGGAGAAGGAAGGAAGAAACAGTGAAAGGGAAAGTTTAGATAAATTATACATCACCCGGACAAATAGAGAATCACCATGGATCTGCAGGAGACAGGAAGGACTGGAGGGAAGTGAGGAGGAAGAGCAAGGAATGGAGGAAAGGCAGGCACGTGCAGCTACACCCTCACCACCCCGTCCAACATGCTCCACTACCTCACGCTCATTACGTGCAACATGCCCACATAAACTCGCACCCTTCCCCCACGAACTGACACCCTATGCAGGAAGGCTTAGAGACCTCCCTGGAGGCAGGCAGGGAGAATGAATACACACGCCCACATTAAATAAAGGAAATGATAAGAGAAGGGGAAGAGATGGAGGAGAAACAGTTACGAGCAGAGGAAATATGGACCCAATTGACAATGTAGAAGAAACGGAAGAAGAGGAGGGGTGTACGGACTCGATTTTGTGGAACCCAGGGGGTCAAACAGGACACAACTTAATGCCGCTTCTGGAGAGGGGAGGGGTTAGACCACAATACGTCCCTTGGAAGCATGCAGACAAGGAAAATATAAAGTGCAGGCTCCCATCATTAAGTGGAGGTGCGGGAAAATGGATATATGAAATGGAAAAACACACCGCAGGACAGAAACTGGCAGTGGGGGATCTAAAGGGCCTTCTAATATCAATATTGGGGGACGCAGCAGATGACATCTGGAAGAGAGCAGGCTTCCCTGGAGTCACAATAACAAACACATCACACGATGGGGCACCATTCGCAAACTGCAGACATGCATTATGGCAAGCGCTGAGGGTACAGTACCCAGACACATCAGACATAGGAGCAATTACCTCACGCAAGATGCGTGAGAACGAAGATCCTGTTGATTATATCCAGGAAATTCAAGAGAAGTGGCCTATGGAAACTAGAGAACAATGGGACAAAACACCAGCAATATTCTATCATATACTAATACAAGGGCTCCCAGAAGCAGTTCAGAAACAACTGAAGAAGGTGGTGGGGATGGAAGCAAAAGCATGGCCAGAAATACAACTGACGATAGTACATCATTGTAGGACATGGCAAGAAAAGATGAAACAAAAGGAAGAGGATAGAAAAGCGGAAGAGGCTAAATTGGTACAGAAAAAACTTACTAAATACACGATGGAAGGTGCACTAACAACTACACCTGCAACAATGACCCAAAACCCCACACAAGTAGTGGCTGCACAAGATCCCTCCCAAATACAATCATCACAGATTGTAACACAACAGCTGTCGCCACTCCAACCATACACGACTAACATGGGAGGAGGATACTCAACGCCAGGAGCTGGATATTATAATTACAACAGGGGAAGGGGAGGAATGATGAGGGGGAGGGGATACGGATATAACACACAACAGCAAGGGGGAGGATTTAGACATTTCTACCCCACCGGGCAACCAGTATACCAGGACAACTCAGGAAGCTTTCCATGGCAGAACAGGGAACCACCGGTGTGTTGGATTCGTGGATTAGTAGGGCACATGTCACGCACGTGTAGAGTGAGACCGGGCACACCATCATGGGGAGAACAGGGACAACAAGGACCTACACAGGAACAGCAGGGCATCCAGCAACAGCAGGCATTGCAACAGGGAAATGGGCAGCAACAACTAGTAACACAACAACAGCCACAGACATATTCACTGCCACAACAACAGGTAGCGATAACACAACAACCCCAAGTACAGCAAGTACAGCAACCTGCCCAAATTCAAGACCATAACATAACCTCTACCAATAAACAACTGCAGCAAACACAACTGGGAAGGGTGACGGTCCTGGGACACAACTCTTACACAGGAAGTGGTCAATCATTATACCCACAATAGGACAGCCCACAGACGGCCTTGGTGTGTACCATCTTGTCGGTAACACCTAATAGTGTGGAGGAACCACGCATAGAGGTAACGATAGGTGACAAAAAATTATCATTCCTTGTTGACACCGGGGCGACCCGGTCTTGCATAAGGGAAGGTAAATTTAAGATGTCAGGTGAAGCCATGAACACCCAAGGATTCTCTGGGGCTAGGTGGTTGGTTCCCTTTACTGATAACATTCCCTTATCAATAGGGGATTATGACATGTCAGTCCCGCTTTTATATTCTAGGGCCTCACCAGTAAACATACTGGGGAGAGACATAATGAGCAGGCTGAATATGACGATCTCCTTTACGGAGGACGGCATAATTTGCTCCACTCCAGGAATAAACATGCTCACTGCACGACAAATTATGCAAGCATACTGTGGACAGACAGTGATTAGGGCTGAGCCAGTAGATGGTGAACTGTTCCAGTACGGGACAGACATGGCATTTGCATGGATGCCAGGGATAGAAGGAAAGATCTGCAGGAGGCTAGCAGCCTATTTGTTTAGACCAGAAACACCAGCCAATGAACAAAAAGGAAAGGTGATTTCAGTGAACATAGAGAGCATTATAGCAACTGCTGATTACAACGCAGTACATGCCCAAGACAGAGAAGGAAGAGCATGGAGGGCAGTGATAGCCCTAGCAGAGGGATGTAGGCTCACCCAGGTGTCAGACGAAGAGCTCTTCTCAGAAGAAAAGGAAGAAGGTGAAATGGTATTTATGATGAGTGTAGAAATATGGCTAAGAGTGACATACAAACAAGTCGCACAGAAAATGGCAATGGCACTTGAAGCACCCACATCCACCCCAGTTCCCTTCTTTGAGGAGGATATGGCAAAGGTACCAACATCATTATGGACTACTTGTCCCTATGACGTGGGGTGCATAAAAAGTATAGGGGGAGTAAGAATAACATTGAAAAAAGGTGCAATACTCCCCAGAGTGAAGCAGTACCCACTATCAAAAGAGGCAGATGAGGGCATATATGAAACAATAACGGGCCTTCTAAATAATGGCATATTGGTACCATCAGAATCACCATGTAACACAGCTGTATACCCAGTGCGCAAAGCTAAAGGGGGGTCTTGGCGCTTCATCCAGGACCTCAGGCCCTTGAACAACATAGTGGAAGCAGAATACCCCATAGCAGCAAACCCGGCCACAATATTGTGTGGCATTCCAGCAGAGGCATCACGATTTACAGTGATAGACCTCAAAAATGCCTTTTTCCCAATACCCCTGCACCCAGACTCACAAGATCTGACGAGCTTCACGTAGAGAAACACAAAATGGAAACACACCAGATTGCCACAAGGATACTGCGAGTCACCCTCAATTTTCAACAGAGTAATACAGATGGACTTGGGTAACATTGAAGTGGAAAGCACAGTGTTGCAATATGTTGATGACATATTAATTTGCAGCACAAGCCAAAAAAGTTGCAGAGAGGACTCATTGAAGATGCTGACAATATTGGCTGAAAAGGGTTACAAGGTAGACAAGGAAAAGTTACAGTACTGTCAGGAACAGGTACTTTACATTGGTCAGCTCATATCCCAATACGGAAGAAAGATTGCACCACAAAGAGCACAGGCCATTTCAAAAACGCTGCTGCCCCAAACAGTGAGGGAACTGCAGCAGTTCCTGGGACTGTGCAACTACTGTAGAGCCTGGGTATTTGATTACAGCTCATACATAGGACCCCTGCTTGAGGCATTAAAAGAAGCTAACAAAGGGGAGAAAAAATTGGGGCGGACAATGGAAACGAAAGAGGCCTTTGATGAACTGAAAGATGCAATATCAACTGCTCCGGTACTGGCCACCCCAGATTATGAACGACAATTCACCAAGCATGGGTTACAAACCAGTTGCGTTTTACAGTGGCCACTTGGATCCTGTGATGTTAGGACATTTCCCTTGCGAACAAGGTTTCGCTGCAGCTGCCTTTGCGGTAGAGAAAGCATCATCAATAACAATGGGGTGCCCAACCACGCTATTTGTGGAACATGCACTATTTGCAATATTGAACAAGCCTAAGTCCACACTAACCACGCAGAGGGCGTCGGGTTATGAGATCATCTTATCTAGACCAGAATTATCAATTGTTAGATGCAGCACAGTTAATCCTGCAAGGTTTATAGCAGAAGTAATTGAGGAAGGAGACTATGCACATGATTGTACACAGACTACCGAAATGTACTCATGTACTAGAAAAGTTGAAGAGGACGCACTAGATGGAGGAGAGCTCTTGTTCATTGATGGGTCATCAACAATAGACCAAAGTGATGGGATAAGGAGAACTGGGGCAGCAGTGGTAAAAATGACAGAGGAACCGGTGTGTGTGGCGGTGAAATGCGTACAATTACCACAGCATTACTCCGCTCAAGCAGCTGAATTGGTTGCACTGATCTTGGCATTGAAGGAAAGCTTTGACAAAAGAGTGACTATATATTCTGACAGCGCATATGTCACATCTACTGTCCACTCAGGATTGTCCAAATGGAGGAGAAGAGGGTTTAGGAGAGCTGACGGCACCCCAGTGCAACATGCTCTCTTTTTAGCTGAACTAATTGAAGTAATAAATGACCCCCAAGAATTAGCTTTGGTCAAATGTACCGCACACACTAATGGAGAAGATCATATCTCAAAAGGAAATGCAGCAGCAGACGCACATGCGAAGTATGCTGCATATTTTGGTGAGATATGGAACCCCCCAGAGTTAGAGAGAGGGAGAGGGAGGGGGATAGCTAAAGAGATGTTGATAAGAGAGGGGTACACCCATCTCCCAGCCACACAGATAATGGAGCTACAAGCGGCTGCACCAATGGCAGAAAAAGAAATATGGGTAAAAAGAGGATGTACAATGTCACCAACTGACGCAATATGGCGCCAGGGTAACACTGGAAAAATGGTAATGCCATTGACACTATTGAACACCGCCCTGAGCCAACTCCACCACCCAGCCCACACAGGCAAGGAAGTTATTGCAGCACGAATTAGGGAAGATTGGTTCTGTCCCGAGTTAAATTCCCATGTGACAAATTTTATCAGCAATTGTCTCACATGTCAACAGTTCACGGCCGGTCACAAGCTGAAAGTGATAAAAGGTACTATACCCCGGCCAGAGGGACCCTTCCTGCACATCCATATTGACTATGTTGACATGATCAACGTATGTCAAGGAAATAGGTATATGATTGTAGTAGTATGCCCATTCTCCAGGTGGATTGAGGCAGGACCCTGCTCACACCCAGATGCATTTAGAGCAGCTAAATTTCTAGTGAGGGAGGTTTTCCACAGGTGGGGAGTGTGCGAGGTACTGCGGTCGGATAATGGCCCGCATTTCGCTAATGAAATGTTCCAGCACATCACATCCTTACTGAACATCAAGCATAAATTTGCATGTGCATATCACCCGCAGGCCAACGGTGTATGCGAACGCCTGAATGGCCTACTGAAGGAGGCAATTGCAAAGATACAGCAAACTACAAAGAAGAGTTGGTTGTATTGCCTCCCGCTAGCTCTGTTTGAGCTGAGGAATAGACCAGGCTCCGACCACCACCTCACTCCTCACGAGGTGGTGACCGGACGTCAAATGCGCCTTCCTCTAACGCCAACATCAAGAGCATTAACAGATTATGAAAACACTGCAACTGTTCTTGGTGATGAAATGTACCAATATGTGTCTTCTTTGATTACTAGTGTAGTGTTTGTGTCTCAACAGCTCGAGCGCACGCGGGGCGGGTCTAAGAGTGATCAACCAGAAGACGCGGATAAGGAATTGGAAAAGAAAAAACTGCGCAAAATTGCTAAAGGTGACCACGTGCTACTCTGCAATTTCAACAGAAAGTGGAACAGCCCACGCTTCACTGGCCCCCACCTGGTAGAGGAGGTATCTACGAGAGCAGTAAAGTTGCAGGACAAACGTGCTTGGAATCACCTACACGACGTAAAGATCTGCAAACTCCAGACCCGCCCTAGCGTCACCGACAGGGCCATTGGAAGAACAGCAACAGCGTCACCCACGGAGGAAGAGACTTCTACCACAGCTGACAACCTAAGTGTCTCCATACCCGACCACCCCCCAGATTCCCCAGAGACAATTACTGACATAGAAAGGGGTAATTCCTGTACCGCCCACCCCATGGTCACACGATCAAAGAGTAAACAGACTTTCGCCAGTTGAGCCCCTAACCCTCTGCCCCTTCAACCCCCTACCCACTGCAGTAATCACCCAACTGAAGGACATTGTTTTGCACATATACACATGTAAACACTTGAATGTTCTCTTTTTTCTTTCTCGCACATGCAGGTACCGCATATTATTGCATTGCTAAAGAAAACAGATAACTAACAAAGTTCATTGCCCAGGAGTAGATGCTACCCCCAGACGATAACTACCCTGAAGAGTTATCACACCAATTTGTCTATCACATAAAAAGGCCAAAGTACCTGAAAAGAAGGAGGGTGCGTGTCTACTACACAGCATTTCTCTTGGCCATAGAACAATCAATGCCCCATCTTCACCAACACTTGCCTGCCCTAAGAGATAGATCGCTTAGATTGGCGTGGGAACAGCTCTTCGCCTGGGCACTGAACGACTACTTGATAGGGAGAGCTTGAAAACAACAACTAACACTAATAACAAGCATATTGAGAATTTTCAGGCGGGCAACTTTAACGTCGCAAGAATAAGCTGCCGGACTGCAGCAAGGTAAGAGCAAAATGTCGGTGAGACTAGCATCTGTAATAAAGATGATAGGGATTTTGATGATCACCGGGTTTTTGGCTGCCTCTGTATGGCAGAAAAGTTATGCTATCAATATTTTGGCTGCACCCAAACCTAATATACCCCCACCCACGGCTGCAACAGGCGTTACGTCAGGTGGTACTAGCAAAATTCCACACAAGGGAAATAGAGTTAAACGCAGCACATACTCAGATAATAAAGGTATTGACAACTACATACAAGATTCAGCACAAGTCTCGAACAACATGTGGCACCAACACTTGACCCAAATAGGTAAGCAGACAACAGAAGACAGCTGCTACGTCTGCTCATTGATCCCATACGCCATGAGCGCTTCTCGAACCTTCGTTGCCACGGAAATAGATGAAAAGACAGCACAATGTATAGTATACTTGGCACTGTTCCAAACGAGAGGGAGATTTCAAGGGACGGTGGTGCACTGGTATGGAAAACGCGAGACACATATCCATACGAAAACAATGTCCTCAAGACTTATTTGAGTTACCACAAGACCAGTTTGTATGCTGAAGCATTCAGATACATGACAAGTGGCCCTGAAAAAGGAGAAACAAAGAAAGTAACACTACAATACCTACCATGTGATTGGTACGCCACTGAAGTTCCTGGTAAACAAGGATGTTGGGAAAGACCACTGATAAAAATAACAGGCAGGGTGTACCTGAACAACAAATGGGACACAGGAGTGGTTGGCAGCAACATGGTAACGAGAGAAAATATTACAACTATTGCTGAACACAATGACAGATGTTGGATGACTTGGGTCAAGTACGTACCCATGCTAACGTGGATAGAGAAGGATGAAGACCAAATAACAATACTGCCGTTGTCTGCACCTAAAGTATGCTACCAACATAGAGGAGAAGTGGACGTGGGATACAACACCAACTGTGCAAGCGTGATGGAGTTACCTGAGGGGGGAGCAGGAACAGCAGTATTAATGGACCATTACTGGGCCTGCGGAGACAAGGCATACAACACACTGCCCCCTCTGTGGAATGGTGTTTGCACAATGGTACACGTTAATGTACCATCACTAGTGGTGCCCCAGAAACATGTGAACGTGGCGAACTTCCCTAAAATGGATGAAGGAAACAAGAGGAAGAAGAGATCTGTACAACCTCAGAAGGGGCCAGAGTACCAAAACAACAGCAACAACACTGTCCTGAATAGAAAGAAAAGACAAGGGGAACCTCTGACAGGAAATTACCTATGGGGAAGGTCGGAAACAGCACTCACTTCAATCCCACCAGAACACAGACTATTCAGCAGAGCAGCAATGTTCTTCTCCTCAATAATACATCCGGGACTACAAGCTTACGCAAACACAAAACGGCTCCAGATAACTCGATGGGAACTAATAATGACAATTAATTCTACAGTAAATGGATTCAACGCAATAAAAGAGGAACTGCGAGCAGTGAGGATGGTAGCACACAGAACAGATATGTACTGGACCTCCTCACAGCAATGAAAGGAGGAGTTTGCGCAAAGATAGGACAATCATGCTGGACATTCATTCCTGCTAACGATGCTGACAATGGTACACTGACAGAAGCAGTATCAAAACTGGCCCAGATGCACTCCAAAATGATGGATGAAAGTAAAGGAGTGAAGAAGGATGACAGCTGGTTTTCACTATTATGGTCATGGATGCCATCTTGGCTGTCGGACAGACTGAAGATTATAGTTGGATGCATAATACTGGCTGGAGCTGCACTGATCATAATTCGATTTTGGAAGGCCCGGAAGGCACGCACCACAGATGAAATGATCAAAATGGTTGGTATGCACCCCTTGATGCCGGCAGATGATGGCCAGCACACAGGCACAATAATAAAAGAGAGAGAAAAACTGCGCAAACAGATCATCACCAACCACCTGGACCCACCATCTGTGAAGCTCGAAAACCCAAGAAACCCAAGGAGCTACATAGGGAAATGGGTATACTGCACACCTGGAGGAACCTATGTATATATGTATTGGTCATTTGAAGACCAGGTCAACCACTATGGTCATTTGGGAGGAGTAACTAAAATATGGAGAGTGAGAGGAGATAAGGAAAAGGATATGTTTGTGGTCGACAAGTCGACCAGAGGGGGGACTGAAGTGGGAGAATGGAACAAAAGGCTCCCACCAATCCCCTCACACCCATGGCCTAGAGGATCGCGGCCCAGACACCCGCCACGAGAGGAGTTTGCCCACCTACCAGATGACCAGATACCCTGGTACAGGAACATACGGATGTGCCCACCAGCCTGCCCACCAGCCTGCCCTGCCCATGCCGACACCTGCGGCATGGATGAACTCGACGGAACCATTCAATAGTAAATGAACACATCGTTAGAGATGCCATGACGACCTAGCCAACGGTCAGCACACCCGTGCAAACATGCACACTCGACACTCCCACACCAATCCACACAAAGAACATATTCAGTGCACACCCACTGACGCGCATCTTTATTATTTTTCACATAGGTTTTTCAAAATGCAGAAACGCAAGACGCACAATGAACTCATCTAAAATGCTTGCTCACGCTTCTTCTAAACCCATGCATTACAATGAGAAGTATAACGAAAACATGATACTGGGGATAAAGCAATATCATACCATAACCTAAAGTGCCGTGCATCAAACGTCTCTACCTATGCACCAGGCCCAAGTAGGCCGCAAGCAAGAGCTTCCATGAACATTGAATGAGCAAGAGTACAGTTGCTGACCCTGCAGAATGAGCCCGGCGAGAGCAGACAGTCAAGGGCACAATTTTGCAAACTCGCATGCCGCAAGCCGACGCCAAGGTCACACCTGCAAATTAAGCAAGGCACACAGTGGAAAATGCAATATTAAATGTGCAGAATTCTACCTCAACCACGGTCTCACCTCACGTGACCAAGCCGAACCTGACAGGGAGCCAGGCCCAGGAGGAGGGAGGCGCCTGGATCCCACGTTTCAAGACACAGGCAGATACAATTAAGCGACTCAATGGACATCTGCGGCGGTGGGAGTAGTCTGCCTTCCAGCATATGAACAAATCCTCACATTGTCTGCACATACCCATAGTGATACATTGTTGCAAATGACAGGTGCACCGCGAGCTGGGAACAGCGATGGTCCCAGACTGGGGGGCTCGCGAATGGACCAATCAGAACATGGGGCTCTTATCACTGACGCCATTAACATTAGCCAATCCTCAGGGGTCTTCATGTAACAATTTTCATGTATCAAATTGAAGGGACAACCCAAGTATACCACCTGACTGACCCTCAACCACTAACAACGCTCTCTATACGTATGCTATACTAACCCTACCACTCGAGGAACCAATCCAGAGTGGCGATAGGTTTTTTGCTAACTTTCCCAGGTGACGCAAGTAGCGCGTCATACTAAGGTAAAAAGGGCCTGCGAGCCCAACGATGGGAGAGAGAGTGTCAGGACGGACGCGTACGATCCTTGACCCATCCCTGCCGTTTTGTTTAATAAACAGCAGAATCACCTTGCTTCTTGCGTGTGCCTCATACTCATTTTTTGGGATACACTGGAGGAGTTGCGGCCTCCCTGCCCGGAGGTCCGCGGACGGCCCAGCCGACCCCGGGAGAATTTCCCCCCCACACTAATGCTAGTCTAGTAGGTGAGCCAAAGAGAGTTCTGGGTGCTATTTGCTTGTGAATGAGGAGTCAAGAAGAATGTTGAGTGCTATAACCCAGATCTGGTGAGGTTTGACACGATGGGAGCTATAACACAAATGGGATTTCACCATTATAAAACTCTTCCGTAAATCAGGCCCAAAGTCTTTACCTTAGACTAGGGATTCTAGATGGAATTAGTGGTTACTAGAACAATCGTTAGACCCTTCTCTTTTACTGTCCATCATAAACAATTCAGTAAGAGATTGTTCCTCTTAAGGAAATCTATCCTGAAGACTCTTCAACATTGAGGAGATTACTTGTTGTTCATGTAAGTACTACATTACCAATCATAGCATCATTAGGACAATTGGCAGTCTTGAGACATAATCAAACATTTAGGTCCTTTCGGTGCTATGCCAACCCAATCGGTTGTGTTAATAATAATAAAGGAATTGGCGTCTCATGTCATGTCTTCCGCTGATCCTTCATTCCCAACCCTAGTTCACCATTCCTTTTGCAAAATGTGGAAGGAGGTTCAGATGGCATACATTATATTAGCATGGAGAGCTGGTCATTTAGTGTCATCATGTTTGCTGTTTGGTTCAGCATTGTTGCACAGGTGCTATTTGAAGATAGCTTTAACTCATTTTAGAGATCATCACACAGTGGAAGGACTGGCAGCAATGATATTGCTTATTATATATAATTTAGGACCAGGATACATTAAGGCTTTTGTAGCTATCATTGGCAAATTAAGCTGTCCTTTGTTTTTATGTAGGTGTTCTCAGAAAATGTTGTTTTGGTAGTTAGTGAAAGGATGGCTGAAGTGCCATGTGGTGCAAACTTTAAGTAGGATAGATGATAACGTTTTTGTAACATTAGTGCTGTCAGCCACATTAGCAAGAGTTCTTTTATTTTGAATTTTCCCCTGTTAGAGGTTGCAATTTCTGTTAGTTAGAGTCTTATGACGCATCATGGAACTTCTGTTCTGTTCATTTAATTAGATTTTATTCAAAGTGATTATTCAGACAGCCAAGGTCCCTGGAAGATGTGAGAAGCACCACATGGATAGTAGTTGATGGTGCAAGAGTGATCCATCCACAGGAGCTTTTAACAGAGTACATTATATCAGTTTTCCTCCTGAAGACTAGATTAGGGCAGCAGCTGAGAAGGACACATGTTACTGAGAACAAGGCCTGGTGTCCAAACTTTTACAAGGTGTTGGTTATACTGCCCCCATTGAGAAGTGTCGGGTCCATTAGAACTACAGGTGTCCAGCTAGATAGAGGAAACATATCAGAGAAATTGAAGAATAGCGTCTTACCTGTGTTTTTATAAAGCCACCTGTTTCCCAAGAGAGATCGTTAAGTGTGTGTACCACGAAGACAGGAGTTGCAAGAGGTGTTGGCATAAAGTACCGCTACAAGATAAAAGAGCCGTTCAGGGTTTCCAGGTTCTCTGGTCTCATCAGAATGTATCATTGCGTCCACTTCATTGCCACACCATATTGAGTTCATTGTTCACACCTGCTCATGATTGTGTCTTTTCCAGAGGCAGGCACATCACTAATTATCTGAAGTTGTTTGGACCAATAAGGAAAGTTCTTTGTTGCAACAGGTTACCAGAATGTGAAGGTACAATCAGGACAAAGTATGTTTTGCTGACCGCAAAAGTAGGTCATTTGCAGGGGAATGTACTTATTTCATCACAGATACTTAATTGACCCATGAGGTAGTAAAATATAGGTGATGCTTCGATTTTTGTACAGGGAGTAGCCAATAGGAAATATGGGATTAATCGTTATTGGGTACATGCTGCTAATTTAGTTTCTGTGTTTTTTGTCTTTAAAAGCTGTAACTAACGTGGGCGGGTCGAGTGAGTTCTCAGTTTTCAGTTCTATGAAGCTGACTGATTCTCCCGTCCATATTTGCATGTAATAAACTCGTTTTCCATGCAAAAGGAGCACTCCTTATTGATCCTGTGGATTGTTTTTATAGATTGTTTTTTGGGCCTATCATACATTTGTTTCTTCAAGCTCACCCTTTCCTGTCACTTCCCACTCAACATAGCTATCCCCTGCCTGCTGCCATAGCCCACACTTTCTTAGCTCACTGCTGCAATCCACCATAGCCCATGATATGGCAAGAAGCGTGTGTGGGGCTGGTGTTACCCATTATTATACATTTATTGGTTGGTATTGGACTTTCATTCCTCTTCCTCTGGAGGGACTTGAAGTGTGTTCTAAAGCTGTTGCATTTGTAGTGGGATGGGGGAGTAGAAACGGGTCCCTTGCTTCCACAGGAAAAGTGTAGTCATGGCCAGGGTCCTGCCTTTTAGTTCCTGTGGGACTGACAGCTTAGGAAGCCACCGATTTCAGAGGCACTGCATTATACCTCCATCCCACCATTTTACAACGGTCTGTTCGATTTTTTTATTTATTTATGATTTTACAAATGTGTTTCGCAATGTTTTCATTATTTCAGGTCATTTTACATTAGAGGTTGTGATACAATACTGCAGATTTAGTAAATGGGCCTTATTTTACTCAAATCGCAATATTTGTCTTGGTTTTCTCAATCGCTACCCACCAATTATCGACATAATAGAAAAGGCCAGATGTATGTTTGTTTGATGCTGTCATGCGCAGTAGAGGCTGCCGAACGCACCAAAAGCTCCACTACAGGGAGTGTTGCCTTAGTATATACAATGGTCCATTTCGTATAGCTTCACCTGTTGTCACCGCTAGTGAGAGCTGTAGGCTTAGGATATATAATGGTCCTACTGTATTAATGAAAACCTGCACTGTACACTAGTCTTTTAATAATTTAAAAGGAACGATTAATGTTTGTCCGCTGTCATCATGTGCAGAAGAGGCTGCCCGAATGCACAGAATGCTCCGCTAGAGGGAGCTCTTGCCTTGGGCTTTACAGTGGTCCAGTTCGCATAGCTTTGCCTGTTGGCACCGGTAGAGGGAGCTGTTGCTTTAGGATATATAGTGATCCTACTGTGTTAACGTAAACCTGCACTTGTTGTCCTGTATACAGTAGAATAATTATGATTCTTTACAGCAGCTCTTCAGACTCCAGTTTCTGAATTCTCATGCACTAACATTTTAGTCCTAGGATTGCAGAGCGCTGCCACTTCTGCAGTGAACATTAGAATATCATTAACCAAGGTTGTCCGTAATATGCATGGTTTCTCTACATTTGACCATGTGGAGCAGCATTCAGTTTGTGGTCATCATAATACTGTATTAATCAGTATTTCTCCTGAACGGGTTACATACCTAAAGAGTAGCAAAAAGAAAACCAAAACTCTGCCAAGACTGAGGGATGGGAGAAAGAAAGTAGAATACACAGTTAGTATGTTTTTGTTGTTGCTTGTGATAGAGTGAATTAACTGCACATTTTCGATGACAGCCAAGTTGGCCTTGAGACAGTAGATATGTCCCCCCCAGGTAATTGTGTCATCTATGTACTGATGGATGGAAAACCCTGCATCAAAGCACCAGATCCCCAAGCAGTTCCAACTAGATGTTAACTGGGAGAGAGAATATCACCCTCGGAGATGGCTAAGCATATTGGGAGGGGGTTATATATGAAGTGGGAAAAGTGAACAAAGGGCTCCCACCAATCCACTCTCACCCCTGGCCTAGAGGATCATGGCCCAGACACCCGCCACGAGAGGAGTTTGCCCATCTACCAGACGACCAAATACCCTGGTACAGGAACATACGAATGTGCCCACTCGCGTGCCCACCCGCCTGCCCACCAGCCTGCCCTGCACATGCCGACACCTGCAGCATGGATGGACTCAACTGAACCATCCAGCACTAAATCAACACATCGTTAGAGATGCCATGACGACCTAGCCAACGGTCAGCACACCCGTGCAAACATGCACACTGGACACTCCCACACCAATCCACACGAAGAACATACTCAGTGCTATGACGTAGGCGACGGACACACCCACGGACGTGTATCATTATTATTTTTCACATAGGCTTTTCAAAATGCAGAAACGCAAGACGCATAATGAACTCATCTAAAAAGCTTGCTCACGCTCCATAATGAGAAATATAATGAAGACACGATACTGGGGATGAAGCAATATAATACCATAACCTAAAGAGCCTGTGTATCAAATGGCTCCACCTATGCACCAGACCCAAGTAGGCCGCAAGCAAAAGCTTCCATGAACATTGAATGAGCAAGAGTTCGGTTGCTGACCCTGCAGAATGAGCCCGGCGAAAGCAGACAGTCAAGGGCACAACGTTGCAAACTCGCATACCGCAAGCCGACGCCAAAGTCACACCTGCAAATTAAGCCAGGCACAGAGTGGGAAATGCAATATTAATTGTGCAGAATTCTGCCTCAACCACGGTCCCATCTCACGTGACCAAGCCGAACCTGATAGGGTGCCAAGCCCAGGAGGAGGGAGGCGCCTGGTTCCCCCGTCTCAAGACACAGGCAGATACAATTAAGCGACTCAATGGACATCTGCGGCGGTGGGAGCAGTCGGCCTTCCAGCATATGAATAAATCCTCACATTGTCTGCACATACCCATAGTGAAACATTGTTGCAAATGACAGGTGCACCGCGAGCTGGGAACAGCGATGGTCCCAGACTGGGGGGCTCGCGGGTGGACCAATCAGAACATGGGGCTCTTATCACTGACGCCATTAACATTGACCAATCCTCAGGGGTCTTCATGTAACAATTTTTATGTATCAAATTGAAGGGACAACCCAAGTATACCACCTGACTGACCCTTAACCACTAACAATGTTCTCTATACGTATGCTATACTAACCCTACCACTCGAGGAACCAATCCAGAGTGGCGATAGGTTTTTTGCTAACTTTCCCAGGTGACGCAAGTAGCGCGTCATACTAAGGTAAAAAGGGCCTGCGAGCCCCACGATGAGGAGAGAGTGTCAGGACGGACGCGTACGATCCTCGACCCATCCCTGCCATTTTGTTTAATAAACAGCAGAACCACCTTGCTTCTTGCGTGTGTCTCATACTCTATCTCTTTTTTGGGATATACGGGAGGAGTTGGGGCCTCCCTGCCCAGAGGTCCGCGGACGGCCCAGCCGACCCCGGGAGAATTTCCCCCCGACAAGTTGGAGGCACTGCTGAAATCTGTTTAAGATCTGCTTTTATTTTATTTTTCCGAGTGCTCCCGTTGCGAGGAGGCCCGACGGCGCAGCCCCCTCTACCGCTGCTCCCTTTTGAGGACTACAGGACCATCGCGGAACTGCGAGACGACCGGACAGCGCAATCCGGATATTGGCCCTCGGGAGCCGGTTGAGAAGTATCCCGCCCGTGGTTGGCGAGTGTCCAGACGTAGTCCAGACGAGGGGAGGTGGCGAGCCGCTTGGAGGGGTGCACGCAGTCGAGCGGCCCCGCATCAAGAGAACTTGGTGAGTATGCCACGCCCAACAAGCAATGTGAAATTGTGAGGGAGGGGGGAGGAATTGAATACGGGAGGTGTTGCACAGGTGCGCGGCGAAGGTTTGATAATTTAGTGTTGGCAATGAAATGAATGGTAGCCGGACGAGTGCGAGAGCAGTCCGCTACGTTACGGGAGAGAAGGGGGCGGAGCACGAAAACATCACGTGTGGCCGCTCGTAGACACTAATTGGCCTAGGTCGCGACCATGTGTAAGGGTGTGTGTGTGCGCGGTTTCCTACGATTTGGCAATTATTGATCAATGAGTAGATGAGGATCCCTATTGATCGAGCAGGAAACTCGATAGATAGATGACGTTTCCCTGTAGGCGGTAGCTTGCTAGTTGCCCAATACGGAAGATAATTGGCTGGTTAAGCCCTCCTGTCGAGGTGCGTATCACACGCGAGGCGACGCAGTGTGCGCAGTCCGATTATATTATTGATTACCTTGTTCCAGGAGTGACAGGAAGACAGCTGTGGGGTTAACGGGGGTAGATTGCAAGTGTATTTTGGACTTAAAGAATATATGAAGAACTTACCAGTAGTTTGAAGAGATCGGTGACGTCACCAGTAGGGCTTTCATAGGACATCTCGAGCACCAGGCATCTTTATTTTTGAGAGCGGTGGGGAGGAGAGCTGTGGTAAGGGCATGGAAACGGAGGTAAACGGTAATGAGTTGATCGGGGGCAGGCGAAAAGGGGGACGTGGCTGCGCACGGAGAACGCCGGCCACGGCAAGTGTAGAAGAGGGAGGAGGAGCAAGTGAAAGTAGGACGGCAGTATAAGAACGTCACAAGGGGCACGCAGCCGCAGAGGGCTATGTGCGCCTCGGCCGCAGGGGGCCGTAAGGGTGTTGTATAAAGGAAGAAACGAAAGAAAAGAATATACAAATGTAAATACTATATTTTACTAATTTTCCTTAGCGGACTATCGCAAGTCCCCAAACTTACGGGGCCAGGTAAAGATATAAGGCTGTATATTGTAAACTGTTAGTAAGATAACCGCTACCAAATAGGGGAAGGATAACAAGTGGAGCGCTACTATGTCATACGGGGCAGGATCGGGAGGGTGGGGGAACACCCTCACTACCCCGCTGCAACACATATGTAAAACACTGTCACCCCATAGGAAGAAACTGATCAAATATAGCATAGAATGGACACAGGGGACGGACAACAAAATGACGACACCATGGCCGCCGAATGGTAGCTTCGATCCATATACCCAACATTCACTATTAAACCATCTGCATAATACATACAGGGGGAAGAAGTTGACACACCACGTGTTCAACTTATGGAGGATGTTCCAAGGGTCCCGACCAGGACCAAACGGAATGTTCATTGTGGGGGAAACAACGGGAGATAAGGAGATTAAGGAGGAGGGAGAGAATGGGGAAAAAGAGAGTGAAGGCACACAGAAGACGGGGAACGGACAAGAGGGAGGAGAAAAGAGTGACAACTCCAACGAAAATGAAATAAAAAAGGAACAGAGCGACGATATACCCCTAGCGAAGGTAGTGAAAACAGAGGGAGGGGGGTTGTATCCTTTAAGAGAACTAGGAGAAATAGCAAGAGAACAATTAAGGGCGGCTGAGGGGTACTCGAACCCGGCATACAGCCCGCCTCCATATACAGCTACAGGTGGCCACACGGGAGGGGAGCGGACTAGTACGACGGGATCAGCTAATAGGAAGATGCCAGCAGGGGAGGGGAGGACTGGAGAAGAGCAGACTACGGACGTAGGAAATGATGAGTGGGTAGCTGCGCAGGTACTATTAAAATTACGAGGTTCATTAACAGGAGAAGAGAAGGAGGTAGTAAGGAAAATGGACGAGGATAATACCAGGGAGAGTGAAATGAAAGGGGAAGAGGGGAAAAGAAAGGGGGAAGAGCTGTTATGACAAAAGGAAGAGATTTTGGAGGAACGATTAGCAGAATTAAGGGATGAGCAGAATGCACTGATCAAGCAGCTCGAGAGGGGGGAAAGAGAGAGAGCACGGGAAAGGAAAGAAGGTAAGAATGAGTTGGAAAAAATGAGAGAACGAACTGAGGAGCAAAGGAGAGAATCCGAAAGGGTAAAGGCAGTAGCAGAAAGGGTATCAAGAGCAGCACTGCGTGACAGGAAAAGAGAGGAAGAGGAGAAAGAAAAAGAAATGGCAATATGGAAGAAGAGATTACGATCAGAAACGACAAGGAAATACGAAGAAGGGAGGATGATAGAGAGTATATTAGAACGGGAGAGGGAGAGATGGGAAAGGAAGAAAGAAGATGAAAGGATATTGGAAAAGATGAGTAGTGAAGTTAGATTAAAAAAGAAAAGAGAGGAAATTGGTAGAGAAATAGCGGAGAGAAATGAAGGGGAAAGAGAAGATAGGAGAGGGGAGAGTGAAGTAAGGAGGCATTTATATAGAGGTACAGAAGTAGCAACAACATCAGCACAAAGGGGAGCGATTGGTAAAGAAGAAAAGGGAGGAACGGACCTAATAGACTTAAGAACAGTAACGATTAGGGGGAAAAAGACAGATTGGGGGTTGCCATTTACGAATGACTTTTGTAGTGAGGAAGAAGAAGGAATGGAGAAGGAAGGAAGAAATAGTGAAAGGGAAAGCCTAGATAAATTATACACCACCCGGACAAATAGAGACTCACCATGGATCTGCAGGAGAAAGGAAGAACTGGAGAGAAGGTAGGAGGAAGAGCAAGGAATAGCGGAAAGGCAGACACGTGAAGCCACACCGTCAGCATCCCGTCCTACATGCTCCACCACCTCACGCTCATTACGTGCAACATGCCCATCTAAACTCGCGCCCTTCACAAACGAACTGACACCCTATGCAGGAAGGCTTAGAGACCTCCCTGGACGCAGGCAGGGAGAACGAATACACACGCCCACATTAAATAAAGGAAATGATGAAAGAAGGGGAAGTGATGGAGGAGAAAGAGTTCAGAGCAGGAGAAATATGGACGAAATTGACGATGTAGAAGAGACGGAAGAAGAGGAGGGGTGTGCGGACTCGATTTTGTGGAACCCAGGGGGTCAAACGGGACACAACTTAATGCCACTTCTGGAGAGGGGAGGGGTTAGACCACAATACGTCCCTTGGAAGCATGCAGACAAGGAAAATATAAAATGCAGACTCCCATCATTAAGTGGAGGTGCGGGTAAATGGATATATGAAATGGAAAAACACACCGCAGGACAGAAATTGGCAGTGGGAGATGTAAAGGGCCTTCTAATATCAATATTAGGGGATGCAGCGGATGACATCTGGAAGAGAGCGGGTTTCCCGGGGTCACAATAACAAACAAATCACACGATGGGGCACCATTCGCAAACTGCAGACATGCATTATGGCAGGCACTGAGGGTACAGTATCCAGACACATCAGAGATAGGAGCAATTACCTCGCGCAAGATGCGTGAGAACGAAGATCCTGTTGATTATATCCAGGAAATTCAAGAGAAGTGGCGTATGGAAACTAGAGAACAATGGGACAAAACACCAGCAATATTCTATCATATACTAGTACAGGGGCTCCCAGAAGCAGTTCAGAAACAACTGAAGAAAGTAGTGGGGATGGAAGCAAAAGCATGGCCAGAAATACAACTGACAATAGTACATCATTGTAGGACATGGCAAGAAAAAATGAAAAAAAGAGGAAGAGGATAGGAAAACGGAAGAGGCTAAACTAGTACAGAAAAAACTTACTAAATACACAATGGAAGGCGCACTAATAACTACACCTGCAACAATGACTCAAAGCCCCACACAAGTAGTGGCTGCACAAGATCCCTCCCAAATACAATCATCGCAGGCTGTAACACAACAGATGCCGCCACTCCAACCATACACGACTAACATGGGAGGAGGATACTCAACGCCAGGAGCTGGGTATTATATTTACAACAGGGGAAGGGGAGGAATAATGAGAGGGAGAGGATACGGATATAACACACAACAGCAGGTGGGAGGACTTAGAAATTCCTACCCCACCGGGCAACCGGTATACCAGGACAACACAGGAAGCTTTCCATGGCAGAACAGGGAAGCACTGGTGTGTTGGATTTGTGGATTAGTAGGGCACATGTCACGCACGTGTAGAGTGAGACCAGGCACACCATCATGGAGTGAACAGGGACAACAAAGGCCCACACAGGAACAGCAGGGCATCCAGCAACAGCAGACATTGCAACAGGGAAATGAACAGCAACAACTAGTAACACAACAACAGCCACAGACATATTCACTGCCACAACAACAGGTAGCGATAACACAACAACCCCGAGCACAGCAAGTACAGCAACCTGCACAAGTCCAAGACCATAACATAACCTCTACCAATACCCAACTACAGCAAACACAACTGGGAAGGGTGACGGTCCTGGGACACAACCCTTACACAGGAAGTGGTCAATAATTATACCCTCAATAGGACAGCCCACAGACGGCCTTGGTGTGTCCCATCCTGTCGGTAACACCTAATAGTGCGGAGGAACCACGCATAGAGGTAACGATAGGTGACAAAAAATTATCATTCCTTGTTGACACCGGGGCGACCAGGTCTTGCATAAGGGAAGGTAAATTTAAGATGTCAGGTGAAGCCATGAACACCCAAGGATTCTCTGGGGCTAGGGGGTTGGTTCCCTTTACTCATAACATTCCCTTATCAATAGGGGATTATGACATGTCAGTCCCACTTTTATATTCTAGGGCTTCACCAGTCAATATACTGGAGAGAGACATAATGAGCAGGTTGAATATGACGATCTCCTTTACGGAGGACGGCATAATTTGCTCCACTCCAGGAATTAACATGCTCACTGCACGACAGATTATGCAAGCATACTGTGGACAGACAGTGATTAGGGCTGAGCCAGTAGATGGTGAACTGTTCCAGTACGGGACAGACATGGCATTTGCATGGATGCCAGGGATAGAAGGAAAGATCTGGAGGAGACCAGCAGCCTATTTGTTTAGACCAGAAACACCAGCCAATGAACCAGAAGGAAAGGTGATTTCAGTGGACATAGAGAGCATTATAGCAACCGCTGATTACATTTCAGTACATGCCCAAGACAGAGAAGGAAGAGCATGGAGGGCAGTGATAGCACTAGCAGAGGGATGTAGACTCATCCAGGTGTCAGATGAGGAGCTCTTCTCAGGAGAAAAGGAAGAAGGTGAAATGGTATTTATGATGAGTGTGGAAATATGGCTAAGGGTGACGTACAAACAAGTGGCACAGAAAATTGCTATGGCACTTGAGGCACCCACATCCACCCCAGTTCCCTTCTTTGAGGAGGATATGGCAAAAGTACCCACATCATTATGGACTACTAGCCCCTATGACGTGGGGTGCATAAAAAGCATAGGGGGAGTAAGAATAAAATTGAAAAAGGGTGCAATACCACCCAGAGTGAAACAGTACCCACTATCGAAAGAGGCAGATGAGGGCATATATGAAACGATAACGGCCCTTATAAATAATGGCATATTGGTCCCATCAGAATCACCATGCAACACAGCTGTATACCCAGTGCGCAAGGCTAAAGGGGGGTCTTGGCGCTTCATACAGGACCTCAGGCCTTTGAACAACATAGTGGAAGCAGAATACCCCATAGCAGCAAACTCGGCCACAATATTGTGCGGCATTCCAGCAGAGGCATCACGGTTTACAGTGATCGACCTTAAAAATGCCTTTTTCTCAATACCACTGCACCCAGACTCACAAGATCTGACAAGCTTCACTTACAGAAACACAAAGTGGAAACACACCAGATTGCCACAAGGGTACTGCGAGTCACCCTCAATATTCAACAGAGTAATACAGATGGATTTGGGCAACATTGAAGTGGAAAGCACAGTGTTGCAGTATGTTGACGACATAATAATTTGCAGCACAATCGAAAGAAGATGCAGAGAGGACTCATTAAAGATGCTGACAATATTGGCTGAAAAAGGTTACAAGGTAGACAAGGAAAAGTTACAGTACTGTCAGGAACAGGTACTTTACATTGGTCAGCTCATATCCCAATATGGAAGAAAGATTGCACCACAAAGAGCACAGGCCATTTCAAAAACGCCATTGCCACAAACAGTGAGAGAATTACAGCAGTTCCTGGGTCTGTGCAACTACTGTAGAGCATGGGTATTTGATTACAGCTCATACATAGGACCCCTACTTGAGGCGTTAAAAGAAGCTAACAAAGGGGAGAAAAAGTTTGGGTGGACAATGGAAATGAAAGAGGCTTTTGATGAACTGAAAGATGCAATATCAACCGCTCCGGTACTGGCCACCCCAGATTATGAACGACAATTCTTTATATTTTCACATTGCGACTCAGCAGTAATGAAAGCAGTGTTGGCTCAAAAAACAAGCATGGGCTACAAACCAGTAGCGTTTTACAGCGGCCACTTGGATCCTGTGATGTTAGGTCGTTTTCCTTGCGAACAAGGTCTCGCCGCAGATGCCTAGAGAAAGCATCAGCAATCACCATGGGGTGCCCAACCACACTATTTGTGGAACATGCACTATTTGCAATATTGAACAAGCCTAAGTCCACACTAACCACGCAGAGGGCGTCAGGTTATGAGATCATCTTATCTAGAGCTGAACTATCGATTGTTAGATGCAGCACGGTCAACCCTGCAAGGTTTATAGCAGAAGTAATTCAGGAAGGAGACTATGCACACGATTGTACAAAGACTACTGAAATGTACTCATGTACTAGAAAGGTTGAAGAGAACGCACTAGACGGAGGTGAGCTCTTGTTCATTGATGGGTCATCAACAATTGACCAAAGTGATGGGATAAGGAGAACTGGGGCAGCAGTGGTAAAAATGACAGAGGTACCGGTGTGTGTGGCGATGAAATGCGTACAATTACCACAGCATTACTCTGCTCAAGCAGCTGAATTAGTTGCACTGATCTTGGCGTTGAAGGAAAGCTTTGACAAACGAGTGACCATATATTCCGACAGTGCATATGTCACGTCTACTGTCCACTCAGGTTTGTCCAAATGGAGGAGAAGAGGGTTTAGGAGAGCTGACGGCACTCCAGTGCAACATGCTCTCTTATTGGCTGAACTAATTGAAGTAATAAATGACCCCCAAGAATTAGCCTTGGTCAAATGTACCGCACACACTAATGGAGAAGATCATATCTCAAAAGGGAATGCAGCAGCAGACGCACACGCGAAGTATGCTGCATATTTTGGCGAGATATGGAACCCCCCAGAGTCAGAGAGAGGGAGAGGGAGGGGAATAGCTAAGGAAATGTTGATAAGAGAAGGGTACACCCATCTCCCATCCACACAGATAATGGAGCTACAAGCGGCTGCACCAATGGCAGAAAAAGAAATATGGGTAAAAAGAGGATGTACAATGTCACCAACTGACGCGCTATGGCGCCAGGGTAGCACTGGAAAGATGGTAATGCCACTGGCACTATTGAACACCGCCCTGAGCCAACTACACCACCCAGCCCACACAGGCAAGGAAGTCATTGCAGCACGAATTAGGGAAGATTGGTTCTGCCCCGAGTTAAATTACCATGTGTCAAATTTTATCAGCAATTGTCTCACATGTCAACAGTTCACGGCCGGTCACACGCTGAAGGTGATAAAAGGTACTATACCCCGGCCAGAGGGACCCTTCCGACACATCCATATTGACTATGTTGATATGATCAACGTATGTCAAGGAAATAGGTATATGATTGTAGTTGTATGCCCATTCTCGAGGTGGATTGAGGCAGGGCCCTGCTCACACCCAGATGCATTCAGAGCAGCTAAATTCCTAGTGAGGGAGGTCTTACCCAGGTGGGGAGTGTGCGAAATACTGCGGTCAGATAATGGCCCGCATTTCGCCAATGAAATGTTCCAGCACATCACATCCTTACTGAACATCAAGCATAAATTTGCATGTGCATATCACCCGCAGGCCAACGGTATATGCGAACGCCTGAATGGCCTATTAAAGGAGGCAATTGCAAAAATACAGCAAACAACAAAGAAGAGTTGGCTTTATTGCCTTCCGCTAGCCCTATTTGAGCTAAGGAATAGACCAGGCTCCGACCACCACCTCACCCCTCACGAGGTGGTGACCGGACATCAAATGCGCCTTCCTCTGACGCCAACATCAAGAGCATTCACTGACTATGAAAACACTGCAACTGTCCTTGGTGATGAAATGTACCAATATGTGTCTTCTTTGATTACTAGTGTAGTGTTTGTGTCTCAACAGCTCGAGCGCACGCGGGGCGGGTCTAAGAGTGATCAACAAGAAGACGCGGATGAAGAATTGGAAAAGGGAAAACTGTGCAAAATTGCTAAAGGTGACCACGTACTACTCCGCAATTTCAACAGAAAGTGGAACAGCCCACGCTTCACTGGCCACCACCTGGTAGAGGAAGTATCAACGAGAGCAGTAAAGCTACAGGACAAACGTGCCTGGAATCACCTACACGACGTAAAGATCTGCAAACTCCAGACCCGCCCTAGCATCACGACAGGGCCTTTGGAAGAACAGCAACAGCGTCACCAACGGAGGAAGGGACTTCTACCACAGCTAACGGCCTAAGTGTCCCCATACCCTGCCACCCCCGATTCCCCAGAGACAACTACTGAAATAGAAAGGGGTAATTACCATACCGCCCACCCCATGGTCACACGATCAAAGAGTAAAGAGATCTCTGCCAGTTGAGCCCCAAACCCTCTGCCCATCGACCCCATACCCACTGCAGTAATAACCCAACTGAAGGACATTGTTTTGCACATACACATGTAAACACTTGGATGTTCTCTTTTTTTCTCTCGCACATGCAGGTACGGTGTATTATTGTACTGGTAAGAAAACAGATAACTAACAAAGTTCACTGCCCAGGAGTAGATGATACCCTCAGACAATAACTACCCTGAAGAATTATCACACCAATTTGTCTATTACATAAAAAGGCCAAAGTACCTGAAAAGGAGGAGGGTACGTGTCTACTACACAGCATTTCTCTTGGCCATAGAACAATCAATGCCCCACCTCCACCCATACTTGCATGTCCTAAGAGATAGATCGCTTAGATTGGCGTGGGAACAGCTCTTCGCCTGGGCACTGAACGACTACTTGATAGGGAGAGCTTGAAAACAACAACTAACACTAATAACAAGCATATTGAGAATTTTCAGGCGGGCAACTTTAACGTCGCAAGAATTAGCTGCCGGACTGCAGCAAGGTAAGAGCAAAATGCCGGTGAGACTAGCCTCTGTAATAAAGATGATAGGGATTTTGATGATCACCGGGTTCTTGGCTGCCTCTGTATGGCAGAACAGTTATGCTATCAATATTTTTGCTGTACCCAAACCTAATATACCCCCACCCCCGGCTGCAACAGGTGTTACGTCAGGTGGTACTAGCAAAATTCCACACAAGGGAAATAGAGTTAAACGCAGCACATACTCAGACAATAAAGATATTGACAACTACATACAAAATTCAGCACACGTCTCGAACAACATGTGGTACCAACACATGACTCAAATAGGTAAACAAACAACAGAAGACAGCTGCTACGTCTGCTCATTGATCCCATACGCCATGAGCGCTTCCCGAACTTTCGTTGCCACGGAAATAGATGAAAAAACAGCACGATGTATAATATACCTGGCACTGTTCCAAACGAAAGGGAGATTTCAAGGGAACACGGTGCACCTGGTATGGAAAACGCGAGACACATACCCGTACTAAAATAACTTCCTCAAGGGTTTTTTGAGTTACCACAAGGCCAGTTTACATGCTGAAGCATTCAGATACATAACAAGTGGCCCTAAAAAAGGAGAAACAAAGAAAGTAACACTACAGTACCTACCATGTGATTGGTACGCCACTGAAGTTCCTGGTAAACAAGGATGTTGGGAAAGACCACTGATAATAATAACAGGGAAGGTGCACCTGGGTGACAAATGGGACACAGGAGTGGTTGGCAGCAACATGGTAATGAGAGAGGATACTACAACTATTGCTGAACACAACAACAGATGTTGGATGACTTGGGTCAAGTACGTACCCATGCTAACATGGATAGAGAAGGATGAAGACCCAATAACAATACTGCCGATGACTGCACCTAAGGTATGCTACCAACATAAAGGAGAAGTGGACGTGGGATACAACACCAACTGTGCAAGCGTGACAGAGTTACCTGAGGGGGGAGCAGGAACAGCAGTAATAATGGACCATTACTGGGCCTGTGGAGACAAGGCATACCACACACTGCCCCCTCTGTGGAATGGTATATGCACAATGGTACACGTTAATGTACCATCACTAGTGGTGCCCCAGAAACATGTTAATGTGGCTAACTTCCCCAAAATGGATGAAGGAAACAAGAGGAAGAAAAGATCTGTACAGCTTCAGAAGGCTGTCGGCTGTTAGCCGGTCAAGTGGCACAGCGAGTAGAGCGCCCGCTTTGACACCCGTGCAGAGCCTGTTAACGCAGGTTCGAATCCCGGCGGGGCCAAACTCAGCCTTTCATCCTTCCGAGGTCGATAAATGAGCACCACACACCGTGGGTAATAATAAGCAGCGCTCAGATACCTGAGGGTTTGTAGCGCTATATAAAAGCCTAATTATTATTATTATTATTATTAAAGGGGCCAGAGAACCAAAACAACGGCAACAACACTGTCCTGAATAGAAAGAAAAGACAAGGAGAACCTCTGACAGGAAATTACCTATGGGGAAGGTCGGAAACAGCACTCACTTCAATTCCGCCAGAACACAGACTATTCAGCAGAGCAGCAATGTTCTTCTCCTCAATAATACATCCGGGACTACAGGCTTACGCAAACGCAAAATGGCTCCAGATACCTAGATGGGAACTAATGATGACAATTAACTCTACAGTAAATGGATTCAACGCAATAAAAGAGGTACTGCGAGCAGTGAGGATGGTAGCACTACAGAACAGATATGTACTGGACCTCCTCACAGCAATGGAAGGAGGGGTTTGCGCAAAGATAAGTCAATCATGCTGCACATTCACCCCTGCTAACGATGCTGACAATGGTACACTGACAGAAGCAGTGTCACAATTGACCCAGATGCACTCCAAAATGATGGATGAAAGTAAAGTTGTGAAAAAGGATGAGAGCTGGTTTTCGATTTTATGGTCATGGATGCCATCTTGGCTGTCAGATGGACTGAAGATTATAGTTGGATGCATTATTTTGGCTGGAGCTGCACTTATCATAATAAGATTTTGGAAGGCCCGGTAGGCACGCACCACAGACGAGATGATCGAAATGGTCGGTATGCACCCCTTGATGCCAGCAGATGACGGCCAACTCACAGGCACAATAATAAAAGAGAGAGAGAGGTTGCGCAACCAGATCATCACCAACCACCTGGACCCACCATCTGTGAAGCTCGAAAACCCAAGAAACCCAAGGAGCTACATAGGGAAATGGGTATACTGCACACCTGGAGGAACCTGTGTATATATGTATTGGTCATTTGAAGACCATGTTAACCACTATGGGCATTTGGGAGGAGTAACTAAAATATGGAGTGTGAGAGGAGATAAGGAAAAGGATATGTTTGTGGTCGACAAGTCGACCAGAGGGGGGACTGAAGTGGGAAAAGTGAACAAAAGGCTCCCACCAATCCCCTCTCACCCCTGGCCTAGAGGATCACGGACCAGACATCCCCAACGAGAGGAGTTTGCCCATCTACCAGACGACCAAATACCCTGGTACAGGAACATACGGATGTGCCCACTCGCGTGCCCACCCGCCTGGCCACCAGCCTGCCCTGCACATGCTGACACCTGCGGCATGGATGGACTCGACTGAACCATCCAGCACTAAATCAACACATCGTTAGAGATGCCATGACGACCTAACCAACGGTCAGCACACCCGTGCAAACATGCACACTGGACACTCCCACACCAATCCACACGAAGAACATACTCAGTGCTATGACGTAGGCGACGGACACACCCACGGACGTGCATCTTTATTATTTTTCACATAGGCTTTTCAAAATGCAGAAACGCAAGACGCATAATGAACTCATCTAAAAAGCTTGCTCACGCTCCATAATGAGAAATATAACGAAGACACGATACTGGGGATGAAGCAATATGATACCATAACCTAAAGAGCCTGTGTATCAAATGGCTCCACCTATGCACCAGACCCAAGTAGGCCACAAGCAAAAGCTTCCATGAACATTGAATGAGCAAGAGTTCGGTTGCTGACCCTGCAGAATGAGCCCGGCGAAAGCAGACAGTCAAGGGTACAACGTTGCAAACTCGCATACAGCAAGCCGACGCCAAGGTCACACCTGCAAATTAAGCCAGGCACACAGTGGGAAATGCAATATTAATTGTGCAGAATTCGGCCTCAACCACGGTCCCACCTCACGTGACCAAGCCGAACCTGATAGGGTGCCAAGCCCAGGAGGAGGGAGGCGCCTGGATCCCCCGTCTCAAGACACAGGCAGATACAATTAAGCGACTCAATGGACATCTGCGGCGGTGGGAGTAGTCGGCCTTCCAGCATATGAATAAATCCTCACATTGTCTGCACATACCCATAGTGAAACATTGTTGCAAATGACAGGTGCACCGCGAGCTGGGAACAACGATGGTCCCAGACTGGGGGGCTCGCGGGTGGACCAATCAGAACATGGGGCTCTTATCACTGACGCCATTAACATTGACCAATCCTCAGGGGTCTTCATGTAACAATTTTTATGTATCAAATTGAAGGGATAACCCAAGTATACCACCTGACTGACCCTTAACCACTAGCAACGTTCTCTATACGTATGCTATACTAACCCTACCACTCGAGGAACCAATCCAGAGTGGCGATAGGTTTTTTGCTAACTTTCCCAGGTGACGCAAGTAGCGCGTCATACTAAGGTAAAAAGGGCCTGCGAGCCCCACGATGAGGAGAGAGTGTCAGGACGGACGCGTACGATCCTCGACCCATCCCTGCCGTTTTGTTTAATAAACAGCAGAACCACCTTGCTTCTTGCGTGTGTCTCATACTCTATCTCTTTTTTGGGATATACGGGAGAAGTTGGGGCCTCCCTGCCCGGAGGTCCGTGGACAGCCCAGCCGACCCCGGGAGAATTTCCCCCCGACATATATGTATCTGCCCACTTAAACCAAATGGGTACACTAACTCGAAAGACAGTGCTGGAGTCTCTGTTGCTTCTGCAACACCCTCAATAAGCCCCCATGCCTCCAAGCCCTGAGCCGTTCACTCAGCCAGGCTGCTCCAAAGTGCAGACATGTCAGAATAAACTTGTCTTCGCTACACCCCAAGACTAAGCACAAGGCCTTCAGGTGTGAAAATAAAATTGCCCCCCTCTTATCTGGGCTTTTCCCTGTGAATTGACCCCAGCCTAAGAACGTATTTACTTAACTTGTAAAAATTGAGTGGGTCGTCCCTATAAACTAGCCAGAACTGTTTGACTGCCATACTTAATTGCATTAAGCACAGTGCAGTATCCCTAAAAGTACCTCCGTTAGGAGTGATTCCCTTTCCAGCATTAGTTTAGTCCATAACCATAAAGTGAAGCTTTAGCGCCTGAACATCTGTAATGATTTATGACAAAACACTACTTTTCTACAATGAACATTGTTGCATTGGAGTTACAGTGCCTAAAGCCACTTCCCCTCCACTCTAGCCTTCCCTAGAACAAATGTACTACTTAATAAACCACTGTTCTGCAAATAGATGAGATGCCTGTGCAAAATATGCAATATGTACTGCACATATGTCCTTGTTAGTGACAATGTGTGAGTCTTTTCTTTAAAAGGAATATATCATATTCAATTAAGATAATCAAAACAAAACCTAGAAAAGCCCAACATCTTAAAAAAGATGGAGCAGGATGAGCAATTGATGTTCTTCTTGTTTAGAAGAATTGAAGGTTGAGTTGATCTATTTTACAATTTCCAGGATCAACATACATTAATTTTTAGTGTAATCAGTGTAGTACAGCTGCCTAATTCCTCATTGGAGTCCAGATCTGCCCCCCTTCCTTCGGCTCCCCAGGGGGCAGTGATTGAGAAGACACATAAAGTCCTCATTATCCATTAACAGGAACGTCAATTAAATGTCTGCTCTAACAAGGAAGGCTTTGATGGTTCTAATTATCGGTTAATTGTATTATCCTATTCACTGGTGCAACACACCACGAGGGCACGTGGGGGCCATGATAAGCGGGAAAGTTCGTCCCGAAAAAAGCTCTTTTCAGTTGAATCTCTAATAAGAACAACTCTTCTGTTTTTCTTCCTTTCGGTTTTGTCATCCCTCGGCTGGCAGCTAATTGGATGTGATTTGTGCGTGCTTTTCAGAAGATCTCTGAGTTGGGGATATTTCGGTGCATGCATTTGTGGGGACCGGAGTCTCTGGGGAAACGTGCATGCAATCATTAGGACATTCTGCGGGTTGGAGGCTTATTTGTTCTGTAAAATGAAGCATCGAAAAGCCTTTTGGGCAAGGCAATGAGTAGATGGTTTACAGTTCCAAAAAGACACGCATTGGTCTGAAGAGAAGCTGGGGAATTTTGCAGCATAATATTACAGCTGAAAAACGTAAAGGGCTGGGGAGGAGTCATTTGCTTGTGAGTCATTGCTTGACAAGCGAACCACGAGGAACCAGGTACAGTGTAATTTCCTGGGCAGCAGTGGCGTCACTAGGAATCAAATTTAGGAGGGGCACAGAGGAGGCCAAAGACAAAAGTAGGGGGGCTGCCCATGAAAGGTAATTTGTGACATCACAGGCACTCCTGCAGAGAGGATTTTCTGCACCACAACTACCAACACCCCAATGCACTTCCTCTCCCATCAGAATGCAGGCAGGAAACAATTCAGTGGCTAATGATCCATCATTAGCAGTTTCGTGGCTACATTCTGATGGGAGGGACTGCAAGCTACTAGATCACTGCTCACTTTGAGACAAAAAGAGTATTGCCATTTGATATGCAGACATTTGCCTCAGTGAGTGTCACAAATAACACCATGCACAGAGAACATGGTCACTGCTCCCCTTAGGTAGGGGGGCACAAGGGGGGGGCACAAGATTTCAGAGGGAGGGCACTGGCCCTCCCAGCCCCATCCCTCCCCTAGCGACGCCGTTGCTGGGCAGCCGCCTATCAAGAAAGTTCAGAGCTTCCTGTTAGGATAACTTTGCATTGCTTTCAAAACAACTATGTAGCTATGGGTGCTATTATTTAATATAATAGTCTTCTCTCTGTAAGAGCACACGTTCTGTTAATTGTGTGCTCAGTCTTTAAGATATCCATGTAGAAACTATACTATGTTTACATTTTTATCAGTATCACTCACAGCATTTATGGTTTGCTGGGGCTTTGTGGACGTCTGCTAACTGGATTCAGTGTTGTGCGTGCGGTCCATTACTCATAGAATGGAAGGTGCCAATGCTGTTGTGTCAGTTGCTGAGGCTGTTGCAGGGGTTGCAGGGAGGAGAGGGCCAGAGGCAATTAGTGTGTCGGATGGCACTGGGCAACGTGATGGCATAGGTGTTCGGAAAGAAAGACTCATTGAAAAGGTGGATCTTGAGTTCTTTTCTCAATTTTAGGAGCGTTGGGGTGAGTCTGATGATGATGAGGAGAATGCTCCATAGTCTTGGGGCGCAGGCAGAGAAGCCTTGTTTTCTGGTCCTTTCCTTTTTGCAGAGGTGTATTTCAAATCTGCACGTGTCCTGGCTTTTGGTGCTGCACTGTCCGCCAGAGATGCTATTTCATTAATGAAAACCACCTGACAGTACCGCAGATTCCAACATCTGATACCACTGGGAAAAATTGGTGGTGGGGATCCAAGTAAACACTGGATCGGTATTCCAGAAATTCCCCAAAGTGCCGCAGCATCCCTAAAATGCCTTTGGCGATACATATTGCCCTATTTCAGTCTGAAAATAGGCTTACACTGCAGCCAAACAACATCCAAAATATACCCGTGCCCCAAGAAGGTGGTAACTACGGACAGGGCAGAACAAATAACTAAATATGCTATGAAAATAGCAGCAGAGCCAGAAATAATGTAAATTAGCAAATCATCCGTATGGCCCCAATGTAAACGTTCTCCAACATACTTAAAGTGACTGTCCAACATAATCTATTTTTAGGTCAATGCAATACAATTTTGCTGTTGAATACTTAGCTGCATTTGGCCAGCAGGAAAACATGAATCTCCACCTGAGCAGCGTATCCGCCATTTGACGGCAAAGGTGCAGGCCCAACATGCACAGCGCTACAAAATGTCCACACTGTTTTCAAGCACTACACAGGTAACCATTCTGGGAAGGAGAATGCTGAATCAACATGTGCAGGAGCCAATCATGCTGCTTGATGGGATCAGGAAGCTGTTGATATAGCAGAACATCTGACAGCCCATACTGAGGAAGAGGAGTTGAGGACCTGACATATGCAGACTCAAGCTTCACCCTAGAGACTCACAGCCAGACAAATAATCAAAATCTACTGCCTTACCAGAGACCTGATCACATACCTGTTGGAGGTGACAGGGGCTACCATTCTAAAAGTAACCATTTTGCTTCAGGCATTACCCTGCTCCTGAAGTTGGTTTCAGTCTTTAGTGTCACTCTTTGGTAGTGTGAGAAACCTAAGGACATTCTCACATCTATTCCCCTTGAATCCTCTTCTCAGGTGGCCAGGGAAAGGCCACGCATTTGGATCCTGACCCTGGTGGTGGAAAATAAAGGGATGATCACCTTGGTGGAGGGTCCTTGAGGATTGGGGCTGAGATGTCTAGAGGTGAGACATAGTGTTCAACACTCCCTTCTCCAAAATAATCCCCTGTACCAAATGCAATCATGGGATATTGTTACACCTGTCACATTGACAAAGAAAACAACAAGACATCTCACCACTCTAGTGGCACCAGAAGGAGGGGGAAACGGAGAGAGATTAAATGTCGGGTGACTACAGACGAGACATGGTATCCCCCTTTCCCTATTGACAAACAACCAACCCTTTACCTGGTCTTCATGGACTGTTGTAAATCAACTTCCATCATTTTCCTTCATTTGAGCACTGAAAGTATTGAGACGAGGAAGAGCCAACTAAGAGCAATAAACACTCAAACTTCATTTTACCAAGAAGGAGATGCATGTAGAGAGCTTTGTGTTCAGTCATGTCCCTTTAACTATAATAATAATGTAGCATTTATATAGCGCTACGAACGCTCAGGCATCTGAGCGCTGCTTATTATTACCCACGGTGTGTGGTACTCATTTATCGACCTCGGAAGGATGAAAGGCTGAGTTTGGCCCTGCCAGGATTCAAACCTGCATCAGCATGCTCTGCACAGATGTCAAAGCGAGCGCTGTACTCACTGTACTATCGGACCAGCTATCGGCCTGACTATGGTCAGGCAAATCTAATTAGTATTCAAGTGTATACATGGAGAACTAGAGTACAGCAGAGGGAGCAACAGGGAGACCTGTAAGCGAGAAAACATCAGGAGATCTGTGACGTGAAGAGAAGGCTGTTGTGGGGCCTGCGACAAAGCGTCAATGCCGGCTGATGCACCAAGGAGCTGTGGAGCCCAAGGCCAGTTCAGCCATGGGGCTACCACAGATATGGGAGCCTCAATATTGGTAATTGTGTTGCTAATCCTGCCGGCAAGCAGAAAAGAAGAAGGGATGCATCAGAGTCAAAGTGGCATGTGCAGACGACCACATGTAGTTCAAAGAGAGCTCGCTGGAGGTGGTATGCCAACAGGAGAAGCTGACCGAATGCAGGAGGAGCCACCAGAGAGGACGTCAAAAGCTTCTGATTTTCGGGGAGGTCACTCAAAGGCGGGGCTCCTCTGGAAGGCTGTGCACCGATAATGAACCACTGTGCAATGTTTATTGAATACTGAAAGGAATGAAAACATGAAAGAAATCTGCAATTTATATGTTCAATACAAAACTAAATGAAACCCAAAGATAAAATATGCATTTTAAACAACTAACTGAATGAAAACTTGAACCAACATTTAACTATTTATATATATCGAGTACCGAACTGAATAAAAACATGAATCAAGAATAAGTTATGCATATTGAATATGGGCAAAACTTATAACTGAGGAAAGATAAAAGGGGAAGCACCCAATTAAATTCAAACTTCACAAAAGAGCGCAAGTGTGAAAGAGTGTCAAAGAAAGGTGGGGCATGAGCCAGACCACTGCAATACAGAGAGCTTTATGAATGAGTACAGTGCTAAAAGGCCAAAGACTAGCACAGAGATGTGTAAAATATAATGGCAAAGTCAGAAGGCTGACAAAGAGAACCAGGAAAGTGTGAACCTATATATAAAGCCAAGAGGCTAATAAAGAGAAGTTATGTGAAGGTGAACCTGAACACAGGAGTAAAACAGAAGAACCTGTGTGGGCTAAAGAGACTATGGTTCCTGGTTGTGCGACCTGTGATGGGTGGGCTGTGTTGTTCGACAACTGAGTCTGGACCAGAGAATCCTGAAATGTGAAAGCCAAAGACATTGCGAAATATACCTTGAAGAAGTATTACAAGTAAACTGGTGATGCAAACCAGAAGGAGGGTCAAGTTGGCCTGGATTTGTGTTGAAGTTAGAACAACTGAAACAAATATCAGATGTGGTATTGGAGTCTTTGGGAAGGGAACCCTGAGACTAAAGGAACTACAAACACTGTCTTGAGGATGGAGCCTCAAGACCCTTTTCTTATGAACTTTGTTGCTTGGAACTTGGGGAAGAGAACCCCAAGTATTGTGTGGAACTCTATTGTCTTGAACTTGATAAAAGTAATCTTAAGACATTTGTGGAAAGTTCTTTAACTTTGGGAAGGGGAGTCGGAATGACATCCCTATATGTTGTTTAGCTGGGAGAGGAAAGAAGCTCAGAACTTTAAATTCAACACTATTTCTTTTGTTATTAACATCCCTACACATTGTTTAGCTTCAGTTGTGAGGGCAAGGATAGGATTTGGACACAGACAGACTTTTAAGTTGAACTATTTGACTCAGACTTTCTTTAGTTTCATTCAGGTAGGGAAATCACACCTTAGCATAGGGCAAGTTAGAGCTTCAACGATCCTGACATTTGCTTAAATAAATTATCTTATTTTGAACATTAAGGGCCTCATCACGAGTCTGGCAGTAACCCTTAAATGCGGCGGTAGCGCTATTACTGCCGCATTAAAAGGTTCGCCAGATCATGGCCTTGACGGATTTCCCCCCAGCTCTGAGCTGTGGGGAAATCCACTGCAAATTTGCCGATTATCGGCGTAATTACCACCGGCAGGAAATCCGTCAGCGGTAATAGCGTGAAATTTCCCCATTGGGCCCAATCGGGAATGAGGAATTCCGGAATGGGCCCAATGGGGAATGGGCACTAACTGCTCCGCCAAACCTGTGATCTGGTGCTAATAGCGCCGGGGGGGTTGGTGGTAGGGCTAATACCGCTGGCGGTAATACCGCCAGCGTTACCGCCCAACTCGTGATGAGGCCCTAAGTCGGTTGTCTGTGTTTTACTTCATGATGCCTTCACAGTGGGAACACAGAATCAAATAAATGTGACCACACAGTTTGAGTTTGCAAATCAATCTGTCCCTTTATGCTCCTTCCCAGTCCTGCATGTCACATTCAGCCAGTTGCATGATGGCTTCAAACACATAATGCCACTGAGTGGCTACACACGTTAGATACTACAATCTCTCCCCAAAAGAACAGTGTCCTAACTCATCGCCTCGATCCATCTTGCCAGCCATTTGATCATTCTCTGAGGCCTTTCTCCCTGGCTCATGGGTGGTCCCTCAGCGTGCTCCTAGTAGTGTTTGATCCTCTCATCATGTGACTATTTCTCATCACATGTGCATCCAGACATTTCATGTTGATCATTGGACAGTATCTCCGATTGTATTGACCCACTTCTCTAAGTAGTCCTCCTTCTTCTGAAGAATGACCTATTCCTCATTATTTTCTTGTCTGATCTTTCGGCTGTGACCATCAACCCTTTCTTCTTAATAATTGTCATAGGCTCAGTATTGATAGGTGGTACTCCTTTGTGTGTGATGAGTTGCTTCACTGGCACACAATCTCCTTCTTGAATCTCTAATGGGCGAGCTTTATGCCATCTATCTGCATATTCCATCCTTCTTTCTTTTGTGTCCTCATCATTCCTTCTGATCCCTTGGTCACTGATTTCTCCCCTCTTCTTCAGTGTGGTATGTGGTAATTGGGTGCACACTGAGCAGCCAAACATTAGTTCTGCTGGGCATTTCCCTGTGATTCTGTGGGGTGTATTTATATTGGTGCACAGGAGTTGATACACTGTTTGCTCTATGGGCTTGTATGTGACGATATATATTATGAAATCCCTTTTAATGTTAGCCATGAAGTGTTCCACTGCTCCATTGTCTTTGGCCACAAAAGAGTGATTCTTCTATTTTGGAAGCCCGTGCTTTGAGCCAACTCCTTGAAGTAATTTCCTGTAAATGTCAGCACATTATCTGACTTTACTATTTGGGGAATGACATAAATTGAGAAATTCTTGTCAACGGCTGGTATCACTGCCATGGCAGCTGTGTACTGCAAGGGTCTGTATCTATGGGTACATTGAGTGTTCATCCAGATCCACTAATATGTATATCCCCAAGGCAGGAGCCCAAAGAAATCAATAGCCACTTCCTCACAGATTTGCTCAGGAAATTGAGTCATTTGTACTGGCTTGGGGAATGTGTGCAGCTGTAAACTCAAGAAAATGTGACATTACTTTAATGTAGTTTCGAGCATCATATCCATAATTGGGAACCATACTTCTGGTGTAGTAGTCTCTTGGTGGACGCAATGCCCCCATGTCCTAGATGTGCTAAATCTGTTACCTGCTCTTGTAGGCATGAGGGACTTAATATGCAGTTCCCTTTTAGTTTCAGATTGAATGGTGCAATTGACAATTCATATTTTATGTGTATCAATGTTCTCAGTTGTGGCATATCCACTGCTGAGTTTCCTGCTACCACAACCTCTGCTGTACACCTTACTGTTTGGATGCATGAGGCAGCCAATGTCATTGTTGGATTCTCTGCTGTATAACAAGTGTGGTGCACCACATAGTTGATGTATTCTTTTACTCGGTTGACCGATGGCATTGGCCCCGGCTTTTGTATGATGTTAAACTCGTATTCTTGCAAACTTAGCCCCCATCATGAAATGTGGGGTGGCATCTGGGCGGATGGCTTGATATATATTGTGGTGAGTGCCTGGTGGTCTGTGACAATGGTAAAAGGCTTCCCGAATAGAAACAGATTAAAGTCTTTTCTGGCCCAAACAACCGCAAGCCTCTCCTTTTCAGCCTGTGAATATCACTTTTTTCCTGAGAGAGACTCCTTCTGGTGTACAATACTATCCATCGTTCTGACTTGTTATTGCCTTAGTGCTGTGCCAGAATTGCTCCTAGCCCCACTGGGCTCACGGCCACCATCACCTTAGTGTGCATACCTGGGTCATAGTATGATGTGTGTCAGATCATGTCAAAAGCATCCTGGCATGCATGATCCCAGATGGATTCGAGGTCTTTTTTCGTGAGAGATCAAAGCGGTGAACTAGCTGAGGCAACATCAGGTAGGTATCTCATGTAATAGATCACCAGATCTAGAAACGATCAAACTTGAGCTATGTTTGGTCAGCGCTTTCATTTTGTCTCGGTCTGGCTCTATCTCTTTCTGGGAGAAGTTATGCCCTTAAAATGCTAGTGTTGTCTTCTTGAACGCATACTTGTCCAGGCCCATAATCCCTGCCACGTCTGCCTCTCCAAGATTCTGAACAGCCATTCAAAGCCATGCACCATGGTCTTGGTGAACTCACTTGTAAGCTGAACATAAATTATCATGGATGGTGTGAAATAAGCATGCAGTTGTCACAGACAGCTGAGAAATGAATGTATCTTGCAGCCCACCCATACTAGGTCTACTTCATAGAGCATAGTGCTTTCACCAACAACTATACTAGTTGTTCCTGTGCATCGTGAATCATTTCCATCTCCCAGAGGAGGGGCATGACCATGCGGAAGAAGCTGAGGGACAAAATTCATTTCCTGGTCCTCTCACATGTTGGAGTTTGTGGTGGTTACACAGTGGGGGTATGTGAGGCAGGGGAATCTACACGAACCTCGTCTTCATCATCATCAGTACTATATGAAATCTCAGTTATGTGGGTGATGCTCACATGTACAGTCTCTCTCAGGCCCAGATGTGTGCTTCACCACCTCCACCTGCTGCTTCACAGAGTATAGACGATACAGTGTATCAGTCATGGCCCAAAGGATGTTGTTATTTGGCCTCCCCGAGCCCAAAGGCAACATCCATAGGGCCTGGGTATGCAGATATAGATGGTGCTGGTCTGGAAGTCAATTTACTTGAAGGCAGGCAACTGAAAATGTTGCTGTGCACCTTTTCCCGACTAGCAGTGTCAGACCAGTGAGTTGCAAATTCATCATGTGAAGCTTTGCTGGCACTGGCATTGTAGGTGGTGCCAACTATGATGGTGTTAGCAATGGTCATGACAGCTGTGGCATTGGTGGTTCAAGCAGATGTGCTGCATGGAGAACTGTTCAGTCTTGTCTTGCCAGCAGTTGTTCCTTCATCATTCCACTTGTTTCTTGGGTCTACATTTTGACTATAAGATGTCATATAGTTATTATTTGCTTTACAAAGCGATTCAACAGCGTGTCTTCAGTTCATAGCATCCAGGCTTCTGCCGTATACTATTTAACTCTGGGTGATTAAGTGTGTTCGGGTCCTGCAAATGTGTTCAACTTTTAAAATGCTCACTCTCTTGAAAAGTGAGTGTAATGTTTCAGGGATGGAGACGCATGATGTGTTTTGCTGTTTGAGCGCTACAGTATTTTAGTTTAGTCAGGGCTTTGAGGCAATGATTTTAGCCATTAACCTTTGTGGCTATTATAGACAGTGCTAAACAGAATATATATGTCTTCTCTATTTTGGTAAACACCTTTATCAAATAATTAGATGTATTTCACAGAACAAATTAAGAAAGAGTAGTGTATGATTGCTAGGCATATTCAATATTGCTTTGTACAGATTTCAAATGTATTTGCATGGTGTTACTGATCAGACAGAGACATTAGTTATGGCGTGTTTGGGTGTGTGATGCAATACAACTGCTGCATGGATGCATGAGGAATTTGTGGCAGGGTAGCTTGATTTACCATGCACTCACACACATCTTGGTTTAGCACAATAAATTAAATGAGCAGTTGAAATTATTGAAATATTACCAGCGCTTGAAAGGAAGGGGAATATGTGTGTTGCATGCTGGGAACATTGTTTGCAGGATATTGGTGATTAGCCAATGGCATTAGTGGGAGAGAGGGTAGGTGTGTGATACAACACAGACCTACATAGAGGCAGGGCCATCTTAAGCCTGGGGCATGGCCACCTTTGGGCCCCCTCCACCAAAGCAAAGGGATTAAGGGATCCAAAATATGTATGTGGACCCCCTTAGTTACGATCAGAACCCACAGCTTGATATGTTGACTTGCACTGATTAAAATAAGATAAACATGGGGACCTCACTCTCAGCCCCATTATCTTCTTGAGGGTTAAGCGTTAAGGCGTTAAGGGTTAACGAAGGCGTTAACCCTTAACGCCGGATTCCCACTTTAACGCCTGCTTTTGGCAGGCGTTAAAGTCCATGGCGCTAACCCGCCATGGTGCTAATTACGCCGCCGTAATTTACGGCGGCGTAATTAGCGCCTTCCTCACTCCCATTATGCCCTATGGGGCAAAAATGGGAATGGGGAAGGGAAAATGGGAAATGGGGATTTACCGCCCCACTCACCTTGGAATGGGGCGGTAAATCCGCCATCCACCATGGTGTAAACATAGTTTACACCATGGTGGTAAAGTTGGTGCACTTAGCACCAAGGTTGTAATGACCGCCATTGTCTCTGAGTTTCTCTTTTGTATTTTAAAGCTATACCAAGAGCAAAAAAAAACACCACATTGTGAAAATGTTATTTAAAAAATTGCAGAAAATGTTTGAATTGTACAAAAGCAAACCGTTTTGTGTGGCAAACAAGCAGACCTTAAAATATGCTTGCTAGAGACCTACAATATATGATCTGCCCTCTTCTGCTTAGAACAACTTCCAATCAAATGGCCTGCATGCAAAGAAAGATATGATAGGATATGATATGGCATTTATAACGTGCCTATACACAAGTGTTTTGAGGCGCGGCGTGGCAAGGGAGGGGGAACAGAGGGAAGACAGAGACAACGATCTTACTAGGCCAGGTGTCATTGAGGTCGCGCAAGTGCAGGGGAAGGGGGAAGAGAAAAAGTGCGGGGAGGTAGGAGAAGGGACCGGACAGTAGATGGGATCAACAGTAAAATAAATAGAATAAATAAAAACAATAAGTAAAAAATGTGGCCAGCTGGTGGCAAGTGCAAGGGTAAGTGCAGACATCAGGTGTTGGTAGGCGACTGTAGGAATACAGAAAACATTCCCCTAGTGCAGGGGTTTCCAGGGAGGCAGTGCAGGTGTGCAGCTGGCATGGGAGGGGACCTGGGCCCGAGATCAGAGGGTGGCCAGATGACCAGTGCAGTTTCATTCAGGAGCTCAGCAGGGGAGAGGAGGAGAGAAAGCAGAAGCCAAGAGAAGGGTTTTGAGGTGCTTCCGGAACCGAAGATGGTTCTCCTCAAGTTTCAGGGAGGCAGGGAAGCTGTTCCAAAGGGAGGCCCCAGCCGAAGAAAGCCATCTACCACCAATTTGTTGCTCGGAGAAGCGACTGACCCTGAGGGAGTTGGAGGAGGATGAGCGAAGAGCTTGAGAAGGAAGATATTTGGGAAGTGTAACGCTCACCTGATTCCCGCAGAGGCGCCGGTCTTGACTGGGTGAATGCCGTATCTTCAAAGGTGATGTGTAACACACGGTTGGCTCTTTGGGCTGGACCTCTGTGCACTGTATGTCTGACTCGAAGAGTAAGATGTCTGCAGATAGAAAATATGGGATTAATGAACTGGGGTTATTGGGTGCCTCTCTCCTCTTCCCTTTCTCTTCTCCTGTAGAACCCCAAAGGTTAACGCCCTCACCTTAGGTAAGTGAACGCCGAGCTCTCCATCTGCCTCGGGGCAGGGTGCCGTAACCAGTTTCTTCACTGGATAAGGGTGCAGGCCTCTTGACCTCAGAGGACTGCTGTCCGTCGTTAACTGCACGAACGGTAAGTTCTGGGCACTTCAAATGTCTTAAAAGTCTTTTGTAATGATATCTCTTGTTTTGCAGGGTTCTGGCGATGGCGGATGGCGGGCTGATGAGAGTTGAGGATCGAACCCGCGTGAGGAATAGAAGCACCTGGAAGCACGTAAGTAAGCGCTTGTAGCCTGCTTCACGATGCGCACTAACTGTCCCTTTTATCTTGCAGGTACAAGTTCGGAGCTTTAGAGAAGCTGAAGGGTGCTGGAATACCCACTGGATTCGGCGTGGGAAGGAGTAATGGCACGTGAGTAATAAAGTTGCCCAATGTCTTTAAACGCACCTTCTTTTGTCTTTCAGATGCGGGATGCAGTGCCGAAGGCCTCCGGAGCGTGCGAAGAGCTGGTAAGCTTTTGTCTTTCAGATGCCGGAATGCAGTGCGAAGACCTCCGGAGCATGCGAAGAGTAGGTAAGCCTTTGTCTTTCAGATGCCGGAATGCAGCGCGAGGCGTTGGTGACAGCCGATGGACCAGGTAAGAGATGCGCTGCCACTGAAGACCGTAGTGCTAACCTGTTCTTTCTTTGTCTTTACAGGTGCCGCTGAAGACTGGATTCCAGGATGGTAAGCCTTTGTTCCCTTAGGCCCAGGATCAGAAGCAGAAGACACGATGAGCGTTCTGCTGCAGAGAATGCAGAATAACACAAAGCAAGATTCATCCATCGGGTGTGGTTTAAATAGCCTCCTGTAGTGCTTAGGTGTCTCCTTCCACAGCCACGCCTAGGTAAGAAAAGAGTTCCTGCTTTCCAGAAGAGTTCCAGTGTTCTGAACCTAGGGAGTGGCTCCTGCGCCACCCAACAGGAAAAGTAGTCCCAAACAGAAGAGGATCAGGGGTTCAACTGGCAGGTAAGTAAGCAGCATGGTCTGCTGCAGGTAAGTCCACCCAAGCATTATGAGCCCGGCGCTTCCAGCGCTGGGACTGGGCATCTTTATGAGCCTGGTGCCAATGGCGCCAGGACAGGGTCCAAAAGGTCCCAATTGGGACTGGCTGGCACTCGGAACCGGGGTTATGGGTCTGCTTCCAAGGGAGTCGGGCAAGTCCTGATCTTTTGGAAGCAGAGATCATGACAGCACCCCCACTCAAGGCCCCTCCCAAACCGGGCTTCTCCGGGGGTTTGGGCTTGTTAGGAAATGTTCGATGAAATCTTTTGATTAGATGAGGCGCGTGGACATATTCTGCAGGTTCCCAGGATCTTTCTTGGGGACCGTAGCCTTTCCAGTCAATCAGGTAAAATAGTTTAGATTTGGAGATCTTGGAATCCAGGATGCTTTTGACTTCAAACTCGAGTTCTCCATCAACTAGAATAGGTTTTGGAGATGTAGTTAGTCGGGTTTGAGGTTGCACGGGTTTTAATAGAGAGACGTGGAAGACCGGATGTATCTTCATGTGAGGGGGCAAGTCCAACTTGACCGCTACTGGATTTACTATGGTAGTGATGGAATAGGGACCAAGGTATCTTGGGTTGAATGTGCGTGGTCCTTTTAGAGGTAGATATTTGGTGGATAACCAGACTTGATCTCCTACTTGATATTGGGGGGCTTCCTTCCGATGTTGGTCTGCTCCTTTCTTGTATTGTTCTTTAGCCCTTTGAAGGTGAGAAACGCCTTCCTTAAAGGCTTGGGTGATTGTAGAATGCAGGTGGTCTACTGCTGGTGTTCCAAGATCTTGGAGTGGATCCAACTCCGAGGTTCGAGGGTGACTACCGTATAAAAGAAAAAACGGGGTCTTCCCAGTTCCCGAGTGGACAGAGTTATTGTAGGCATATTCGGCTATCCAAAGGATATCTTTCCAAGTTTTTTCAGTTTGTTGTAGCATGCAGCGCAAATACTGTTCCAGAGTTTGATTGGTCCTCTCGGTTTGTCCGTCGGTTTGAGAGTGGTGGCTGGTCGAAAGTCTCACATCAATTTGAGCCGACCGACAGCAACTTCGCCAAAAATGAGAAATAAATTGACTACCTCGATCCGAAATTAGAACTGAAGGAAAACCGTGCAGTCGGACGATGTTTTCGAGAAATTCTCGGGCCAGAGTTGCTGCTGTTGGTAAGCCTTTGAGTGGAATGAAATGCGCCATCTTGGAGAATAGGTCCACGATTACTAGGATCGTATTGTATCCGGAGCATGGAGGTAGATCGGTGATGAAGTCCATAGAAAGCGTATGCCAAGGGCGAGGCGGGATGTCAATAGGGCGTAAGAGGCCGACTGGTTTTTCTTTTTGACTCTTGTTTTAGGTGGATACTCCACAGGACATTATAAAGTCTCTGATATCTTTTTTCCAAGACGGCCACCAGAAGTAGCGCTTGATCTTTTCCGAGGTCTTGGTCATACCGGGATGTCCTTCCATTAAAGAATCGTGATAACAAGAGATTACCTTTTTCTGTAAATCTGTGCTGGGCAGGTATAACCGTTCTTGGAAATATAATAGGTTGTCCTTCACCGTAAAGTCCTTTCCCTGCAGATGCCAATTCTGTATGTCTGCTGGAGTTACCAGTAGCCTGGCTTTATCCTTAACTTCCTCTATGGATTGTGTGGCGATTACACCTAGAATTCTTTGTTCGGGAATGATAGGTAAAGGTTTAGGATTGATCAAATGTTCTTCCACTCCCATCCGAGAAAGGGCATCAGCTTTACCGTTTTTTGTACCAGGTCGATAGGTAATTATGAAGTCAAACTCGGCAAAGAATAGTGCCCAACGGAGTTGCCTAGAGGATTGAGCTTTTGCGGTTTTCAAATATTGCAGGTTTCGGTGATCTGTAATCACAGTAACGGTGTGTCGGGCCCCCAGAAGATAATGCAGCCAAGCCTTAAAGGCGGACTTGATAGCTAGAAGTTCCTTATCAGTAATAGTGTAATTGATTTCAGGAGGCGAGAATTTGCGGGACCAAAATGCCACGGGATGCAACTGATTGGTTACTGGGTCCTTTTGTGATAGAACTGCCCCCATGGCAAGGCTCGAAGCATCAGTTTCAACGATGTAGGGGAGTTCTGGGCGAGGATGTTTTAAGATCGGTGGAGAGATAAATCTAGTCTTCAAATTCTGGAAAGCTTGTTCCGCCTCGGTAGACCATTCAAAACGTTTGTTTTTCTTTAACAAGGCGGTGATGGGCTGGACTATTCGAGAGAATTCAGGGATAAACCTGCGGTAAAAGTTAGCAAAGCCTAACATGCTTTGAACACCTTTTACGGAGGATGGCGATGGCCATTTGAGAATTGCATCGACCTTCTTTGAATCCATACGCACTCCGCTAGGTGATAATATGAATCCCAAGAATTCAACTTCAGTCACGTTGAAAACACATTTTTCCAACTTAGCGAAAAGTTTGTGTTGACGCAATCTCTCGAGGACCATTTTCACGTGTTTCCGATGTTCCGTTTCCGATGAAGAATAAACGAGGATGTCGTCAATGTAAACAACAACACACACATCTATGAGCTCTCTGAGGACATCGTTCATAAAATATTGAAAGGCGGCCGGGGCATTGCAAAGTCCAAAGGGCATGACCTGATATTCAAATAGCCCATACTTGGTGCGGAAGGCCGTCTTCCATTCATCGCCCTCTTTTACTCGTACCAAGTGGTAGGCTCCTCTAAGATCCAGCTTTGTATATATGCATGCTTTTCTGACTTGGTCCAGGAGTTCAGGGATCAAAGGTAACGGATATCTATTCTTAACGGTGATCTGGTTCAGGGCGTGATAATCTATACAAGTTCTAAGGTCCCCTTCTTTTTTTGGAACGAAGAACAAAGCTGAGGAAGCAGGGGACTTGGAAGGACGAATAAACCCATTCGCTAGGTATTGATCCAGGTATTGTCGGAGGTGAAGATTCTCAGGCTCGGTGAGGGCATAAATTCTACTACAAGGAGGAGTAGATCCAGGTATCAGGTCTATCTGGCAGTCATAAGACCTATGAGGAGGTAGAGAGTTAGCCTGATCCTTCCGGAAAACATCTTGGAATTCTAGGTATTCAGGAGGTAACTGGGGAGCCTCCGAGGAAATTGCTGCCAGTGCAACACCAGGTCGAGGGTGACAAGTAGAGACACATTCTGGAAACTGAACCGTTCTTGCTCGCCAATCGATCTGAGGATTGTGATTCTCTAACCAAGGAATTCCTAGAATAATCTGGAACTGAGGGGCCTTGATCACATCGAACACGATCTTCTCATGGTGTCCATCTTGACTTACTAGCGTCACTTCTTGGGTGGTATGCGTTACTGGTCCGGAGGCTATCTCCGTACCATCCACTGTAGTAATGACGTCCTTTACAGCCTTTGGACAAAGAGTCAGATTCATCCTCAAAACCATTTCATGATCCACATAATTGCCGATGGCACCGCTGTCGACGTAAGCTTCAATCGCATGTAATTGATCCGGATGTTCAGGGCTAATGAGGACCATAGGTATCACGAAATGCGAGGTCACTGAACTGGTTTTAACGCTCGGCAAGAGGACCTCTATTCTTGTCGGGCGAGGTCGTTTCCCTGCTCAGAGTTTGTGACCCTGGTAACTGCAGCTCCTACTGCCTTCTTGGCTGGTTTCACCAGACAGTCTCGAAGAAAGTGCCCCGAGTTTCCGCAATAGAGGCATAATTGCAGCTGTTTTCTCATTTCCCGCTCCTTTTGTGTTAGTGGTCCTTTCAGGCCCCCTATTTGCATGGGTTCCCCGGAGTCTACTCCTTTGGTAGGAGTTGGTGGTTTGGAAACTACTCGAGCATCAAACTTGGAACGATCGGCCTTCCTGTTCTGCAGTCTGTGGTCAATTTGAACGACTAAGTCAATATAGTCCGAACAGTCTTGCGGGGGATTCACTACTTGGGCTAACACATCTTTGAGCTCTCCACGTAGACCTCTATAAAACAGCGTAATCCTTTTGTCCTCAGGCCATCGAGTTTCCACTATCAGTCTGTTGAAATACGCAATATAAGCCAAAAGGTCTTGATTACCCTGTCGCAATGAAAGGAGCTCATTGTCCAAGGCCTGCCCCTGTGAATGTCTTGCAAACAGTTTTTCCATACTGAGCTGAAAAGCTTGAAAATCATGGAGAACCGGATCATCTTGATTAACTAGAGGGATCGACCAGTCTGCCGCATTGCCACTAAGGTACGAAAGCACGAAAGCTACCTTAGCTTGATCAGTTGGAAAGGCTGCTGGCCGGCATAAGAAGTGCAACCGGCACTGATTAATAAATACTGCAAACCTCTTTGGGTCACCAGAAAATCGTTCGGGCGGAGCCAGAGGTACATTCCCAGGTAGGTTGATCTGCACTGGGTTCGTAGAGGATGTTGAAGGAAGATTTGCCCCTGATGCGGGTAACGGAGTTTGTCCGGCTTATGACTGTAGCAATTGTCTAGCGAGATCGTCTGTTCGCTCCTTGGAAATAATCAGTTCCCTTCTTAGAGCATTCGTTTCCTGACGGGCTGCATGCACTTCTGCTCTTAGTTCCCCAAGTAACTGGGCTAGCTGGTCGTTATCCGAGATTTCCATAGCGCCTGGGTGGGAGTTTTGCGGTAGGCTTTGTGTTCTGTAACGCTCACCTGATTCCCGCAGAGGCGCCGGTCTTGACTGGGTGAATGCCGTATCTTCAAAGGTGATGTGTAACACACGGTTGGCTCTTTGGGCTGGACCTCTGTGCACTGTATGTCTGACTCGAAGAGTAAGATGTCTGCAGATAGAAAATATGGGATTAATGAACTGGGGTTATTGGGTGCCTCTCTCCTCTTCCCTTTCTCTTCTCCTGTAGAACCCCAAAGGTTAACGCCCTCACCTTAGGTAAGTGAACGCCGAGCTCTCCATCTGCCTCGGGGCAGGGTGCCATAACCAGTTTCTTCACTGGATAAGGGTGCAGGCCTCTTGACCTCAGAGGACTGCTGTCCATCGTTAACTGCACGAACGGTAAGTTCTGGGCACTTCAAATGTCTTAAAAGTCTTTTGTAATGATATCTCTTGTTTTGCAGGGTTCTGGCGATGGCGGATGGCGGGCTGATGAGAGTTGAGGATCGAACCCGCGTGAGGAATAGAAGCGCCTGGAAGCACGTAAGTAAGCGCTTGTAGCCTGCTTCACGATGCGCACTAACTGTCCCTTTTATCTTGCTGGGAAGGAGTAATGGCACGTGAGTAATAAAGTTGCCCAATGTCTTTAAACGCACCTTCTTTTGTCTTTCAGATGCGGGATGCAGCGCCGAAGGCCTCCGGAGCGTGCGAAGAGCTGGTAAGCTTTTGTCTTTCAGATGCCGGAATGCAGTGCGAAGACCTCCGGAGCATGCGAAGAGTAGGTAAGCCTTTGTCTTTCAGATGCCGGAATGCAGCGCGAGGCGTTGGTGACAGCCGATGGACCAGGTAAGAGATGCGCTGCCACTGAAGACCGTAGTGCTAACCTGTTCTTTCTTTGTCTTTACAGGTGCCGCAGAAGACTGGATTCCAGGATGGTAAGCCTTTGTTCCCTTAGGCCCAGGATCAGAAGCAGAAGACACGATGAGCGTTCTGCTGCAGAGAATGCAGAATAACACAAAGCAAGATTCATCCATCGGGTGTGGTTTAAATAGCCTCCTGTAGTGCTTAGGTGTCTCCTTCCACAGCCACGCCTAGGTAAGAAAAGAGTTCCTGCTTTCCAGAAGAGTTCCAGTGTTCTGAACCTAGGGAGTGGATCCTGCCCCACCCAACAGGAAAAGTAGTCCCAAACAGAAGAGGATCAGGGGTTCAACTGGCAGGTAAGTAAGCAGCATGGTCTGCTGCAGGTAAGTCCACCCAAGCATTATGAGCCCGGCGCTTCCAGCGCTGGGACTGGGCATCTTTATGAGCCTGGTGCCACTGGCGCCAGGACAGGGTCCAAAAGGTCCCAATTGGGACTGCCTGGCACTCGGAACCGGGGTTATGGGTCTGCTTCCAAGGGAGTCGGGCAAGTCCTGATCTTTTGGAAGCAGAGATCATGACAGGAAGAGAGAGTTGAAGGTATTGAGGCCCCAGTCACCAGAAGGCCTTGTGGAAAATGCAGGGGTTTTGAACTTAATCATCACAGCCCCTGGGAGCCAGCGTATAGATTTCAGTCCTGGAGAAATACAATCCATGGGCTTGAAGCCAAGGACAAGTCTCGCAGTCCTGTTTTGGAAGAGTTGCAGAGGGTGGAGAGTAGAAGCAGGCATATTTAGAAAGAGGCTGTTGCAGTAGTCCAGCCTAGAGAGAACCAGGGCTCTGGAGACAGTGAACTTCTGGAGGAAGGAGAGAAAAGGAAGAATTCCTGTGAGGAGGTGCAGCTGGTAGTGTGACTTCTTAGAGACATCAGAGATTTGAGGAGAGAAGGAGAGTGTGGAGTCGAAGATGACCCCGAGGTTTTTAGCCTCGCAGGTTGGAGCAGGAAGAGGGTCAAGAAAGTGACCGGAAAGGAGGGAGCTGTTGTACCGATGAGGAGAATCTTAGTCTTACTGCCATTAAGGTTGAGATCATTGGCAGCACACCACTCCTGGATAGCAGACAGACAGTCATAGATGAGAGAAGGAGAAGAGGTGGCTGAAGGTAGCCTGAAAATGAGCTGAGAGTCATCTGCATAGCACTGAAAGTTGGGGCAGAGAGCGGAAATGCAGTGGGCAAAACCTACTAGGTATTGGTTGAACCGCCAGAAAGAGAGGTTAGACCACTGGGGGAACACCACAGGTAGAGACAGAGATAGAGGAGAAGAAGGACCTAAGTTGGACCTGGGAGGGTCGATCAGAGGTTTCGGATGAAATAAAAATTACCGACCCCACCAAAAGACCTAAAACACACACCACGAAAAGTTCTAACGACCAAAGGTTCAAACTTTTTGTGGTATCTGTTTAGGTGTATTGGTGGGGTTGGTATGGGGGTGGGGTGGGTGAGTATAGTGAGCGGGGGTTGCGAGGGAAACACCCCTGCAGCTGCCCAAAAAAAAAGAAAAAAAAAAGAAAAGGATCCTGCGGCGCCAGCTCCCGATCACGGAAGTTAAAGAGAACCGGCGCTGGAGGGACACAGCGTAAAGGAAGGAAAGGTAAGTAGGGTGGTGGGGGTTTGTTGGGGGTGTTGGTGGGGGTGTGTTGTGGGTGTGGGTGGGGGTGTATGTATGTATTGTTTTCTATTGGATGTTCGCATGGGAAATGTACGAACATTTGTAGTGCGTACATTTCCCATTCAAAAATTTCCATCGCAGATCATTCCTCGACGGAAATATCACGCAGATCCTGATCATAGAGGAAATAAGACAGGCAAGCCAGGGCCTGACCGGTGATAGCCAGGTTATCACTGAGACAGTTGAGCGGGATGGCAAGGTTTACTGTGTCAAAGGCAGAAGAGAGATCAAGTAAGATGAGGACACAGGGGGTGTTGGAATCAAGGTTAGAGAGCAGGTCTTCACGGATGTTCAGGAGAGCAGTTTCTGTGCTTCTGGCTGCACTGAAGCTAGACTGATGGCCATGGAGACAGCCAACAGATTCAGTGTGAAGATTAAGCTGGGAGATGGCCAGTTTTTACAGAAGTTTGCTCAGGAAAGGAGTGATGGAGATTGGGCGATAGTTAGCCGGGCTAAACTAATGGGTATGGGGCTAAACAATGCCACCAGCATGTGAGATGGCAAACCATTCCACAGATGACTGCAGAGTACTGTTAGTGATAGAAGATGATGTGTCCAGGATCACTGTATCGTCTGCAGCAAAGCCATGATATGAGCATGCTCACTTTTTAGAAAATAATACTAATAATTGTTTTATTAGTGTTTTGGTTTGCATTTAAACCTTTCCACTATACAAAAGATACAAATAACATTTATATATCCCTTAACATAAATGTAAAAACGAATATATAAAGGAAATTACATTTAAAAAAAACTTGCAAGCTCATATTAAAACACATCTCATTACAATGTAACATTGGCCATTTTGAACACGCCTACAATAATCCAATATAAACGGAACACTTTGCCTACACATTTGCCCCACATTAAATCTGCCCAAAGAGTATGGTTGCATTCTGTGGAGTTAAGGTCTCTGAGAAAAATAAAGTGGCGTTAATTTAGAGGGGTCATTTCTCGACAGAAAAAGACTAGATGCATGATTGTCTCCTTGTAGAAAGAATTCTTACACAATTGACGCTAACCTCGCCCTCGTGATTTCCAAGATAGGGAGTTGGATCAGTTTAAATCTTATATAGATTGCTCTTGCTCTAACGCAGAGAAACAAAGATATATATTTTGGAAGAATCCTTCTCCTCCTTAGAAAGCACCATCCTCCTTATATAAGGAATAAGTCCCCACACCATCAACAGTCAAGCACCAATCCAGATTTTTCTCTTTACTAGTTCCGTATTTTATCTTAAATTGCTTTCTTCCAGAGATAAAGTTTGGAGTTTAGATTTCATACCTATTTCAAAACCATATAGGGATGGATTGCACTTTTCATGTAGCAGAACATGTAGGTACTCAAAGAGGCACAGTATAGAACATGAAACTCTGGCTGCTAGAGAAATCACCCAAACTAGTGACGAATTACACAGTTTGGGATACAGAGGGGGCAAACCTAATCCCATCTTCCAAATAGTGCCCTCAATAGAGTTAACACATGGGTCATGATCGTATAGGAAGCATTCCAGACCATATAATAGGTTTGGCACCACTTTGGCCAAATAATAATCTCGTAGCAGGAGCAAAGAAAAGCTGCACATCGACAGGCACAGTCTCCTAAACTGAGCAATAAAGGATTTTGATTGTTCTCTCAGATGATCTTCAACAGCCCCCCTGAGCTCCCCATATATAAAGTTGGAATGGGTACAAGCAAGATGTGCATTACCCACTCCCCATCCCATCACTTTAGGCTTCCGTATTTTAGTGAAAATGACATTTCTTGACCTGTTAGCGTTGACTATGAGGTTATTTGTTTCTGCATAGTTCCAAAACCTGTTAGTTTATGTTGTAAACCAACAGGGGTCAAGTCAAAGAATAACAAGTCATCAGCAAAAGGTGACCAACTTATTGTCAATGTTCCAAGTCTGATGGGATGGGAATGTATGGATTCTCACAGTTACTCAATTTCTGCTAGATATATATTAAACAGAAGAGGGCTATATGACAGCCCTGCCTTAGACCCAGCGAGGTAGGTGTAGGTGTATCTAATGCACCATCTTTAGAGAGCCTGATCTTAACACATGAGTTGGGGATGAAGTATATAAATCAATTTTACTAAAGGAGGAGGCACCCCTATCTTTATCAATGTATGCCATACCTTGTGTCTGTGTACTCTGTCGAAGGCACTAGTGACGTCTAATGAAGCTATGTGCACTCTTTCAACATGTCAAGTGTCTTTGTTGCACTCCGCTACAACAATGTCAATTAACCCCTGAGCTTTTGGGCAGTGTGCATGCTACTCGGGGTCACCGGACAGTCGACAAGTCCACGGACCCGGTGGTTATCGGCAGGGAGGTAGGGGATACAGTTTGTTGTATAGTGCCTATATACCACCTCCTCCCCCCAGCCACTGAGGCCGGAATGTGGATAAGAATAGTTCCATTCAAAATGGTTCTGACACTTTTTCAAAAGCCAATTTGGTTGGGAACCAAAATATTAAGTTTGTTTAACTATCACCCTTTATTACATATAGGGATTATGCAGGAAATACTCCATGAGGAAGGTAGCCCTACTGTATTCAAAATCTCTCAAAAGAAGTGAGCAAGAATGAAGGCCCAAAGAATAGGCTCATGCTTCAAAGTGAGTCGGCCCATATTATTGGGCCTGGGGCCCGGGGCCCTTTACATTGCTTTATTAACATGGCAATGTCCCCTGGGTCTAAACTCAAACATATCTGAACTTGCAAACGTCTACATACATCGTAAATCTATTTCAGAGAGAAATGTTCCATTTCACCCTCAAGCCTTTGTGGCAGGGTTCCAAGAAGTAGAATCAAGGACAGTATTGAAGTTTGTTGAATGGGAGGGCTAGTTTTAGAGACAATGGTAGATTGGACACTCGTATAATATTTTTGTAAAGTTACGTTTGCACAATGAACGGTCTAGGAGTGGGACAAATGGTCAATCCAATAAGTAGTTGCACCATGTGTCGATGTATAAATCGATATTTCTCCATCATTGACCTTAGGCATAAGTAGAGAGAGGTCCCAGATCTTGAAAATTCCAGCCAAGATTCCTGCAAGCACCTAGAAGCCCTGTTCTTTTTTCCCTTCAGTTGCCTTTCCGGCTCACAGATAACACCTTCACACTTTGCATTAAGTTCCCTTTGTGCTATTACATTGGCAGCATGCACCCAGCCCAGCCAAGTTTCCAAGATGGTTACCAGAACCATCTCAGTTTTGGTAGGATTCCAATAGTGGTTTAAAGGCAACATTTTCTATTTTGCTCTTAGGAAATGTTAGCACAATGGCCAAAATCCTGGGGCAACTGTCATCAAATAGGGAAGCCTCAAACCCCATTCTTAAGTCAAAGGCAATAGTTAATCCCCCACTAGGTCTTCCAAGTGAAGACTTAGATGCTAACTGAGAGAAAGCCTGAAAACCATTGACACAAATAGCTGAGGAGGCTATCATCCCCTGTAGCATGTCGGCACCAGAACCATGTAGCAAAGAACATGGGTTGATCAATTCCCTCACATGATACAATCTGCAACATTTCAGAGGGCATATTCTAAGAGATTGGCAGTAAAAGATTAATCTGGATTCCTGATGGCATGATATTCTTTGGGATAGCCTTTAATAATTGAAGGTGGTCATTCCACAAAATACAAATCCTAACTCAGAATAAAATGGACACACCCCAGTAGGGAATGAGACCAGGGGAAAGATTGCAAGTTGAGTAAAATTTTACAAAGTAAAATGATGTATGAAGAGGACTCTGCTGCTCTGAGAGCGCACTGACACCATACAGAAATAACATATCTTTAAACACAAATCTCAGCATCAGTGACAAACAGTATAGGGAATGAATAGTGCGAGCCCATTGATGCATTGTAACAATATAGTATAGACCATAATGGGATGGTGCAGCTGGATCGGTTGGTGAAGAGCTGCTGCTTCTCGCAGCATGTGTGTCAGCTGGGCTCATCAGGGAGGGGCGAAGGTCAGGCTGGGTCCACAAGGTGTGATTGTCCTAACTAATCTAAACTACACAATAATCTTTGACATGCTAAGAATAATGCAATACATAAAACTTATACCAAAATGCAGGATCGCCTATAAATTGTGAGCAAACCTATAGACATTCTTAACCTGGGCCTTTGTGGGGCAGGGGTGCGGTGGTCCTTTCTGCCATGTGCCTTATCTGAGGGTTTCGATCTAAGATTTATTTTCCCTGGTGCCTTATGGTTCAAACAAATAGATTGATAGGTGTTAGTCCAAGAGGAATGTATGATCACACAGAATTAGTTATATTGGGGGCAATCAATGGTGGTCTGTGGGGAAGGGTCTCACTAACTGCTCCATGAAAGGAGAGTAGAGGAGCAAAAAGGTTGTGCAGGCAATCAGTTCTCAAGGTGGGGGTGAAGGAACAGGTGCAGGTTTGTGGAGACGGATGACTACACAAGTCAAGGTTTGTCCCGGTCAAACACAGGACAGTGAGCGCAGAGGAAGAGAAAGAATACAGTTTCAAGTTTGCAACAATTTGCGCATGGGCTTCTGTGAGAACTGGGTTGGTGTGGCGCAGACAAAGGAGGAGGTGGTGGGGGCTGATGGAGCTGGCTGTGCGTGGCGCTGGGTGAGGGGAGAGGATGACTTTTAGAGATCATTGAGTGGCCTAGTACAAAAATGGGTCTGATGTGGCACAAAATGGATTCTTAGTGTATCGTCCCATGGTTTCTTTCCACTGTTGTCAGTGAAAGACAAGGGGAACGTCTCCCCACAATGGGATGAGCAAATAGACTTATTTCATGTGGAATGTATCATCAAGACCAATCTCTGGTTGCACTATTGATCTGCCTCTGCCGCTCATCAATGTAATTAGGGAGGTAGCAGTACCGCCCCTTTCACTGGCTCCTGATTTTTTGCAGTCCTGAGCTTTCATGTCTGGTACTTCCAACACAAAGTATCCAATTTGATTTTGAGTCTGAAAGTGAGTACATCAAAGCCCATAGATCATAAAGTATCAGCCTTCTCTCACACCAACTATGTATGCACCTATGTATGTATATAGAACTTATAGAGTGCAACATTCATCCAGAGGCATCTTGGTGCTAAGCAACACTGGCGAGATTACAAAGACCAACTCAAGGTCAAAACAAGTGAGTTTTCAAGGAGCACCTTAAAGAAAGATAATCCTCAGTAGTACAAAGTGGCAAGGTAGAGAATTCCAAGTTTGTGCATTAATGATGGAAAAAGCACATCCGCAAATGCGTGAAAGCTTAGTGCACAGGATGACAACGGGGCAGGCCGGGGCCGATCTCAAAACTTGGGAGAGAACAAAGTGACAAAACTTCTGTTGCAGGTATTCGCCCCCCTCACTTCCCCCCCACCATAGTAGGCCCTATGAATCAGGCAGAGGGTCTTCAAGACAATACACAGAGCCACTGGAAGTCAAAGAAGTTTTGAAGAACCTGCTGCCAGCGGATGAGATAAGCAGACTGACCTAGATAGAGTGCATTCAAATAATCCAGGGAAGGGAGCACCAGTGCATCCACCACAGGGGCCCTAAGTGGTGCGGATATAAACGGCAAGGCCTTCTTCAGGACCTTAAGTGGAAAATGGCCCTTTTGGCAGACTGCAGTAATCTTCATATTGGCAGAAATTGTGGCATCAATCTTAATGCCAATGTCCTTCACGATTAAAACCGAGGTAGGGAACGTACCCAGGGATGGGGCCAGATCAGTGGGGTCCACAAAGCTGATGCCATAGCAGGGCCCACCACCAGCATCTCAGTTTTGGCACCATTCAGGATTAACCAATTTCTACTCATCCAATCTCCCACAGCTGCCAGGCAAGTCTCAAAATGGGATACCGTCTCTGTAGAGGCAAGATCGAGGTGCACATTGATTTGTGTATCATCCACGTGAGAGAAGCAAAGGAAGGCCTGGGAGGAGATGGGTTTGGCCAGAGGCTCAATGCAGATGTTGGACGAAATGGGTGAGATTATGAAACATCAAAAAAGGAAGAAATGTCGCTATGCCGGGGGTAACGAGCTGAAGTGGGGGTCATTTGATTCCTGGGGCTCCCCTGAGTAGCTCTATGTATAAGCAATAAATGCTAGGGTCAATTTTTTGAGAAATCCTCTTGGCACAATATATGAGATACAACCGTGAGGCATTTTTCACATAACAAACGTTTTTTTAATATATATATAATATAATATATGTCAAGCATTAGACAAGTGAAAAATCAACAAAGAACTAACAGAGAAAAAGCAACAACAAAACATTTTTATGAGTCTTCAAACATATAAAACAAATTGGTGCGTTGTGGCACACACCTAAATTCTATCTGTTATTTCATCACAGAAAGAAATGCATTTAAGTCAAAAACGGTGGTATCCAAAGAGCAACAGATATGCAGAGAGGTAAAGATTTGATAAACTGAAAAGGTATAACCGGAAATACGGTTATTGTTGGCAGCAAAGTGGTAGGACCTGGGTATGTCTATCTGTCCTTCCAGGGTCTCGGGGAGAATTCTATCCGAGACAAACACCCTTTTGTTGTGCTGCTCTAATCGAGGAGTATATCCTTAATGTTCCCAGTGTGAAGATCTGGAAAAATAAAATCAAGACAGAAATGGCCTGGGATTATTGTTCAGGTATATCGTCTGTTTCCAAGGTTTTGCCAAAATAGGTGAGATGGCAGACCCTCGAGGGATGCCACAGCAGAGGGGAGAAAGGGGAGGAACAAAAAGGAGGAAGTGAGAGATACTGAAACTGAGTAGACAATAAATAATCAAATCAGGTCAAAATGACACCAGAGATGCTTAAGGAGAGAGTGATTGATGGTATCAAATGCAGCAGAGAGATCAAGGAGAATGAGAGTTCCTATGCTGTTCTGATCCTAAAGGTGCACCACATCGTCAATAGAACCTAAGCTGGAAAACATACTGTGAACCATCAAAGAAAGACAAACTTTCCAGGAAAGAGTTCAGGCAGGGGTCCACCAAAGATTCCAAGAGTTTGGACAGGACAAGACGAAGGGAGATAGTGCAAAAGTTAGAAAGCCCAGACCATTCTAATGCAGCCTTTTTGACTAGTGGGATCACCAGGGCATCACCAAGGCATGACTAAGAACATCAGGATAGAGCCAGAATAAAAAGAGAAATTACCCTCCCGGGTAATCAGAGAGGCACCATTGGGCATAATATCCTTCATCACAGAGAGTGGGATAGGGTCAGCAAGGGATACAGAGCTAAGATTATGCATGGGACAATAACATCTTGAGGGGTAAAGACTGGGAATGAAGACTACAAGTGAGACGATGCAAGGAACACATCAGCCAGGGGATGTTGGTCAGTCTGCACCCCAAAAGAACCAATTATAATACAGATATTTCCAATCTATTCCACAAAAAAGGATGCCATGAAATCCCACAAGGATTGATTTGGAGCAATAGCCTGTGAAGGTATGGGAGAAAGGGAGCGCACAATGCTAAATAGTACTCTGGTATGATTAAGGGAGCTGTTACGCTCACCTGGCTCCCACAGGGGCGTCGATCCGAACTGGACAGCTGCGGCCTCCACCAATGTGACGCGTAGTGCCGAGATGACAGACTGGACTGGCCCACCTAGCTTCGTTTGCTTGGCCCGTAGAAATATGCTTCTGCAAATGGAGAAAGGGAATTAACCACCCGTGGAGTTGAGCGTTAGCCCTCCCCCACTCCCGCTGTTCTCCCCACTGATCACCTTTGATGTCCCCTCTTATAGTCTCACCTGATGGTTTGGAAAGATGAGCTCTCCATCCTGCATTGAGCGCAGGGGCGCGTTGATAACCAGTTGCTTCACTGGCTCGAAGGAATTGGTGAGTTCCAGAACAATATTGACTTTGAGATTCCCGGCAAGACGCCGTAAGTATGTAGTTCGTAAGAGTTCAAATGTCTGACTTTCACTCTTGTCCAATTCCTTGCAGATTGCAGCTTGACCCTAGCGAAGAGTTCCTCGTGGCAACCGGTAATATTCAGGTAAGGATTTGTATTATCCAACACAGTTCGATAAAATAATGTCAATATGTAACCTGTTGCGTTCTCCCTTATTCAGGCGCTGAGAGAAAATATGAAGTCTCGGGGAATAATGCCTCCGGCGGTAAAATCAGGTAAGTCTATTGTGGTGAGGAGGTTTCCCCTTGTTTGTCCCTTTGTTTCACCTTGCTGTTCCTTTGTTTCCCCTTAGGGGCCGGGGTATGGCGAGGATGCAGTGGAAACCGCGCCGACCCGTGAAGAGGAATAGTACCCCCAGTGGTAAAATCAGGTAAGTCTATGGGGGGTAACTAATATTTCCTCTGTGTATTCCCTTGGCTCACCTTGCTGCTCTTGTCTTCCCCTTAGGTGCCAGAGTGCGGCGGGAGCATGCAGAAGGATGCGGTGGAATGTGAAGAAAGTGCGAAGGCCGGTGAGTTCAGCGCGGCGATGCTGCAGGCGAGGCGACGCACATTAAATAACTTCTTTCTTCCAGCTCGAAGGCGTGATGGATCGGGAATTCAGATAAGGATCAAAGGTATTGCTCTTGTTGTAACCTTTTCTCCTTCTTTTTCCCTTTTTCTAGGAGCTCCAGACTCGAGGCGGGCGTGGCAGAAGACTGGATGCAGACTTGCAGGCACGGTGAGCGTTACCCTGCTGGATGAAGAATAACGCGAAGCGTGTGCTGCTCTTTGGGCGTGGTTTAAATAGCCTCCAAAGTAGTCCCAGGTAAGTATTCCTCCCCAGCCCCACCCGAGTAAAAAAATAGTCCCTAGGTAAAGTAGTCCCTTCCAAGCCTCTTTTGGCTTGGAGCTCTAGCAGCATGGTCTCCATCAGGTGAGTTTGCAGCATGGTCTGCATCAGGTAAGTTTTAATCTATGAGCCTGGCGCCTATGGTGCTAGGACTGACTCTCCATATGAGTCTGGCACCATAGGCGCCAGGACTGCACCCAAATAGCCCATAGCAGGGGTTGTTGGGCTTGCTTAGAATAACTTGATGCCTGCTTCCGGGTTTGCTGGACTTGGCCTGGGTCCCCGGGGGTAGGCATCATGACAGGAGCCATCCACCCGATGGCTAAAGTAGACACACTTGGCCTCACGAACAGCTATGAACTAACCAGAGGAAATCCTTCACCAAAGAAGCTTATCTTCCAGGCAGTAGGAAGACCTCCACTTTCGTTCAGTTTGTCTCATGTTTAGACGGAGATCTCTGAGGTAATCATTAAACCTGGGCTCAGAACAACAGGCTCTGGGTTTCATGGATTTAAGTGGAGCAAGAGAGTCCGCTAACAGCAAGCCCAGGAGATTTAGTCTATATCGTCTAGAAAGTGGCCTTCATAAATGGACTAGCACATCAGCAGTGATCTCAGAGGAGGGGACAGGATGGCAGTTACGGCGTGACACAGAGAGAATTATTTAGACCAGTTACAGTAAAAGAGGGGTCCAAACAAAGGGATGAGAAAATGATCCATCCAAGCCATAGGCAGAGGCTTGAATATGGTCATAGAAAATTTAGAAGCAAAGATCAAATCGAATTTATTGCCCAAAATGATCAACAAACTTGGGGTCTAGGTCCGGGGTATGGTAGATAAGCAAAATATGAATAGAAACAGACAACGAGAGAATCAATTGAATGAGAAGTGCCTCCATGTTAATACTATGGTGCAAAGGCAACTAAGTGCCTTTGTGCCCAGATTTACATATAATAGCCACCACCCTACCTCGAGGGTGGGAAACAGCCCTAACAATGCAAATGATGCTAAAACCCTGGGGAAGGAGATGAACTAGCATGGGACCAGAGGACAGCCCTAGCCAAGTCTCAGTGACACACACAAGATTTGGGCTGTGCTCATGAAGGAAATCTTAACACTTGTCAGAATGTGCTTTCAATGAGTGAACATTTAGCAGGACACATTTTGACATGGGGTGTACCGAGACAGAAATAGGAGGCTGATAGACCAAGTCACTTACCACAATACCATTAGGAAATATGGTAGAGGGAGGTACCAGCTGCAACAGTTTCTCCAGAGAAAGCCTCTCCATTTTGGCAGTATTAGAAATAGCCCAGTGGTCACAGCCCTGCCGCCCTGACTCACCACGGACAACCACAGACGGGCCTGCCTTTGGCACATCTTTGGCACGCCTGCCATGTGCATCCGCTGCTCCTTTGCTGCCCGTCACTTTTGTGCCTGAAACCAATTAGGGAGTGACGCAGAGGTGAAGCAAGTGAGGCGAGACTCCTATTAAAGAATTAGGGAAGTAGTGCAGCAAGACTGATCAAAAGTTTAAATGTGCCATATAAAGCACAGAACACTATGCGGGCAGTAGAATAATAACACAATTTAGTCAAAGCACGTAAATATGGCTAAAAATCTTGAATAAACATGCATTCTTAGTCTATTAAAGCCGAAGGATGGAATTGCAATATAATCAATGTCCCCCAAATATAAGGATCTCAAGGCCGGAATCTCGGCAAAAATGGCCAAAAGCTTTCTATGATTGAGATGAACTGGTCCATTAATTTGGAGGAGGATCTGAAAACCAATCACACATGAATCAAAAGTCCTATAGATTGTTGGAGATCATAGTGCTCCTCTCTCCATTATCCATAGGATTCATGTTCCTAGTCCTGTGAACATCTGAGGAAGAAGCCATGGTGGAATTAGCACTGATAATGGTCAAACCTTCCACATTGAGTGACTGTTCTCTGTTGGAAATAGATGACTAAACCGAATATCGGTTTGAAGTGGGCAAAAATGCGTTGCTTCAATAGCGGAGGTAGTCACCTCTGTTGCCAACTCTTCGGGGATTGAAATACAGTCTGTTCCTTTTTGTTGCAAAGTCAAAACTGCTTTTTTCTTTTAAAATGTATTGGTCTTTTTTGTAAGTTTCCTCACCCCCGCCACCTCTTTCGAGATGTTGGTAACTGGGTCAAACACAGTTTCCTTGATATTTTCTTGAACTCTTACCAAAGTTCTCAGAAATGTCCTAGATGATGTTGTCATACAGCCTGTGTTATTAGGCAGATTTTTAGATTTGGAGTTTTGCACTGAGAGAGACGTGATTCCCTTGCAAGGGGGCTTCAGTTGAGAAGCAATAATAATCGTCGCACTTTCACTTACGAAGCTAAATTGAGATGCTACAGATTGAGGCTCAAACAACTCAGGAGAAGCATTGAAAGGAGTAATATTTTCAACAGATGGACCATTTAAGATGTTAGAGGCCAGATTTAGAAACTCCAATTCTGTAGTTTCCAGGTCTAGTACTCATGTAGCAGATGTTTAAGGCTCAGCCTTTGCATAGGTTGCTGTTTTGTTTTTCTCTAACCTGTCCCAATTCTTTTTAGGATATTCGTATTGAATGAGACAGAATCCTTGATGTTGTCATATAATCTGATGATAGATTCCAATACTATGGGCCTCATCACGACTTTGGCGGTAACCCTTAATCTGGCGGTAGCGCTATTACCGCCGGATTTAAGGGTCCGCCGAATCAGGGCTTCGGGGAATTTCGCCCCAGATCTGAGCTGGGGGAAATCCGCAGAAAATTTGCGCTATTGCCGCTGGCGGGAAATCCGCTGGTGGTATTAGCGTGAAGATTCCCCATTGAGCCCAATGGGGAATGTGGCATTCCCGAATGGGCTCAGTGGGGAATGGGGACTTACATTACCGCCAAACTCGTGATCCGGCGCTATTAGCGCCGGGGAGTTCAGTGTTAGGGCTAATACCGCCCACGCTAATAGCGTTACCGTTACCGCCCAAGTTGTGATGAGGCCCTATATCTAGTGCAGCCACTGAGAAAGGTCCCAAGGTATTCACGTTGGATAATGACTTCATACTCCTAACGGGCCTAGCACCAGTGGGAGTAACACAAGACCCTTGAAGCACTGCTTTGATCTGTACAACGCTGATTGATTAAGCATTTATTCCAGTGACTCCCACATGATTAGATCTGGGGAATCTCTATCTCACAAATCAGGGTTCTTCACATATTCCTGGCAAAGTAGAAGAAAAGATGGGAGTCTGACAAATCGACAGAGTGTGTTTGACACACCCTTCAGAGGAACTGATGTTTTTTTTTCAAATTCAACATGCATTCTCGGCTGTGCATTGAAAAAGTCTGAGATGTTACTGTGTTTGTGTTTTAGATGGTGGTTGGCAGTGGAATCGGCATTGGTGTCTTTCATACCAGGGGTAGAGACCACTGCCAGATTCACACTCAAATCAGGCAAGCCCTGTTCAGCAGGAACTGGTGGCTCAACAGTTGGATTGATGGAATTAGGTGCTGAGGGAGCAGTGCGTTGGTTACAGTAGAAAATAACGTTGATTCACTTAGACCGGTTAAACCTGCATGGAAAGCGCCTCCTTTAATCTACCTGCAGTGGCAGACAGCGGCTTGCAAACAGGAGATAGTTTAAAAGCCAAACAAGGATGCTCCTCCTTTTTCCACGCCAAACAGTATTTACTCAACAATACTAAACTAATCTCAGCTCTAAAGGGTCCTCTTGAGGGGGAAGCCTCGCAGTCACTGAGTCTCTCATGTACCATACTGCCAGCGAGCCTGCCTGTATTAAACTTGTAACAGGCAGCTGGTGAAACTGACCGCACCACAGCCTCCTCGCAGTTCACCAATCACAGGAACCCCAGTTCACCATGCTCAACTCCACTTTACAGCTGGAATAATGACAGGAGGCAGATAGGTTGTGGTACTCACTGCTCGACCCTGCTAGACCCTCACTTGCATCTGCTTTCGTCCCGTGGCTTGTGTTTCTTGTCTTGCCTCACAGAGACTAATGTCCTCATGTCTGCAAACTCACTGACTCATCAAGCCTTACCAAACTTGTAATCGTATAACTGCTGGACCCATATGCAGGCAAACTTACATTTGTTGTGTTGTTATGCCTTGTGGCCCTTGCCCTATCCCATGAAGTATTACATCACAATATTCGGTCAAGTGTTGGCAATAAAAGGCTGTAGGTTTTTATTGTTACAGATATGGTTATGGAACATTAACAAATATTGCATATTGTAATGATATAGTACTTTTGGGCACCGGGTCCTGATGTTACCCCCCTCTGATCTGTGCCGCCTTCTTTGTCCCACAACTTGTTGTGGCCACCAGACAATGTCCTATCTTTCCTTTCCTTGTTCTTCTCCCTTTTTCTGGGGTGGGAGGGTTTGCGTAAAAGAAAAGAAAGAGGAAGATGCTGAGTACATAGTGCACTTCTCGAGCTGTTTGGGTCCCCGTGCAGGGTCCACAAACAGTTTGTATTCTTTGTGCTGCAAGCAGCTCCTTATATGCGACCCAGGGCAGCCCCTGGGTCCTTGTTGTGATTCTGTGGGGGCTGTGACTCCAGCCCCCAGGCCAGCCATGGAGCCGACTGTCTGTGCCCCTGGGAAGGGCTCTTCTTTGTTGTTCCCCTGTTGGCTGCTCACTTCCCTAGGGTGCTTAGCACCCATTTGCTTTTGTGGAAGGGCGAGGTGTTCTTTCACACCTCACTCTTCTTGCACTTTGTAGTGTAGAGATTGCGTGTCTCCTGGGGTGATGGGAGAGGAGAGCTGGGCCTATGGGGGAGGGCTGCTGACCCTCTCCTGGGCCTGCTGCCATAGGGCAGAAGTTACCCTGCCTCGCCTGGGGCAGCTCTGCGGCTTTGCCCAGCATTGGCCGCTTCCAACAAGTGATTTGTGGTTTTTCTGCTTGATAGCACACTTTGGTTCCACAGTCTCGAATTTGGATACCTAATTGCCTCTCTCTTGACTAAAACTTTATGCTCATCATTGTAGTTGGCTGCCTAGGTTTTACAACTCCCCATCTGAACACACCGATTTCTAGACATTGAGCATACTATTCCTATGTTAGTTTCTATAGCTACTGCTATCTGGTGCAGGTACATTGGTGATCATCACACCTGTTCTGCTATAAAATAAGGACATAAACATGCAGGTTTATCAGCTTCATAAGCAAAAAAGGTTGAGTCACCTTGCTGGAATTTGGTATTTTAATGTTGCATGTGAACAAAGATCTCTGCAATGAGTGCTTAACACACTGAGCTTTCTTCAGAAGCATCGAGAAAATCTAATTTATCAATATGCATTTCCACATTGGCTATTACACATTTTCAATATAATCCCCACAGAAATGTGCAAATTCTACAGGAGTTGTGCTGTGTGAATAACTGCATGCTGCAGTGAAAACCTAAAGCATTACAGCATGAAGCAAACTGTACTTGTAAACAGCAGACAGCCAATAGGTTTAGATCATCAGCAGCATACAATTACCTGACATGTGTGATTTAAACCTGGTGAACAATACAGACTTAAATCTTTTATCAGACAACCTTCTGGGGCCTCTTCCAAGGTGGGGGTCAAACGCATCTCCAGGCAGTGAGTGGAGGGTAGATCCCTCTGCTCGGCTGGTTCCTCCCTCTGGAACAGCCTCCCTGCCTCTCTCAAACTTTAGCAGAACCACCTAAGGTTCCGGAAGCAACTCACAGCCTTTCTTTCACTTCTGCTATTTCTGTCTCTCTCCCCTGCTGATGTACTTGTTTGCTGCGCTAACTGGGTACCTGGCCACCCTCTGAAACGTAATGGGCACCGGGCTCCTACACGACCAGTAGCCCCTTGCACTGTCTCCGGGTTTAACACGCACTTATGGACTGTATCTGCAAACCAACAGTCCCCTGCCTCCCAGCACTTACTCAGATGCTGGCCACCCCGTTTGGCACTTACTTGAGCTTTGCCATATTGCACTTTCCCCCCTTCATCCTCCCAGCACTTCTCCTCTCCCTTCCCCCTCACACTTGCACAATCTGAATGACACAAGGCCTAGTAAGATTGTTTGTTTTGTCCGCCCTTAGTCTCCCCTTGTGTGTCTTGTTGCGCCTGTAAACACTTGTGTACAGATGCATTACAATCGACTTATGATATCATATCAGCCCAACAATGTATTTAGTTTGTGGGAGCCGGAAGCGTGTTGGTGACATGCGGGGACATTGCTTGCCTGTGGTTGGACATAAAGTAGGGGCAAAAGTTACAGGATTTAATGTTTGAAGCAAATTACCACCTTCTTGGAAAGTTGCGGGATATTCACTTGGGAAGCTTGGTTGAATGCAGACTCAAACACAATTTAGTTTTAACAGCCAGCAAGAGTATGTGCATTGTTTTAATTATTAGCACCACTTGAGAGTGGAGGACAATGTTTGAAACCTGCTGGTAAGCATTGTTTTCAGGGAGTTGATGATCATGCAAGTGAGTGATTGGAGAAATAAATACATGGGCAACTTCATTAGTGAAACATTCGAGGCTGCTCTAGCATTTGATACCAGGTTCATGATGACACAATATATACATTCGTAGTTTAAACACATTCAATTAAATATAACAGTACCAGGGTTGTTAGAATCTGTGTTTCTTGGGCAATATGCAACACCAAATAACATATCTTCAACGCTAGGTGTCTACGGTGGAAGGGGAAGAGGAAGGCGTTGGAATGTAAAAGGTTTTAGAACAGAAACGACTGTTGCTTCAATTGGTGTGAAATGACAAATCGTGGGTTGCAATATAGTACTGCAAAAAGCATGAACTAGATGTAACCCATAGAGCACAGTAGCAACAAGCTCTCCACATAATGAAACAATGGTAAAGTTTCCTTTCCTTGCTTCTTGTGCTATTACTGCCTTGGCCGTGTTTGACACTTGACTGCTGCTAATCTAAAGTGCATCTTCCCTAGCAAAATAGTCTTGCATCACAGGGAATCTCCCTAATCCTTCTATGTGGCAACTGGCCAGGTTTTGGTCTGAGGTGTCAGCAGAGGAAACTGAATCTGTTTCTGAGAGCATGTGCTTGAGCAGGTTTTCGATTTGAGTCTGTCAGCAGTAGGCAACGGATAGTAGGGTCTTGGACAAATTCACATTTTGTAGATGCAGTGCAATTCTCAACGTGGTCCTGCCACTCCATCTACCTCACACTTTTCACTGTCTTGGCCAACCAATTTGATGATGGCAATGGTGGTGACACATCTAGAGAAGGTGGTGGTGGTCAGGACCTTGACTATACCCTCCTTATTGTTATAGATGGTTGAGAGGTGGATTTGAGAAACTGAATCCAGCCCTAAATTCAGCAGTGAGCCAGGGGGACAAGTGGAGGAGCAAGGACACTCGGAAACTGTGCCAACCTGCACAACCCCTGCATGTGTTTGGAGTGCATATATTGTTTTAATTTATTTTATTTATTGTGCATTTAGTTCCATAAAAAGAAACGTTAAGCACATGTAAAGCAATAAAAAAAGCCATCTAAAAGAAACAGTTACACAGTATTAATTGAAAACAATGAATATGAGGATTATTAATAATCACTTCATACAATTAACACCCTGATGATGTTCAGCTTAATCCTGGCCTTACACTACATTATGGTCAACCAGTATGTATCTACCGTACTACCACCACTTCTTATTAATGCTTTTAAAACGTTATCAATACTTCTCTCTATATATTATATGCTGCTGCCAATGCAACCAATGATGTTGCACCTTACAAGTTAGACCAAAATTGGTCACCTGCATATTAGTAATGAAATGTGCATATACGCGTGTGTAGTAAGGTTCCAAGAACGTACAACTTGTGAGAACATCATGACAGGTCTCTACCTCACTGTGGCATATGCGACAGAGTCTTTCCATATAGGGCATTTTAGACTAAGACCCAATAAACTCCATGGTGGGCAGCACATTCAAGTGCAAACACAGGGCAAACCTTTGAGATCAGTAGAATAATGTTTGATTAAGTAAGTATTGGGTAAATGGCCACTAGACTATTGTCCAGACAAATCATTATATCAGTGCATATATTTGCAGATATTTAATAATGCATATATTCTGCCTTTACTCCCTTGATGAACTCTAGTATGCTATCCCAAAATGTTACCTGGTAAATCATTATTATCATCATCAAGCAAGATCAGAATTAACCAGTTCTTCACACCACCCTTTGACTCCTATCAGTCCATTGGCCAATGGCACCTACTGCAACTACTGAATGTTCACATCATGTATCTTTTGTTTATCATTTGTTTGTTCAGGGTCAAAAGCTGCATCTTGTAACCTGCACTATATGTGAATAAAATGTGTGCTGTGGGAATCCACGAACCATTCCGGGCACCTCAATGATGCTAGGTCAAATAAAGGGGCATCATACCCATGAAGCGGACCAAGATAAATAGCAGCCCCCTTGAACCTACAAACACTTATTAGCATAGTGGCACTGACATTTCCTGTCATCATTTGCTTTGCTTTAACATTAATACGCAGTAACTGTGCATCAGAGGTTAAACAAACATGATAATTTTCATTAACTAGCTAGACTGTCTAGCCACACCATAACACTCAACGACTGAAGCCACCAAGATAATCCATTATAACCAAATAATAACACTCATTATGTTTGCTCTAAACCGTTGATGCTTTGGAACCACGATGATGTGTTGTGCCAGCTGAGCCTGCTCGCCACTGAGGGCAATCGACAGTTGTACTCATCCAACAAAGCTGAGCCTTCCAGTGCTGCCGACCCAACATTACATGATATTCCCATTGCCTTTGACACTCAAGGCATTGCCACTTCCAAAGCACACCACATCATTGAATCCCATTGATGCCAATCTCTAACTCGACTCTAGCTCACCAGTGAAAATGTCCAGATTCTTGGTTTGATACCTAACAAGCCTGGATAGATGCTGCTGAGTTCCAAAACCAAGACCTAAAGGAATTGACTTGGCCCTGACACATTGTTCTCCCTTAAAGAAAAGTACCCTACTGAGTTTTAATCCACCTTTTTCTACCTTTTGAAAAAACACTGTTCATTAACTTTGAAATTTTGCTGCTGAAATCTTTGCCTGAGCACCTGTCTACAAACCTTTAACACCCCTTTATTTTAAAGTCTGCTTTCACTATGTTTTCCCTTCGGGGAGCAGGCCAGTAGCATTTGTATTAGTTGTGTGCAGTTTTTTGTATTATTTAACGTTCCTATTATTATTGAATTTTGGTTAGACATTCTATTACATTGTTATCAACGTACTATTGTTGTTTGGTGATTCTCTAGCAGCTTACACATCTCCTGAGGAGCATCGCAAGCCCACGTTACTAAAAGAGGCGAAGGGCGTGTTCCTGTCAGGCCGTGTTTGTTTTTTCTGTGATACAAGACCTCGAGATAACCAGACAATAAAAAAAAACATTCCTCTGAGAAGAAAGGCTTTGTCAACCTCTTTGCAATGAAAACAAGATTTATTTTGTAAACAAAAAGGAAAAAGGTGACAGAACCAACCTGACACAGAGCTCTCTGTTAGTTCAAATCAAATACAGGTTTATAAAGACAGACATCATCCCCAATGACACACACAATATACAGTGTTCATCCACCAACCTCATTGGCTACTACCTATATAAATACTACCAGTCACCTATAGTCCCTTGACTGATTGGCCACATCCTATTCTACCTTTTCCCTTTAACATGGGGTCCCCCTGCTCCATCACCTTAGGTCCCAGATACGTGATTAGCGAGTTATGTGGTGTGCACCTGGTCATGAACATGCACTCAGTTGATAGCTCCAAAGCCAAATTGGCCTCTTAAAACAATGGTGCACTTCTTTTGAAGCCAGACATATAGGCACCCCTACCATGCCTCCACACTCCATACTAATTTTGTTTGCATCATCTTTTGCTCCTCATATCACAAATCACAGGATGTTCTTATGCTCATTCCCACTTATCAGTTCCCCCTACTGGGTATGCCTTCTTGCGGCCTCGTAGACCACATTAATCATCCCAATTCTGATGAATGTAGGGACTCAATGTTCAGCCTTCTGGCAGTTCAACTAGGATGGCCACTCTTCCGGGGGCGCTATTACCCTAAATCCTAACAAGCATGTTGGAAACTCAAAACCTTTACCCTGGTTCCCTTGGGTTTTTCATTCAGGACAGGCAAAGCCCTAATCTTGCACTGCCATTCACATTCTATTCAGGTTTTGCAAGCCTACATCTGGATACAATTAAAGTATTATCGGGTCGGTGTGAATACGGTTGTTCTCAGCTTTACTCTGGGGCTTCAGAAGGGATGAATAATTCAAAGTGTTCATAGCACCATGCTGCTCTATTCACAACAAACCGTACAAAAGGCTAGGCTTCTCTTTCAATATGGCAATGCCTCAGCCTACGTCTACATTCTCATTCTCACATGTTCTATTTTTCTACTACTACGCACTGTCACACATGCTCTGTACGTGGGCCTACCTATGCTTCAGATTTTGTTTGCAAAAACAAATGCTTTTATCGTCCACATCTCCACTCATGCTCCCCTTGCAAACACACACATCAACTTTCTTGTGCGCTAACAGATTTGCCTGAGTTTGAATCATTTTGGGGGAACCGGGAGCGGGACATTCATCCCAACATTGCACCCTTTAGTTAAACCTCCATTAACTAACCCTGAATCTTCCCTTCTTTGATAATCATCGTGTTTGGGCAATCATACTCTAAAAACATGATGCAAACTTCCCACATCTTGGGCATACTTTTCTGTGTCCATGTAAGATTAAGAGAATTGCTATTGCCTGCTAAGTTGATCCAGTGCTCTATATAGTTTTCCAGGTCAGGTGTTTTTTTTTTGTAATGTTCCCAGGGGTCTACAGAGCAGTCAACTCTTACCATACATGGTTTATATGGGTCTACTGTTTATGTGTATGTGTCTTTTGTGATATAAGTAGCTCCACCCGCCCTTATCAAGACCATCAGCATGGCACGGCTGTGGAGAGTTTTGGTACAGCACCAGAGCACCATCTGTCATGTTCAGAATATCAATAGCAGGAACACCACAATTCGGAATAGTATCTTCGCTGCTTTTCCTAGCAAGGTTGAGGTCTAAGAAAATGCTTCATCAAACTAATCTTCAGCTTTGACCCCTGCTTCTGTATCCATGCTCGTTTTCAGTTTGTGTAGGGCACCTATTATGTGGGATAAGGACCCATTGCCTGCATCTTTTAGGGGTACATATGTGCAACATGACAAATCATGGCCATCAGCAAGTCCAGGACATACCGATTTTTAAGTGTTATTAGTTGTATGGCTCACAGATCGCTATTTGTAGAGTTCAGACCTTGCTCCGTGACATTCACCAGTTGGATCATTTCCCACCACATACTTTTCAACCACTTTGCATTGGCTGCAGCCTGGATACCTGGTAGTAACAGAGAGGCAAATAAAACTTCTGTCTTCATGAACAAGCAGTACTTGTCTGCAATTGCTTTCAATAGGCAGGAGTCTTCAGACATATAGTTTGACTGCTTCTGGTGCCCTGCTCTGATAGAGCAGTTCTTCTTTCTTGCTTGCGGGGGTGGAAGTTGCTCTACTCTTGATGTGTTTGCTAGGGTTTGGTGTGCATCAGGAAACACTAAGACAGCCAAATGCAAGGTAGCTAGTGAGCATGTTCCTCTCCATGACGTTCAGGGATCCATGTACACTTTTTGACCAAACACACACAAAATGTCCATAAGTGCCTTTGTTCCTTTATTAAGGTCAGCAATAAACAGCATTTTGTTACACTTGCTGTTAGTTCATCCAGGAATGGTGCTGTTTCTCCTAAAACAGAACTGGTATTCTGCTGCTGCTTGTATTTTCACCGGGGTTTCTTCTGCTTCAATACATGTTAACTTCAATACATATGTACCTCAGATGGCAAGACAGTTTGGGCCTCATCACGAGTTGGCCGGTAACGCCGGCGCTAATAGCGCTGGCGTTATTAGCCCTACCACCAAACCCACCAGCGCTATTAGCGCCGGATCACGGGTTTAGCGGAACGGGTATTGCCCATTCCCCATTGAGCCCATTTGGGAATTCCCCATTCCCCATTGGGCTCAATTGGGAAATGTTGTGCTTTTACCACCAGCGGATTTCCCGCCGGCGGTAAACGCACCGAACATCGTCAAATTCTCTGTGGATTTCCCCCCAGCTGAGAGCTGGGGGGAAATCAGCCGAAGCCGTGATTTGGCAGACCCTTAAATGCGGCAGTAACAGCGCTACTGCCGCATTTAAGAGCTACCGCCAAACTCGTGATGAGGCCCTTTGTGTTCACCTTCCATATCACATCTCTGTCAAACACTGTCAAACCTACTGGTGAACAGAATACTACTGCTGCCTCCCATGTATTTGCTACGCCTGATACTACTTCCATCTTTATTGATTGACACATGTTACACCTTGGGCTTTCTGGTTTTATTGCACACTCTTCATTATATGTGCATTCATTCAAATTCTACTCTGTGCCTTTGGAACATGCTTTGAAACCGACACAGTGCCAGATAAACCAAACACTGGGCTACCAGACGTGGTCTCTCTTGTTGTATTAACATCTTGGGTGCTCCTGACACATGTGGGATGAGAGAGCAAAGTTAACAGCTCACATTTGACCTCTCGATCCCCACTGAACACACGTGAGTGTACTATATGTTACTGAGTTCTGGGTGGTGGAAGGAAGGCAGGGTATCAAACAGTAAGACAGACACAAGTGATCCCATTTCAAGGGTGTTTATTGAAATTCAATTGGGTTTGAAAAACGCCTATCTAATTCTTAATCTAAAAATGGGAGCAAGCTATGACCATCAAATTATAATAACGCAGTCCTGGTTGATTCTGTCAAAATAAAAAGGCGTTTACGAATGAACCTATTGCCAATCCTCACTTCTAAGTACAAATCCTGTGCGGAAACAATGTTATGCAAAAGAAAAGTGTTGAAGAAATGTTATATCACATTATTCAAGTTGTTTGCTTCCCTTCCCCCACATGTTTAGCATAGGACAAGGTTGCACACTTGAGCTTTGCACACTCTCTGCATTCTCTAGCACAAGGATGTAGTTCAAAACCTTAAAATCAGGACCTTCTGTGTCAAATTCTCTTTGCCATTCCAAGTCTCTTATTTCAGAGTGCCTGATGCCGCATGACAAACATTAAAGTTACTTTCTTCTTAGGATTTCACATGCACAACTTCGCGGGTGATTTACTGTTCACCCTGGTTCCCTCTGCACTGGACTCTGACCGATTTTAACACAAAACCTTCAATTGGTCTCCCTATGCCGGGGTCAGACTAAATCTATCTACTTTTCCAAATTTTCCTTTCTGCTTCAAAAATTGAAGACTTTCGACTGTGCACTGGATTTTGTTTGACCCTTCGCAGGACCACTTTGATTCACAATGCATTTCTCATCAAACACAAAAGATTTGCAAATGTATTTCCCAAAAAAATCTTTCTCTTAAACAAAATTAATAATAGTTCACCTTTTAACTCAGGTTGCCGTTCCTAATACTTTCCTGGTCAAAGACCTTCAAAATGGCACAGATTTTTCCTCAGAACAAGTGTGAACACTACAACCCTATTCAATGAACACTTTTTCTCTCAATGCATTCTGGTCTTCGCAGTTCGTACTTTCTCATTCATTCAATTTCATATGCAGTTCTCACACTTTGTCCTTTTGGTTTCCCTCAATCAGGTTTGAACCTTCATGACACTTTTACAATTCTTTCTGGCTCCCATCAGTCAGGCGCAAGCCTTCCTTGTAACACTTTAAAAACGTTCAAACAGACTTTTGTTCTGTAGATACCTCACCGATTGTATCGTTCAAGAATTTTTCTTCTGTTTTAGCAAACCGCCTCAACTCAGTCATTCACCAGGAGGGAAACAAATAGTTTGACGAGGACTTGAATAAGGAAAACTCCCTCTAAGTACTTCCAGCTGCTCCTTCAAAGTGTAATCTTTTTACCTGGCTCTCTGGTAAACGCTCTGCCACTCACATAGCCTCACGGCTCCACTCTGGGTCTGCTGCAGCCCTGGAAGAACTGTTCCTTTATGTCCCCAGTCTGACTATCTGAGGGCTTGCGATTTTGGTAGCTAGACTCTGCCAGACTTAGCCTTGTAACCTCCCTCCTGGTTTCTCAAGAGCCACATTTCTCTCTCTCTGTCAGCAGCCTCTCTTTATACACCTGGGAGAGGTTAATTGGAAGCATATGCTTGATTAGGGTTGGGTCTGCCTGACTTTGCCTGGCCTCGTTAGTGGGACAATATGGAGGAATCCCATAGGAAGTCATGGCCCTGTTATTTCTATGGGAGATCTTTCTCAGCTCAGTAGAGTGAGTAGAGTGAGAAGGCCAAGAACTATGGGAGTTGTAGTGTCATATCAATTTGAAAGGTATAGAGATGTGGGATGTGACAAGAAAAGAAAGTTTTTTTTAAAGGTTTAGAGGAGAGGTGGTCTGTTACATTATAAGAAATATGACCATAAAAGGGGAAAGGAGGATGTGGGACTGGTAGTCTTGTCTTGCATGCCATGTTTGGGAGTAAGGCTCTGGAAGGTGTCTGATGACAAAGCGTCTTTCTTTAACTGTGTCCCTAAAGGTAAGATTTGCTTGTTCTTTAGGATATCCTCATTTGATTTTCTTGCAAAGGACGAGGCTGAGGTGGTAGAGATTTAATACAACAGCAGCTTATGAAGGCTGAGGGAATATGGGGTAAGGAAGTTGGAACAGGGCAGGGGGAATATCATGTCTCACCATTGGGTGTTTCATCCCCACTCTTGAAGGATCTCTCACCCAGGTGATTCTCCCTCGCTTGTCCACCCCCAGGGTTGGGATACAAAAGCAATGCCCCTCCCCTGGCCACCTTAATAAAGGATCCCTGAGGACTGGGAAGTGAAACACCCTCTGGTCTTTCGCAGTGGTGCACATTGGTCATTGTATCACACACCTCCCCTTGGTATTGGTGATAGTCCCCCTCTTCTTCTATTCCCTGCTTAATGTTTTGTTTTATAACCCTCATTCTGTTCAATGCTAACATATGTCTATTCATTTTAAGTAAATAATCTGGAAAAGTGTCATTTTGTTGAAAGATATCATCTTGTATACCATTACCTACACACCATGTCACCCCCCTTTTATATGCCCTAACCATATAATGTTTATAACACAATGCATACTAAGTCCTACAACAGACCCCACACATATATACAATATTGACATAATTACACAATGCTTGTGAGGGGATACCTGCAGGGAGCAAGAAGAACAAAACAACCATGTAGACATGATGCTTTTTTCCATTCTTTTTATCATTAAAACAAGCGTTGAATACCATTGCAACATGATATGATATGTTATGATATGGCATTTATAACGCGCCTATGCACAAGTGTTTCAAGGCGCGATGAGGAAACGGAGGGGGAACAGAGGGAAGACAGACAATGATCCTACTAGGCCAGGTGTCATTCAGATCATGCAAGTGCATAGGATGGGGTGAGTGTGAGGGGAAGAGGGAGGGGACAGTGCAGTAAAAGGATAATAGAATAAATAACAATAAGTAAAGTACGGCCAGCAGCTGGCAAGTGCAAGGGTAAAGGGTAAGTGCAGACACCAAGTGTAAAGTGCTGGGAAAGGGACTGTAGGGATATGGAAAAACAGTGCCCAAGTGTGGGGTTGCAAGGAAGCAGTGCAGGTGTGCAGCTGGTGGGAGGGGACCTGGGCCCGAGATCAGAGGGTGGCCAGGTAGCCAGTGCAAGGTCAGTTTCAGCAAGGAAATCAGCAGTGCTTCCGGAACCGGAGATGGTTCTCCTCAAGTTCCAGGGGGACACGAAGGCTGTTCCAGAGGGAGGCCCCAGCCGAAGAAAGAGATCTACCACCAACTCGTTGCTTGGAGAAGCGACTGACGCAGAGGGAGTTGGAGGCGTAAGAGCGAAGAGCTTGAGAAGGAAGATATTTAGGAAGAGAGAGTTGAAGGTATTGAGGCCCCAGGCCTCAGAAGGCCTTGTGGACAATGCAGAGGGTTTTGAACTTAATCCTTGCAGCCACTGGGAGCCAGTGCAGAGATTTCAGTCCTGGAGAGATACTATCCCTGGGCTTGAGGCCAAGGACAAGTCTCGCAGTTCTGTTCTGGATAAGTTGCAGGGGGCAGATGGTGGAAGCAGGCAGATTTAGAAAAAGGCTGTTGCATTAGTCCAGCCTAGAGAGAACCAGAGCTCTGGAGACAGTGAGCTTCTGGGGGAAAGAGAGGAAAGGAAGAATACCCCTGAGGAGGTGCAGCTGTTTGTGTGACTTCTGGAGACGTCAGAGATGTGAGGAGAGAAGGAGAGTGTGGAGTCGAAGATGACCCCGAGGTTTTTTGCCTCACAGGTGGGAGGAGGAAGAGGGCCAAGAGAGGCCGGCCAGAGAGTGACAGGAAAGGAGGGTGTGGGTGTGCTGATGAGGAGAATCTCGGTCTTACTTGCATTAAGGCAGAGATCATTGGCGGCACACCACTCCTGGATGGTGGAAAGACAGTCAGATATGAGAGAGTGAGAAGAGGTGGCTGAGGGTAGCCTGAAAATGAGCTGAGTATCATCCGCATAGCACTGGAAGTTGGGGCAGAGCATAGCAATGCGGTAGTCAAGAAGTGCCAGGTATTGGTTGAACATCCAGGGAGAGAGGTTAGACCCCTGGGACACCACAGATAGAGCTAGAGAGAGAGGAGAGGAAAGACCCACATTGAAACTGGGAGGTTTGATCAGAGAGAAAAGAAGTCAGCCATGCCAGGGCCTGACCCCTGATCCCAGGTTATCACGGAGACGGTTGAGCAGGATGGCATGGTTGACCGTGTCAAACATGATGGTCCTGAAAAAATAAATACATTGTCTGCACTGGATAGTGATGGAATAGGTGCTTCAGGTGTTTACTTAAACTGTACTTTTGTTGTATTCATTCATTTGGTGCACAACTGGTAAAGGAGGTGTTATATGAGGTGACCTTCGACCATCAGAAAGGTGTACCCAATACCACAGATTTGTTTACTCTGACAGCAAACATAGTAGAATAAACAATGGTATAGGGGCCGTGGAACCTGGGTTGGTTCCAAAGGCGGGTGAAGTTCCAGATGTACATCTTCTCCCCTGGCATGAGCTGCTGTGGTGGTGAGCTTATTTCGTTTGGTGCCACACCGTCCTCTGGATCATCTGTTTTCAGTGCAATCTGTCAAGAGAAAGTTTTTATGCATCTGCTTAACTGACACAAATACCCTGTAAACTCCTCCCCCAAAATGGTTTCAGCACTGTGAGCATCACCCACGTATAAGTGAGGTGAAAGTGGTGTATGCATTCTCCTTCGCATCATGATCTTGTGAGGTGAGAGGTGGTGGTCTTTGCAGGGCTGGGTCCTCAAACAAAACAGGGCCAGTGGTAAACAGTGAACCCAGTTATTTTTGAGAGTGACACACATGTTTAACAATTTCCCCTTAAGTGGTGTGTTCATTCTCTCCACCACACCATTGGCCTGGTAGTGATAAATAGAACACATTTTATGCTGGATACATAATAGTGTCGCTATCTCTTTGAAAAATTAATTGAAAAAGTGTGTGCATTGCCTGTCCTCAACACCTTGCACAGTGCCCAGTGGGAAACACTTCCCCTACCACAAATGTATCCATAGATTCTATGTCTCGATGTGCACATAGATCTGCTTCTACCCATCGGGAAAACGTGCATCAAATATCGGTAGTTGTGACATCTTTCCCCCATGTCGGCAACATCTATTTGGACCACTCAGAATGGGTCGCTGGGACTGGGTAGTGTGCTGTGCAATGTCCGTAAGGTTTGTCCTGTGTTATAAAGGTGGCATGTGGTGCAGTTGGCCATAAAAACATTCAATAACTCTTGTAGGCTCCCAACAAACTAATCTTCCTGTATATCAGCAGCAATGTGCTGTTTTGAAACATGTGCTGGGTGTAATTGCTCAAAGCCAACCGTTAACAACTCCCAGAGCATTACTTCCTCACCCGTTATAACCTGTCTCCAAATATGGTTGGTGGGTGTTTGAATTCATCCCTGTTTCTTCCATAACTCTTTTTCTTCCTGGGTGCCTGTTCCTTTTACCTGTGTGATTGGTACTGCAGTGTATGGAACATCTAACTGTAGTTGCAATCTAGCCTCTTCAGGATGCACTGTTATATCTGGCACTGAGAGGTTTGGCACTATTCTGGTGTTCTCATCTGCTGTCTTGCTACTGAGGGAAAATGGGTCTGTGTTAATAGTATGTGTGGTGCACTTGTTGACTGCGACAAGTGAAGGCCACGAGAGGGCATAAATCAACCGTTCCAGTAAGGCGGCATGTTGTACTGGTGACTCATCAGCCATACAAAATCCCCTCCTTTTCCACTGTGATAATCCAGAATTCACAGTTGTGGTGACATATTCTGAATCTGAATATATCGTCACTTGACATCCCTGGGATGTGTCGAGCACTTCAATCAAGGCAGGGCAGAGTAATGCATGGGCTGTCTCTTCTGAACCAATACCTCGTACTCTCCATCTTCCAAGTGAACTGTCACCCCCACTGTGCCTTTTGCCTGTCTCCTGATCAATGGTTCCTGAACCATCAACAAAGTATACCTCCCCATGCTCAAGAGCACAGCCCCATGCCTTAGGTATGTGATTGTCTGGGCCCTCATAAGGAACAAAATCATACACTTTGTCTACGTCAGACATATGTTCAATAAGAAACATTGCTGGGTTTACTGTTTTACTCCTCACAATGTGGATGGATGGGCTACAAAAGATAGTTTCATAGCCCAACACTCTTTGTGTAGTCAGTGTGGATTTTGACATCCCAAGTATCCCAAATATTGCGTGTCCACATGTAAAGTTACTGAGCAGCTGATAGTAATTCTGGCTGAATTTTCATTGGCAATTGTAGCTGCTGCCAAGGCCTGCTCACATGGGAATTGACCTTGTAATACTGAGTCTTGCATCCTCCTGTAATAGGCTAATGGCTTGTGGTCAATGGTGCTTTTCTGCATCAATAATGCTGTCATTATCTTTTCATCTAAATGGGTGAATAAATAAAATGCCTGCATCTAGTCTGGGGTTTCTAAAACAGAGACAGTACAGATGTCATCTTTGAATTCTTGGAAGTTTGTGACTATTTCCTCCATGCATGAATGCTACTCTTTTTTCTCTCTGCTATCTTTTCCCTTGTAATAGTGCCCTTGTGTATGTGGCGTAGTTGTATATCCATGCCCTGCAAAAATTGCATAATCCTAAGAACTTGTGCCAGTCTTTGACAGTCACTGGCTGTGGTGTGTTGTGCACTACAGCTGCGCACACAGACATTACTCTCTTGTCAATTGAAATTTGTTTTCCTAAATGTAGAATTTCCTTTTGACAGTATTGTATTTTGGTTCTGTCTACTTTGTACCCTTTCTCTGCTAACAACTTTGACATTGTGATGTCTTCTCTGAATTGTTTTTCACACGCAATGCACACCAGTAAATAGTCAACATATTGTATTATGATGCTGGGCATATGTATTTTCCCTTAGTCAGCACACAGTACCTTGTTCAAAATATTGGGGGACTCACAGTACCACTCTGGGAGCCGTGTCTGCGGGATTATTTTTCTGCGATAGGTGAACACAGTGAGATACTGGAAATCACGGTGCAGTGGTAAGGAGATAAATGCATTCTTTAAATCAGTAACTGTGAAGTGGGTTGCAGTAGTGGTTAAGTATTGTAGCTGGGTTCAGGAGAACTGGGAAATTAATCTTCCCTATATTCTTTAGGGGGTTTAAGGCCTGAGACATCCTCCAAGTGGACCCATTTGGTTTCTTGATAGTGTATATGGCCATGTTACATGGGTACTCTGAGAGCACTATAAGGCCCTGGTGTACTAGTGCTGTGATTGTGTCAAATATTCCTCATCTGCTTCCTTCGACATGGGGTACTGCTTTACTCTGGGTAATATGGTGCGTGGTTTAAGGGTAATGTGCACTGCTACCACACTCTTGAAGAGTCCAATGTCATTGGGGTTGTTTGTCCATAGACAGTCTGGTACCTTTGTCAAATCATCTTGAGTGAATGCTATGCTGCTACTTGTTTTCATTATGGGAAACAGGGCACTTCTGTACTGGATCATCATTTCACATGGACACATGGAACACATGCTTCCAATATAATCTCGCCTTCGCTATCCATGCTTTCAAACAATTGGCCATCTGCCACGTCCCTTAATGTATGGGATGGTTCAATACACAGGAGGGTCCACCATTCCCCTCCTCCAGCATCAGTTCCTATCAACACTATTTTGTTTGCTGCTACCAATAGCCCCTGCAAGTCGAGTTTGATGATCATCCATGCCTCATGTTCTTGGGGCAACTGTGCTAGGAACAAGTATTCAGATGGTACCCTCAAAGGCTTCCCAGCAATGTCTGGTTCTGCTTTATGCAGAACCGTGACCCCGTACACAAACAAGCTGAGTGTTCCAGCACTCCTCGGGGTGCTCCTGCATTCCCCAAAGCACGCACAATAATCATTGCCCTTACGCAGAATGTACCTGGAGTTGAACAAACTATGCCTGTCTCTGTGAATTGTATGGTCATGTTTAGTTTGCTGTGCACGTCCCTCCCCAAAACATTTACAGGGCACACTTCTGAAAAGAACAATGTATTCGCATGTCCATTACCTCACCTTTTTATGTTTTATTTGGTTTATTACCAACCATTACAAATATTTTGATTACTAAAAAGATCGAAGCACATGTCTTCAAGTGTACATTTTGTGTTACTAAATCACTTTGTTCTCAAGTTCTCAGTCAGAATTTTAAGATCACTTAGCCTTTTTCTTTTATTTTGGTGATGTTGGTCGAGTCTGTTGTGAGGTGCTGTGCAATTTCCTCCAAAAAGAATGTCAGGGCAAATGTTAGCTTTTTATTTGTTTCATCAAAGCAGACTTGCCACCATTCTTCCACATTCAGTGAACTTTGGGCTTCCATCAGCATACCCAGATGTTTAAATCATTCTGATCTTAGAGCGGGATAAAACAGTGTCAGGTGTTTTAGAGTTTCATCATGCTTGTTAGAGATCCTGCACTTTAAATCCATTCCTGTGTTGTTGGTCCACGGACGTTGTACCTCTTTAGTTCTAAATTGATTCAGCTGAAATTTCATGAGGAGAGTTTGTCGATATCTATCAGGAAATTTGTCTAGATATTTCAGGATCTTGTTTAGCGCTTTAGCTTTGTGTGGCACATTTTGCATTATTTTAAGTTTAGCTCTCAGATCTCTTGTGTTAGTCCAATCTTGTGTCCAAAGTTTCTTCTTGACAGAACTAGGATTTGTTTTAAGGTGTTATTATCAGTGCCGAGATTTTCCAACATTCTTCCACAGTGTTCAGTCCACAGGGTGAGGATGTTATCTTTATTACCACTGCTTGGCCTCTGTGAGATGTTAAATTGGGGGAGCCCGTTCTTCAAGATCATCATGCGATACATTATGAGCATATTCCATGTAATTCTGGTGTTTACTTATAATAAACCCAGCTCATAACGGATACATGATGTTGGTGTTCTCTTAGATAGCCACAGAACATTTGTCCAAAAAATGTTTCCCAACGTGGCCCAAACAGTGACCGGGAACCACAAGGCACGTTCAACCCCGCGGATCATTGCTGGGACTGCCTTTTGTTTGAAAAAGTTCAGTATCGGTTTCAGAGAGAATGTGCTGAACTTCTTATTTAAGACTGCTGCTTGCACAGCAAGCTGCTGACATTGGCCTTTACTTTCTCTACCCGGGGGGCGTCATCCAAGCTTGAACTAACCCACATTCCAAGATATCTGGTGTGCATTAGACTCCTGATGGTTTGTTTCTCCAGGTGCCATTAGAATTTGTTCCCTGTCCGAGCTTGGTTCTTCCTCAAGTCCTTCAGCGTCAAGATTTTTGATTTATTAGGATTGATGCACAAGCCATTTGAGGCTACATACTGTTCCAAGGTGAGCAATTTTCATTGTAGCCCAATTGGTGTCATATCGAGCAGAACTAAATCATCTGCATAAAGTATCCAACTCAAATACGTTCCATGAATTTTTGGTGGAAATCTCGAGATGCTTTCCAGAGTGACTCCAATGTCGGACAACAACAGATTGAAGAGAATTGACACTAGTGGGCAACCTTGTTTTACCCCACAAAACATTTTTATTGGGGCAGACAAGTTTCCGGCCCGATCGAGTCTGATTTGTACTTCAGTGTTCGTATGTAACTCTTTTATTGCCATTAACAGACTAGCCGGAGCCGGACACTTCCATTTTTGAAGCTTTAACCGAAGGATTTCACGGTCCACGCTATCAAATGCATGTGATAAGTCGATGAAAGTGAGATAGATCTTCATACCCTTTCTTATGACTTTTTTTTTCTTTAGATTGATGAGCAGCAAATTGAATCCACAACCCACTCCTTTGATGAATCCTGATTGTCGAGGGTCAAAGTGGCAGGTGTTTGTGATCCAAGCAGACAGAAGCTGTTGTAGATGAGTGGTGTAGATCGTCCCTACCACATCGAGGAGGGCGATTGGGCGATAATCCTTTGGATCCGTTCTAGTGCCTTGGTACCAAAATCACCTGCTTCCAATATGCTGGGGTGGAACACTCTGAGCTATCTTTGCAAACTGAAGAACACATTATTCGGCCCATTGCTCTGAGTTTCTTTTCAAGATGTAGTTTGTCAGTCCATTGGGGTCCGGGGCTCTCAACGAGCTGATTTGTTCAATGTTGTTAAAGGTGTCAACTTTCTCAAAAATAATCTAAAGACATATTTAAAACCTCAGAAACCACTGAGGTAAAAACCTGGTCACTCTAATCGAGAAGAAAAGTCTCTTCCTATGCGCTATGTATAAAGCCACTAAATTAAAGACAGATTACATGTATAATAAAGTCCAATACACTAATTGTTTACTTCAACTAAACTGTGTTATGTAATCAATAAAGTTTCAAAGCATAGGTGAGCAGTGTGGTGAATCATCATTCACCAGTGTAAATACAATTTCTTCACAATAGGTTTGTACAAAGGAAATACATTTCAAAAGAATAATGATATTCAAAACTGAATTAACTAAAATATAAGTGCAAAGTGATACATGAAACAAAGTAATTCTCTGTATCTTTCAACTAAATGACAATGCATCACTCTGTCAATACTACGTATTTCAGGGTTCCCAGACCCCTTCTTCAGGTGCAGGAATTGAATGTATTTCTTCACTATCTAAAGAAATGTAAAAAAGAACAAGGTCACTGCACTGTGATTTTTTCCATATGAATATCCATGTACCAGTAATGGCAACTGACTCAGTCGACTAACCTTTATGGACAAAGGTGAGTCTTGTTCTTTCAAACTTCAAAAATCTCAAAGATGGTTCAAAAGAAAAACTTCCTTCTGTGTTGTTTATTTCTAAACTGTCCAATGAATGGAATCCGCAAGGTAAAAAATTCCCAAAGGGCTATTTATGTAGTCAGCCTGATCTGGAAAGGTAGAAAAATTAATAATACCCCCATTAATGTTTTATGACAAACGGATTGTAAAATTCCGGTATGTGGACCTGGTTCTACAGACACTAACGTTCATTTAGTAAGGGGATTGCTTACCTTACAGAGATTTCCAATAAACGCGATATTGGAACAAGAGGACGGCTGCTGGTACAGCCTCCCGTCCCGCATCATGTTTAAATTCACTGACGTTGTCAGTCACGTTATCGTGAACCGGTCATGTGACTGTACGGGTCAAAATAGTGCATATGTACTGTTTCCTTGTACGAGTTTGTGTACGTAGAGTAGAAAAGTGTTGTCTATTCAAATTTATAATACATTGAACTTTGGATAGCCCAGTCTGTTTTCAGAAATATCATGAAATAATGTCTAAGTTCATAAAAACAAATGTACGGGCTGTGTTCACCATACTGCGATCACGTGATCCAATTGCTCAACTCTAATTGGATGAATGGAAATCCTCTTTGTAAATCACTGTGTGGTCACGTATTTATATAGCTCAGCCTTCATAGAGTAAGTGATGCACCTAATAGTGAGATCGCGTCAACATTCTAAATTGCCAAGGTAAGAATAATATGTCCTGATTTATAATACATTGTTCCATGATATGTCAATCTCGTCGAGTGAAGGCACTATCTGGGCTCACCATAATGGTACATGAGAAATTCTACACGCTTTGGAAGTGAAATATTCTTACTCCACTGTTCATGATACAACACTTAACCTATTAGTGCCGTCATGTCTTCTTTAAGAATTAAATGATAGTCCTAGAAGTATGCCAGTGTCATGTTGCAGACTAAGGCACTGGGGAATAGATATGATACAGTGATCTGGTATCAAATTAAAAGAAGCCAATTATTGAGCCTGGATATGGCTGGTACTATAGGTGTGCATTAATGGATGTAACAAACATTGAAAAAACTTTTTGAAAAAACTAATTTGTCTAAAAAGACTATAGAATATTACTCAAAACACAGTCCCTCTACTGAAAAAGACTACACTTCATGTTGTTCAAATCAGAATCTGAAAAAATAATAATCCAAAGAAAAACAGAAACAAAATATCAGAATCACATACATTAGCTATGTTCAAATGTAGCATGATAAAACAAAATCATTATTAATCCCTTTTGGTTCCCAAAGAGTCCAATCTTTCAATCCACTCAATCTCGTTCTGTCTTAACAACAGCTTAATGTCCTCTCCTCTATTAGGATATTTAATTTGTTCAAGAATCGTAAATTGTATTTGTGCTATAGTGTGATGGAAAGTTTTGAAATGTTGTGCCACTGGTGAGTGGACTGAACACAATCGAATATTCAATGTGTGTTCAGTCCATCTAAGCTTGACCTTCCTTGTAGTAAGCCCAACATAGAATATCCCGCATGTACATCTGATTCCATAAATTACATTATTTGTATCACAAGTACTAGTGTGTTTTAGTGTGATACTTTTGCCAGTGTAAGGATGATTGATACTTGGTCCTCTAATTATGTTGTGGCAATGCTGACAATTATTACATGGTAACGTCCCTCTAAATGGGTTTGAACTGGATGTAGATGGTTGGTAATCTGCTTTCACTACACAATCTCTGATGCATGTACTTTTTTCTATATGCAAACGGGTTTGGTTGCAAATAACTGAGACAGTAGTGGATCCATTTTGAGCATTTGCCAGTTTCTTTTGATAATTTTTATGATTTTATAGCTCTGCTCAGAGTAAGCAGTCATGTACACCAATGGTTCTGGGTCTCCTTTGACTGATTGCTCCAGAGTTTGAGCTCTCAGAATGGTTGAAGCTTTAGTCAAAGCAACGGTAAACTGGTCTCTTCAGTATCCTCTTTTGAGGAATTTTTCTTCCAAATTCTTAGATTGATTTTGAAATTACAACGGTTCCAAGATAATTCTTCTGTAACGCAAGAATTGGCTGTAAGTTATACACTGAATAGTCGTGTTTGGATGAAAACTTGAGGCCATCAAGGTTTTGTTTCTGTCAGTTGGCTTATTGTATATTGTAGTGTGTAAGTGATTTTCTTTAATGCACACCTCTACATCTAAAAACTGAATGTGATTCTTAACTTGAGTTGTAAATTCAATTTTCGGTGCTAATTGGTTAATGAATGTAAAGAATTCCAGGAGGCTTTGATTTGATTGAATGTATTGAGTGAAAAATTGATTTTGTCTGTTGACATTGAAACTTGGATAGCACTGAAGGAGAACGAGAACACCTGAATCTACCGTACATATGCATTGATTCTGTGCATTGCATTTTCGTAATCTGCTTGTAGACACTTTCACACCATTGACTTTTGGCTTTTGACTTTTGACTTTTTACTTTTTGCTATGAGAAACTTGAATATGCTATTCTGAATTCTTGCACATTTTGTAGCTATGCATTTGAATTTTTAGCTTGCCACTGATAGAGTGAAATGCTTGCATTTTAAGTTTTTTTTGCATTATGAAATAGAATGTTTTTTCCCTTTGCAATTGTTTCCTGATTTAGCATGCAACATTGTTATGTCATGTTGTGACAAATCGTTACTAATGATTATATAATGATAATAGGAGAGATTGTGAAACCTGATAGAAGCCAGGTTTGTTATCATTATGGAATCATTACTCATTGTTATTGAATCATTACCCATTATTACCCATTTAGGGATCCAGTTGTCCATCATACATTCTTATTAGTACATGAAGTAGCATCATTAGACTATCCACATTATTTTGCCACATATTTGTAGCCATTTGTATTTGCTTATAGAATGTGGCCTATTATATTTTTAGTGCCATGTAGAGACAGGCTACACCTGTAGAGATATGTTGTTATGTATTATGTACGCATTGAGTGTGCACTTAGAATATGCATTGACCTTTAAGTATAGTAACATAGTTAAATATATATAACAATTCACTCTATTCACACTTTGATATCATCGATATATCGAAAGAAGCTTCTTAGATGGTCCTTATATTCAATTTTGTTTAGTATCAATGTTTGTTCAAGATATGCCATGTATGTATTGGCATAACCGGGTGCCATGGCTTCCCCCATGGATGTACCTGAGATGTGTATGAAGTATCTAGCTTCAAAGTGAAGAAAGTTGTTATTTAACACTATTTTGACCAGACTTTATATTCACAAGTTGTTCGCACTGCATTCTTGTGAAGACAGTAGTAACCACTCCATTGCTTCCAGGCCTGCTTCGTGTGTGATGTTAGTGATGATCTCCCATTGATCCAATTCTGGTAATGGGAGCTCCTTTGTGTCTCCTTTTTTTTATAGAGCTGTCCACAGTGCAGAACCCATTTTTGTTTCAGTCACCATATTGTCTTGTAGCGCGTGTTGAGGGATGCTCTCTTCATTAATGATTTTCCAAAATTCACAAGGGTTTTTATTTACCAAGCTTTTCATTAGGATTTCTGCATCCACCTGTTCAATTGCTCCTCTGTGTGCCGTTAGCCAATTTTTATACTTTTGTCTGATTCTTCTTTTATCAATTTGCTGGGAACTTTTATTCATCCTTGTGCTTTGTCTAAGTTCTTTCCAACCTCTCATTTTTTCCTTGTAATTTAAATGTCATATGTATGCTTGAGTTTGAAAGCACATTTTCGAAGACCCTGAGTGCATTCCGCATATTCTTTTAGGAGTTATGCATATTCTACACCATTGCACGATTTAGCATCCAAGCCTCTGCGGTAGGCTTCCGTGATGGATTTCACATCATTATCTTCTAGTGGAAGTCTACCCCGACTTGAATCTACAGACACAGCATGTTTCCATGTGTGGGTTTTTGCTCTTTAATGAGCCGCAAGTGACAGTATTACCAGATTGTGATCACTCTGGTTCATACATACAACTTGCATGGAATCTGCACGTTGTGCAATTTTTCCAGATGCAAAGATGTAATCAAGAACAGACTCTTGAGTGTTTCTCTTCCAGGTTGAATGGAGAGGTATGTCACCCATAATGTTCCCGTTGAGCATCATCATGTCTCTCATCTCCATCTCTTCACACCATTGCCAAGCCAATTGCTGTTGGTTTTTTTAAGCCTGTTTGCCATCATGCCTGAAGTTTATGAAATTTACATTTAAATCTCCACACAGGATTATGTTTGACCATGGATCATCTGCTTTGATCTCGTCAATCAGATCCATCACTTTATCAATTAATGCTATTGTGCCTGTGGCTTTATGCTGCCAATGTAGATTGATGATGTAAAATCAGCAATTTTCCTTCTTAGATTTCATTCTTAGATCAATCACTGTGGTTTGAATATACAAGAAAATGTTCTTGGTGTCACAAATTTGAAATCCTAAGCTTTTCCTTACTAGTGTTAAGAGTCCAGCTATTGGACGGCCTTTTGTTTTTTTAATTGCTGGATTCATTGTAATTTCAAAGTCATCGGTGATCGGGCACACATCAAGCCAAGTTTCTTGAAGACAGAGGGCGTCCAGGTTTTCTGACCAATTTGTTTTGGTGTTGAACAAGTGCATAAAGCCTCTGGTATTCCATGTGCTGATGCAGAACTTCTCTTTTTTTTACTAATTCTTGACATCAGCTGTAATTACAGCCGCAAAGAGCTTTTGCTAACCAGTTCCAGTTGTTACCTTTAGAGTCATCATTTTTGGAGCTCGAGTTGCTTGTAACTGCATCAGTTGCTTTCTTGTTGCACTCCACAGTCATCTTGATCCGTTCCTCTACTTGAGCCTGTCAGACTGGCGGCATATCAACGTGATTTTGTCATTCTGACTCTCCCAATCGTCCATGTATGTAGATCGTTGCTCAATTTGTCTTTCTTTGGCCTTGTGTTTTTTAGGGGAGTCTCTAAGTTCTTTGTTCATTTTCTCTTCACTGCAACCATTATGATCAACCTTGGTTTTAAAAATGTCAAAGCCAAGCAACACCGACACTGCACCCAACAACAAGTCACAGGTTAGCCTTGAGTCGATATGTAAACTCATTCTATCATACTGCAGTTCCTATAAATTCAACTGTCTTGATGTCATTGTACTCAATGGTCCTCAACCCTGGCACATGATGTAACAAGTGCAGCACGTTATTTCTGTTCAAATTAAACCATCTTTGATGGACACAATCCGTTCAAATATTAATGAATATTTGAAGATAATTTTTTGGTGGTCCTTTGGAGATGTTTGTTTTAGGCTGTTTGCTCACATTTCTTGGTGCCTATTCTTTATTTTGGATATTTCTCTCAACTCTCTTGTTGAGGCCCAAATCTGGCAAGAGGAGAATTCATTTTGTGTGTTTATCAAGGTCTTTATGGCCTGCTCAGGCCGAGTTTGTCGCTGTCGACCCATCATCATATTTCTTGCTATTATTTCTTGTCGTTGCTCAGCAAGTCTTTCTCCTTTCTCATCCAGTGTGCAAAAATTCAATTCCATCACCCCGGGTGTCACACTCTCTGGCACTTCCTTTGGTAAAATCAGTCTGCACACTCGATGAGCTTTTTCTGTTGGAACTTCATCATGAACCAGGCTCTTAACTTCATTGTCCTTGGAGTAATTTCCATCATTATCTTCATGCAGTTCAGCCTTCTCATTCTCCGAACTTTCAGGGTTTCCAATTATACCGTTGTCATTTGCCGAGGTGGATTATTTTGGAGATCCCACATCCTCAGTTTCTGGGTCTTGTATCACCGTGTCAATCGCCTTAATCACAGATTGCTTGATTTCCTTGATTGTAGCAGGTGTTTCTTGTGTTTTATTTGAACTGAGGATTCCTATGCCCAGAGTGTTCCTCAGAATTTCTTGCTTCTCTACTATTTCTTTCACTCTGTGTTTTTTCATGCTGTATGTGCATCAGGTTACTTTGACGGCAAGTCTCACGTACCGTGGGACTGTTCATATTAACCCGAGCAATTACACTCTGGTTATGTTTCAACAGGCATAGAGCTTCCCTAGCCACCTCTGAGAATAGTCTTTTGTCCGCATTGTTATTTCGACCGTGATCCATTAAAGTCCTTAACGAGCAATCAATCCTTTTGTTTTCATCGATTGATTTCATTTTACTCATGTAACACTGAATTTCAATTTTTACTAATTTAGAGTTCATCAACACAGTTAATGTGGTCAGATCTTTGATGTTCTCATTGAATTGTTCGTACATTTTGAGAAATGGTGCTCCAGCGATGGTTAGGGTCGACATGATATTGGGCTGTAGTTCCTGTAGAGCCCGTTTTGACAGATCCATCACATCTGCATCGCGTTCATGTTTGCTCATCCTTCCTTTAGTTGTGGAACGTCTTATTTTCGGGAATTCTCGCTCAATGAATGATGAATCAGAAGATGACGCATTAGATGATGACTCGTTAGAGCTTTTGTCTACTACGAGATTCACAGACTCGACCACATCCATATTTCTCGTCCTTGGTGGTTTGTTGTTTTGCTTCTGACTGGTGTTCACATTAGGCTCCCTGGATGGTCTCTAGGACTGAGTGTTACTTCTTTGCGAGCATTTCAACATAGGTGACACACTAATGTGTATTCTTCTATGTTTATGAGCTCCACTATGCCATGTGCCAACTAACCCTGTATTATCATGCAGAGTTGCTGAGATTCCTGGTATTCGACTCTGTGACTCCACGTACAGATTTTCTGTGGAGGCACCTCAAGTTTTATTATTTATGACAGTGCTTATTTGTGTTATATCTCGTAGCAATTTCTCTGCAACTGCTAGTGATTTTATTCTTTCATCAGATCTAAGCTGGGCCCATTCTATGTCAACTCCTAGAGTATTATCGCTTTGGAAGATACTTGGGCCATGCTCCGAGTTTTTAAATATATCATTCTAATCAGTTGTATAACCATCCCGATGCCATTTCGCATGATATGTTGTTTGCCTGTCTTTGTGCTCATTGTTCATTGAATTCTTCCTGAAGAAGTACACGTTATGACCTATGACACCGTCACTGGCAGATGTGATCTTTGTGACTTCATAGTCGGAACTCTCTTCAGAACTATTATTCCTGGTATTCATAATATTCATAGTATTCGTAGTGTAGGCCCAACTATGCGCCTCTTCTTCTTCCACATTGATGTTTTGATGAAAGGATTCTGACGTGTGGGCTTCCTCTTGCATCTCCACGACATTAGGGCAATCATCGCCAATGGTAGGTGAGCTCACAGGGTTCAGTGAGATCGACTGTGGCACCTCCTCAATCGATCGATCCTGCTCAGCAAAATTACATGATGTTAGTTTGCTCTGCACAGCTCTCCAAGCCAAAACGTGCAGCTGCGGTACAGGTGCTTCATTGTAAAAGTGAATCAGGGCCAGCTGCACCCCCCCTGCCTTGGAGTATGGGGTACAGCCAGAATCACACAACACCTTCCCTATGCTGGCTGTGGCGGATTTTACGGATATCACACCTAGGCACATTTTTTTTTTCAGAGTTGGCTTTTAATTGCCTCATTGGCCTCGCACAATTGCAAACTCCCTTCGACTTGTTGCACAACTCTCCTTCTGTAACACCTTTTATGTGCCCTAAGCAACTACTATTTTTACAATTAAGATTACGCTGCGACACAGTTGAACAGCACAAACACGCTGCAGGCTTGCTTACTTGAGACGCAGAGCGTTCTGTTTTCCACTTATGCAAATCATTTGTCGGAGCCCTCGATTCCAGTGCTCCTCTTCTCAATTGAAGCCTTGTTAACGGCTGTAGGGGCTTCGGCTTGGGGTTTGTGGGGACTGGTTGGTTGCCTTCCATCTCCATGTTAAGCGAATCTGTGTTGCAGTCCAAAGCGTCTTCTCTGTAGACTTTACAACCAAGTTAGTCCCACAGAGCCTCGCAGAGCCTCCAAAGACTCACAAGACTCTGCACTGACTCCGTACCGCTCCGCGGCGTGTCAGGAGGTTTTAAGGATTGTGCTCCTTCTCTGCTGTGGAAAACAGTAGAAACGGTGGAAAGACTTTGCAACTGACAACTCTGGACACCTCCACCTCTAACAAGACTCTGCACTGACTCTGCCAATGATTCCTCTTCTGGGTTGGGTGTGACTAACAGGACTGGGCACGCTAAAGTTCTCAGTGGGCTTAAGTAATCTGGGTATGTATTAGCCACTGGGAAGGTAAAAGGTTTTCCCCCTAGTATGCTGGCCTCCTAATAATTTTTGACCGTTCCATGAGGCACCAAATTTGTATTTGCATATGTGGGTGCACTGTTAGATGCTGGTGGGGGCATTTGTGGGTACTGGGGCTGGGCAACAGTTAGGGGTAGAGCTGAAGGCAGCACTCCATATAGGGTCAGTGGTGGTGCTACGGCAGCTGGTTGGAAATAGGGAGGTGGTCCAGCCTGCATATAGGGAGCCACGCGTGACCGCTTGTCTGCTCCTACAGTCCTGTCAGGATACCCCAGGTGGTTGGAGGGAGCATGCAGCACCAAAGTACTGTGGATGGTGGCAAGAGGTTAAAACCACTTTACTTTAGGACCTTGCTTTGTGTCCTTTGCAGGCAAAGGGCTAGGCGTGGACAAACCAGCCCCCTAGCCCTTCCAAAACAAGGAAAAGAGGCACCAGACTACATTTCCCAGCAGCCTCGCGTGCAGGAGAGACACTAGAAGGCTTCTGGACCCCACCCTGTACAAACGCGCATGCGCGCCCGAAACACGTGGAGCGCTGCTTGCGCTACGGGATCTGAAGAGGCAAGACGTGTTTCCAGCGGGCTCCTGTGGGCAGCTATCAGCGGGGCCACACCCCGCCTGCGAACTCTGCAGGCCCCGCTGAGTCCTACAGATAAGTGCATTTAATTCTTGACACTCGTTCCGTGTGCATTACGCTTTGCAGTCAGTGGCGTTTCGGAGTCCGGCGGCATTGTGACATTTGAAGCCGCACAGCTCCACGCCAAGTAGCGAAGCGCGGAGTCGGGCTTTCCGACTTTAACCCTTGCAGTCCTTACGGCCGGAACTCCGGCACAGCTAATTCACGAACGGAGCACCGGCACTGCTCATTCGCTACATTGCGAGCCGGAGCTCAGACACTAGTCATTCGTGTTTGATCTAACTGTGGCTAACGTTTTATCAGACACAAGTTATTTGTATTTGCTAACTGTAACGTGGCTAACGTTTATGCCGGGTTCCGGCGGTATGTCATGTCAAGTGTGCTCCATATTTTAAGCGTATGTGTGCTCACTCCTGTTTTTTGGTTCTTGTAGCGGAGTTCCGTTGTTCGCTCAGCAAGAAAGAACACTGGTGAATTAACCCCGAGTCTCCTGCTGACACCCGAAGCTAAGTGCTTTCCCTTGTTACCTTATGGCATTGTGATTTCTATGTGTGGTGATCATATGTTCTGCAGATCAGTGGGTAATATGCAAACTGCTAGATAGCGTGTTTCTTAGTGTGTGCAGTGCTAATTGCTTAAGCAGAACCCCCGGAGGGGCAACACATCAAACCACTCAGCTTTCCCTTATCCCTCCTCTTCCCTTTCCCTACCTTGTTACCCGGTTTTCCTAACCACCCCAACCTAACCAACCAGCGGACCCTAACCCTCTTTCCCCGCAGGGTCGCGGAAGCCTGTGTTGTAAACACTCCCAGGCCCCAAGACCCAACGGGGAGGTAGGTGTACATGCTACCTCCGCGCAAGGCCAAGATCGTGACAGGAGCGCAAGCCCACGTATCATTAAGCGCCCAGGTAGCACGTCACCATGGAGGAGGTATTGCAAGCCCTTAGAGACTTGAAATCTGATTTGCTGGCTACAAGGCAGGACTATGTAAATTTGGCTGGCCAGGTCCATACGTTAACGGTTCAGGCAAATGCACAGGCCACCCCATTGCCCGCGGACCATGCACCACCCATCCCAGTCCAGGTACAGGTGTCCGCCGAGCCTACGCTTCCTTTGTCAGCTCCAGAACGTTATCATGGGGATCCCCAAAAATTCAATCAGTTTGTAATGCAGTGCCAATTGCATTTCATCACCAAACCAAATGTGTTTCGCACGGCTCAGTCTCGCACAGCCTTTATGATTTCGTATCTTGGGGGTGATGCAGCGTCATGGGCCATTCCGTTGGTTACGAAAGATGACGCACTTCTCTATCAGTGGGACTTGTTTTTGGAGGAATTTGGGAAAATATTCAATCGAAGGGCTGCAACTCTAATTAAGGACAGGGAATTGCTCACTTTACGTCAAGGGGGTAGGGATTTGGTTTCCTATGTAACCACCTTTAATCGGTTGGCTGTGGAGACAGACTGGCCTCAGGAGAAGCGCCTAGCACTATTCTACCAAGGACTAAGGGACGAGGTAAAAGACTTAATAGCTCAGGTAGATCCCCAACCCGAAACATGCTCCGCTATGATCGACCTGGCCCTACGGTTGGATCAAAGACAGTATGAGAGGAGGTTAGATAAGCGTAAGTGGGATCCCAAGCCCATGGTCCGTCTGGATCACCAACCAAAACCAGGTAAGAGCGAAAAACCCTTAGATGAACCAATGCAAATAGGGACGGTTCGAGGCCCTTTAACCCAGGAAGAGAAAGACAAACGACGTCGAGAGAAGCTCTGTCTTTACTGTGGGAAGGCCGGACATTTTGTTCGAGAATGTTTAGCAAAGCCCAACGGTGAGCAGTCGGGAAACGCGAAAGCTCGTCAGTGAGGGTGGCCCCGGCGAGCCAATCTGAGAACACCCCTAGTTCCTTAGCTAATACCCTGCAAAGTAAAGTAGCACATGTGACCGTTTCAGGTCATATCTCCTGGCAGGATCATCGGATACCAGTATCATTGATGCTGGACTCAGGTGCTACTGGAAATTTTATCGATGAAACCTTAGCAACACAATTAGGGGTTCCGTTACTGTTCAAGGAACGGAGTGAAGAGGTAAAGTCTGTAGATGGATCACCCTTGATTTCAGGCCTAATTACTAAGCAAACTCAGTGGGTATGTTTAGAATGTAGTCCACAACACTCTGAGAACATCAGCTTTGACGTAATAGCAGCGCCCCAGTTTGGCATGATTTTAGGTCTGCCATGGTTGAGGACCCATAACCCCGAAGTTAATTGGACCCAAGGAACTGTGCGTTTCGTGTCAGACCATTGTAAAACAAATTGCCACCCTGAGGAGATCAAAGGCGTAATGCCCTACGAAAAACATGTCATTGGGATTGTTGAAACTGGCCTCCCATCTGTTTATCAAGACTTTAGGGACGTTTTTAGTAAGGCCGCTGCAGAAACTTTGCCTCCTCATCGGACTTTCGATTGCAGAATAGATCTGGAACCAGGAGCGGCCTTGCCCTGTAGCAGGATTTATGCACTGACAGAATCTGAAAACGAGCACCTTAAAGACTATATTGAGACGAATCTGGCCAATGGCTTCATACGTCACTCTAAGTCACCAGTGTCATCCCCTTTGTTCTTCGTTCCTAAAAAGACCGGGGACCTAAGAACGTGTATAGACTATAGGGCTATTAACCGGATAACCATAAAGAACCGCTACCCTTTACCGCTGATACCAACTCTATTAGACCAGGTGAGGGACGCCCAGATTTACACCAAGCTAGACTTAAGAGGAGCGTATCATCTGGTGCGGGTGCGTGAGGGGGACGAATGGAAGACGGCCTTTCGAACCAAGTTCGGTCTATATGAATACCAAGTCATGCCATTCGGCCTCTGCAACGCGCCCGCCGCCTTTCAGCATTTTCTAGACGAGGTCTTACGTGGATATTTGGACGTGTTCACTATGGTCTATATTGACGACATCCTAATTTATTCACGCAACATCGAGGAACATCAGGCTCATGTAAAAGCAGTGTTACTACGGTTGCGTGAGCATCAACTCTATGCAAAATTGGAAAAATGTGCGTTCCACCAAACCTCAATAGAATTCCTAGGGTTCATTTTATCACCCAAAGGCATTACAATGGATCTGAAAAAAGTCCAAGCCATCACGGAGTGGCCGTCTCCCACATCTGTAAAGGAAGTACAAACGGTGTTGGGGTTTGCAAATTTCTATTGTCGGTTCATTGAAGGATTCGCAGCCAAAGTACAGCCCATCACCCGTTTACTAAAAAAAGGCGTAGCCTTTCAGTGGGATGCGGCTGCAGAGTCAAGCTTTGTAGCTTTAAAAACTGCATTCACAACTGCTCCTGTGCTATTTCACCCAGATCCCACGCGTCCTTATATCATAGAAACTGATGCTTCCAGCTATTCTCTTGGTGCAATTTTATCCCAAAGAGACGACTCCGGGCAATTGCACCCAGTGGCCTTCTATTCACGTTCCCTGTTACCAGCTGAACGAAATTATGTGATTGCCGATAGAGAACTCCTGGCCATCAAGGTAGCATTTGACGAGTGGCGTCATTACTTGATGGGTGCTCGGCATACGATCACGATACTGACGGACCATAGGAATCTTCAATTCCTAAAATCAGCCAAGGCTTTGAGTCCCCGACAACTGCGATGGGCGATGCACTTTGCCGAGTACGATTTCGTGGTAACATATCGTCCGGGTACGGAGAACAGAAAGGCTGATACACTGTCTCGTTACCCGGAACCCGACCCTAGTCAGGGTAAAAAAGAGGAACCAAAGCCAATGGTACCACTCACACGTATTGTAGGTAGTATTGTAGTAGATGATATGTTCAATAACATACGAAAAGCCATGTCAGCTCAAGAATTAGTGCAGTGGAACAATCCAGGGAAAAGACAAACAATCAAAAATGGTTTACCCTTCTTTGGATCATCCCTGTATTTACCAACACCTGCAACGCATAAACAAGCCATTAAGTGGTGTCATGACTCGCCCTTTGTAGGGCACCCTGGAATGGTCAAAACCCAGGAACTGGTAATGCGTCATTTCTGGTGGCCTCAAATGAGGAAAGACATTCGAGAGTATGTGCATACTTGCGAGTGCTGTTTAGGAAACAAATCAGACCACCAAAAACCGGCTGGCATGTTGCAACCCCTACCCACTCCTCCAGTACCCTGGCATACTGTTTCCTTGGACCTGATCGTGGACCTACCAGCAAGTCATCATTTCACCGCCATAGTGGTGGTAGTAGATTCTTTGAGCAAATTAGCACACTTCATACCATGCAAGGGGGTTCCCATGGCAAAAGAGCTTGCAGACCTTTTTCTCCAGAATATTGTACGCCTACATGGCATTCCACAGCACATCATCTCTGATCGGGGTGCACAGTTCACCTCTCGCTTCTGGAGGGCGTTCTGCGAATCATTAGGAATTACCTTGCGATTGTCCACCAGTTACCACCCCGAAACCGATGGGCAGACCGAGCGAGTAAACCAGACATTAGAACAATACCTACGATGTATGACCTACGACAATGATTCTTCCTGGGTAGAAACCCTTTGGTTAGCTGAGTTGGCGTATAATAATGCCATGCATTCCTCCACTAAAGTGACACCGTTTTATGGCACCTATGGGTATCATCCACGGTTCCAGCCTGTGCCCCACGTTACAGACTCAGTACCAGCAGTCAAGAACCATAGGCAACATTTAACAGAAGTATGGCATGTCATCAAAACAAACCTAGAAAAAGCTAAACAAGCATATAAGACTTATGCAGACCGGAAAAGACGAATTAGTCCACCATATAAAGTTGGGGATCGAGTCTGGTTGGCCACACGAAACTTACACTTGCAAGGCCCTAGGAAGTTCCAACCCCGATTTGTGGGCCCTTTTCCCATCGAAAAGATCATAAATCCAGTGGCGGTTCGCCTGACCTTACCACCCAGAATGCATGTACATCCGGTTTTTCATGTATCCCTGCTAAAGCCAGCCTCACCCTTAACACGCCTTAATAAGCCCCCACCTATCATGGTAAATACTGTACCAGAGTTTGAAGTGAAATGCATACTAGATTCCCGTGTTGTGCAAGGAGTTTTACATTACCTGATAGATTGGTTGGGCTATGGTCCCGAGGAGCGCTCATGGGAGCCCGCTACTAATGTCCATGCTTCTCGTTTGATTCGAACTTTTCACCTGAACAATCCCTCCAAACCAGGACCTGTTGGGAGGGGGAGTACTGTCAGGATACCCCAGGTGGTTGGAGGGAGCATGCAGCACCAAAGTACTGTAGGTGGTGGCAAGTGGTTAAAACCCCTTTACTTTAGGACCTTGCTTTGTGTCCTTTGCAGGCAAAGGGCTAGGCGTGGACAAACCAGCCCCCTAGCCCTTCCAAAACAAGGAAAAGAGGCACCGGACTACATTTCCCAGCAGCCTCGCGTGCAGGAGAGACACTGGAAGGCTTCTGGACCCCACCCTGTACAAACGCGCATGCGCGGCCGAAACACGTGGAGCGCTGCTTGCGCTACGGGATCTGAAGAGGCAAGACGTGTTTCCAGCGGGCTCCTGCGGGCAGCTATCAGCGGGGCCACACCCCGCCTGCGAACTCTGCAGGCCCCGCTGAGTCCTACAGATAAGTGCATTTAATTCTTGACACTCGTTCCGTGTGCATTACGCTTTGCAGTCAGTGGCGTTTTGGAGTCCGGCGGCATTGTGACATTTGAAGCCGCAGAGCTCCACACCAAGTAGCGAAGTGCGGAGTCGGGCTTTCCGACTTTAACCCTTGCAGTCCTTACGGCCGGAACTCCGGCACAGCTAATTCACGAACGGAGCACCGGCACTGCTCATTCGCTACATTGCGAGCCGGAGCTCAGACACTAGTCATTCGTGTTTGATCTAACTGTGGCTAACGTTTTATCAGACACAAGTTATTTGTATTTGCTAACTGTAAAGTGGCTAACGTTTATGCCGGGTTCCGGCGGTATGTCATGTCAAGTGTGCTCCATATTTTAAGCGTATGTGTGCTCACTCCTGTTTTTTGGTTCTTGTAGCGGAGTTCCGTTGTTCGCTCAGCAAGAAAGAACACTGGTGAATTAACCCCGAGTCTCCTGCTGACACCCGAAGCTAAGTGCTTTCCCTTGTTACCTTATGGCATTGTGATTTCTATGTGTGGTGATCATATGTTCTGCAGATCAGTGGGTAATATGCAAACTGCTAGATAGCGTGTTTCTTAGTGTGTGCAGTGCTAATTGCTTAAGCAGAACCCCCGGAGGGGCAACACATCAAACCACTCAGCTTTCCCTTATCCCTCCTCTTCCCTTTCCCTACCTTGTTACCCGGTTTTCCTAACCACCCCAACCTAACCAACCAGCGGACCCTAACCCTCTTTCCCCGGAGGGTCGCGGAAGCCTGTGTTGTAAACACTCCCAGGCCCCAAGACCCAACGGGGAGGTAGGTGTACGTGCTACCTCTGCGCAAGGCCAAGATCGTGACAGTCCTGTGAAAAGTGGCCTATTTGCCTGCATGTCCAACACTGTTCCCCATACTCACCTCTTTGGCCCATACCCCAAAATCCTCCTCTAATCCCCTACATCATGTGAATCCCCCCTTCCTCTGGGGTACCCACCTTGGGGGCCTCCTTCTTGGTGTTGCCCTGGGTACCTGGTGTTCCAACAGGGCACTCTGCCCCAAATGGGGGCTGCATGTGTGTCTCCTGGTATCGGCCACTGCTCTGTCTGTCCTCCTTGTGGCAAAGTCACTACCACTCCTTCCACCAACAACTTTACAAACTTCTTTTATATTCAATTTGAATCCTTTTTCTGTGCATTTTCTACCATTTCCTTTGCCCTTTCTCTCACCACTTTGCAATTATGTATTTTTATAGACTGTATCTCCGCTACCCTTTCGCTTCAATCCCTATTACCTTGCCTAGCACCTTTGGCACCTCGCTAGGGAGACTTTTTTTTACACCATATAATAGAATAATGCTATAGACCTGTCCCACGTTTCACTCGTTTCTGCCCTCAACATCTCTTGTGCTTGGAATATATACTGTGCAGGGTGCATATCATCTTGCATAGTTTGTGACATTATTGACTGCATATCTGGTGTGGGTCAGAGTACATGCGCCGCTGCCACGCCCATACTCAGGCCCTACAGTCATTAAAGTGGGCCCCATCATAGCTGCCATCTCGTATCCATACCGAGGACACCATGCTTTTGCCCAAATGTCATCTACCTGATCTCCTAACACTAGAGCAAACAATCTCTTCTTGTCGTCCACAGCTAGGTTGATACCGGCTGTCTGTTTCTCAAATAGATATATCCATTTTCTCACACCCACGTTGAGGGATGGTAACATGATTATCAAATTATTCCTATCCATGTGCGGCCAAGGTACATATTGTGCTCTCCTCCTATGCAGCGACCGAAACTGTGACCCTACATGCCTTCCTACTGTCATTTTCCCCCCTTGGTTTCCTTTTATTACTGCCATGTGTCCATGACGCAACCTCAACCTGCCTGCCCACAAACTTCCAAACCGTGGTGATATTAGGAGTGGGGCCTCATCATCCTCCTGCTCTTCCTCAATGTCCCATTCCTCTGCTTCCGTGACTGCAGCCAGATCAGCATCAGACTGAACCGATCCGTACTCCAAACCCCCTGCCGGTGGCCTTCTTTGTTCTACTGTCTGTACCTGCACATCCCTGATGACACTACTGTCAATCCTGTTGCCTGCTTGCCATTCATCTGTACCAATGGGGGCTCTCTGCCCATCTCCCCTATCCAATTTTAACTATGCCAATTCCTCTTGTTTATTTTTTATTGCCTCCTCTAAATCCTTGTGGTGTTTCAGCTGCAGTCCACTGCACACCTGAGCTTTATGCTATAGGGTATGGTATGTTCTCGTACTGGACAGGGGAGGGAGGAGGAGGAGCAGTGGTCGGCAAAGGAGCATACGAGGGATTTGCATACCCGGTTGTTGCTTTCATGGGATAATACCCTGTAGGGGCAGTTTGTGCTGTGGATACTCTACTTGACAGAATAGGACTTTCCCGACAGTGTTGTGTGAGAAACCTGACACCTTTTCCCCAACCTACCATGTAGGATATGTAAATACTCTACCACCCCTTTTCTGATGTGAACACTTTCGCATATCACAAAGGACGACAAACTAACACCCAATCCATTTACCTGGTATGTCTCAACACAAGGGTCAGGCAAACTCACAGAATTGACCAGAATAACTCACACCAGATGGCCCGTTCCCTTCACCACAGGGATAAAAGGTGGAGCACGAGAGCACAATATGAGCAAGGCAGACTGCACGTCGAGAGAGCTAACTCAGCACGGCAGTTCAAGAGGAGGAGAAAGACGGTGCAACTGAGAGAGTGACAAGGAAAGAAGCAAACTTGCCCTTCCGACCAAGGCCCGTAAACCTCCGAAAGAAATTGTAAGACCATGAACAATAGCCAGTGTGTGTTGCAGCAGATTTCAAGGATACTCATGACCTTCCCCCACTGATAACCAAGCCAGGGAGAGACACTTGTCTCTGTGCTACCAAACTTGACTCCAGAGAGAAGAGAAGAAAAGCCAAGCGGTTCATCGCAGCCGGTGAGTCGAGCAGAGAGCCAATGAGAAACCGAACGTTGTTGAACAAAAAGTAGCAAATGGCTAATAGAACTGTGAAAGCACAAACAACTAATGATACTAAAAGTGGGAAAACCAGAAACAGAGGCGTCCGGCACCATGTGGGTGCTAACTCAGGAAACTCTAGGCGATTACCCGATTGTCGGAACTACCAATACCAGAAGGCCTTAGGAAAGCCGAGAAAGGGGGTCAAAGTGCTGAAACAGGGGTCCAGTAAAATCCCCTGTACAGTGAAAGTCTTTAAACGACAGAAGGTTATGAAGCTAAGGGAAGTCAATCCTGTCTCGTAAAAACTGATGACAAAGTTGGCAAAAGGGAACCCGAAGGAGGGATGCCGATAAACAAGGTGCGATGTCTAACATCTCAATATACAGTGTGTTGACAAGAGTGAGCCCGGTAAAGGGATGTCCCCAGTGAACTGTTTATACAGACATTAAGAGTTGTGAATGTCACAGACAAAATTGCATTGAAGGCCATAGAGAACCCGACGAAGGGAAGCTAACATTCAAGAAGGGTCTGAGCCCTGAAGAGGGTGATCCAGGAGTGAAAAGGCATCACCCAACGTGCGTCCAGAATGGAACTTTTGTTTATTCCTTTGAAACCCATCAGATCCTCAGAGGCAAGAGACTTTTTGTACAAAAGAGACGTAACCGTGAAAAGGCCCTGATTGCTGAGAGTGGAACTCTTGATTTTACTGGGAAGCCCGGGCATGTGCTGTGCTCCAGTATCCTACCTTATCTTGTGCTTAAAATGTGAGCAATGCAGACCCCAACTACTGCACCCTGACTTATTATTTGTGTTAAGAACATTATCCCACACTTCTTTTGTATTTTAGCCTAAGGGTTGGCAATATGTTGTTCTTCGTATAGGCCCTTTTATTTGACAAAGACACCACTAGGACTGCCTAATTATTGTTTGATGGTCAAAGCTTGCGCCGATCTTAGATATGGGTTCAGATTAGGTGTTTTTCCAACCTACCTATACTGTTTAAGAAACAGCCTTGAACTGTTATCACTTGTATCTGTCGTTGCTGTTGCCACCATGAGTTCCTTACAGGTGGACACTCTGTGTGGGTGGGATACTAGATGAGGAAGGGGCAGTGGGCATGGCTATGGCCAGGATGCATGTCACCAGTGCTATGCTCACTAGTTTAGTTTGATTAGGGGGAACATCTTCCAAGTCTTCAACCATTCTGAATAATTCTAGAATCCCCTCCATGCTTTTTAACTTCTTCCACTTATATTTAGCTGCTAAAAACATATACATTTGGCCCAAAACATCTTTGATGTTTGTCTTGTGTTCCGGCTATGGCTTATATATCCCTCCTCTTGTCTTGTCCACCCACTCTCGAAGATAGGTCATAATTTTCTCCCGGTTTACAAGAGAGCCATACACATGTAGTCCGATGGAGTTGCCGGCTCCATTTTGATTGTCTCTATTCGCTCATAACTTTCATAATTAACACAGGCCCCTGATCCAGCAGGGCTTACTGCCCTTGTATTCACCCTTTTCCCATTTCTGTCCCCCTCAACTCTCACCACTGCTCACACACACCTTGTTGCCCCACGGTACTTCAAGTCGCACACTCTCACACACCCATGTACATCTCGTCATAAAACATTAATAAAAACACAAAGATACTACTATTTATCCTCATGCCCCGTTATATTGGGCAGAGGGATCCCAGGTCTTCTCAATATACTAGTCCTCTACCGTTATTCCTCTCTTTCTCTTTTGTTCTGCAGTGCTGCCTTCTCTCACCAATTAGAGAGGATCCCCTTATTCTCTTATCCTTTTATGTTCTATAATAATAACAAACACTATATGTAATGCCACATGTTTCATTTACTCCACATCCACCTCACCATTAACACACGCTCACACCTTTCAAAGCTCTCACCCCCTTTATCCTGTATAGTTTTCTCCTCCAAAGTTGCACTTGCATACTTACATCTACACTCTCTCCTGAGGTTCTCCATCACAGGTTTCCATCAACAGCCTGCACAATCCGTGAGCAGCACCCCCTCCAAAGAGCAGACAGGAATTCAGGCAACACTGCTCCTGTAAACCTCTCCAGTGTGTGCAGAAGGGGACTGGTCACTGCAGGTGGGTGCATTACCTCTTGATGGGCAGCTAGGAATCCGCCGTCCCTGCGGAGGGTCTGGGATCGTGTTCGGGTCACCAAATTTGTAAGGCAAGACCTCCAGACAACCAGACAATAAACAGCACTCCTCTGAGGAAAAAAGGCTTGGTGCACCTCTTTGCATGTAAAACAATATGTATGTTGTATAGAAAAAGGAAAAAGGTGCCAGAAGATCCTGTAGAACCAAACTGCCATGGGGGTCTTAGTTCAAAGCAAGCACAGGTTTATAAGGACAGACATTGTCATCAATGATTCACACAAAATACAGTGTTGATCCCCACTCTCATTGGCTGCCACCTACATACATTTTACCAGTCCCCTAAGGTTCCTTGACTGATTGGTCACATTCTAGTCTACCCCTGCCCTCTAACATGTGGTCACCCTGCTCCATCACCTTGGGTCCCAGCTACGGGATTGGAAATTTACCTGGAATTTTACCCGAATTGATGGCCTAATCTTGTGGTGTGAACCTGGCCATTAACATGCGCTCAGTGGATATTTCAGAGTCAAATTGGCTTCTTACAATAATAGTGCAGTTCTCTTGATGCCAGACATGCAGGCTCCTCCACATGCCTCCCCACGCAGGACTAACTTTGTTGTCATCACCTCTTGCTCCTCTGATCACCAATCAAGGTGTTCTCTGCTGCTCCTTACCCCCTTATTAGTTGCCCCTCCTGGGTACTCCTTACATTTTCTCGTAGACCACATTAATCACCCAATTTGTATGGATTTAGGCAGTCCATTTCCCAGCTGTCTGGCAGTTCACTCAGGATACTACTCTACCAGTGGGTGCTAGTACCCTAAATCTTAACCAAGAGTGCTGGCAGCTTGAGACCACTACATTGGCTCCCCTGGGTTTGTCCTTCAAGACGGGAACAGCGCTACCCTTGCTCTGCCATTCACATCTATTCAGGTTTTGCAGGCCTACAGCTGAATACAATTAAACCATTATCAGGTTTGTGTGAATGTGGTTGTTCTCGGCTTCACTGCTGGGGCTTGGAAAGGGATGGATAATTCAAAATGATTATTGCCCCATGCTGCTCAATTCCAAATGTGGGATGTTTCTACCCATGCATCCAAGCCCTACCACAGAACTGTCCATTACTGGCATTGAAAACATCATGATGGCCAGAATTCCCCAGAAAATGCACAAGGAAATCATGAAAAATAGGTTGCCATCCATTTTTGCCCCTGTTAATGTTAATACAAGAGACCATGGCCAGGCCCTATCCTTTGGCTACACACAGAGCAAAAACCAGTGCAAAGAAATATGGTGCTGTTCAAAATCTGAAATGTATTAATTCAAGACAGCTCCCAAAAAGGGGTGCAGTACCGGCGCTCAACACTAACCGGCGCTGGCGATCTAAACTCTGACAGGAGGCCTGTCTTTCAGGAGCTGACAAGGAACCTGAGTTAGCTGGAAACTTCAAAGCATTGCTGGTTAATGAGAATTCTTAACACCTACTGTTCCCAGGCCCCACATCAGAAGGCAGTCTGATCTAATTAAAAGTTCAAGAGGCCTCTGTCCATGGGAAGCATTCACACCTTCCCTTACCAGCAACAGCACAAGGAGATCACAGGTTTCTGTTAACCGGATGCAGAGTGGCACCCTGCTCTTCTGACCTCAGTCAACACAATAGACTCTTCAGCTGAATAGGATATGCTGACTTGAGGTGTAATTGTCAACAGTTGCTCTGGGGGAAGGAAGACATTTGATCTCTGAGTCAAGCCAAGCTCCTGGGGGCGGACCCAGACTCAGATATGAATTCCAAGGGCAAATGTATCTTTATTAATTTGCTTATAAAATATTGTATCTCCTATACAGAAATGTACAATTTGGAGATTCTTTATATGAAAAATGTACCTACAATTTGAGACTAAGCTCAACTCTGTGTGATGTTCTGAGACCGAACCCTGCGATTTATTAATCTTGCAGACACTGGGTTTATGCTAGAGACATGATAACTTATATTAATATGCTCAGGGAGAGGGTGCAGGTCTGTGTAAGTTTTGAGGAAAAACCAATATGGTGAATGTCACTAAAAAGCACAAAATGTTGTCGTTTCTAAACCCAAGCTCATAGAAACATGCGTCTTGAACCAAACTGTACCTTAAGCAATCTGTGATGTGTACATGTAATTTCAAAGATGTGTGTATCTGGGAAACCTGTTAGTTATGAAAAAATAATTTTCTAAGTAAAAGCAAAGGGGCGTTTCTTCAATAGATTGTAAATTGGTAGCACTGGATGACTCACAACTCTGTTCCCCAGTCAGGTGACAGAGAATCCTATAGCCTATCAGGATCCTCGGCGGGTTGGGCATAGAAAGTCAGCCTTCCCACCCACTTTCAAAAGACATAAAAAGACCCACTGAAACCCAGGTAGGGACTGCTCTTTCCACTTTCTTGCAAAGCACTTTGCCGGACGACTTCAAATCCAGACAATATTCAGAGACCAGAACGTAGAAAACCAGACTCCAGATTCCAGAACTTTTAGCAGAAAGGCCTAGTCCACAAGCTGAATCCTTTCCAAAGGCCTCAGAATCCAGCAACCTAACCAAACTATTCAACAGCCGGGCAAGCATTCAACAGCCGGGCAAGCTGTGTGATTCTGGCTAGAACACAGTGCCAAGAACTGTTGTCAGAACCGCAGACCAGACCAGACCAGATCGCTGTGATCAGAACCGGTACCAGAGACCGTCCGTGGCAAGTGAAGCCCAAACCTGACCAGATATTGATGGCCTATTTCAAATTTATAGTGTGAGTACCCACAGAACTTTGCATTGTCATCTCTTAGTTTAAAATAATCTAATTCAAATCATGTTAACCTGTCCAGAACTGCATCATAAGAAATCGTGTGTCCATTCTGTGATTCAAACCTGTGAAAGTGTCAACTGCCATTCTGAATCATTATTTAATTTCTGAAATCTACCTCCACAAAATTGTCCGTATCTTTTGAACCATACGTGCTAGGAACTAGATTTAACTGTTATCTTAAAGCTAAGAATCTAAGCTTTCCAACAGGCCCAAAACCTTCTACTCCTTATAGTTTTTCCGTAATCGCGCTCGACGCACTCGGAAAAAGTGCCGCAAATTGAAAACTAGCTCAATCTCACCACACGTTAAGAAATAGCTGTCTCTTGCTTGCATTGCTGAAATTCGTTTTCAACCTGATAATCCCTCATGAATCATTGCTAGTGTTGACCTGAACTAATTCAAAGTAGCTGTCACCTACCCTGAATCTCCTATGGGGAATTCAAATCATTTTTAGCATATTTTTCACTTCTTTGCTAATCACATGTAAAGGTATTTTTGCCTGTTTAAAAGCATACCGGTTGCTCTAAACTTGCTAGGGGGGAACTAGAATGTGTATTGCATTTGATTATATTCCTGAAAATTGTGTGCTCCCCTTCCATTTCCTTGTATTGCATTGGGGGGGGAGTGAATTGTCAAGGGGAAAAGTGATTATATTATCTCTTGTTGAAACCATATCAGTTTATCCCTGTGCTGCATTCTTTTCCATCATTGCATTTCCTTGAAACCATAAAGTATTCTTAGCTACCTTATCCTTTCTATACCAACTCCTAAGTGATTTAAAAAAAGTGTGCTAGTGTAATATTATCCATATCCATTGTTGATCACTGTCATATTCATAAGTGTGCTATCAAATATTAATTTATTCATAAAAGTGAATAATATATATATATATTGTTTAATTTTTCAAATACATTTTTTAATTTCCAAAACAAACCTACTTCTTGGCTCAGTGAGGTCAGGGGGATTCAAAGAGAGGGGCATTATACAAGGGTTTATCATCCAGATCTATGAACTTGTCATACATATATATAAACAAGGGCTTCCCTTGGGCATACCAGGCTAGGCATTGACTTGGAGTTGGAGTGCTGAATTGAAGTCACTTAACACCAACACACTGTACAAAAGGTTTGGCCTCTTTCAATATGGCGATGCTTCAGTATTTCTCGCACCCGGGCTCTATGTCTACATTCCCACTGTCACACATTCTGTTTCGCAACTGCTACACAACGTCACACATGCCCTATACCTGGACCTACCTATCCTTCAGAGATTGCATGCAAAAACAAATACATTTAATGTCCCCATCTCCACTCATGCCCCCCCTGCGAATGCACACATCCACTTTCTTGTGCGCTAATAGACCTGTATCGGAAAAACCCCTTTTTGCTTAGGATGACTGCTGGTTTAGGAGAAGTTTGGGGCTCAGTCACTTCCCATCCCTGCACTCTTGCAAAGCAGTATTCATTTTGTACCCACTATTCCTTTTCAGATTAAAAATAATAGGAGAATAGTATTGCAGCCTTCTGTGACATAACTTTGAGATTGCTGTACTCACTGATAAACAACATACCTCATTTTACTACTATTTTTATTGTTTTTAAAAGCACAACATGATTCCTGACCGAAGAAATGGCATTACGAACACATTAATTAGTGTCCAAAAAGTACTGACTTCACAAAATAAAATCAATTCCCAAACTGTGACAAAACATTATGTAATTGCAAGAATTACAAAAGGTTTCATACAATAGCCGATACTTGGCCATGAAAATTAAACGAATTGCAGCCTAATCACACTCCATAATGTCTGCATCTCCACCTACTGTGGTATGCCTTGGCCCTGCCTGCATTTCCTGCAGTCGTCGTTAGCCCACAAAGAAAGAAAGATGTTGGTTTCTGATAAATGCATCCAGACTCAGTACCTGCACACACAATCTCATGAATCCTCAGGAGAGTACCAGAAACCCATGTCAACTTCACAGTTTCTACCACATCCTCAAACAAGCTCTACACCAGGAAAATTGGCAAATATTATCAGCTGTGTGCTTAACCCAACATCAATAAACCAGGAATTACAATGATAAAGCTTCTCGTAATGTGTGCAACAGAAAAGGGCTCCATCCAACACACCCAGACTGATAGAATCGCTTGTGCTAGTGATTTATCATTTAAAAAACAAAGGGAGAAAAACACTTCTGAATACACGTTACCTATGCACCTATTTTTTTTCACTGCCAGTGTACTGTCCCATTCCATGCTGCAATACTCTGGTAGAAGGAGGGATCTGTTCCCTCCTTCCACCACAGAACTGCAGCATGGAATGGGACATTTGTCTATGCTGTATTTGCGCAGCAACTTTTTTAATGTCTTTTATTTATATTGATTTAAATTTTTTAAGTACTGTCCCACCCATCCCACCCCCCAAACACTACAATTGGCCACCCACCTGTACTGCGACCAGCTTCCTGTGGCACTCTTACACAATACCGGCACCAAAATGGTACTGTATATGTGCATCACTTTAGCGCACATTTAAAAGTGGAGCAGTGCCAAAAGAATACTTGTCTTATGTGGCAGGTAACGAATGTGGCGATTGCTAGGTTGGTTTTCCACCCATCCTAGCAACTGACACATGTATTCCGAAAGTGACGCATTCATACCGACTTTGGAATAATGCACCACCTTCAGAATAGGTCTTAGTACCGAAAATGTCATCAACACTTTTAACAACCTTTTCAGTACTTAAAATCAGGCCCATAGAAGAAAAATGTATATAGTATTCACATGTATTTTTGTGTTGTTTCTTACTTATAGTAAATATTGAATGCTAGCTATTTCAGGATGATTTGTGTGTGGATTTGATTTTCTATGTATTTCACAGAGCCCCACAGTATTTAACAAGCCTGCATATTATTATTCTAAAACAATCGTGTGATTTCTTTCTTATAAAGATAAAGACGTTTCGGTCCTCATATTTAGAATGTAATGAACAGTGGTACATACTATATTGTATTGCTCGTTTCATTGCTACCTAAAGAACTATGCATGATTATGCTGAACTCTTAAAATGAGTGATGTACAATAACGATGCAAACGAGGAGACCATAAATACAAGAAAGTTTCATTTCAGACCAACATTCCATTATCAAGGCATATTGTGTACATTAGCATAGACGAGTGTTTTCTTTACATTGACTTATATCAAGCACATGTTTTGCTTAATATATTATTATATGAAAGTAACTCTTTAGTAGAACAGCATTACACTTTGTTTTGGAGAATTGATTTCGGTTTTGAAAATGACTCCACAAAAACAGATTGGCCTCATTACGATTTTGGCAGTAGTCATGCCGCAATTGGTGGCATGGCAGCCCCCAAAATCGGGTCTGGGTTCCCAGAATGGGGAATTACCGGGCCATTCTGAGTTCGGAGGGCCCGGTAATTCCTCCCTCCAGGAACCCGGGCCCCGACCTTCCCCATTCCCATTTCAGCCCCCGTACGGCTGAAATGGGAATGGGGGAGGGAGAAAACAACGGGCCGATTACGAGCGGCCCGTTGTTTGCTCCCTCTTCCCCTCGTGGGACCCGGTAAGCATGCCTGGTTTGACCAGGCGTTACTTACCGTGTCCCGCGAGTGGAGCTTGTAATGAGGTGGAACCGGTTTAACGGGTCCGCCTCCTTTAGCAGGTCCTGTTAACCCGTTCCGCCTCACTTGTAATGAGGCCCATTGTATCTAAACAATATGGTACAGGACACAGGCAGAACGTTCCCAAAGCTATGAATCAAGAATATCTGCAGTACCGGTATACATGACTGATATTTTTAGGATTACATGAACAACATCTCACATAATGAAAAAAGGTCAGCCAATTGGTACCCAAAATAAAGGCGTCTTTTGTTTATTTTATGATATTCTGTTATGAGAGCCATGCTTTCTAAAACCCACATGAAATAAATAGGGGGCTGATGCCCTGGCAAGAAAATAACTATTTAATTATGCACATTTGTCTGATGTTAGTCTGTACCAGAGAAGGTGTTGAGCCCGTATATGAAAGATGGTGGTCACACTTGGCAGTCCATATTTGGTACATCAATGCGGGAAAGATATCCCTTTGTCTTTATGTTACATGAATCTGTGTTTTGTTAAGTTATGTTAGTTTTATTTATAGAGCACATTTTTCACCCGAAGGCGACTTGGCACTAAATATACCCAAGCATACACATCTGCGAGCCCAGCACGACCTAAAACAAATGTGTTTTTAGCAGATGGCGAAACAGAAGCTGTGGTGTGGAGCGCACAAGGCAGCTGATTCCATAAGGTGGCTGCTGCAATAGAGAAAGCACGACTGCCCAATCTAGACTGACAACATCGAGGAACCAATAGGAGGAGAGTAACTTGGGAATGAAGGGTTCAGGAGGGGAGATACGGACACAATTTAGAATGGAGATTTTCAACCCCAGAGCCATAAAAGGCATGATGTTTCAGGCAGAGGGACCTGACATGAATTCGACTTCACGCAGGCAGCCAATGTAGGTGACATAGATGAGGTGAAACACGGGCCCGATAGTGAGATTGTGTAGCAACTCTAGCTGCCATATTTTTGGAGAACTGCAAGTACTGGATTAAATGTGCAGGCTGTGCGAGACAGAGAGAGTTGCAGTAATCTATTTTCCGGAAGACCAGGGAATCAACCACCAGTGGCACTATAGGTTCAAGTAGGAAAGGAAAAACCTTCAGAAGAAATCTCAATTTAAAGTGTCCTGTTGGAAACAGTGCTAATCTGGGGTTCTGCTGATAGAGATGCTGAGTTCTTGAGGCAGAGATCTTTGACTACCAGAACAGGGTTAGGAAAGGGGCCAAGCAAAGGAGGCCAAAAGGAAAGTGTCCAGCAAGAGTTGGCTGATGGAAGGCCGACCACAAGCACCTCAGTCTTATCCCCATTAAGCTTAAGCCAGTGTTACTCGTCCCTTCTGCCAATGGAGTCCAAGCACAACCTAAGATAAGATGCTGTGTCCTGTTGAGCAAGATCTAGCCCGACAATGAGTGTCGTCAGCGTAGGAGTAGCATTGATTGATTGATTGATATTTTATTTCTATCGCGCTCGCACAAATGCGTTTCAGAGCGCGACAAGGCAAGGGAGGGGAACAGGGGAGAACAAAACAGCGATCTTACTAGGCCCAGTGACATTGAGAACGCGCAAGTGCATGGGAGAGGGGGGAGGGGAAAAGTGCATGGAAGGAGGGAGAGGTGGAAAGTGCAAAGCAGAGGAGAAACAGTTAAATAACAATAAATAAATAATAAAGGCAACAAACAGTGGTAATGCAGCCAGCAATTTGCAAGTGCTAGGTTTAAGGCAGCAGACAGGGTAGGTCTGATAAGTGCAGAAGAAAAAGGGGGGGCTGTATGGGTACAGATACAGACCCCAGTGCAAGGGGTAGCCCAAAGGCAGTGCGGGAGGGTGGCAGGATGAGCAGGTACCTGGGCTCAAAAGACACAGGGTGGCCAGGTGCACAGTGCCAAGAGGGAACAGAATCAGTAGGGGAGAGGGGGAGTGAAGGCGGAAGAAAAGAGGAAGGTCTTGAGGTGCTTCCAGAACCGGAGATGGTTCTCAAGTTTTATTGGAAGCCATGTGACTGGATTAGCTTAGCAAGGTGTAGGACATAGACATCAAACAAAATAGAGGAAAGAACAGAGCCGTGAGGTCCTCCACAGGTTAGTGGAACTGTAGTCGATTGGAAGGGCCCAAGTGAAAGCGAATGGACCCAGTCTGAAAAAAAGACTGAAACCAGGACAGCACCCAACCGGTAATACCTGCCTGCGTCTGACAATCGAGGAGGATTAAATGCTTGAAAGTATCAAAGGCACCAGGCAGGTCAAAGAGGTGAGTGAGATTGTCCACTACTTAATGCAACACTGGTTCAGTGCTCAGACCCTGGAGAAAGCCAGACTGAAAAGAATAAAAAGAACACGTTCTCAAGCAACCTAATGAATAATGGAGTAGCCAAAGATCCCAGAAGTTTCATGAGAAACAGCAGCATGGAGATGGGGCAGAAATTAGTAGAAGGGCAGGGTCCAGAACATGAACATGTATGTTGAACATGTACCAGATTCGGGCACGGCTTCTATCAAAGCGGTGGCCCATTTTCATTGTTTTTGCTAAAAAAATATCATCAATATGCAGCCAACTATTTTGTGAGATTCCAACCTGACAATAACTATTATGATTTTGTTTTTGTTTTGAGGGAACAATTAGATTTCACCAGCACACTACAAAAGAATATAGTAAATGTGCAATCTTGTAACAGGAACATTCAATAAGAAGGAATTTAAATGCATGATCGACCAGGTGATGCAGTGCAACGCCATACACCTTAACAAGGGAAAGGGCATAGCACACGGTGGCACGGTAGCCAATGACACTGGATATGTACATGGAAAGACATGGAGTGGGAGGAAGGGAAAAGGGTTGTTATGGAATGGCAGGGATGGGTTATGTAATGGCAGGGATGGGGCGGGGAGTTTAAAGTGGTAATAACCTACAATGAAATACCACACATAATACAACTGACACAGCCATATACTTGAAACAACTTTTGAAATGTGAGTGGCAAAAAAAAGAAAAGAGCCAAAAGATATCAACACAAATAATTTAATTTCTAGTTTCACAAATTCTTGAGTATAGAACCACACTTGTTCTAAATATCACCACATTAGTATCCTTTCATCTTATAAACACACACGTTGCTACTAGCACACCTCTACTCGAATGTGTTTGAACATGCATCTATTCAAGTCTTGGAAACTGCTTACAATGGCTTGGTAGACACTTATCCAATTGTAAATCTTGAGCGTTTGCAATGTTTTAAATACACAGCAGATGAATGTAATCATAATAGTGTTGCTCCTTACACGTTATGATGCAGATCATTGTTGTTCAACTCCAGGCCTTGAGAGCCGGAATCCTGACAAGCTTTCAGGATATCCCCCATTAATAGTCATGAGAAAAACATTGCATGCATTTAGAATCATGGTATGCACATTTTTCCTGAAAATGTGACATGTGTCTGGCCCTCGAGGGCAGGAGTTGGACAACGCAGATGCAGCTGCTCCTGTGTTTGTGGTGGAAGTTTTGATTCACTTCTTCAATGCTGAAGTGATATCGATGATCATCTTGTTATCCAACATCAGCAATCACTGGCTGCTGATAGGAAACATAGAACTGCCTTTTGATTGCTATAATTAAAAAGGGATTAGCAGAGATTTCCTTTTCGTTATTAGACAATTAAATATACAATTTGGGAATTAGATGTTTTTTTACAATGGCTTGACTTTCAATACCCCTCAGTCTTTTTTCTTGTCACAGGTAAGCATTATTGTTGCAGTTCAAATTGTGAAGACTAGAATAAGTGTAATTGTATGGCACACACCTACCTAGCAATGTTCCTGTACAGATGTTTGATGAGCCAGTCCGAATCAAGGAAAAGAAGGAACTGATAGTTTGTCAGAGAGCTTGTCATTTCAGTGAGTATGTTGCACTGTGTTTGCGAACGTGAGAAAGATGAGTAATTGTGTATCAGTGCAAGAAAATACCCGAGTTATTCACTGGCAATCCTCTTTACAATGATTCCTTTTCTTCATCATCACTGTCCTTAAAGCTGAGGGATATCCCCGCCTGAACACAGGCACCCAAGCCTCACTTTAACAAAACAATGTATTTAATAAGCCACCCTCTTTTATTTATGTATTACAATTTATTATTTTAATGGTGTCTCTACCCAGAGAATCACAGAGAACCTTACAAGTTTCAAAGATGACAAGTTGGGGCGTGAAACAGAAGTTGCAAAATGTTTTCAGGATAGGGTAGAAAGGTTAGGATTAGCAAGTGGTTTCAGGGAATTTGGAGGGACTGAATTATGTGTGGGTAAACATGCAAATGTTGAGTCCCTTTCTGAAAGTGATGATGGAGGGTGCAGCAAGGATGTAAGGAGGCTGGGTGCTTCATGCCATTGGTGCAGAGAGGGTAAATGTTTGTATTTGTGTGTATGAGCTCACTTCCCGCAAACGTACTTCTCCTGTTGTTTCTTTTCTCTCATTAGCAACACCTGTTGTTCCTTACACTGTTATGTCATCAGAGGGCTAACAATAAATACTCTGGACAGAAGGTGAACTGTTTTGGTCTGTGAGCATATCCCTGAATAGTCTCTTCCATCTGTTGTGACTGATGAAACAACAACCAGGGGTGTGCTCTACTTTTAGATGGATTGTGGGTGGAATTAGTAAAGTCCAGAAGAGACTACTCTGTTCAACAGTGTAATGAGTTCTTTAGAGAGATACATCATTTACTCTTGCGAGATTCTGCAACACATCATGAACACAGGGGCACAATGATTTCGGGGCTAAAACGAATGATAGGCACATGACTGGGCTCCCTGTAATGTTTGCTTTGTGACCTGTTGTCCCTGTGTGACAGGACATGTTTATCCCTGCTAGGAGAGATGAGGTTGGTGTGTAGGATTTCCTCATGTAGGTGTTTTCCTTTGACTCCAGCTCACTAATGCAGATCAGGGCTGAAAGTTATGTTGTTAGATTTGGTTATTAAGTAGTACTTTAGCACCATCTATAATCCAGAACTATTGCATTAGAGTACAGATAAGAGGGAGGGGACATGTGAAGGTGGGAAGATTACCTATGGCCATTGTTTGGTTAGTTAACACCCATGTGCAGCCCATAGCCATGTTACCCCTATGGACATTCCTGCCTACCACCTAGACCTCTATTTCCAAAACACACCCTCCTATGATCTCTTTGAGCTAGCTTATTCAGACAGTAAAATCAAACCATGGGCAGTAGTGGTCTATCTCTTTTATTTTTAAGCAGTCGTCGGAGAGTCAATGGCATAATTGCTTCTGTAAATGAGCTTGTTGAGTAATACAAATATCCTAACCTAGGGTGCCATCATCCTATTGTTTTATATGCAGTACGTGTTTCCTCCCATGTGTTACTTGCACAGAAGTCCTGTTAAATGCAAGCACTGAAAAAGTCAACAATGTTGGCTTGTACATAGGTATTAGGTAGACATTTGCCAGGCAATGACATTATATGCCCAGGTACTCATTCTATTTCTTCAGCTGTTGTTACCTTAATGACAGGTAATACCACAATGACAATGCCTGGACCATTCCTATGCCATGCCTACACAAAAGCAAACACCTTTGACTTTGCCAATGGCTTTGTTCTCTTGTTGATGTGATTGTTATGCACCAAAGTAGATCCAGGCAGAGAGGCCTGAACGCTTTTTCCATGTCCTCTAGAAAATCTACTTCATTGCACTGTATTGTACTTGTCATTTATATAGCGCCTTTTACCATTATTTTAGTCTCAGTACACTGTTAGTGAGAACGCCCTCGGAGGACTGATGCCTGGAGTGTTGGGGGTCAGAGAATGTGTGTGGGATTTTGAGTGGGGTAGGATTTGTAATTGGATTGTGTTAGTAAGTAGAAATGTTTATTGTGTTTTAGCAGTCTACCCGTAGCAGTTACTCAATGATGTATGCCAGCCTGGCACAATGGCAAGCGCTTATCTTTAAAAATGCTATGTTAGATTGTATATTGGAGCATCCTGTAAAAGCGATCTTCCTAAAACAGCTGAAACATTCCAGGTGAATTTGCTCGCAGTAAAGGCGGGCCTATGAATAGGGCGTAATATTCCATATGGAGGTTTTAACATGTGGGGAAGGTATAAACAGTGTATGCCTCGTGTTGGCCAGTAGCAATCACAGATGTAGCATGTCATGTGAGGAAATAGGAAGCACAAGCAGGGGTTGATATCTGGGTAAGTGGGGCCGGTGGACAGGAAATGATCGGGTGAATAATGGAACTTTGGGGCGATCTCCCACATTCTGGAAGCAAACATCCCAATCAGTGTAGACACTTGGTTTGCCGGAGGAAAAGTGGATTCCAGCATAAAGTACACCCAGCATTGTTTTGCAGGATGATTCACATACATATCTCTGTATCTGTAAACCAGTTATCTGCAAGCTGTGGCTTTCCAGATGTTTCAGCCTACAACTCCAATGAACCACCACCATTGTCCACTCTTGCTACTCTTACAAGGGGATGGCCTCCTCTACAGTGAACCTACTGAATCTACCCCAGGGGACTACAGGAGACTAGTAAGGCCACAGAAGGTGAGACAACAGTTCCTACAGCTAGCCCATGAGATTCATTTGGCCAGTCACTTGAATTTCAAGAGGATCAAATAGAGGTTATGTCTGCACTTCTACTGGCCCAAGATGGTGACTGATGTAGATGAATTCTATAGGAGTTGCCACACTTATCAGAGTTCTGGCAAGAGTGGGCCCAATGATGTGGCACCTTTGTGCCCCTCCCTGTGGTGGGAGTCCCCTTTGAGAGGGTGGAATTGACATTGTTGGTTCCCTAGAAGGTACAACTTCCTCAGGCAACCAATTTATATTGGTTATGGTAGACCATGCTACCAGGTTTCCTGAGGCCATATCTATGAGAACTGTTACTGCTCAGGCAGTGGCTCAGGCACTACTTGGTATCTTTACTAGGGTAGGTTTTCCTAAGGAAGTCATCTCTGACAGGGTATTCAACGTTATGTCCTACTACATGCAGACCATGTGGAAGAACTGTGGAGTGACTTACAAGTTCTCAACAGCCTACCATCCACAAATCAATGGGTTGGTGGAGAGGTTTAACTATAAAATGAAGAGCACGATAGGTGCTTTAGAGGAACCCTTTAGAAGAAAGTGGGACATTCTACTGCCTTGCCTTCTCTTTGCTTATAGAGATGTCAACCAAGCCGGGGTTGTGATCAGCCCCTTTGAACTTCTCTATGGTCATCCAGACAGGGTCCTTTGACACTGATCAAGGAGGGGTTGGAGAGTGCTCCTTCCCTACAGCCAGTGAGTGTCCCTGACTATGTACTGGGCCTCACAAAGAGGATGGCACTGATGATGACAGGAGCTTCAGAAAACTTAAAAGCAGGTCAGGTTCTGGTCAAACATTGGCATGACCAGAAGGTCAACATGGTGGAGTTTACTCCAGACCAGCTTGTCTTGGTTATGGTACGTACAGGGCAGAGGGCCTTACAGGACAAATGGATTGGACCCTTCAAGAATGTGGGTAAACTTGCAGAGGTTAATTATTTAGTGGTCTTGGGCAACCCCAAGGAGGACCCAAGGATCTATCACGCTAACTGTCTGAAGGCTTATGTTTCCAGACCAGAACAATGAGCTTTGCTTCTAGCCTCGTGATTAAGACGAGGAAAGTGAGCCTTTCCATTATCTCCTCAGGGAACAACCCTCAGATGAGACAATTAAAGGCATAAACTCTCTTCAGATTTGACTCTGCAACAACAGGTGGAGTGCCAAGCTCTGTTGAATCAGTTTGTCTCCCTTTTCTCACTGATACCAAGCTTGACCCCATGTGGCCATTATGATATTCTCACTGGTTACCGAATGTCAGATCATGTAAAAACCCACATAAAGGAGGAGGTCAAGAAGATGCTTGATCTTGGGGTTATTGAGCCATCTACAAGTCAATGGGCTAGTCCAGTTGTACTAGTACCAAAGCAGGAACCAAAGCGCCAGTGGTTCAGCAACAAGCCGGTCTTCGCTGGTCTACAAATACTGCTGCAGCTTACCCCCCCCCCCCGCAACACCCTTTCTTAAGTGTTGGCTGTGCGGTTTAGAGGACCGTACACTTCGGTAATTTGATTGATTGCGTTAAAGATCTACTTCCTGACTGTTCTGACCACAGCGAGTGCCAGCGAGCGTGGTCTCCTAACAGCTTCGTTGTCTTGCAGTTAACTGCTTTATTCCACTTGGCTGAGAGATATACATACTGCACTTTGTAGCTCTTTTCAAGTTGTGATATTGTGGTATTGTTTATTGTATTATAGAGCATTTGAAGCACGCTACTTGAACTACATTTCCCAGGTTCCCCTGGGTCCTATTTACTGAACCGTCAGGCGCTTCAGCGTGGGCACTTCAGCAACACATCCGGTCTTTGCCAGTCATCAGCGTGCACTGCGCCATTGGGGGTTCTCTGCAGAAGTAAGTGTTTTTTTTTTCCAACAGATTACCTATTTTTCTTTTTCTTCCACCTTTAGTAATGATCATGGGTTACCCTCCAGGATTCCCCCTTTCTCTAGTAGTACTGCGAGCCAACAGATTGGCTTATATCAATACATGAAAACTACCAAAACTCGATAGCCTCTTGGCTGTTATACCAGATTCGCCCTGGAGTACGGACAGCACTGCATCAGACCCTGCTCCTTCCTCAAAGGAAACAGTCTCAGCAGCTCAAAAACAACCCAGTTCCTTGAAACCTTCACCTGTCACTCCCTCCCTTACAACCAACTCCCTGGACCAAGGGCCTTTGAACTCAGGCTTACCATCTCAGGAGATCCTGACTCCAATTCACACCAAACTCATGACACCAGGGGTTTGTACTCTTTGCTCGCCCTCTGAACCTTTTACCACCCCACCATTTAGCTCTTCTAATCTAGACAGCATTTTACAAAATTGCACTGCTCACCCAACTATAAGTAACGCAACCACATTAAAAGTTGTTCTTCTCAACACAAGGTCTTTGATTAGCCAGGGTTAAGACCTTCACAACCTTATAATGGATAATAGGTTGGATATTCTCTGTATCACCGAAACCTGGATTTGGGATAATAGCGGACCCTCGATCAACCTAGTAGTCCCTCCAGGTTTCCAGGAACTTTATACCTAACAACACCTTAACCAATCCTTGAACTTGGTTAAACCATTCTGTCATCACTTTTAACATCAAACACCCTCATCCCTCACCTGAGTCCCCTAACCCTCTAACTACAGTGACCGAGTGCAATCTTAAAACAATTACACACTATGGGCTTCATTACGAGAATGGAGGTATCCATGGAGCTATTAGCTCAATGGCTGCCTCCGTTCCGGGCTCCATTCCCGGGTTCCTGCAAAGGGGATTTACCGGATTACTCTGACATAGGAGGACCCGGTAATTCCTCCTTGCAGGAACCCATCCCCATTTCCATTTGAGCCCCCATAGGGCTCAATGGGAATGGGGAGGGAGGTAATAACAGGCAGATTACATCTTGTCCGTTATTGCCTCCCTCTTCCCCTTGCGGGACCCGGAAAGCTCGCCTGGTTTTACCAGGCGTGGGATCCGGGTCCCGCGATGGGAAGCTGGTAATCGGCACTCCCGGAATGAAGGGGGCCGGTCCCATAGGGGGCAGGCTTAGATAGGCCCAGGCACACACACATTTTCAAAACACATAAAAAGAGACTGCTGGGACAGGTACAGACATTCAAATCCAGTTGCTGTGGAGCGTTTTGCCGGACCACACAACATCCAGAAGATACCAGTTCCAGACTGACTCCAGCTACATACTCCAGAATCTAGAACTTATACTTTAGAACCTAAATCAGAGTCCTGAAACCACAAGCTGAGTTCTCTGCAGCAGGCCTCAAATCATTGCAAGCTACTCACAGCCGGGGGAGCTGCTTGAATCCCTTGCCAAGAACTTTTGCCAGGACCAGTGCAGAGATCCAGGAGCCGTGCAGAGACCGCTGTATCCGGACAGACCAGACCAGAGATCCAGAGTGACCCAGACCGCTGTGAGAAGAACCAGAGAGCTGACCCAGATCACTGTGAAGTGCTGAGACCAGAACCGGAGTCCAGTCCAAAACCTGACCAGATCCGTGGCGAGGCCTATTTCAAATTTATATTGTGAGTACCTAGCAGAACTGTGCAGAACCAATCTCTTAGTTAAAATAATCTAATCCAAACTATTTTAACCTAAGTAGAACAGCCTCCTAGAAATCGTGTCATCTGTCATTTGTAAAGCTGCACAACTGTCACCTGTCAATTCTGAAGCTGCAAGCTGTCACCTGTCATTTTGAGTTTACTTTAAATCCGAAAAACTACCTTTATTTAATCGTCCGTATCTCTGGAACCGTTTGGGATAGGAACGAAATTCCTAGAACCGACTTGCTACTCCTTATACTTTTGCCGTAATCACGATTCACGCACTCGCGAATTTTACCGCGATTTGCGATTTGGTTAAAAATCCAGCCACGTGTAACCATCAGCAGTCATTTCTTTCCTTGCTAAAAATTTGTTTGCATCTTAATCACCATCTCTGAATCATTGCTAAAGTGAGCCTGAACTCATCCCAAGTATCTCTCACTCACCCTGAATCTCCTAAAGGGAATTAAAAGCATTTTCAGCATATTTCTCACTTCATTGCCACCACATTCAAAGCACTTGGGCCTGTGTTATAAAACTCATACCGGTTTTCTCTAAGCTTGCTGGGGGGGAACTGAATTTCGTATGGTATTTGATTGCATTCCTGAGAACTGTGTGCTCCTATTTCCATCTACTTCCATGTCTTACATTGCATAGGGGAGGGGGGTGAATTGCCAGAGAAAAAGTGATTATATTATCTTTTGCTAAAATCATCTCAAGTATTTCTGTACTGCATTTTATTCCTCATTGCTTTTCCCTTGAAATCATAAAAGTATTTTTGCTACTTGATCCATCCTATACTAACTCCTCATTGATTATAAAGAAGTGTGCTAGTGTCAGATTACCCATTGTTGATTAACAATATATTTATATGGGCGATATCGATTATTAATTTATTATAAAAGCGTGGTATCTATATTTTGTCTTATTTCTCAAATAAACCTTTTAAACTTGCAAAACAGAACTACTTCTTGGCTCAGTGGGATCAGGGGGATTCTAAGAGAGGGGTGTTATATAGGGGTAGTCATCAGAACTCATGAACTGGACATAAAGATATATCAATAAGGGTTTCCATTCAGTATCCCAGACTAGGCATTGACTTAGCTGTAGTGTTGAATTCAATCTTCTTACAAATTGGGGGCTCGTAGCCGGGGATTCCGGATTAGATCTATCACTTGTGCAGATTAATACAGTGTGCAAACTGACAAGATACATACATCCGGTCGGATCACCATGCTGTGTTACGCTGTAAAGCACTCCTCAAAAGGACGCTCTAAGGGAAAGGTCTGTTTTGCAAAAATAAAATACAAACTTCTGTAAGTCAGGAAGGAACTCAAATTCCAGAATGACGACCTTGGTAGATATGAAAATAGCCAGAGAGCACTTCTTACATAAGCTATTTGTGAGAGGTGAGTGGACTCATCAGGACCAAACGGTCTGGCTGCAGGCAATTGCGCAACAGGTCACTGAAACAGAGTCAGATATATGAAGAGATCAGGGTCCATTACATGTGGCCCTGAGTGAATTATACATGGCTCCTAAAGTTAAAGATGAACACGACAAGATGGTTAGGGTAGCGGCATATTTATATTTACATATGGGAGCCATGCAGGACAAATGTGCTGAAGGCCAAGATCTGGCGAGTAGGCAACTGCTGGCATTACAGAAGGCCCAATCTGATCTAGACTCTTCTGAGCAGAGGCTGCACAGAAGCCAGGAGTCCGAAAATGAGAGTAGACAGTACATCATTAAAATAAAGAAGGATATGGATATTCTGCAACAGGAAAAGACGGACCAGGATACCAGAATTCTGGCTTTGCAGAAGGAGCACCAAGACAGTCTGGACTCCTTACTGCAGAGCCAGAAAAGGCTGGAGCAACAGATCAATTTCAACAGGGCATGCACAGAGCAGGTAGCCACCCTGCAAATCCAACTAGACAGAGAGAAAGAGGAAAGCAATAAATTGATTTTGAAAGACCTGGATACCCAGGCAGAGTTTGATGAAGAACACCAGAAAGCTGGTGCCTTCCAAAGGCAAAGGGACGACCTGGCGGCACAGATGCAGACTCTTAGTCAGGAAAGGGATACCTTAGGCCAGGAAGTCTGCCACTTAAAAAGGAAAATGGAAGAAAATCACCTGGCCCTCCAGGGACTGGGTGACCTCCAAAAAGAACACCAGAACTTGTTAGAGCACACCAGGAGGGTGGAGGATGCTCTGGCAAGAAAGGAGCAGGCCAATAGGGACACAGCTCAGGAGGTAACCCTCCTGCAGCAGAGACTGGCCCATTACTCCAGGACCAATCAGGAGGCACAGAGAGAAAATGAGGTTCTCTGTCAGCACAATGATAGGCTCCAGCAACAGGTAGCGATGCAAGAGAGACTGATAGAGTCTAGTAATGCCTTAACTGAGGAACATTGCAACAGGGAGCAGGTGCGGATAGAGACCAGGTTCCCTGGGAGAGGGAGACTCCTGAGCATAACCTCAGGAGCCCTAGTACCAGAGGCCTTCATATCTCTCAGTCCCTGGACTCTGCCAACCCCATGTCCCCTGGCGCACATGAGCACCGGGCCACAGGGATGGCAGATTACTATCCAACCAGAAGTATGGGGCTCAGGGGCCAGTACCTCCCAGGAATGGAGGGGCGGGCATCCGGGTATGGGCACGCAAGCAGAGTGCAATTTAGTGGGGAACCCCAGGAGAGTAGGCCCGTTAAGGGCATCCTGAAAACTTCTGCCCAGTTAGGTCAGTGGGGGGGGGGGTACCCATCAAATCCTGGCAGCACGGAGGAATCTGAAGACTCCTCTGAACGGCACAGGACACAGGAGACCAGGTCCCCACATTCTGCCAGCCATTCCCAGGCTCGCAGAATCCGGGAAACCTGGAAGATCAGACAGGAACTTCTGGGAGCAGTGCCTCTGAGTCAGAGGATGAATGGACCAGGGTTACCCGAACCAAAAAGGCCAATAAGGCAAAAAGGGCCTTGCTTAAGGACCCATTGAAGCAAATAAAGGCAATAAGGAGTGTTATCACGCCTTATCATAAGAACGCCAAGTATTCTGTTTGGGAGCACTTAGAGCTGTTTGAGCAAATGATGGAGACTTTTCATTTGAAGGACAGCCAAAGCTGTATTCAATATGTGAAGTGGACCTTCTCACCAGAGTACTCCAGTTTCTTTGCGGGGCTGGAGGACCAAAATCATTCAAGCTGGTCAACATACAGGGCAGCCATCTTGAAACATTTTTCTGTGCACAGAAATCCCCAAGAGGCTCGCAAGGCAGCCTACAATTTGCAATGTGGGGAGGATCAGGCCCCACAAGAGTTTGTGCAAGAATTAAAGCGTGCTTTTGCGCAGACCACCAGAAGGGTGCGCACAGACAGCAAAGAGTTTGTCAATACATTTTTCCATGCTCTCCCTAAATGTATAATGACCCAGCTCGTGAGAGATTTTCACGAGAAAAGATCTTTAGACTGGGTCATTGAACAGGCTACCAGGATCTATGAGGTGCAGAAGCCTATCGAAAATAAAAATAACGTGCCGAAAAACCCCAAAACCAACAGCACCCCTGCTGCTGCCAAGGTGGCAGAGGTAAAGGTTGCCCCCGTTTTAGATTTGGAGATGGGGGGCCTAAAAACCTGCCTTCACCAAATAATTCACAGCCCAGAAGGCCCTCGGGCCAGTCACAGACAGGGAGTCGAGGAGGGAGTCCCACAAATGGGGTTCCCCGCTCCCCTGACTATGTAAGTCCCCGCTATAAGGGAACCCGACCAATCCTGGGTTATGTGTGGACTCCTCCAGCCCAAGGGGGGGGGGATCCAGCCAAGCACCTAACCCAGGGAACTTCCCTCCCAACTTCTCACACGAGGGCAGAAATTCTCCAAATCCTGGGCAGAACATTTTCCCCAGGTATCCACCCAATTTCCAGCCCCAAAATCATCCATCCTTCTTTCCCCAATTCCCTGAGCCCAGACAACCTAATCCGTGAGAGGGGAGGTCAAGGGTGGAGGGGTACCAAAATCTTCCCAACCAGGGGTACTACCAGAGAAGGGCTAGCTACCCTTCCCGTGATCAGCCCAGGGGAGAAAATAGAGCCCCGTATAAGCCTGAGCGGGTTTCACAACTTGAGCGCCAGGTCCAAAATATGGCACGAGATCTGGGTCACATACTGAGGGCTCAACAGAACCCTCAGATGAGCATGCCACCGCAGAATGCCCCAAACTCGGGACCTGGTGCTCCAGAACAATGACAGGGGCAGCACCCCGATAACCCACCGGTTCCCAGGGAGGAGGCACAATGGGAAGGGGGGTGTAAAGCCTTGGAGGAAGCTTCCTTCCCAACTTGTAAAGAGCCCCTGGAAAACCAGGAACCGGAAACAAAATCTCCTGCCCCTGAAAGCCTGCCTCCCAAGAAGCAGAGGGGGGGTATGAGAAACAAAGGACCCAAACAGACCCTCTTTGTGGAGGAGGTACAGGTCTTCCAATTTGAGGGAGGGGAATCCTCAGAAGATCCTGGGAAAAGGATGTTCTCCTTCAGAGATGGGGGAACTCCTCCCAAGGAAAAATGGGTCCCAAGGGATTCCAATCCAGACTGGGGAGATGTGGAGACTGAGCTACTGCCGCCCATCATCTCACCCCAGAACCGACAATACCAAAATCCCCTGGTTCAAACCCATCCTGGTGACTGCCTCTAAAAAGGGGGGGACCCAGAACCGGAACCAATGGCTCTGATCTCCAGTTGCCAACTTTGTCTTTCAGATTCCCAAGACTCTCCACAGAATTCTGCCCAAATCTCTTCTCTCGCCATGTCCAAAACCAGAAAATTAGCCCACCAGTTGTCCAAAAATGTGCATTATCTGTGCCCCCTTGAGGAGAAGGAGGGAAGATACTATGCCCCAGTACAAGTACAGGGGCAGGGTACAATTTTGGCACTGGTGGACACTGGATCCCAAGCTACCCTTCTGTCCAAAAGGGCCTTTGAGGAACTAAATGCCGGAAGGGGGGAGAATTACCGTATTCCTCTCACCTCTCTTCCTGGACAACTGCAGAACGTTGACGGGAAGGAAATTCCTGTCGAGGGGACTGCGGATTTGGACATCAAAATTGGGCGACACAAGGTGAAACACCCGGTCATAGTAGTGACTACAGAGGGCATCCCTTGTTTACTAGGGAATGACCTCCTGAGAAGGTTGTCACCCCTAAAAGATTGTGTAAACAAGGTCCTCTGGACCCAGACTAGCCGACCAATAAAATTAAAACAGAGTGTCAACCATGTTAGTTTAAACGGCACCTGCCACATGGTTGAACAAAAATCTGACCAAGTAGAATTTCACTTCCAGAACAACCAAACTCCAGACGTGACAGTAATAGCAGTAGGACAACAGACTGGTGATGGGGGGTCCTCTCTATTTCTGAAAATCATTCTTCCTTCCAATTTAAGGTGGTATTCCACACTGGAAGGAAACACCCTGAAATTCTTTACTAATTCAATCAGAAACTCCCACTCCTATAGTCCAGAAAGATGTGAAATTAGCTCAGAGCCTGGCTGATATTCAGCAAATTGGAGAGCAGTTGTTCATCCCTGTTCAGTTAAATGATGGGAAGGACTCTGTTCTTGCTCGAGTGTGCGTGAACAACGGTAAGAGCTTCATCAGCGAAGCCATGTTCCGCCACCTCCCAAAAGATCCAGCCATTCCCACATTCAAACTGATAGACAAATGGGAAATGGACCTGGAAGCACCAAATTCCAAACAGCTCCTGCCAAACAGGTGTATGCTCAAAATCTCCATTGGCAACAAGAGCATAGTCCATAATTGTTGGGTCTTGCGAGACGTCACTGCCGCCTTTTACTTAGGCAGTGACATTCTCAATCGCCTTGCCATTAGTTTGGACCTAATAACTTCAAAGCTTGGTCCCGATTAGCGGATAATCCCATGGGCTTTGATGATCCAGAAAAAGCATTTAGGTCAGCTCAATTGCTACCTTAGGCAGTTGAAATTCAGATCAAAGAGGAAGTCACCATCCCAGAAAGGACCCGACAATTCTCCCTGGAAGTGAAAGTTTAAAGAGGACAAAAAATGCAAAACCCTGAGGCTTATATACATCTAAATGCTTCTCTCCAACAGCAAGGGTTGGGGGTAAACCCAATTCCATTAGTCAACATAGAACATGACACCATTCCAATAGAGGTGGATAAGAGCGACTTAAAGAGTATTACTCTAGCCGCAGGCACCATTATTGGAATGGCGGTTGATGACCGACATTTCTCCATTGATCTAGGAAATGAACTGTTAGGACCAATCCCCAAGGAATGTTTTGACAGTGACAGTGATGACAAAACAACACCAGACAGGATCTTCACCCGGCATGGGGGGAACTTCCTGGTGTACACTTCTTGCCCTTACGGTAAGGAAGATGTGACTTGTGACTTCAGGAGGGATGAGGTGATTTTCCAGGTCCATGAGGGCTGCCTTTCCCACCTGAAGCCTCCAGTCCAAATGAGCACTCTGACCAGGGACTTCTCCACCCAGCTGGAGGAGGCCGCTGAGAAAGCCAAACCAGAAGTCTTTCCAGGCTTCAGGCAGATGGTGGAAGAGAGAGTCAACCTAGCTGATGCCTGTGTGACTCTGGAACAGAAGCAAAAGTTGAAATAAGTTTTCTTGGATTTCCAAGATCTCTTTGCGGTAGACTCATATGACTGTGGTCGCACCGACATCCAAACCACAACAATTCCAACGGACCCTGGAATGACTCCAGTGTTTGTGAAGCAATATCGCTTGCCTCTCGCATCCATGGAGGTCCTTACTGAAATAATTAAGAACCTAGAGTCCCGGGGAATTATCCGTCCAGTCCACAGCACTTTCAATAATCCGGTGCTGCGAATATTGAAGCCAAACGGCCAGTGGAGACTCTGCGCCGACCTTAGGGAGCTCAACAAACGGGTCCATACTTCCCGATGGCCTCTGCCCTACATTGACCAAGGGCTGGCCCAGATTCAAGGGTCACAAGTATTCACTGCAATAGACCTGACCAATGGATACTGGACCGTGCCTGTCAGTAGGGAGGACCAATACAAATTGGCTTTTACCTTTGGGGGCCAGCAGTACACCTGGACCCGGACTCCTTTCGGATACTTCAACTCCGGCAATGAATTCAACATTTTCCTACATAAGGCCATACCCGACCTGGGTGCGAGGGGTAACCTGGCTTATGTAGATGATGTCCTCATCAAAAGTTCATCTGTGGAGGAACACATAGCGGAGATCCATTATGTTTTGGATCAGTTGAGGGCCGCCGGAGCAAAACTTTCTTTTCAGAAAGCACAGTGGTGTAGAACCCGTGTTAATTTCTTGGGGCATGAGATTACTCCTCAGGAAAAGAAAGTGGAAGCACTCCAGAAACTGAAAGACCACACCACTCTGCGGGAACTAAGGAGCCTCCTTGGACTGACTAATTACAGCAGAAAGTTCATTGAAGGCTACGCAGAGATCACTAGACCCCTGATTCATCTCTTGAAGGGGGGGGTCAAGTGGGAATGGGGTCCAGAACAATCTGAGGCGGTAAGACAACTCAAAAGAAGCCTCTCACAAGTGCCTTGCCTAGCTTACCCTGTCAGAAACAAGGAGTTCTTCCTGGAGACAGGGTTCTCTAATACATGCTTGATGGCAGTAATATACCAAAAGCATGACACGGTCAATAAAGTAATCTCCTATGCGAGCAAAACTTTATCCTCTGTGGAGGAAAAATTCAACGATTGTGAGAAGGCACTCCTGGCAACGGTGTGGGCATTGAAGAATTACCGCCCGTTTATCCAGGGGGAACACATCAGAGTGGAGACTCCACACCAGCCTCTGCAATATCTCCAAAGTGACAGAATCCGGGCCGGAAATGTGAGTAATTCCTGAATTACTTCCTGGATTCTGTCGATGCAAGGCTTTCCTGTGGAGGTTAGATATGGCCAAAACAAGAAGAGTCCCCTCGCGCAAGGTCTGGCTGACTTGCATGATTGTGCCGGAGAAAGCTGTCTCGAGGACGAAAGTCTAAAAATCAAGGACAACATGGAGGCATACCTTAATTCCCCACACAAAGTCTTTGAAGAAGACAAGTGTGAGGGAATGCCCACTGTCTATGTGGATGGATGCTCTTACCATGTTGACAACGACGGGGAGAAAGAACTGGTGGCTGGCGTAGGGAATGCATGGGTGAAGGAGTTCCCAGAACCCTCCGCTGGATACAAAATTGGTCCCCAAAATAGTCAGGTGGCAGAATTTATGGCTGTGCATCAGGCCATCCTCACTGCTGTCCAGCATCAACTCCACGAACTGGTCATAATCACAGATTCGGATTATGTACGGAACGGGTTCGTGGAGCACCTGGTCAACTGGAAAACCAGAGGCATGTTATGCGCTAATAACAAACCCCTGAAACATGGGAAGTTAATCCAAAACATTGATGATCTGGTCACCTCGAATGGGATGACCATCTACTGGAAGAAGATCAAGGGTCATTCCAAAGTAGAGGGACCAGACAAAACTGGAAATGACTTAGCTGATCAGCTGGCCAAAACCGGGGCCATCCAAGGGGATCTAATTGAAATAGAGTCCCTATTGGGGGAAATCCAGGTCACCGCTATCACTAGGTCCCAGACAAGTGCTCACAATGATCTTTCAACTGCACAATGGAGTAAGGAAACCCCTGATGCTGATTTAATTACAGCTCAGAAGGGGGATCCAATTATTGGTAAGTTTTACCAACACCTTGAGGACCCTGAGAACTTTCCCCTGACGGATACCGATTACATTGGGAACGAGGACCTAAGAGTGTTGATGAAATGTCCAAAAATGTTCCGAATCCAAGACGGTTTGTTGGTAAGGAAATCCCAAGCTGGCCATGTTCAGTGGGCGGTTCCTACCTCATTCCGAAGCCTGATGTTAAGTCACGCCCATGATGCGGCCACCACCGGTCATAGGGGGTTTCACACAACACTGGAAATCTTAAGAGAGGTTGCATACTGGCCACACATGGGGCAGGACCTCGACCAATACTAGAAGAGGTGTCTTGTGTGTGCACAATTTCAGCCATCATCCCTCACACACCGTGCGCCTCTCCAAAAGAGGGGGATGACACTGCCATGGTCAGATTTGCAAATCGACTTTGTAGGCCCTGTGATTCGCTCGTCTAGAGGAAACAAGTACATGTTGACCGTTACATGCTTGTCTACCAAGTGGGTGGAATGTCTCCCAGCCCCAAACTGCAAGGCAGAAACAGCAGCTGCCCTGATGATTAACCACATCTTTTCCCATTTTGGTCTACCTCAAAGGATTGAGTCAGACAGGGGTAGCCACTTCACCAGTGAAGTAATAGCAAAGATGTGGGAGATACTGGGGGTCAAAAGAAAGCTACATATTGCTTACCGGCCAGCTTCTTCTGGAGCAGTGGAGAGATATAACCGAACCATTGTGAGCATCTTAAAAAAGTTTGTGGCAGATTCTGGGCCAAGTTGGGATATCCGATTACCTCTGGTCCTAATGGCCATCAGATCTACCCCTTCATCTGCAACCAAAATGTCGCCATTTGAGTTGATGACTGGATGCAAGATGGTGCTTCCCCAGCATTTACTCTACAAAACCCATGACAACAATAACACCAGAGGATTCAGCCGAAAATATGGTTTCTGTCTTCTCAGAACAAATTATCGAAATGCTTGATCAAACAGCCCCTTTGAAAATGAAACAGGTCAGTGACAATCCAACACATCAATCTTGGTTCACTCCGGAATTAAAACTACTGAGAAAACATAAGCGAGCATTAGAAGACCGGAGGCTTAAACATCAATCCAAAGATAACAGGACCGCCTGGAAGGAAGCTGATAATACCTATACATCTCTAATTCCAGAAACCAAGAAAAACTTTTTTAATACCTAAATTGAGTCCTCTTCTAACCGTACAGGGAAACATTTCAAAATTCTGAAATCCATAGTCGACTGCAATGTATGCAATCTGGCCAGAAGCTCCAGAAGTCTCTTAATGACCTTCCAGAAGCTGGATGACCAGAGCTCGAGTCCCCTCATCAGAGTGCAGGATTTAGGGAGCGAAGGAAGACCAACCGGTATCCAAGATCCGCGATGGTGCTGTATACCGCACGCTGTAACTGCAAAGTGCTGCTGATCAGAAAAGAGCCCGTACCAGCCGACGGCACCTGAATTGCTGCCACAGGAGTCCTCCAGACATCCTCCCTCTTGTCCCCATGACTGAGGCTCAGGAACCCAGGATCTGCAACAGGACAGAATCCTGATGGATCAGTCTTCTTCAAACCAGAGGTCCTGTTCAGACTTGGGGTACTTATCTCAGTGTTGTTAGCTTTGCTCTTCTCAGCTGAGACTTGGAGTGGCTACTTTTGTTAGAGTTGACTTCAAATCTGCTTTCCACAACTTTAACAGCTTGTGACCCTACAAGTGATTTCTACAAAACTCTCTGACTTTTGTTAAGTACTAAGTGCCTTAGCTCCACAGACTGTGCTCCAATTGACTGTGGCTGTCCTAGCTCCCTGCAGACTGTTCTAGTCCATTGATTTGATATTTTCTGTCCCTCTGAGGTGATAACTTTAGACTGTTATTGCTGGGAAAGGTTTTGTCTAGACTTCATTGGAAGATATAAGTATATTTGCATGCCCTGAGAACTTGCTTAACCGCTGTCCTTCATTTAACCTTTCCTTTCTGCAACCCCATAATCTATAAAGTGTACTAGTGATATATAAATGCCATTACTAATCTTGTGAATGAAATCACCTCAGAGTGTAGGGAGTGTGTAAAAAGCATCTCTAAACAGTATCTACTAAACGTATTCTGGAAAAGTATTTTAAAGTGCATTTGATTGTTATACATATTGCTCTTTTTAAAGAACGATTATCTAAAAATTGTTGATGTAAAATAAAGAAATAATTGTTTATAGCTGAAACCTTGAGTATAAGTGTTACTTGGCTACTTGTATTAGCAAATTTAATTGTTACAGCTCTACAGCTCACATGTACTCCTCTTGAGATAGGCCTGGCTGCTCAGTCACACTACCAACTTTTGTAGTATAGCCCTATACCAAATGGGAAGGTTACCTAATACCAAGTAGACAAGTGTTGTGTAGTCTCACACAGTGTTACTACATCAATTTGTGCCTAACAAGAAGATCTTACAGGTGTTGCTGCTGTTTGACAGGAAGGTTGTTTGGTGGTATGAAGTGCTTGCTGGTGTTCCCAAGAATGGAGTTTGAAGGTTCTAAAAAAGCATTAAAATACATTATAAAAACAATACGAAACATGTTTCAAAATTAAATTCTCTACTTTCAAAATGTAATCTATATACTGTACAATTAATTTGAATATTTGTGTGTGGACCCCTCCGGCCAACAACCTCCTAAATAAATCCAGATTGTAAAAGTATTCCCTTTGATATGTGTGTCCAACAATATCCTAAACATCCAGGGACATGCAGCAAACATTTTATAAAGAGCCCATTAGTTTAATACAGATTGTATTACCTGAGGTGATCTGGAAATCAAAGTTACAATGAAATACAATCCCACAGCAGTGTGTGTGCCATTTCCCGCTAAGGATGGACATGTGATGACAAATGTATCATTGCTTAACACATGATATTTAGGACTGCTGAAGATTGAAGATATCAAAATAAGCAAAAAATAGACTCACACATCGATATTAACTTTTTTGTACCTAGTGAATCGGTAGAGTAAGATGATACGTTGTTTTTTTGTGTCTAGAGTATGAATGACAGCCTAATTGGAATTGGGTTTCCGCATGTATTGCGTAGATCAACACGATTCCTCCTTGTTTAAACAGTAAAATGGGCTCCTCTAACAAGATGTGAATTGAATTGGAGAGAGTAATTCTATTCATCTTATGTTTTACAGATAAGCTGTGCATAATTGGAAATTGTGAGGAACAGCATACTTTCAAATAATCAACTCTGCAGCTGAGAAATTGGTTAGAAGCGGTTTGTTTGGAATCTACAGCAGATTGAATGTGTAAAACGAGGCAATGGATAAGAGAATACATCATTTAAAAAGTCATGTGTTGAATAGATCTTGAGAAATTAGTCATAGAAAAACTACTCTGTTGTAGATCCGTTCTTGAACATCGGGGATGTTCTGATGTAGTCCTGTCCGGAGCACAATAAACAGATTATTTAGGTAAGTGGTGGACAAGATTGTTTATCACTGGTGAATTGCTCCCAATTATTCACCTTGTGCTTGACAGGAATAGGTATTTTGTTGTTAGCCTTTCACAACACGAGACAAGGGTTGGTACAGCGATTCATATCGCCATGTACAATGAGTGTTTACGTCCGGTTAAAGGCCCTAATGTAAATAAAAAGAAACAAAAAACGCTGCAGGGTGGGCATATCTTAAGAAGTGGGCCGAAACACAACATGCCAATCTATATTCTATTATGAAATCCTAATAGATGTACTTGCATAGCAAAATATTTCCATGACGCAAACCTTCTGGGCTTATTCTGCATACCATTGTTCCATTGTTTTATAGATCCAATGTCCGTCATATAAACAATTTGTAATGGTAATGGTGTTCTACTAAGGTTGTCTATACTGAAAATAATGGATCGAAATTTGAAGCAGAATTATATGCATCGCCCAGATTATGTGAATTGACACAGCTAGACCTCTCAATGTACTGTTGAATGCACGTATGGCACTTTTTACTAACCCCATCTGTACTTTGAAGGTGAAGGGAACATTGCCGTTTTGCACTGGCTGGTTTGCACAAATTAATAAACCGTGATATGTAATGGTGATATCTTTGTTCCACTTTTTGAAATTAGAAAAATAAAGTGTTTTTGATTGAAAGGTTAAGGTACTATGCAGTAATGTGTGAATACTGTTTTTGCAGTCTTTTGACCAGAGAAAAAAGTGTATGCTGGAGGAAGGGGTAGCCTATTTCATTTTTTGCTTGATATATTAGGAATCGAACACTGTCATGGTCCTCCCTATACTGCCATGTCAGTTCCACATGAGGCCATATGTTGCGTCAATGCCCTATTGAAGCTCTCTCTCCATACTACTCAAATGTGCCCAATGTCTCCCAGAAGGGACCTGGCGACCCTCTGCTGGTGAAACAGAAATACAGCAGTATATGCATTATCCACAGGTCCCTGCTAGTTGAATATAACCACAGCAGTGTGAAATTGTGCAAGCAGTGTCCTGCCAAGGGTAAATATATAGACATGGAATGTATCTTTTTTCCAAAAATCACCAATTATTGCTGCGCAAAATCAAAGAAAACGTGCTGTCAAGGTTTAGGATCCATGCCATGGCCCTAACACTGACCTGAAATGCAAGGGCTCCTTAGACTGTGAATGAAACATTTGGCACATTTAATTATAGGTGAATATAGGAAAAAGACAAATACCTTGGACAAAGAACAGTCCAAATGTATAACAATTTGTGTTTTTTGTAATTCACTTTAACATAAAAAAAATGTTATATAATAAGACACACTTGGTGAATGTGTATGTCAAAACATGTGCGCACCCACCAGACAGGAGGTATGCTGCAGCATGTTGGTAGGCTGTTGATGATGGGTGGTGCCAGTGCACTAAGTACTAAATATGTTTAATATAAATGTGTGGCAACTATTGATATATATAACCGTTTGGCACAGTTTTGTGGTAACACATTGTACAGTTCTAATGGCTATAAAACCAACACGCCGAGCCAAGTGCAAACATAACCCAATTCATGGACTCCTAACAGCAATTTTTTCCGGAGCGAAAAGACACATGCAAACCTCGTGTTCTCACAGCTACATGATGCGTGATGCAAAGTACAAGGTGCAAAGACCACATATAAAAGCATGCAATGCACACCATTAAAAAAGAGACCTTCAGGGATGAATCCTGCTGTAGTGGCAGTGATCTTTTCAGTTCATAGAAGACGGAGGAGGAGGTTCTTGAAGGACAGGATTTTCCATTCTTGCACAATGCTATTTGGAATGCCAGACGAGGAGGTGTATGCAAGGTACAGAATACCTCCTCATGTCTTCCTAGACTTGATCAGAAAGTCAGAGGAAGACCTTGAATCACCCACCAACTGCTGCCATGCATTCACATTTCTGGAGAAGGTGCTGGCAGCCCTCACTTTATGGCTATGGGCTCATTCCAGGACACCTCTGGCATTGTTGGGGCATATTGCAGCCCATACAATCCCGGTGCCTACACCAGGTATTGCGATGCATAACATTACATGTACACATCCACATATGCATGCCACACACACTGCAGGCAAGGCAGAGAATGTGCCAGGAGTTTCATGCCATTACACACGTCCCATGGCTGCTGAAAGCCATTAATTGTACGCACGTTGCACTCCAACTCTCCCGAGCGAGCAAGTCATTATTTTGCAACCGTAAGTATTGGCATTCAATCAATTCACAGGTCATCTGCGATGTGAAGGGAGTTATCATGCATGTGAGTGCCAATTTCCCTGGAAACACACATGATAGCTTAATGTACCGTTGTTCTCCACTTTACCAGGCCTTGGCATCATGAACCTTTGTCAACACCTGGCTCATCAGTGAGTATCAACTGTCACACACATGACACACAGAATAAACCATTCCGAGAACTTTGCACATGAAGCAGATGTGTCCACAATCACGGAGGCACTGATTGCCACAACACCGACCATCATATTCAGCACAGCCAGTGGACCGAGACCCACTGCTAAAATGGCTGCCGCTTTGTGCAGGCTGTCCACCCTGCCACATCTCCCAGAGCAACATCAACAATAGGAGATGCAGGCCAGTGATTGGCCAATACCCACAGCAAATCCCCAGGCTCGACTGAGCCGGAAGACAAAGCCGAGCCGGCACCAAGGCCCAGACATAAGGCCCTGTCTCAACCTGCCTACCCCGGGATTTGTAGTATCCATGTACCAAGAAACACAACCGACTGAGCTGATCTACAAGCTCATGACTCCAATGTTAGACCAGCGTCCTCGCTTCCCTAAAGGTAAGCCGATAATCAGCCCAACCTCGGCTAATCTCCTCTATACGCCTGACAACCCCCCGGAAGCTCATCCATGTGAGTCCGCCAGCAATGACACAAGCCACTTAACTCTGCATCCACCCGCTGGCTTCCTAACTGAACCCAGACCTTTTCTACCACCACTACTTCCACACACTCCTCACCCTGGCCTTTAAATTCTGACACTCCCCCTCCCATACTGCTGGGGCATAATGTGGGATCTGCCCCCCTCCAGCCATCCCAAATCCCAAAGATACAGCAACGCCTACACCACCCTGTGATCCTGTCACTGAGCTACAGGCACATGTCTTGATGACTGCCCTACTGCCTACGAAACGTCCTGCGGCCACTGCATTTCCCCCCGTATACTGTAGCAACACTAACTGGCTGATAGCGCACATTGCTGACCCCTAATTTGGACATCCTCAGCCACACCAACCACCAACCTATAACCTCTGATGCCTGCATCCCAACCACTACCCCCAGAGACACTTTACATTGCCGGATTGCCTTCTGCCCGGCTCCTACCTTTGTGTTCAAGAGTCCGCATCACCCCTGGATGATATGATCACCCCACCATCAACAAGCACAGTAATACTGTCAATATCATGCTCTTTGCTAACGCTGGCTCCAAGTACTCTGTATATGACTCTCATCATGCTCTTAATGACTCTGCCAATGCTATTCCCTTGCATAATGGTTCTGCAAATGTTGTTCCATTGCTAATTGACTCTACCAATGATGTTCCCTTGCATAATGGTTCTGCAAATGTTGTTCCATTGCCAATTGACTCTACCAATGTTGTTCCCTTGCAGAATCGTTCTGCAGTTGTGTTGCATTGCTAATTGACTTTGCCAATTTTCCTTGCGTTATGGTAATGCAGACCTGCTATCCTATGCCATTCCGCATTTGACATACAATACTATGACCACTCAGGTTCCCACCCACATTGCCCCTATGTGTGCTGCCACCCCCCAGAATATCTAAGCGGCAAACAACTGCTCAGGATGAACCCCCCTGCTGTAAGCCAAACTACCTCCACCAGTCCCACACAACCTCCCAGCCCGTTGCTTATCACCTCACCCCATCACCTGTCCCCTGGATACCTGCCCTATCCTGGATTGGCTCCCCCTTCCAACACAGAAAAGACATACACATCCCACAAGACACATCATCCCCTTCGAACACACCACACACTAGGACCACAGATACTTAACAACATACCACCCAAAACTCTCCACACAGAACTTCCAACTCTTTTGAAGCCACCTCCCATACTCCCACACCCCTTCAACACCAGTCCACTATCATTCCAATCCAATGACCAACCACACCTATGCCAACCCTCACCAACCCCCACACAAGACCCTGTCTGGGTGTTTCAACCCAACTTAGACTTCGCTGAAGTCTGGTCCCACATGAGACCAAACACCAGAGCCCTGAGAACTCACTGGCTCAACCCCACTCAACTTCTTCCCACAGCTCAACCACCACCAATCCCCATATAACACACACACACCACCCTCACCTACCTTTAAAAATCCCCAAGGGCGCTCCTACCACTTCCTCTAACCTCTTACCATCTACTCCTGTTCTCCTTACATGTGCACTTGTGAATGCGCCATCAGTGCCCACGCCTCGGACACCCACAACGTCATACTAGCCAACAAAATAGACATATTGGCTTTAACAGAAACCTGGCTTCATGATGCAGCAGGAACCCTCCTATCGCTTGCCCTTCCCACCGGCTATTCCATCTTACGGGCCGGCCACCAAAGCAACCCAGGAGATGGAGTAGCCACTATCTTCAAATCCAGCACTCCCATTAGAGCCTCCCCCGTTCAAACACTCCTAGGCTATGAAAAATGGAATCCTCGCCCCAAACCATCATCAACATCCTACTACTCTACTGCCAACCCTCACACAGTAGTTTGCCCGAAATCAATATCCCCCTGCTGAACGCACCCTCCTGAAACCTAAAACCAAATTCATACTCCTAGGTGACTTTAACTTAGGCTTTAGAGACCCCACCAACTTGAAAGCCACTGCTCTCAACACAACCCTTTAGAAAATGAAGTTTTCTCAACTGGTTCTCTCCCCTACCCATGAAAAAGGAAAGATCCTGGACTGGATTCTCCCTTCCAACACTGCCCTCCAAGTCCCATCCATTGACCACCTTCCTTGGTCAGAGCATTCTCTGATCTGCTTCACCATAACCACCACCCACAACCACACATGTAGCTCAGGAAACAACCTACTCCTGATCACAGCCAGACAAACGCGTAAACTTACCATCAAACAACTAGCTCCTACTCTCATGGCCTCTCTTGAGGCAGTGTCGGCCAGCACCAACACTGAAGACACACTCACAGCCTATGATTCAGCACTACCAATCACATTAGACAAACATGCCACCTAAAAACTTCCAACCGCAAGAAAAGTAACCCTCTAAACTGGTTTACAGATGAATTAGCCACCCTCCTCAAACAAAAACGTGCCCTTGAACACCTCTGACGAAAGAATCCCAGCCTCACCAAAAACTCAGGCTACCACTGCTCTGCCAAACACTTACAAAACAGCCATCTCTGACCTGGAAGGATAGCTCAGCGGCAACGTGCTTGCCTTGGAAACAAGACAACACGAAGCAACACAGGTTTGATCCCCGGGTCTGCGTTTAGAAGCTTCTGGATATTAAGCGCGTTATAGAAATCAACTAGACATATTCCTGTAACAGTGCCTCGATGCCCCCGGGCTGTGTGAGCATTTTAAAAATGCAAAAAATCCAAAAAAATCAAAATAAAAAAAATAAATCTATGCTAACGAAGCTAACATTTACAATGTTAGACTCACAGAAGCAGGGTCTAACACCAGAGAGCTCTTTAAAATCCTTAAGGAGCTCAAAAACCCAACTCCACCTATAGACAGCTTCTCTAAAGACAAATCCTGGTGCACATTAATTCAGTGAGCCCTTGACTCCAAACTCCACAAACTCAGAGAAAAAAACATTTGCAAAAAGTCCTTTCGTCCCTTTATGTCCCCCCACATGGAACCTACCCCTCACACTTTTGCTTCTCCACCATACCAATTCTCGACCGTCTCTCCAGCTGAGGTCCTCACCACCATCCAACACCTGAAAGCCTCTGGCTGCTCTGGAGACACATAACCCAAATCAGTGCTGAACCGCTTGCTCCCATTGTCACCAACTTCATCAACGCTTTCTTTAAAACTAAATCAATTCCAAGCTCCATATAAGAAGGTCTGGGTTACACCACTCCGGAAGAGACCCACCCTCAAGAACAACCTCCCCACCTACTACCACCCCATTATGACAGTACCCCACCTCCTCATATTCTTGACTGCACAGCCTACACTCCAAACTCATCTCGAAACCCATAATCTTCTGAGTACCCATCAATCGGGCTTCAGACCTAGACACAGCAATGAATCCGCCCTCCTTGATCTCAAGATCCAACTAGACCACATTGAAGATACTGGAGAGACTGCCATCCTCCTCCTATTAGATCTCTATGAGGCTTTTGGTCTCGTGGATCACTGATCCTGTGCCATCACCTCACCACCACCTTCAACCTCTCTCCTGAAGCTGCCTGCTGGATTGAGTCCTTCCTCTCGGGACGCTCCTCCAGAGTCTTTGTGGGTGTGGAAGCAGCAGATCCCATCCCTGTTTTCTATGGTGTTCCTCAATGATCATGCTTATCGCCCATGCTATATAATATGTACACTAAACGCCTATTTTACCACCTGGACAGCCTTAACATACCCTATACTAATTTGCTGACGGCACTCAAGTCCTCCTTAAAATTAGCGGTAATCACGAACATTAACCACATTTACAGCATCGTCCAGGCCTGGATGGCAACACACCATCTTTATCTTAACGATGATAAGACAAGGCTTCTCATTTTTGTCTCTCCTCACCAACTTAAACAACTAGACCCTGCCTGCACCTCCTTCATCATCGATTAGATCATCAACCCGGCATACGTCCATGTCAAAACACTTGGAATCTACCTGGATGCAGTACTAATCATGCAAAAACATGTCAAAATCAGCACCTCATCAGCTGCATACTCCATCGAAACCATAAACCACTCCAGAAAATTCATCACTACTAGCAACTGCGTCACCCCATCCATGGCTATCATCGGCAGCAAACTGGACTACTGCAACACCATCCTAGCAGGAATATTGTCCAATAACCTATACAAACTCCAACTGGTCCAAAATAACACACTCAGAGCAGTTTGGGGCCCAAAACGCTCCGACCATATCGCCCAATCAGACGGGAGGTGCACTGACTCTCTGTCAAAGCGCATATTGAATTCAAACTCCTCGTAATCACTGACCTCTGCCTATATAACACTGCTGCCCCCACCTTACCAACCGCATCACCCAAAAAAAAAAAACACCCACAAACTACGCATCTCTTCCACCTCTGCCCTCCGCATCCCCAGATTCTCAAAAAAGAGAGCAGGAGGCTCCTGTTTCTCTACCATCGCCACCGCCCTGTGAAATGCCCTGCCACAATGCAGCCAAGATGAACTCTCCTACTCACTGTTCCAGAAAAAAAGTCAAAACTTCACTCTTCAACAAATATCTGTAACTGACTTTCTGTAAAGCTTAATTGTGCCTTAACTGCATCATTCTACCTGTAAAAACTGTACCATTCTCCTAGAACCGTGATACCTCCAGGTCTGGGCGCTGCTTACAAATTCAATAAATAAATAAATAAATAAATAAATAAATAAATAAATAAAAGCCCATGACAATCAATGCTAACAACAACCATGTCCACCTTTGCTGGGGACATTGCATACCTGCTGTCAACATTCCTGCTCACACCATTCAGGAATCCTTCCACCCCAGGTGAGGTAAGGTATAATGCAGCACACATTGCCACTCCAGCCATAGTGGAGTACACATTTGCGGTGCTTAAGTCAAACTTCTTTCCCTTCACCACTCTTGAGGCGTATTGTTATTTGCCCCACCAGTAGTATGCCAGATCATCGTGACATATTTTGCCCTGCACAATGTTGCCACACAGGGTTGCATACAGTAGAGCTGCAGGAGAAAAATCACCCTCAGCCACAGGCACTATCCATCCCCTTAGCAATCCGCCATGCCCATAACAACACCCTGAAAATGTGTGTCTGGGAGAGGTAAACTGTGTTTGTCCATAGCCATCAAATCAAGTGCACAAACTACTGACACAGAGGTAGCAAGTGGAAACAACAGTATCCTTGTCGTTAACACAAAAGCACACAGCACAATTAATGAATGCTGTAGCAGTTTGACATGCTCACCACCAATATATTTGCACTCAGACACCCAACAACACACAGGACAACAGAAGTAGAAATGCACATTATTTAAATTAAGCATGAAAAAATGCCTCGGAGTACTGCACTGCCCATCCTAGTTGTGGCTCACGTTAATATGAAGTGGCTACTCCATTTTCTGCCAACAATACAGCTCGTAAAACACATCTACATATAATTGTCATACAGACTGAGAAAAGTGCAAGTTCAGTTCAAGATAGATGCCCATCACATGTGAAAGATTTTTCCAGTGATGGCCTGCTCCAGCTGTACTCAGTCGTGTAGCAATGCACTTTCTCTGGAGAAGCCGAAACCAGCTTAGACTGCCGAGGTGTGGCATTCATGGACTCCACAGCCCTGTGTTAATGCGTAGCAGCAAATGTCCCCCTTCGCAGAATGCTTTAGAAGACTGGAAAACACAAGGTTAGAGCAGGTAACGCATCCCCGCATCCAATGACACTGTACCCTGTGCCCCCCCTGAGTGCCATGCAACAACTGCAATCAATGACACACCAGCCTCCCATCTCCATGTCACCCTCCACACCCATTTAGTTGGACCTGCTCAGCTAAGGCCAACATGCTGAGAAACACTCCACAAAGAGACAGCATCCCCACCCACAAAAACACCACTGTGTACCCCTCTGAGTGTCATGAAACAACTGCAACAAATGGTTCATCTGCCTCCCATCTCTATGTGTTCCTCTGCACTCATGCTGCCAGAATTTCTCATCGCAGGCCAACACACTGAAAAACACTCCACACATTGACAACATGTATGCCCACAACAGCACCAGGGTGTGCTTGCCTGAGTGTCATGCAACAACTGCAACACATGATGCATCTGCCTCCCATCTCCATCATGCTTCCCTCTGTACCCATGCTGCTGAACCTGCTCACCCCAGGTCAATGAACATAAATACACCCAACAAAGTGAACAGATCCCTGCCACCAATAATACCATACCCTGTGTTCCACTGAGTGCCATGAACCAAACCTGCATAAAGGACACACCTGGCTCCCATCCACATAATGTCTCCTTAAATCACCTTCTCATTTTCCATAGACATGCAGTATGTGAAAGAAAAACAACTGGGCAGTCTTGTGGTGTACCGTATGGAACAAGTTAACTTGACAGCTGTCATTTACCCAGTGGGACCAAGGTTGTGGTAGCAGCCCTGGCTATTTGGGGGCCTGCCCTTGATGCCTTTCAGCTTTACCTTGCAGAGTGGAATGGGTCACCTGTGAGGAACTCTGCTGAGTAACGTGGCTGGCACACCGCATCAGAGGCAGGTGCACAATGGCTGGGTTAGCAACTCTGGACGGCCAGGACACTGGCTGGGACACCTCTGGGCCATGCTCTCTGTAGAGCCTGGCCAGGTCATGTACAAACTCTGTGCCTGCTCACATAGGCATGCTGTGCAGAATAAAATAAGTACTTGGTCAATAAATAAGAAATGGAACTGTGAAACTTGACAATTATGGTTGAGCAGTGCCCTCTGCATGCCTGGGGTGAGACACCAGCCCTGCAAAACTTTAATGTATTTAGCAGCTGCCTACCCTGCCAAGGTCCCCACAGCCTCCCTCCTGAACCATAGAGCACCTGACCATTCACTCCTGGCCGCGCGCAGAGGGGGATGTTCTGTGACAGGAAACCAGGGGTCGTGCCTGCTTAGCAGATTTGCCTGAAAAAGCTATCTCATGTTTAGTTTAGTTTAGTTTATTATTTATAGAGCGCACCAGACCCTGGGGCATCAGGGCGCAAAAAGACAAGAATATGCTCCAACTACAAGTACATGGTAAGTAGGAAAATACAGGGACATCAGCGATGTTACAATAGGAAAAGTATATGCAAGGCAGGATCAAGGTCAAGGAACATCAAAATACCAGGGTGCATGAATACTGGATAGTCATAGGGTTATAATATACAGTTATATACAGTGTGTCATATCAGGTCAAGGGGCGGCTGGAACAATGCATTGCAAAAAACAGAATCAAATGTCATAGTAATGAGGTGCAAAACACAGATTCAAATTTTATAGTAATGAGGTGCGCACAGAATTTCAATCACATAGTAAGTAAGCTCTGGGAGCAGAGGGTAGGCGTCAAGGGAGGTCCATCAAAAAGAGACGTGTAGGTCAGAATAGTTAGATGTCGTTAGATGTCTCATGAATTGAGGGCTGGGGGTGCTTCCCCCTCCCCTGAGCATCTGCCTTGAATGTAGGTTGACAGTTTGCCTGGCCATCGGTGAACACAGGACCTCCTGGTGGGGCAACTGTCGCTCCCTGTAGGGAAAAGCAAAAATGCACACTGGCTGGAACACCACTGCTGCTCCTCCTCACCTCCAACCAGGGTCGGACTGGGACAAGAAATAGGCCCGGACACCCAAAAAAGAAAGGCCCACCCTCGCCTCAAAAAAGTGGCCCACCCCTTGCCTCACGACCCTTGACCTATGCTGACATCACCAGAAGTGATGTCATTTGACCCCATCCCAAAGTGACATCCCAGGAAGCAATGAAACACAACCATTCACCCACTGACAAAACAGGAAGTGGCATCAAATAGCATTGTTCCTAAGTACAGTACGAAAAATATGGTTATGATTTCACTAATGTGATATACATTTCATACAAGAATGGATCACCATATGTATCATTCATATCTGTGTGTATAGATACATATAGTCAAATTACTGGGAATGCAAGCAGACGTCCAAGGCCAAATGATAATATTTTATTGTATAGTACTTAACTTAAGCTCTTTTTTATAGAACAAATATGCATATAATATCACCCAACCTGTGTTGGAACTCACTTATCGACCTAAGAAGGATGAAAGGTTGACATGGCCTTGCTGGGTTTCGAACCTGCAGATCACACTCTCATTGCAGCAGCGAGCGCTCAACCCACTGAGCTATCATATCGGCTATAGCAAAATGAGCAATTATTCTGTAGTGAATACCATTAAACTAGTAACAGCAGACCAGTTAAGTTCATCTACAGGTCTGGTGCAAAGTTGGACGCATGTCAAGTCTGCATGCATCTACTTTCAGGCTTCAGAAGTTGGCAAAATAGGGAAAGCAGCGCACTCACAGGACGTCTGATACTCTGAGCACTTGTTACCTCATATATGCAAAGAAACACCCTGAACAGCATGCCAGGGAGATGGGAAAGATAGACTCATTACAACAAAGCTTTAATTGTGGCACAATTACGTCAATGGCCACTTGATGTGCTATGGTCAAATATTTCTACACTGTACAGAAGCTTTTATGAACAAGAATTTTGTCAAGTGACCGAGGACACCGAGATGGACTGTCTTGTTATGATCGTAACAGAGACAACGGCAGAAAAAAAACATGCTATTACTGCAACTTTGGGCTTTCCGGTCGTTCAGCAGGGGCAGGCCCTTTCAGTCAGTGTCTTCTTCCCTATCAGTCACCCGGCCTATGGCCCAGGCGTGGCCCAGGCATGGGCAGAAACTGGCCCCCACTCCCTAGGGACGATTTCAGCCCGGCCATGGGCCAAGAGGCCAAGGGCCCAATCCGACCCCTGCTGCCAACCCATGTGCACCCAGATCACATATGAGTCTGCTGCAGCCCCTGCCTCAGGGGCCCAAGGACCTTCATGCCCTGGACCATTGGAATGCATTACACTTCCAGACAGCCAGCCTCTTCTGGAAGTCCGGATTGGTCATCAATTAAAAAAATCTATTTCCACTTGGGTCCATACTGAGGCTGGACGCTTTTGGCAAGAACTCACTCAGATCACCCCCTCTGTCACCTAGGTACACAGAATACAAGAAAGCTCAATCACCTTTCTATGGATTACTGTAGACAGTGTGTAAGGGTACTGTCTGTGCTCACTTGGTTCTTGCTGCCCCTCCTGGGCTTTATGGTAAAACCACTGTGCCGGTGGGCTTCGTGTTAAAACCATTGCACCCCTCCAAGCTGGCCAAGGGCCAAGCACAATAAGATGTCACATCAGAGCATGGCCTGCTGGGGGTGTCCTACTGCATCATGGTGGGAGAAAAAACAAGCCTATGTTGCCATTACAAGAGGCAAACATTTTTCCAGACAGTAGGGTGCCTGGCTGACAAAATAACCTAATTTGATTTGCATATGGATGTCAGCATGGCCTCCCCATGTGCCTCTCTGCACTCCATGGGACTGAATCGATGCACTTTGGTTTTCTAGGGTTGGACTGCTTGGCTGGCCTCAGCTGTTGTTCCAAGAAATGACTGATCAAGCAGCCTCCATGAAACCAATGTCTTTGGGTACCAAGGGGGAGTATGGTTTCAAAGCAGAAACAAAGGAATAGACAAAAGGGCTCCGCCAGGAGGGGAGACTACAGTGCAATTTGACCATACATTGGAAACCATGCCAGGCCCGTTCACAGAAAGGATTTACAGATTGGTAGCTCTTTCTCGATTCCGTCAGTGATGGTGCATGTCTGTTCTAAGTTGGTGGAGCCATTTCTCTGGGTTATTCTGATAATGAACGAGACCCCTCCATGGCAACTACATACGTGATCCCCAGTGGTTGGTGTGCAACTTCATAGAGGGACAAGTGGCATTCAGCCACACAAGATGAAACAATAACACATCTGTGATACTGTCAGATGTCCGGGGCTGCATTTGTGCCACACTGAATGGATCAGCATGTGTCTACCCTTTGCCGACAGGTGCAGGTAACCAGCTGAACCATGTTCATGTTATGGATTGGGGATTGAAATTACATCACATGCACTAGGAATTTCCAGTAAGTGCAAGTCAAACGCTGGTGTTGATTAATCCCCTGGCCTTTGTGCACACTGCCCTTCTCTATTACTGATTGATTGGGATGGTTGAGTGAGGTGCCTGGATTGGTCCTGCTGGGGTTGGCAAGGGCCCTGGTGGAGCGCTGAGAAGAGGATCAAACTTGATTATCCAGAGACACAAAAGTCACAACAAACTTCCTTTGGGTGAACCTCTGAAATGATAATCAATGGTGGAGCAGGTGTTGCATCACAGAAATGCACACCCAAAGCCCGGGGTGCCCTTTGTGCAAGGTCTGGCCAGTGGAGTGGTCTGTGGCTGGGGAGTGTGGGGGACCAGGTGGCAGTCAGTGTGATCCCTTCCACCGGAGTGGTATGAGAGCCAGCAGATGCACAGGGCCATCAGGCAGGGTTGGGCTTATTGTCATGATGCCTACCTCCAAGGAGCCAGGTCCGACCCAGCAACCCTAGAGGCAGGCATCATTTCCCCCAGGGGAGTGCCAGCGGGCCCAAGCTGGGGCCCTTTGGACACAGTCCTGGCGCCTCAGGCGCCAGGCTCATGTTGTACCTCTGTCCTGGCGCCTTAGGCGCCAGGCTCATAAAGCTAGACATGTGTTCAAGTGTTTTAATGTGCACTTACCTGATGCAGACTATGCTGCCACATCCAGGCCCTATTGAGGCCTGAATGGAACTACTTTACCTGTGGGACTACTTTCCACCCGGGTGTGGTCGGGGAAGGATACATACCTAATCGGAGGAAGGTTACACACTTGGAACTTCTTCCAAAGCTATTTAAACCACACCCGATCAGCAACTCACGCTTCGCGTTGTTCTGCTCCTCGCAGCTGGACGCTCACCGTGTCAGCTCCTGCATCTGGACCTCAGCCATGCCTGTCAGTATCCTGGGTCACCTGCAAAGGGAGACAAAAGACCTTACCTGCTAAATCAGCACCACAGAGACATCACACCGACGATCCTGAAAAGGAAGACATCATTTTAAAAGCATTTCGCTACGATCGCTGCAGCGCTGCATTTCACTCACCTTTCCTGGATGCCACCATCTTCAGCAGCGATCATCCGGATCCACAGCCACTTCCCAGAGCCTAGAGAGAAAAAGACAAGAACAAGGTGAGAGAAGGAAGGGAATAGGAAATGCTCAGTTTCCTTCTAAGTCTTAACTGTTGGGTCATTCCCATTTCATTTCGGGTCTTGCTGCTTCCAGGCATCCGGACCCCGGCCCCTATGTGGAAAAAAGACAAAGACATTGAATGAGCGAATGCAAAGACATTACCCGAGCGCTCATCCAGAACTCACCTGCCATTTACTGGAACTGCACGTTTCACTTCGGGTCGGCGCCATATCTCCGAACCCCGGCCCCTAAGGGGAAAAAGACAATGAACATTATTATTAATCTTGGACTTTTGAACTTGCAACAGAACTTTTACAGAGCCTTACCTGAATAGTCAAGCTTACCTGAACTCCCATTAATCCTCAATCCAGTGAAGTAACTGGGTTTCAACGCGCCCCTGCATCAGAAGCAGGATGGAGAGCTCATCCTTCCTGACCCTAAGGTGAGACTTCACAGGGAATCATGGAAGGGTATCGTGGAGTGTTGGAAGAGAGTGGGAGGCTTGGGCATAACTCAGTCAGTAGGTAATACTCCCTTTTCACGCACAGGGGAATATTCCTGCGAGCCGGAGAAGCCAGAGTAGAGGGGCCCTTCCTGTCCATTTTCAGAATCCTGCGCTTCACCATTGAAGAAGTCTCAGCACTCGAAACCAGACCTGCGCCTACGTGGGAATCAGGTGAGCGTTACATTTATCTGCTGGGAGAACCCCAATAACACACCGGAAAGGGAGCCCTGAGTGGACCCCCTCCTCTCTGAGCTGGCAGTGAAGCTGCATGATGGCTGGTGAACTTCTCTTTCTGACCAGCTAGCAAGCGGGTTTTGGTGGGGGCACCACAGCCACAAAGGAAGTCCTGAGTGGCTGCATCTGGGAGCCAAGAGAAACCTGGCCATTCTCAAAGGATACCTCACCACGTGGATGGGGGCTTGTCTCGCTGGCCAAGCTCAGAGCCATGGTGCAGACAGTCCTACTCGATGGGTGGAAATTGAGGTTCTGGCTGCCCACTGCCTTGGGTGAGTGATGGCCATGTTTGCCAGTGCAGTGCAGTGGGAGACATACCCTTGTGACCAGGTACCTGGAGCTTGCCCTCCTGTGAATGGGCTATGGTTTGAAGACCCTAGCTGTCCCACCTGACCCCCAACCTGCCTGCCTCTGGCCCTCCTCTTGTCCTCCCTGAAACGGCAGTGGGATGGGATATCTATGGGAGGATGAGCTGATTGGTCTGGTGGGCCGACAATGAAGCTTGCTGTCCCCATTGCTGTGGGAAACCCCTGTTGCGCTTCTGCAGAAGATGGTGGGTGGGCTTCCTGGGCTGAGTGTCTGGAATCTGTTCCGTAAAAAACTACAGTGGACTTGGCTGACCGCCAAGTGGGCAAGCTAGACAGGGTGCTAGGCTGTTTTATTGCGCAAGCAGGACTGGCAGCACTGTGTCCCTTCAGCCCCTCTGCTCTTGCAGGATTCAGCCGATGTTGGGGCAAAAATCATCCCTGTAACTCCTGGTGGTGGATCAGTTGCCTCATGCATTGATGAAGAACACAGATAGCTGTGAGAACCAGTGTAAATTGCAGAACACATTGATTGGCACTCCGAACACACCTTGTGGCCCTGGATTCCACATGAGGCTCCACCTGTCTGATGATTGCTTGAGTGTCCATATTCCCAGGGACACTCCCCTGGTGTGTGGCAGGGGCTGTTGCAGGGACCCCATTCCCTTTATAGCCTAAGGTCAGACCCCAAAATCCACCATTGCAGGATCCCTGGGCCTGGCACAGTGGCCAGTTGCTGCAGCATTCTGGCCTCCCAGCTTCCCCAACCCGTGGGTTTGGGAGGGACAGTCAACCAGTCTGCCCTAGTGGTTTTGGTAGCAGCCTAAAAAGCTGGTACACCTTCCCCTACCTCGAGGTAGCTGGCCATGCCACTAGTCATCATCCGTGGTGTCCCATGTCTGCCTGGTTTGCCTGTGTGGGAAAGCCCTGGCATGCATGAGTCGTGACTGCATTGATGGCAAACCCCTCCACATGCGTTATTTGGCACAGATTACTGTGCTAGAGGTGTGGGGCTGGAGCAAATCCCCTCAAACTTGCCCGGCCCTGAAGATGGCTGCCAAAGCTTTGCCTCTCTGATCGTGACCTCAGATCAGACATGGCAACACACTCAATTGTAGCATAGTACTAAGCAGAGGAAAAGAGACTACCCAGGATTCCCTTACAAATGGCAAGTGAAGAGGGAAGAATCCACCTCAGAATCCATTTCCAGTGGCAGGTTGAGGCTGGTAGCATGCTCAGCACACTGGGATCGGGTCATCTTGGAGTTGGGTTGCTTGGGAATGCAGGCCGAAGTGGGTGGTAAACTCCATGTAATGCTAAATACAGACACAAGACTGATAGCCAACCTTTACCGTAAGGGAAAGTTGAAAGAAAATCTGAAGACAGAGTACAAAAGGGCGTGAAACCATAAAGAGGCAAATGGGTGTTGTCTGTGCTGTCAGATCAAAGGATTAAACACAGCAGCCAGGTCAGTCGCACAGAATGGTGGATCCCCTTGTGGGACTGTGACTGCTCACACCACTCCTGCAGGTTGCATTCCCTCTTTGGAGGCACACTGCATCTCGCAATTTACCACTTTAAAACAAACAAAAAAACTAGATCCTGTCAATCTCCAGAATTATAAGCTGGTAGCACGTCTTGCGGTTGCCATAAAAAATTCTGGAGAAAGTGGTTACCTGCCAGTTCCAGGACCACGTGGAAAAGGAGTCGCTTCTGGACTTCTTTCACTGAGGTTTCCGACCCAGGTTTGGAATGGAGATGGCTTTGTTGCCTGTAAATGACAACCTTTTAGGGGTGCTGGATCAGGGAGAGCTATCACTGTTAGTGATGCTAGACCTGCCCGTGAACTTTGATACAGTCAATCACCACATTCTACTTGACAATCTGTGAGTGGTAGACAAAGTCTCTGAACATGCAATCGAGTGGTTTGGATAGTTTCTGGCCGAACAACAACAGCAGTTCAAATTTGGTGTATATTTCTCAGATCCTACTGTGATGGGATGTGGAGTACCTCAAGGGTCCTCATTGTCACCTCTGCTTTTTAATTTGTACTTAAGGCCTTTGATTGATATTCTGAGGTGGCACGGGACAAATTATCATTCCTACACTGACAATACCCAGATTTTCATCAACATTGGAAGCATTGAGGAAACTTTCCTTAAGGTCAAACAATGTGTGGAAGAATTGAGTGTTTGTATGTCTAAAAGTCTCCTCCAGTTGAATGAGTCCAAAACAGAGCTTGCATTATTTGGACCTAGATATCTACTCATGTTGCAAAATAATCATTAGTAACTAACTTCCTAGGCACTGAGCTGAAGTTCGCCTCCACGATGAAAAACCTGGGCTGTATTAACCAGGATAATCTCACGTAGGAGCCAAGGTGCAGGCAGTTTCTTTCTCTGAGATTATCACGGCAAGTCCTGCCATTTATCACAGATGAAGACCATGTAATGGTGTTGGGCTCCTTAATGAATGCCCATCTGGACTACTGTAATAGTCTCTTGGTGGGCATCCCGGCTAAACAACTGCACAGGTTTCAAAATGCTCAGAATGCAACTGTTAGATTGGTCTGCCATCTAGGCAGATTGCTGCATGTATCCCGCTCTCATCGAGCAAGGTGGCGGGCCTTATTTTGAAATGTTTAAATGGACTGGCCCCTGTCTATTTAAGGGGCAAGACTTGTCACTACCAACCTGCTAGGCTAATACGGTCAAGAGATCTGCTGTTCCTGACTGTTCCCCTGTCAGTATGTGTGGCAAGGGGAGACAGAAGATTTGCAGTGTTTAGTCCAAAGCAACCACCAGAGAGATCAGGGTTCTTGAGACTCTCCATCAAATTCACAGAGATCTCAACACATTTTTGTTTAAGTAAGGGGGCAATGGGAGGGGCATGGGGGGCCCTATTGGTTATTAAAATTGATCTTGGTATGTACACTGCTTCATTGACTTTTTGCGTTCAATATCAGCTTTGCTGCTATACTGTTTAGTCTCTCATGAGCATGTTATGGGTACCCAAAATCTAAATCAACCACCCCTGCTCAGAAGAGGGGCTTATGCCTTGTTGGCAAACATTAAACACTTAACATTGTCAACTCGTTTCTCTTTGAATACCACTACCAGGCCACATCATCTCTAGTCTGATTGAATACCACCACAAGCCCATTGCAAAGGTCTGATAATGGAGGGGTCCGAATCAAATAAATATCTACCAACAGCTCTGCTAGGGTCTCAAATTCAATGCCACATATTTCATGCTGCTTAACTTTACCTGACCATGGCAGGGAGAGCTGCGTCTTATAATGACTCCATCAGTGCTACAAGAATCCATCATTGTAACATTTTGCTAATGAGCGACCTTGTCAGCTCTACAAGGTGCCAGATATGTAAACTGCATCCAAAAATTACAACTTTAGTGCTTCTGAACTCTGGAAATGTGTGCTTCCTACAACAATTCACCAATATGTGACACAGGACTCCAGCAGCGTGACCTCACGCCAAGTAGTACTCTCTCCCTGCTACAGGAATCCAGCAACATGACCCTACTCCCGTTAGTGCCCTTTCACTGCCACGTCCCCAGCTGAGAGAACATGCTTCTAGAATGACTGTATCAATAATCAAGGATGCCAGCAGTGTGAGCTTTTTTCTTATAAGTCACTCATCAGTGCATCAGTAGTATACAGTATGATGAGAGTGCCGAGTGAACTTCCTTCCCTGGGCCAGATTTCGAAAATTCTGCACCGGTTGAAGTGCAAAGTTGCATGTTATTAGCACTAGGGGAACGCTTGCCCTATTTAAAAACTGGGACCTATTAGAAATCTATTGCACTATGACAGGTGCATTTTGGCATGGTATAAGCACCGGGCAAAAATTGCCCTCGGTAAAAAAGTTAATTTTCACTGCATTGTTGCAACAGGGCAAGGCTTATCCTAGTTCTAATAAGGAATGGTATTAGCACTACTGCAAATGTTGCCAATAGTGAAAAGAATGCTTCAAATGTGTCTCTTTTTTGCACTATGCCAATCTTTGCCCTGGTGCTTATACCATGCCGAACTGCACTTGTCATGCTAAAATGGTTTTCTTATATGTCCCAGTGTTTTTAGAAATAGTTTGCCCCAGTGCTAATACAGTGCAACTTTGCACTTGCACTGGTGCAAGGTTTCTGTAATCTGGCCACGCAGTGCCATCTGACTCAGCATAGTGAGCTTGCTAGAAGTGCACTGTCAATGTTACAGCAGAAGTGTGAGTTTCCTGTCGAGCAGTATGCTTATACTGCTCTAGGATTGCCCTAGATTGTGTGTGTTTTTTTTTAAATAGTCCACTGAAGGGTTAAGCATGAACTGATACCAGGTTGTTCATTTTTGTTTTGCTATCAGTGTGTGGAAGCACACTCTTGATGGCAATTGGATAGTCAGGGTCCAGAAGGCAGGCAGATATGGGAGGGACCACGCACACGGATCACGGCAGAGGACAAATGAGGGTGGGCAAATGGGAATACTGTCAGACTCTGAAATTAAAGATCTGACAGTTAGAGTGTAAATAAATGTTATTGATGCTTAATTAAACCGTTCACTTTCAAGGACAATCTCCCCCTCCCTTCTTCACTCCTCTCTGCTCAACTGTCTGATCATCAATTATGCACGCGTGTAATTTCCTTCTCTGGAGTGGAAATGCCAAGTGCCAATCACAGGCAATCAGCCTGGATGGGTTACATTTAAAAGGAAACACTGGCCATGTATTTTTAATGTGCATATGTGTTGTAGAGGTGTTTGCCTTTGTCACTAGGACATTAACTTTTCCACGAAAACCCAAGGTGGGTGACCTTCAGTGGGAAGACTGCCGGCGCTCTGCATCGAGGCTGTGCCATTTGATGCATCAACTTGACTATTTGCTGGAAAGAGTTTTAAAGTATGTATGCCACCCGAATCTTTTCTTTATGTCTTTTTCCACTTAACTGCTCCAAGTGCGTTGGACTGTCAATTGGAGGTTGAGCTGCAGCAAAATGAATAAAACGTATATCTGGCAACACTATGGGAAAACAGCTAGGCTTGCTACAATCCTGCCAAACTCAGCTGTGCATGCTGGAACTCAGGACATTCAATGCAAAAGGTTTCTTCTGGGAGTGAGCCAGCAGAGGATACATATGACTCCAGGTATGTGCCAATTCTTGCCTAATCAGACTAATGGATGTTCATGAAATACTGCTCCTGGAGAGTATTGCAGATTTAGCTGTGAAATATTCAAAGTGTAGAGGCCACAAGGATATTCCAGCTCACATTCTTGGGAATGTTGAGCCTTAACAACAACAAGGACAGAGACAAAGGGCCTCATTACGACCCAGGCGCTAATGGGTTAACGGCGCCGTAAAAGACTGCGGCGCCGTTAACCTATTAGAGCCTAATTACGAGGTCCCTTTGCGGGACGTGACCTTAACGGCTGGTGTAGACCAGCCGTAATAGTAGGGACCCGCAAAGGGACCTTGGTGCTAATTAAGGTGCCGCAATTTCAGTGCAAATCTAATTTCTCCAAGAAGTTACACAAATTAAATGTCATGACTGACGTAAGATGGTGCGAAGGAAGCCTGTGATATTGAACTGATTGCTAGTATTGCCTATTTTAAGTTCGAGGCAGCCAACAGAATACATTGCATTGGTTGTGAGTTAGCAAACCTTGTATCCTGGAGATTGTACATCTGATTCTTCTTTTCAATCACCGAAAAAATGGGCAGCACTCTAGACCTGCTGTCCAATGACCTCCAGGTTCGAGTTATTACAACAACATCCCTTTGCCGGGTTCCCAGAGGCACTGGCTATTCTCGGTATACAGAATTCTCCATATTGGAGGTGCAGCACATACTGATTCAACTTTCATCCAATCTACTAGGAATATCATCCATTCGGAAATGCCTTTGTCCTTCTGAACCCTGCTCTGATCAGAAGAAGATATTGCAACGTTGGAAACCTAGGCAATCAACGCAGCAACTACTAGTTGTGTGGATATTGTAAATAAGCTATGGGGGACATATCAAGAAATATGTCATCAGTGGTGGCTATCTGTATGCCACATTTCTAAAAGTAAGAAGAATGACTGAAATGTCCATGTTCATTTATTACTTGATCTATGGATGCATGAATGGTTGAAGGATTACTTATACTTGGTATTTTACTGGATTTATGAATTGCACTAGGAACCATTTATAATGTTGGTTATTTATGTGATGTGATGTGGGTCATTGGGTACTGGATTGAGACCAGATAATTATTTCTCACAGGCGTCCGAGGACACAGCGTGATAGAAATCAATATCAATTCATTTTCAACCTGGTTCGTATGTGAGCTGCTAACCCAGTGGTCTATTGTCCTCTAAGCCCAGGTCTCTCAATTGATTCATCAAATCCTGGTAAAGCAATCGCTCGGGCTCGCTGTTGGGTGTCTAACCGAGTTGTGAAATGGCACAGAAGGAATGGGCCCCTTTCCAGTTTGATTAGCTGAGTTGGCATCTCATTACTGAACCCCATAAAGTATGGCGTCTGAGCAAGGTCGCTTCGCGCACCACCTCCTGACAGCGCTGCCAATTCTGCGGCGGAGGCGCGATCCCCCTTACAAGCCCGCCTTTCTTTTTCTTTCCACACTGTGCCATGCACTAGAGAAAATTAAAGCCCACTCCATGCATTTTACATGAGTCCCCAGCACCAGAGAGAAATTAATTTGATGTTGTCGTCTGATAGTGATCTGTCCCCCACCCCCACTGCGCTACACGCACCTACACCTCTTCGAAGGTTATGATTCAATTTTGTGTTAAAACTTAATCAAATCACCCCGTCCCTTGTAAATATCTTTGAATTGAGAAAAGGGAAACTTTTCCATTATAATAAATATCATTATTTAAATGCTAATTTAGATTACCCGGGAAAATAGATAGTGCGAGATCTATTTTTCTGTCTTCGAGAGTGATGCATCGAAGACAATTTGCAGGCACATCTCTGGCTGCGGAAGCAGCGGTTCCTTTGTATGCGTGGCTGGCGCTGCACTTTGCAAGATAACCTTTATTTCATGTACAAAGTGTTAGCTTTGCTGGGAAAGAAAAAGGCGCGATAACTTCTTCACCTGCAGAACGCTATTAGACTTTCTTGAAAGAGCCCCTTGTGCACAGGGCCGCTTGTTCTTGTTTCTTAATGATAATAGAACCGGGAGGAATGGACAGAGGGAAGTGGCTACTTCCGGCTTTCCTGCTCGCTCTTCCTTCTCTCCCTTTATGAAATGTCCTGTTCTGCAACCAACATGTAGTGACTACTAAGCCAATTCCTCTGACAGTGGATGTCGATTTGTTTTCCTATGTTTTGTTTCCGACATTTCTCCCTGTGTTCTCACATTCCTATGTTATTAGTGTGGGTTACACTCCTTAAGTCCCGGCCCTATCCATCTTTCACTCTCTACATCTTGGTAGTTTCTTCCTTTTGTAATCAGTAGATGACCCAAGTCGGCAAGATGGAAATGGGTACCTGTGGCAACAGGCCCATCACGCGTGTGCTCCTTCATGATGGGCTTAAATGAGTCTCCTGCCGAAGGCAGCCAAAGCAGTAATGAACCTAGGCACCACATAAACTCAGATCCCTACCTGGTTCCTCAAAAAAGCTCTGTGGTGACATCCTCTTTTCAACTGTTACGGCCCCAAGGGATAGGTGTCGCCGCTTTTGCTCGCTCATGGTGTACAGGCCATTCTCACATTTATCTGTTCCTGCATTGATTGCACCGATGACCTTGAAATAGGTACTTCATAAAACCTGCCTCACACAATCCACCATGACCAGCAATCTGCAGCCAGACTTCTCCCATGTGTCACCTAGTATCACCTCTCCCTGACTCAAAACAGACTTCACTGACTGAGAGTCACCGGCCACATCGACTTCATTGCTCTACACACTACCTACTGAGCACTCAAGTGCATTTAGTCCCAAGCTCCTATCATACACACTGCATGGAATGTTGACAAGGTCTTCTTATTGGACAATTTACAGGCCAGAATAACCAGTATAGGCTGACGATTATTCAGAACACCTCATTCCAAGTCAACCAGTGGATTTTAACAAGCCTGTGCATGCGTACATGCAGCCAATTTCTGACAGCTGCCCAGACACATTAAAAAAGTTATCAACAGGCATCTCCATACCCATGTTAATGTAATGTACTACTTTCATCCAACATGTATGCTCTTTTGATAATGTCTTTCTAATGAAAGAGCAAGGTAGGTTATAATAGATTTATAAGACCTGACTCGGGGCGCACCAGGTGTTATGGCTGATAAACCTGCACTCTGGCCTTTTACTCAGTCTTCAGGGCCCATAACACCAAGCACGGCCCTCGAGCGGAGTCTGAAAAGCTTCATGTGGGAATGTGTAGGAAATGCTGTGGCAGAGGACAATTATGGCTATTAGTACCCATTAGGGCGTGTCTTAGGCCTCCCAGCCAATAGGGAGGCTAATGCCCCCGCTCTTAGCCTCCTCAGAACCAGAGGCTGCCATCTTCCGTCGGATCACAGGTAAGCCATTGCAGCCCGTGCCCCCTTCCCCATCTCTCTTTTCCACATCACTCCACTCCCACCCCCACCCTACTTACCTTGCACAGCCTGGTGCCTCTCTGACACCCGGAACAGTAGTGTTCCTGACACGTCACCGACCCAGCAATGGTCACCATGGAAAATGAGAAGGGACTACGTGTAGTTCCCTTCTCTCTGATGCATGGCGGCAATCTTGTTTTTTTCATTTTTTTTTTAAAGTTGTGAAACGGAAAAAACGTTGTTTCCCAACTTTAAAAAAAAAACACTATTAATACTCCAGTACAGCATGCCGGGGTACTAATAGCAATATTACCGGCGCAGTGGGGGCAACACTGGGCCTGGCAATGCCCCAGGGCTTATGGTGAATCCCTTGCTTCGCTCGGGTTTGTAACTGCTGCCCCCCCCACCCCCGGCTTTACCTGGCCCATAATGCAAACCCTGTTCGGGTAATAGTGCTTAAGTATAAGGCTTCTCTGCTAACATGTCAATATGTCTCCTTTGTCTCATCTTGCTTTAAACAGATCGTTCTACCCTCACAAGTTGGAATGTTATAATAGTTGCAGAGCACATGAGCTATTGCTGCTGTTCATGTCCACCCCATCATTATATAACTTGGGGGAGGCCATTACCGACCAGTATAACCCTCGGCTGCAAGCCATTCAGTCATAGAATTTTTAGAACTTGCTAAAAGCAGACGCATTCCCTAGGGATCCTTGTTAAATGCCATCAAGCTGTATTCTGCATTATATAGTTGGGTGAGTGATGAGAGAAGTGGTTATGGGCTAACTGAAGCCGATATGACCATCATAAGTGGAAATCCCGTCCCTGACACATGTCTGATCGGAGGCAGAGAATCGCTATTTTGAAAAGTGCACACATATGATCCTTCCTTTTGGGCTCCTGTTGGTTCTGCATTGTTCATCACCGTCATCCAGGATTTTGAAATCCCTACGAGCGGGAAACATCCTATTTAGTTCCCAAATGTCAAGAAGGGTGAAGATGTATTCCATCTTGTTATCACCCTTTCTCATTGCTGGATGCAGCACCCACACTGTTTTGGAAACTCTTGCTCTGCAGAATCCTAACCTGGTCAAAGGTATACCCCTCAAACTCTGCTATCCATTCAGCAGAAGCTTTGGCACAACAACACAGTCTCCGAACTGCTATTGTTACCCAGGAAATCTACTTCTGGCTGTAAGTCAGTGATGTGTTTGCCATTTTCGGATCTATCTAGTGCATTTGACTATGTAAACCCGGGTTTATTGTGGGCAAAATTAGCAGAGGAAATATTACCCCACCGCATAATAAACCTATCCAAGGTTTTGCATCCAGACCCAGAGGTGTACATAGGATTTTGCACTGCAGGAGAATTGTATCACCCTTTCAATCTCACAACCTTGGGAGACAAAGGGCTTCATTGCAAGTTTCCCTGTCTGGAAACAAGGGTGCTGGTAAGCTCACCGGCACCCTTGTTTCCAGAATGGCAAACTCAGAGTCTTCCTGACATGGCCTCTGTGCCCGACAGGTCTGACCCTGCTGCGCGCAGCAGCCACGGTGGGCAGACTGTTCACGGAAGCACTGGCACCGTTACCAATGGTGCTGGTGCTTTGTGTCCCCACTCCCATACGGGAATGGGGACTTACAATTTGTCAGGGCCTGACTTCCCGGGCCGCCGGACTCGTAATTGTGGAGTACATTTATCCGCCCAGCAGAACTTGCCTACACCACCAAACTAAATTTTTCAGCAGTACCAGCAGAATGGCTGCACTGGCTCTGTTGAGCATCATTGCATTGCACGAAAACTGTGTTTGCAGCAGGAGCGTTGCTAGGGGGGGGGCTAAGAGGGCTATAGCCCCTGATCTTTTGGTTTTAGCCCCGGATAGAATCTCAGGAGCTACAGCCAAAAGACTAGCTAGCCCCCAGTCCCAACAGTTCCGACATCAACTTAGCCCCGGGTCTTTTCCAGACCTAGCAACTCCCCTGGTTTGCAGTCACCAAAATAATGGCTGCGCTGTCTTTGGCAAGCTCATATGGGGCGAGATGGAACATGGAACACCCCAAGAAAGGCTTCCAGTGTTTTCCTTATGTGCACCAAAGTTAAGAATTGAAAAGCAGCGCTTCTATGCTGCTAGCTCAAAATTTCCCATTGAAAAAGGAAATATTTTGCATTTAAAATGACTGTGCCCTGGTGTTCTTTTTCATCTGTTCAACAGCACACAGTTCTGATCCAGCTCAAGAGTGGGTCATAGAGGCCAGTCAAGCCTTGATAGCGGAGCAAAAAGTTCAGACTTTTGCCCACGGTCAAGCGGTAGGGGCTGAGAAGGAGAAACTAGGGAGGTTGGAGAAAGAGTATGCTAGGCTAAATTTAAACTTGAGGGACCCCAAACAAGTAGAGAGGGACAGGGCTACCCCTGATCACAGTGTGATGCCTTCTCTACTAAGGGTAATAATGTGTGCACTGCTGACTTCATGTCTACTGGTTCATATGTGTCACATTCACCTGGGTCTCTGCAGGAGTGATGAAGTCTTCCGGACCTTTTCCCCGGAGTAGTGGAGTGGTACTACTGGTATCTGTTGAGAGAGAAGTGAGCTGCTTAGTTTGCCTGGATATGGCCCAAAACCCCCTTTCCCTCCTCCTGTGTGTGTACTGTGATAGAACTGTTGCGGTATGGCTCACCTTTAGGATAGATTGGGCAAGCTCTCCATACTAAACTAGGCAGGGGTGCTGTTTCTTTGAGACCCTTGGAACTTTGTTAGGTTCGGGTACTTGCTGGTAAGTTCTAGTTCCAGTTGCTTCATTGCTTCTGTATTTGCAGGTAAGTTCTAGTTCAAGTTGCTTCACTGGTTCGGGTTATATTTGCAGGTAAGTTTTAGTTCCAGGTTGCAGGTAAGTTCTAGTTCCAGTTGCTTCATTGGTTAGGGTTATATTTTCAGGTAAATTCTAATTCCAAATTGCAGGTAAGTTCTAGTTCCAGTTGCTTCACTTGTTCACGTTATATTTGCAGATAAGTTCTATTTCCAAATTGCAGGTAGGTTCTAGTTCCAGTTGCTTCACTGGTTCTGGTTATTCAGCCCATCACTGAGAGACCTTGCTATGCAGCGAGTTCTGCGTGCGGTAGACGAGATGATTACTAGTTGTAATCCTGTTTCATTTCTTTCTTCACAGGTGATCTTCGGTGGTCCTCGGGGGGATCTGACGAAGGAGGCGCGCGCAAGAACTCTGAACGCTACCTTAGAGTTTTCCAAGATTCGGGTAAGTGATGCTGCTGACTGCGGGCATGCTCGCTGAAGAAGGTGGATTGCAGCGAAGTAGCTCACAGGTACTGCTTTTCTGATGCTGTCCTTCTCTTCCAGATGCTTATATAGCCAACCACGCCCAGAGGCTGGACCGTGCCCTGGTTTTCACAGGATTCTCAGGAAGTCTCCTTGGGGACATCTTGAGTGTGCAGGAAGTGTGCTTGAGCCAATCAGAGTCCCTAATGGGGGCCAGGGCTAACTGTGAAATGTACCTGAGTGCAGGAGTGTGGCTAATGGATGTTGGATGCCTGCAAGGCGTGCTTAGTTTGCCAGGCTCTTAACCAACGTGCTCCTGCCTGTTCCTCAGCATATATGACAATATGAGCCAGAAACCATGAGGCCGTCAGAATTAAATAGGCCTAGCATGATGTAGCTGACAAGTTAGCGCCCCTCAGAAATTGATGGACGGGAATCCCTGTTTAGATACAAAAATATTGTGGCTGATGTCTCTGACCAGGAAGCCTCCTATGAGGAGAAAGTCAGGGAATTAGATCTGCGGAAGCACTAACTCGAAAGGGACGATTTGGTTCGATTTGCAGAAAAACAGCAGGAAATGAGGCCCCAAAAGGGCATTCTGAAGACTTCCACCCAATCAGGCCAGTGGGGGGGATCCTCCACCAACCCTGGAAGACGGGAGGAGTCAGAAGACTACTTTCCTGTACACCACAGGGGAGAAGAAACTAGGCATCACCATTTTGCAAGCCCCTCACAAGCTCACAGAATCAGGGAGCACCTAGAAGATCATGAGGGGACCTCAAACAGTAACGGCTCGGAGTCTGGGGCGAGTGGACTCAGGTGACATGGCAAAAGAAGGCAAATAAACAGAGGAGAGTTCTGGTGAAAGACCCCATTAGGCAGATTAAGGCCATCAGGAATTTCATAACACTGTACCACAAAAATGCCAAATATTCTGTCGGGGAGCATCTGCAACTCTATGAACAAATGATGGATACTTTTCACATCAAAGATAGCCAGAACGCATAGATTATGCTAAATGGACATTCTCTTCGGAGTACTCCAGCTTCTTTGCTGGACTGAAAGATCAAAACCATTCAAGGTGGTCCATCTACAAGGCAGCAATCCTGAAGCAGTTTTCCGCCCACAGAAACCCCCAGGAGGCTCACAAGGTGGCCTACAATTTACAATGCGGAGAAGATAAGGCCCCAAGAGAATTTGTGCAGGAGCTAAAACGTGCTTTTGCACAAACTACCAGGCGGGTGAGCACTAATTCCAGAGAATTCATAACCACTTATTTTCATGCACTCCCAAAATACAAAATGACCCATCTGGTGAGGGATTTTCATGACAGATGATCCCTGGACTGGGTAATTGAGCAGGCTACCCGGATCTATGAGGTCCAAAAACCTGCAGAAAACAAAAAACAGATTAAAAAAAACTCCAAACCAACCAACACCCCACTACTGCTATGGTGGCAGAGGTGAAGTTTGCTCCCATTTTAGACCTAGAAATGGGGGGCTTAAAAACAAACTGTCCCAAAATCAGCCAAATCAGATGCAAAGAAGGCCATCCGATCAATCAGCAACAGGTGGCAGTCAGGTAGGTAACCCCACCAATGGGACCCCTAACTCCCCTGATTACATCAGTTCCAGATATAAGGGCAACCAACATATCTTGGGGTATGTATGGACTCCCCCAGACCAAGGGGGGGAACCAACCAGGTAAGTACTGCCCCAGGAAACATCCCTCCTATCTTCTCTCAGGAGGGCATAAGTCCCCGAATACTGGGTTAAGTTTCTTTCTCCAGTATCTGCCAAACCCCAACCTGCAGGACAACCCTCGTTTCTTTCCCCAGTTTCAGGAGTTCAGACCACCCAATCCGGGAGAGGGGATGCCAAGGGTGGAGGGTTACTAAAATCCCCAATACCCAGGGTACTCCGGGAGAAGGTATAGTTACCCTTTCCATGAACCACCTAGGTATGAACAAAGACCCCCGTACTAGCCGGAACTGGTGTCCTGACTGGAACGCCAGGTCCAGAACCTCACGCAGGATCTGAGTCACATGTTGAGGGCTCAGCAGAACCCTCAGATGAACATGGTGGGTCAGAACCCCTCAAACCAAGGGTCTGGCACCCCAGAGCAATGACGGGGAGAGAACCCTGACAAATCACTGGTTCCAGAGGAGGGGTCACAGAAGGAAGGGGGGTGTAAAGCCCTAGATGAAGCTTCCTTCCTCATCCTTGAAAAGCCCCTCCACAACCCAGAACCAGAACTAAAATCCCCTGACCCCAAAAATCTGCAACCCAGGGAACATAGAGTGGGTATGAGAAATAAAGACATAAAAAAAGCACATTTTGTGGAGGAAGTTAGTGTCCTCCAGTTTGAAAGGGAAAAATCCTTTAGCGGATTCTGGGAAGAGCATCTTCTCCTTCAGGGACGGGGGACCTCCTTCCCAAGAGATCTGAATGAAAACTGGGCTGGTGTGGGGACTGATTCAGAGTCACCCATCTCTGAACCTCAGAATTGTCATCCTGAGAAAAAATATTAATCCTCCCCACAAACTGGTTCACAAACTGGTTCTAGTGACTGCCATAAGATAAGAGGGGACATAACAGAGCTAAGGGAAAAAGGAGATTCCAAAATCCCATCTATTTCAGGATGCAACAATGCAATATTTTTATTACAGATTCCCAGACTCCGGCACAGAAAATAGTCGAAAACTCCACTGTGTCGGAGTCCAAAATAAAGAAATTGACCACCAAAACTTGCCCAAAATGACCATTACCTTTGCCCGCTTGAGAAGAAGGAGATACTATGCCCCCGTTCGAGTGCAGGGCAGTGCACATTTTCAGCACTAGTGGACACAGGATCCCAAGTCATTCTTCTGTCAAAAAGGGCCTTTGAGCAGCTAAATTCAGGAAGGGGGAGATACACCAGATTCCTCTCACCCCTCTTCCTAGACAACTCCACAACTTGGACAGGAATGAAAATTCCTATAAATATAAATTGGACGACATAAGATGAAACACCGGGTCATAGTCTTGACTCCAGAGGGAACCCCCTGTCAATTAGAAAATGACATACTTTGCAGGTTGTCTCCTCTAATAGACTGTGTGAACAAGGTCTTCTGGACTCAGACTAACCGGCCAATAAAATTAAAACAAAGTTTCAACCATGTTAGTTTAAATGGCACATGCCACATGGTTGAACAAAAATCTGATCATATTGAGTTTCTTTTCCAAAATAATTTTTATTTTTTTTAATTTTTATTGTTGTATTATTAGTTTGCATAAAACCTTATACAACATATAACACAAATGAAAAGCACATTTATACCTTTCATACAACCAATACATAAGCATATAAGAATGCACTGATATAAAAGATGGTTATCATACCATACAACCATACCATTCCAAAATAATCAAACACCTGACATTACAGTAATTGCTGTAGGACAACAAACTCTTGATGGGAACTCCTTTCCATTCCTGAAAATCAACCTTCCTTCCAGTTTCAAGTGGCATTCTACTCTGGAAGGAAATACTTTGAAATTTGATACCAATTCACAATCTGAAAATACCAATTCTATAGTCAAAAGTGATGAAAAACCAGTACAAAGTTTAGCTGACATTCAGAAAATTCGAGAACAGTTGTTCCTCCCTATTCAGTTAAATGAGGGGAAGGAGTCTGTTCTTGCCCGAGTGTGCTTGAACAACGGGAAGTGCTTCATCAGCGAAGCCATGATCAGAAAACTCCAGAAAGATCCAGCCATTCCCTCATTTAAATTAATTGATGAGTGGGAAATGGGCCTGGAAACTCCCAATTCCAAACATCTCCTACCTAGGTGTATGCTCAAAATGTTTATGGGTGACAAAAGCATAGAGCAGAATTGTTGAGTCGTACAAGATGTCTCTGCTGCATTCTATTTAGGCTGTGACATTCTCAATCCGTTTGCAATTAATTTGGACCTTATAAATTACAAGGGCTGGTCCCGACTAGGGGGCAAACCCACGAGCTTTGATGATTCTGAAAAAGCATTTTGGTTAGCCCAATTGCTGCCGTATGCGGTTGAAGTTCAAATTGGAGAGGAGTTCACCATCCCACGATGGACCCGACAATTCCCACTGGACTTAAAAATTAAAAGAGGACAGAAACTGCGAAATCCTGACACCTATGTACAACTCAATGCCCATCTCCAACAGCAGGGGTTGGGGTTAAACCCAACACCATTAGTGAATGTAGAACACAACACCATTCCAATATTGATGGATAACAGCGACCACAGGAGTATCATTCTGGGCGCGGGCACCATTATTGGAATGGTGGTTGATGACTGACATTTTTGCATGGATCTAGGCAATGAACTGATAGGACCAATCCCAAATGACTGCTATGACAATGGCATACCACCAGAAAGGATCTTCATCCGGCAAGGAGGGAATTTCTTGGTGTACTCTTCCTGCCCTTACAGGGAGGAAGAGGTGACCTGTGACATCAGACAGGATGAGGTGATATTCCAGGTCAACAATGACTGCCTCTCCTACCTGAAACCCTCTGTCTAGGTCAATACTGTAACCAGAGACCTCTCCACCCAGCTAGAGAAGGCCACTGAGATAGCAAAACCCAAATTCTTTTCAGGTTTCAGGCAAATGGTTGAAGGGCGGGTCAATCTCGCTGATGCCTGTGAGACTGAGGAGCAAAAGCAAAAGTTGAAAAAGGTTTTCTTGGATTTCCAAGATAGCTTTGCTGTGGACTCGTACGACTGTGGTCGCACTGATATACATACTACCACAATTTCCATGGATCCTGGAATGACTCCAGTATTTGTGAAGCAATATTGCTTGCCTCTCGCATTTATAGAGTCCCTGACTGAAATTATCAAAAACCTTGAGTCCCATGGGATAATTCGTCAGTCCAGAGCATCTTTAATGATCCGGTGCTGGGGATTTTAAAGTCAAATGACCAATGGAGACTTTGCGCGGACCTTAAGGAGCTGAACATATGGGTCCACATGTCCCGATTGCCTCTCCCATACATTGACAAAGTCTGGCCCAGATCCAGGGGTCAAAGGTAAACAGCGCTATTGACCTGACAAATGGCTACTGGACTGTGCCATCAGTAGGGAGGTTCAATACAAGCTGGCCTTTACCTCTGGGGGGCAGCAGTACACGTGGACCCGGACTCCCTTCAGAAACATAAACACTGGTAACAAATTCAACATCTTCCTACAAAGGCCATGCCCGACTTGTGTGAAAAGGGTATCCTGGCCTATGTGGATGATGTCTTGATAAAAAGCTCAACTGTGGAGGAAGACATAGCGGATATGAGGGTTGCCGGAGCAAAACTGTCCTTCCTGAAGACACAGTGGTGCAGTACACATGTCAACTTCTTGGGAAATGAAATAACTCCTGAGGGTCTCTGTCCCCAGGAGAAGAAAGTGGAAGCACTAATAAAAATAAAAGACCCCCCAACTCTGCGTGAGCTAAGAAGCCTCCTTGGACTGACTAATTACGGAAGGCAGTTCATTGAGGATTACACAGAGGTCACAAGACCCCTGATCCATCTGTTGAAGTGGGGGTCAAGTGGGAATGGGGTTCAGAACAAGCCGAGGCAGAAAAGTAACTCAAAAGAAGCCTTTCACAAGCGCCTTATCTAGCTTACCCTGTCAAAAACAAGGAGTTCCTCTTGGAGACAGGGTTCTCAAATACATGCTTGACAGCAGTATTATATCAAAAGGATGACAAGGTCAATTAATTAATCTCTTATGCAAGCATGTCTTTATCCTCTGTGGAGGAAAAATTAAACATGTTTGAGAAGGCACTGCTGGTGATGGTATGGGCATTGAAAAATTACCGCCCGTTTATCCAGGGGGAACACCTCATAGTGGAAACTCCACACCAGCCAATATCTCCAAAGTGACAGAATCTGGGCAGGAAATGTGTGTAATTCCAGAATCACTTCCAGGATTCTGTCATTTCAAGGCTTTCTTGTGGAGGTCAGATATGGCCAATACAAGAAGGGTCCCCTCACGCAATGTCTGGCTGACTTGCATGATTGTGCCAGAGAAAACTGTCTCAAGGACGAAAGTCTCAAAACCCAGGACAACATTGAGGCATAACTGAATTCCCCACACAAAGTCTATGAAGAAGACAAGTGCAAGGGAATGCCCACAGTTTATGTGGACGGGTGCTCCTACCATGTTGGTAACAACGGGGAAAAGGAACTGGTGGCCGGTGTTGGGGAAACCTGGGTGAATGATACCCCGGAACCCTCCGCTGGGTACAGAATCGGTCCCTGCAGTAGTCAGGTGGCAGAGTTGATGGCAGTTCATCAGGCCATCCACACTGCTGTCCAACACCAACTCCACAAACTGGTCATAATCATCAACTCAGATTATGTCTGGCACCAGTTCGTGGAGCACCTGGTAAATTGGAAAACCAGATGCATGCTATGTGCTAATAACAAACCACTTAAACATGGCAAGCTAATACAAAATATTGATGATCTGGTCGCCTCTAATGGGATGACCATCTATTGGAAGAAGTTTAAGTGTCATTACAGAATAGAGAGGCCAGACAAAACTGGAAATGACCTAGCTGATGTGCTGGCCAAAACCAGAGCCATCCTAGGGGATCTCCTGGAGCTCGAGTCCCGGTTGGGGGAAATCCAGGTCACTGCTGTCACTAGGTCTCAGACAAATGCTCACAATTAACTTTCAATTGCCCAGTGGAGTAACACAACCCCAGATGCTGATTTAATCACAGCACAAAAAGAGGATCCGATTATTGGGAAATGGTATCTGACGGATAGCACTTACATTGGGAAATAGGACCTCTGGGTGTTGATGAAGTTCCTCAAAATGTTCCGAATCCAAGATGGTTTGTTCGTAAGTAGATCCATCTCTGGATGCAACCAGTGAGAGGTACCTACCTCATTCCAGAGCCTGATGCTATGTCACGCCATGACATGGCCACAGCCGGTCATCGAGAGTTTGATACTACTCTGGAATCTTGCCGGTCACCGGGGGTTTGACACTACTCTGGAAATCTTGCGAGAGGTTGCATACTGGCCACACATGGGGTAGGACCTCAACCAATATTTGAAGGGTTGTCTTGTGTTTGCACAATTTCAGCCAAGTTCACTCACACACCGAGTTCCCCTCCAGAAGAGGGGGATGACACTGCCTTGGTCATATGTACAAGTAGATTTCATCGGGCCCGTGATTCACTCCTCTAGGGGGAACAAGTACATGTTAAGAGTAACGTGCTTGTTTACCAAATGCTTGGAATATCTCCCGGCCCCAAATTGCAAAGCATAAACAGCAGCTGCCCTGATGATCAACCACATCTCCTCGTGTTTTGGCCTACCCCAAAGGATTGAGTCAGAGTGAGGAAGTCACTTCACCAGCAAAATGATGACAAAGATTTGGGAGATACTTGGGGTAAAAATGAAACTTCATATTGCATACCATAAGTCCTCTAGTGGGGGAGATGAGAGGTACAATAAAACAATTGTGAGCATTCTAAAAGAAATTGAGGCAGATTCTGGGCCAAGTTGGGACATCCGATCACTGCTTTTCCTGGTGGCAAACAGATCTACACCATCTTCTGCAGACACTGCTAAACACCTCCACAACACATGAATAGTTGAGAATCTAAGAAAATATCTTCAGCACACTTTTGCATAGGCTCAGCCGAATCTGGAAAAATTAGCAGAGGGGATGAATACTCAATATGTTTTAAAAACAACCAAAAAGGAATACCAAGTAGGAGACAGGGTCTACTTGTACAATGTTCAAAGGAACCAGACTAAGGAGCGAAAATGTCTCCCCTCGTGGTGCGGTCCATTTGAAATTTTAGATAACATTTCACCTGTCGCCTACAGAATCCTCATCCCCAAATGATCCTCATTCACAAAGGCAGAAGAGAAATGGGTCGAGAATAATCAGCTAAAGAGTTATCATCCCAGGCACACTTTGCAGCTGATTGAGGAGCCAAGGTAAAGTCAAATAGAGGAGACATCTGGAGAATGAGAACAAGTAAGAGAATAACCAGAAGGGAACAAGTAGTTCCATAGGTATATCTATTTAACAGGGAGAACTTTTCTTCATTATCATTGCAAAAGTGACTCAGATAAACATAGCGTAAAAATAACTATATTTGCCTTGTTAGGGAATTAGTTGCTGATATTGTTCAAATACTGTAATGAACGTAATGTATGTGTGTCCACTGATGTCAGCCTTCTGGGAAGACAATCAGTGGGAAAGGTTTGTAACCAGTATTTATTTATTCACTCATGAGCATTGATTCTGGTCCTTCATGAGAACCTCCGAAGGGAACCGGAAAAAGGAAGGAAGGAAAAGGGGTGTTGCTCAACACTCCAAGGAAAACCAAAGGGAGGATTGTGGTGTACCCCTCCCTAATGGAAGAAGTACTCTACCCGATGAACCCCACTTTCTCATTGAATGAAAGGCTGTGTCAGGCAAGATCTGTAAAAAACAAAGAACTTCACTCCAAGCCGTACGGAAAAATGCTTGACTTTTTGCAACACAATATCACAGCTACACTCTTCACAAGAAGCCCCATGTCTCTGTGCTTATGTCAGTTTCAGTGGTCCCCTGCCTTGAACAGATTTCTGTGTATGAGAAATTGACTGGGGCTACAAATAATGTTTAGAATCTAGATGTAAGAGAAATCCACATTGAGAAGTGACAGCAAAGGAAAATGAACAACGTGTAAAATGATGTTTTTTTCAAACAAGGAAATGTCTGCTTAAAAGTAAATTGTTGAATTACGGACCTGTACTTGCATGGAAAAGCGAGGGAGGTTTCTTTTAAAACATATGTAGGATAGTTAATTCCAACAGTTTTGCTTTCTGGTTCAGGAACTAAATAAATAAATAAATAAATTTACTGAAGCCACAGAACAGGTTTTTTCCTAGCCTGTCTTCAAATGACATTGCTTCCTGGGATCATGATTTGCCTCCCTTCAAATGGACCAGCCCCCGGGGCATATGAATAGGCAAGGGTGGTGGATCTCGCACCCTCATCAGACTCTGTGGCAGTGCTCCAGCCAGGTTCAATGGATTTCTGGGACAGATAGGTGTGACTTTTTAGCAGCACCTCCGCTCCACTCAAACTGAGGAGCTTCAAAGACAAATCCATGGCAACACAGGGCTAGTGCCTGACCGTTGGCTGTGGGTTGAAAAAAATTCCCTTGTTTGGAAGACAAAGCCGGCCCATCTAAGGCAAAAGACTGTTCTAATTTAATAAACTTTAAGACTTTTATTTCTGCAACCGGAAAACACAGGAATGCAAAAATGTACCAGTTTAAATGTAATTTTTGTGGCATTAAAACAAGATATTGTGGCTTTCCCTAGCATGGATGGGATGCAAACGGCAGAAAAATGTAAATCATGAGAAAAGTATACATGGTGCAACTGTGAAATGTAATGCAAACATGCTCTATGATAATATTTACGCCTATATAAAATTGTATAATTGTAGGTGAAATGGTTTCCACTAAAGATTGTGAAAGATTATTAGAAGGATGAAACAATGTCATACAAACTGGGGAGTTGGAATGGTATGCTCTGTGTGAAATATGTAATCTGCCTATGTGATTTTCAAAAGGTGCATTTTTGTGTCATGTCTGATGTTGGCAAAAGTGACTGTGGGATGGCTCTGTACCTCATAAAAACTCACCCCATAAAACTGAGAACCCTCCTTCAGTCCAATCTGCTTCTAGGAAGGTGGTGAAATACATAGGCTGACCTATCCAATTCTTAGAGGTAGGTCTAGCTTAGTTCTGCACCCACAGTAAGTCCTGTGATGTCACCCACCTTATAAAAGCTGGAAGCTCACAGAGACAAGTGACACTCTCTTCTGAATTTTCAAACTTTTCCTTTGTGCATCCTGTCCGTGATCTCTAAGTGTTAGCGCCATTCTTCCACTCATTTCTGTCCTTGTGTAAGTCCTTAGTACTATTTTGATTAAATAAATTAATTCTCCCCAAAGGAGGCACACCGCGTGAAGGGGTTAAAGCTGCAGCTTAACCTTTCTATTCATGGGTGGTGTTTTTATTTTCTAGCCACTACAATCTAGTTTAAGTGAAACTTGTCCTTTCCTTTCCAAACCGATTTTCTCTTTCATCTGCTGTTATTTTTAAAACCTCATTTTCTTTCCCATTGAGAACCTCATCCTGTCAGTAATTTAGAGTCACTCTTTCACTTTCATATTATCCCTGTGATGTGCATCTGTCACTCAGCATAAAAACGACATTAAAATGTTGTCTATTTCACCCATTTTTCAAACCGTTTTGACATTTAAACCTGTGCATATTAGCTAATGCAATTGCTATGCATTTGATTTGGCTGCACTATGTTTTTTACTTTCAAGTTGATTTCCTTAATGTTATGCCCGTTATTAGGACATTGCTTGTAGTCTGCTAGTGTTCTTACATCTGCGATAGTGCTATGCTCATATTTACCTCATATATTCAACCACACATGTAAAACAAATATTTACTAATTTTGAGTGCTATGTTGTGCAATTGCAAAGTTTTTGGCTCCCATTTCATGGTGAAAAGTTGGATTTTAATTCTGGTTGCTGTCTAGTATACCTGACCCCTTGCTGTTCCTTTCTATCCACTCCAAATTCGGTTAATAGGGGTTTGAGAGAGTATTGCAGGGGGAAATATTAACTGGGGTGCTATCTACCCGAAAAGTGATATTACTCCTATTCAGTTGTGCTTTGTGTGTGTGATAGGTGGTTAAACTAAGTGCATTCCAACATTCCACAGTGTAATTATCACCCCATTGGTGGTTGCTACTCAATATTAAATTTGTGCAATTTCATTTGGATTTTCAAAATAAATAAATATTGTATTACCACCCACCGGCCTGATTCATGGTCCATTGTGGCCCAGGGTATTTGTAACAGGGGGTGAGAGATGGATTGGGTGCCAGCTCAATCTGAATTCTTAGGAAACAAAGTAAAAGTATTTTAATTGTGTGCTGCATCTTAGGCTAGTGGCAAGAGTCCTGGTCTGGTGTGTGACGCCCGATTAGAATCCTTAACATAATGAGCCAGTGGAACCGGGAAGTCAGGCGCCGGTAAAATATAACGGGTTTGGCGGCAACCCACTGGAAGCACCGGCAGGGTTGCCGCCAGATCAGTAACGAGGTCCAAAGTGTATGATTATCCAGAAACAGACCCTGCCAGAGAAAGTCCCCTGTATTATCTGAACATTAGGTGCTAGTTCAGAGAGAGAAGTAGCTCTGCTGCAAATGCTGGATGATGATATGCATTTGTGGATAAGTGTAAATAGCAAATCCAATATGGAAGACTTGCTTTTTAAAGCCAACGTCACTGCCTTGGAGCACATGTCATTCTTGTAACAGAATAATATTGACCCATTCCTGGCTCTCCACCAACCAGCACGCACCTTTGCAAACACTAACACACTATTACCAACATGGGAAGAAGCAAAAGCATTATTGCACACAAAAACATTACTTCATGCAATATATTAACCATAAAAAGTAATCCGACATGCATGTTGTGTTTCCCCATGGATGTCATGCTTCCCTCCAGGCAAATATGGAACCGCTGGTGGCACCATTGAAATACCCATACATTTTTCGCACATTCTTTTTTGAACGGTCTAGTGTTTTCCAAGATGGCCACTGCAGGTTTATCCAGCCTCCTGTACGCCGGTCCAGTGCATTGCAACCTTCGTCCCTCGTTGGTTAGACGCTAGTGTTTGTTTCTGCCTTGGAGTGTATACTATGTGCTCTCTGCCTTCTTGTCGCTTCTGCCTTGGTATGGCCTTTCTCTTGCTTACTGTCTCTCGCTCATTTTTTTCGTGCTGGTTCAATCCTGTCATCCCGTTATTCTTCGGGTACTTGCTTTCTCCTTTTTTTCTGTCTTGCAGTCTCCCGGTCTTGCCCCGGCTCCTCTGTGCTCCCCCCTTTTCCTTCTGGTCTCTCTGCCCTCCACCAGTTATGGTGTACAGTGACAGGTGTTTTGGCATTGATGCTCTGTCTCTCCTTATTACTACTGTTTCTAACCCCGTCCCTCTGTCCTGCAGAGCAACCTTCTGGTCTGCCCTTCTCAGTGTTCCTGAGCCACGGAGATTCCGTCAGTACAACATCCGAGTGATAATAGCTTGGTTCCTTCTACTCTACATCACAAGAAGACTTCCTGCTATTCCAGACATACCACTCATTAGGCTACTGGGACTATACAGGTTTATTTTCTGTCAGGATTCTTTTTCCCTGTTTTGGGGCTTGCTCCCAGGGAATCTTGGTGTCAGGTGTCTTACAACCTGGCAACGCGGACTCCAGAGGAGCTCACCCTTATTTGCACGAAAAGAGGAAGGATAAGAAAGGAGGAGAAAAGAAGAAAAGTAGTAGAAGAAAGAAGACTCACCCACGAGACAGCTCTACAGAAGAACAAGTTGAGGGGGAAGGGAGGCAAGAATCGTCCGAGTCTGATAATGGAGGCCTAAAGATATATATTTTTTTAAAATAGGGAATAACTGAAGGATCTGCCTGACAATACATCATGAGCACTCTTGCCATTACCATATTCGTTTTGTATACAGCACCATTATTTTAATTTGTTCACTTTTAAAGGAGATCTAATTTGTAAAAGGGCAGATCTGCAGTGATTATGACCCATGCCTCTTAAAACTTGAAAGGCATTTTGTATCCAAACTTCTAAATATTTAATGGAAAAAGAATATCAGGTGCATTCTGGTTTCTGTGGTAAAACAGTGACATTTACATGCAGTCATATGTTTTGATACACTACCTAGACTTGCTTTCACTCACCCTAATGCTAATAAATCCATTAAGTTACATTGCACTGGAATTCAGACTTTTCATGTGTTTAAATGTGCTCTGCAGTTGTAGGCATTATCTGGTGGGCAGCTCAGCCTCGCATACCCAAGCCAATGCGTAATGGCGTTAGATTTTTAATAATGGCCGTGCAGTGCAACCTGGGTGGCTTTGAAAAATGCCAACCTGCAAAAGTGGAGGGACCAGACCATCATCATTTTCAATCAATCGAACACCTAGCACATTGTGAAAGGGTAAACTGGATGCTGATGTTAGAAACCCTAAGATCTTCATTAAAGTTCATCCCACTTTCTGGAAAGATTTAGGGCCTCATTACACGGATGGCGATGGACCAAGGTGATTAGCACCTTGGTCCATGCCGGTAAAATACCGGCACCGCCTTGGTGGAAAGGGGAATTACCGCCCTATTCCAAGGTTGGTGGGGCGGTAATTCCCCATTCCCCCATTGCCCTTCCCCATTCCCATTTTTGCCCCATAGGGCATAATGGGAATGGGGAAGGTGCTAATTACGGCACCGCAAATTGCGGTACCGTAATTAGCTCCCTGGTCCCTTTGCCGGTTGGTTTTTAACGCCTGCAAAACGCAGGTGTTAAAGTCTCCAAACCGCAAAGGACCTCGTAGTAAGGCGGTAAGAGTTTACCGGTACCGGTAAAATACCGGTACCGGTAAACCCTTACTGCCTACCGTGTAATGAGGCCCTTACTCTTGATACTTCCCCAATACCTGCCCTTTGCAGCAGGTTATGATCTCATGGTGTCCAGCATCATATGTATCTAGAGTTCCACCCACTCTAGCTGTAAGCAATAGAACCCAAGGAGGGAGGGGGGGCATTAATGCCCTTGGTGTGATAGTTAGAACCCAAGCAAAGTGAGGGCTTTAATATTGCCCTGGGGGCATTACCCAACTGGTAATGCTGCCTCTCCAAGGGTTCTATTGCTGTTAGTAACCAAGCACGTCATACAGGGGTACTTATAGCATTTTTTAACGAATTGAGAAACAGTGCTGCGATCGTTTCTTGACTTGAGAAAAAAAGCGCAAAAAATGGCTGAAAGGTATCAGGGAGAAGAGACTACATGTATTCCCTTCTCCCTTTCCGTGGTGGCCATTAAAACAAATAGAGAAAAAAACCTAAACAAACAAAATGGTCACCATGGAACGGGGAAGGGACTACAGGTAGTCGCTTCTCCCTTTCCATGCGGCCTCACTGGAGAAAGAAAAGGAACTGTGAGGGATACCCAAAGCGTCCCTCGTCAGGTAAGTCTTTGTCAGCTGGGTAACACCCCAAGGAGAGCCAATAAGCTTGCGTGTTACTAGCTCATTGTCCCTCACTGGATACTAATACCAATTGATTCAGATATGGCTATTTGCCATTTTTGATGGGACAGTTTTCTGAGAGATATTTGAGTCAAAGTGCATCCTGAAGTAGCACAAATTAATTACACTCCATCGTCAAACTCAGAATCTCAATAGGAATCGAAGGGGCTGGACTTGGGAAATTGATTCAGCAAAGGTCTCGGAAAATGACAAAACCTTCAAAAATGGTTTGTAGCTTTCTACCAAGACATAGGGCAAGCAATATACTAAAGAAATGTGCACCTTGTGAACATAAATCATGCGGGAATGTGTGAACCCTCAAGATCTGGGCATTGTGTAACAGCCTGCCAAGTGGCAATGATAGACTATCAATATACAGACCAGAGAGGTCACCTAGGCCAGAAAGAAAGCTGGATAACACATCTGTGCAACAGACTACCAAAACCATATTAAAACGACAAAAGAAAGGGGCTACACCTCCCATAATACATCTTTCCCAACAGGGTAAGACTCGAACCAGACAAGCAAAACTTGCTTACAGATCTGGACTCAGCGAGATAATGGGGAAGACCAGGGCAACAGATGGAAGTGTTTTACTCTCCCAAAGGGGACAGACTTGGGGAACATGCAACCCCCTCGACCCCATATAATATCCAGAGTGGCAGCAGAAAGTGTAACTCTCACCCATGCAGTTAATGGAGAAACAGCCAGATGCCCGCCCACTTCCTTCCCAAGCTATGATGAACACTGGGGAGGAGAGAACTCAGGACTCCCTTGCAACTGTCAGCACAAGGGAAGCCATAGAGGGTAGCTGGTGGGTCTTTCTTTTGACACTTCATACTGAGGCTTTTCTGAACTTTTCAAAAAGCAAAATGTGGATTGGAAAAAACAAAATAAGAAACATTTTGCGAAGGGGTCTTTTGGGGGGTCTTTTGAATATGCAGAACAGTAACTATAATATGTTACATTTCTTTTCACCAGCAAGTCATTACCTGCACCCCTTCTTCACATCGATTTCGATTAGAAAATGAAAGCAGACATGATGCAGGAAATGGCGGCATTTCTTTGAAACCATGGTAAAACACAATAATATATAGTGGAACGCAGCTGAGGCTTAATGCTTTCTGAAGATCCTGCGGGCCCGCTCTTACAAGACCTAGGATTCCATCACGGAGCTCGCAAGAATCTGGGCCCAAACGTATTTGCACTCATTTACACACAAAGACACTGAATCACTCTTACTGGTCACCATCTGACGAGAAAATGTTAACTGGGGGCATCTAAGGAGGACCACTCCTTTAAATGCTTGACCGACGGACTACACACGACAAACCAAGGGCACACTGAAGATCAATATCTGAAATGATCCATCAGCGTATTTGACTTGAATCACGTGACAAAGCAGCAGAACCATCACCACCAACGTCCCAGCTGCTGCACGTCTGAGAAACATAGTAATGTCACTGGACCACAGGTCGTACAATGTTGCATGTGGCCTTCATTCGTGGGCACAGTACCGCTACAGGCATGCTACTGATGCTATTGAGTTTCAGGATGCTTCACTCAAGCTATACAAACCCAGGCAGCCGCTAAAACCTGACACGGACTCAAAAAACAGCATCATGGAAACAACACAGTCTCAAGCCAACCTCCCACTAACAACACAGACACACACAAACAGACTCTCACTAAGGATGCAAACCGCCACTAGACTTCTGTTTTAAATCATATATAACACCTCGGACCTCCTGTTAAAGGATCAAGCACATGTACGGATGCACAAGACCCCATCGTCTCAACAACTGAAGGCACTTCTAAATGGTATCAATACTGTCATCCTCATCAACAAGGTGAGGAAAAAACTTTAAAATAGGAACACTGACAACTGCGCCACACTCGGGGCAAACCAAGAATCAGGGCATCATCAACCACACATGCCCTGACACAAGGAAAGCAGCCAAGGGGTTTCTAAGTATTGCTCTGCTACGTGAAGGATGACAGAACATAGTCCTGTAACACACACAAAGAACTTACCAGAACACCTGCTCACAATATCTGGGGGTGATATCTACCAATTTATGTGTTTCAGAAGGGAGCTATGTTTTTGCCTGTCACCCATAAGTTTCTTTATCTGTAGATGTGCAAAAAATGAAAGGCTGCCAGCTCGGTTTCTATCCAGAGCTACCTGACTGACCCACACGTGTCAGCCATTATGCCACTCTGCCACACACTACAGTAGCACTGGTAGCTTTAATGGTGATATAGACACCATAAGCATTCTTAGGGTGTTCCCCGACACCGTTTATGGCTAATCATGTCATTACATGCACAAGAGATGCAGAGTGAACCCAAAATCTGGCTTGCATATGCCCATGAACCGATTCCCTTTTTTCAGGTTCATACACCCATCAAAATTACTAAATGGCTTTTGGCTGGGTAATGCCAGTATAGGGCCAAATACTGACCTGTGGCCATGAAGTACCTTCATAGCCTCTCATAAACCCATGCTTTGCTACTTCAGAGATTATGTGCCCTAGTCCTGTCAGCTCATGCCCATGTACTGCCAATTTAAATGCACAAAATATAATCAGAAGCTGGAGAATGGCGTTAAATATTATTTTTTTTGTCATACTATAGTTTTGGTGTAAAAATGCATAATTATTACTATACACATCAGGAAATATACCTCTCTCCCTTTCACTATATAGGACCAGTTCTCAATTATTCGATATATTTTCACATCATTTGCTCTCTTCTCTATTTACCTCTTCTCTCCCTAGCTATGTGTCACACGCCCATCTCTCTAACTGCATAGCTCCTTTCCTTGATGGGCATCTCCTTTCTCTGAAACCCATCTCCTCCACTCCTTAGGAACGCCAGCCCATGTCTCAACAGACCCTGTCATCATTTCAATTTGTACTGTGTTTCCAACCATACTTATTGGACCTCATTAGGACCCTGGCGCTAAGTGTTTAACGGCGCCGTAAAAGGCTGTTGCGGGTCCCAGCCGTTAAAGTTGGGACCCGCAAAAGGACTCTTGAGGTAAGTACGGTACCGCAATTTGCGGTACCGTACTTACCGCCTTCCTCAGTCCCATTGAGCCCTATGGGGCAAAAATGGGAATGGGGAAGGGCCAATGTTCAATGGGGAATTACCGCCCCGCCAACCTTGGAATGGGGTGGAACATTGGCGGACTCGTTACGATACCAGCATCAACCATGGTGCTAATAGCACCATGGTTTAGCGCCAGTATCGTAATGAGGGCCATTGTCTCATTTCTAAACCCGAGCACCAAATACCCAGCTTCCTCTATTTGGTACCATAGCTGTCAATAAACCGTGTGCACCTCTCATTCTCAGTTTTGCTTGTTCTCCACTTCTCTGGGCTGCAAACATTATTATCACAATTTATTTTAATGTATTTTATTTTTATTTGGAATGTATTTAATTTCACACTTTTACCAACCGAATACAATTCCCAATCAATTTAAACAAGGAAAGAAAAAAAAAACAGAAGAAGGAAAAGAAGGAAACCGCTAAAAAAGGGACCAATAACTGTATTGAACAGCGTATTTCCCTTCAGCTCCAGTCCCTCTACATTTCAAGGCAATTAGCATCAAATTAATTTAGCATTTTCCAGCGACTTGATTCTCTCATACATCGCTTCAAGGAACTTTAAAAGTGCTCATATTGTTCTGATGTTTATTCCCCCGTAGAGTGCCACCCACCACATCTCAGCATTAGATCTGAATTTATTTTTCATATGATTAAAAAGATGTAGTGTTCTCAGGTCTCTCAGCTCAGGTCTCTCAGCTGAGCACAAAACAGAGTTAGATGTTTTAAGGATTCTGAATGCATGTGCTTCCCCGATTTGTCACCATATCTGAGGAGAGTGATCTTTGTATGAAGGACATTTAATCGTAATCTTAAAAAGAGACCCCTCTGTCTATTACTTGGAAATCTTCTCAAGTATTGTGGTCTTATATTGGAAAGGGCAAATATGTTCTTTGAGAGCGTATGAAAAGTGGAGTTTGATCTTCATTGTTCTGTTTCTCTCGAATCATCTGCCCACAGGATGCATTTCACGTATGTTGGATTGTTGCAAAGGGTATCAGTCGAGATATCATGTTTGGTAGAATAGCTCTGCATTGATCGACCCACCGGTTATGGGGTCAGTCGTTCATTCCTGACTGTCTTACCTTAATTAACCTGAATTGCGATGGGGATTCGGTGTGGTACACCTTCCTAAACAAAAGCAGGGATTTCCATGCAACCCTCACATATAATGATACCAGGTCAACTTAATGTCTAATTATTGTCATTGGTACAGAGTTCAGAAGATGCAAGACACTTTTCCAGAACCGTCCCTTGAGCTACTCCCAAAGTTTCCAAGTCCAAGGCAGACCAATGCAGGCCTCTGCCGCATAGGTGAGGATTGGGGTCACTTTGTGTTTATAAAAGTTTACGACTGGAAGGAGTGAACAATTGCCAAACTTTCATCCGATCATAATCACTTGGGCCTTCAGTTGTTTAACTTTCCCCTTCAGGCATTCTGCCCATGATGATTCACAGGCATACGCACTTATCTTGGTCCTAAGATATTTTATCTCAGTTGGATGGCCAGAGAGGCTTTCCATTCAGTACCCAGCTTGGCTATTTCTTCTTCTTGCCCTTTTGGTTTTCCAAAACCATTATTTCTGATTTTGCAGCGTTTATCTTCAGACCGTTTTGATTTACATAAGTTTGCATAGTGTCTAGTTTTCTTTGGTGACAGATTGATGTCTGGTCTAATAGCAGCAAATTGTCTGCATAGAAAAGACAGCCAATTGGGATCCCGTTTATTTTTGGTGGAATAGCAGAGTCATGTTCCATCACTTTTTTCAGGTCCTCGATAAAGAGATTGAATGGGATTGGTGCAAAGGGGCATCCTTGTTTCAAGCCCTTAACGGTGAACATGTATATACATGTTCACCGTTAAGGGCTTGAAACAAGGATGAAGATCAAGACAAGGTTAAATGGCCCATCTTGTCCAGTTTTATCTGCACTGAGGTTCCTGAATATAAGTCTTTAATGGCTAGAAGCAGGTCATCGCGGCACCCTCATGTTATCAACTTCTGCCATAATAGCTCTCTGTCGATGCTGTCAAAGGCCTGCTCCAGGTTTATAAACGCGAGGTAGAGTTTGCCACCTCTCCTTTTGTTCTCATTTTCAGGAGACTAATCAGTAGCAGATTCAGGCTGCATCCCACTTATTTGACAAATACAGTTTGTCAGCAGGCAAAACTCTCTGAAGTTGCCATTCACTCATTCAGACGTCTTAGGAGGAGAGCTGCAAATATTTTGCCCAAGACGTCCAGGAGGGCGATCGGTCGATAGTTCTTCAGTGCCATCCTGTCTCCTTTTTTAATATGGAGACTGCCACTCCTGCTTTCCATGACATCCGGAATTTCCCCTTCAGCAGGATTCTTCTGAATAGTGCCAGGCAAAAGTTGGCCCAGGACTCCGGTGCTCCTTTTAACATTACATTTGTTAGTCCATCTGGGCCCAGGCCTCGCGACCGACTCGTCTTCTTTATCAGCATAACAATTTCTTCCCTGTTCAGCTCCATTCGCCATTGCTGTCCAGTATTCTCTAATGTGGTTCTCAGAGCTTTGTCATGCATTTCATAGAGGTTCCCAGAGAAATTCACCCAGATGTCTTCTGGTACTGGGGTATTGCTGTAGTTAGCAAGCTGATGCCCCTTTCTCATTTAGTTGCAGCCACAGTGTCTTATCATTATAAGCATTTCTTGCCTGTTGCATTGATTTGTAATCTCTCTGATGGATTAAAGCATTGTGGTATTAGATCCAGTACTTATATTGTTATTTTCTTTTCCTTGAGAGTTCCACCTCAATAGCACATGACAGACCATTTAACAGTCTCAGGTTAGGATGTTTTTCTGGGCTACAACCTCCTTGTCATAAGTAAAGATGGGTTTGTTGGCAGGTCATATTCCCTTAACCTTAAACTCTCTAAACGAAACCAGGACGCTTTCGTGTTCGACTTTTTCTGAATCCCGAACTTGCCATGCTAGAAGGGAATTGGTTAATTGAGGAACTTCATGCAGTTTAATGCAAAGTCTGTTTCTTCCCCCTTCCACCTCCAGTCTTTGCTTCCAAATGTCATTTGTTTCTGTTATCGTTCGAGACCATGTCTGTGTTAAGGGTTCGCGGTCACTATAAGCAGCATGGGAGACTCTCAGACTTATCACTTGAGGGAGTAGATGGCCAGAGACAAAAAAGTAGTCCCAGGTTGCACTTTGTTTCCCATTATACCAAGTCAGGGCTCCATGGATGTCACCCTTCATATTGCCATTCATCATGTGCATGCCTCTCAGCTCCATTTCTTTCACATTAGGCCTCTGCTTGTCTTAGATTTGTGATCTTCATCTGACCTTCGAGACTTATTTTGCCCAGATGACAAGCAGTCTATATTTAGGTCTCTGCAGATTATCCACATTGAATCTGACAAGGTGTTATACATTCTGTGAATCCACACTGTCACTGTGTCTATGAGGGTTTTTCCTTCTTCTGAATCTGGGTTCCAGCATAAGTTAAACAAAAAAACAAACCTCTTCAGTCTCGCCTCCACATCAATAATCAAGATTTGCATGTATGTATGTGGATTGATTATTTGAGTTACCTGCATATTTAGGCCATTTCTTATTAATGTTAAGAGCCCAGAAGAGGGCCTGCCACTTATGCCCCTCTTTGCTTGATTTAAGTGCATGGTGAGACCATCCAAGTGTGGGATTTACATTAACCAAGATCCTTCAATGCATATCATGCATAGTTTAGCAACAATTGGGTCCATGCTGTGGAAAGGGTGAGCAGAGCCCTGGGTGTTCATGGATCCAATTTCTAACCTCCTGGTGCCATCCTTCTTCTGGCTCCATTCTTTATCCCTCTGTGCCAGGGTCTTGGCTCGCCAACTCCAAGAGTATTCATCTTCTTTGGGCAGCTGTTGCACCCAGATCTTGCTGTACCATGCTCTTTGTTTTATTCTCAGTGTTAGCCCCAGTTATGGTAACTTTTATCTGGTTTTTGATAGCCTGGACCTTGCCATCATTCTGTAAAACTAGCAGAGCTAGTCTGGCATCTGTCTGGCATGTGTCCACCCCTCATCAACATGAATTGTTTAAAATGCTCCGGCTCTTCCTCATTTATGCTCTTCTGTACTTTTTCACATTTCCTTAAATCGAATCCCGTAGAGCAGAGCTCATCACTTTCATCAAAAAACAAAAGGCTCAGAGAAGCAGACCACATATGCAAATGAACGCGATAAATTTCTTTCTCATCAAAGAAGTCTACAATCTTGATGTCCTCAGTGTTAATCACCCTTAGCCTTGGGATGTAATGAAGTAAGTTCAAGATATTTGAACAGTTTAAAATTAAACCATAGTCAACTCTTAATATTGTTTCCAAGATTTCAATGTGTCTTGCCTCCATTTGTTTATTGTGTCCCTGAGCCACAGCTGGGGTAGTTCCATAGGCCTTTGCAATATATCTTGTCTCTCCTTCTCAGAGTGCTTGAGTACCCGGTGTTAGGAAATATTTCATATTGTATGTAATTTTTCCTCCATGTGGCCACCCCCAAACTTTTTGCTGCTGTTTTACACCCTGATCTAGACTTTGCCAGAGAAGCGCAGCCTTCCGCAGCACTCCTCCGGGCTTTCGCTCAATTCTTATGGGGAAACTGGCATGCCCTTAAGACAGTCAGTACTGGGAGACTTCGTTTCTCCTAGTCCTTTCCTCATGATGCAGCTTTTGTGCAACATGAAACAAGAGTGCACTGTAACTTACTTTACCAAGCTCTTGGGTCTCTAGTCATTCCAAAGGCCCTAGAAACTCTCGCTGGACTTAGTAATTGAATAGTATACTATTCCCAGCACCTTCATCAAACTCTGCAAGTAAGCCTCTTTGGATGTGTCCCTGGGCCAACCAGTGGGCTGACCATTTTACGCCGGACACTTTGCTCTGTCACCGCTGCCGTTTCGGGGAAGCCCTCGAAACTTGGTCTATTGCTTGCTCTGCGTCCACGGCACCCTCACACCAAATTTCGTACACTTGGCATTCCCAGGTCTGAAGTGAGATGAGTGCGCTCGGACCAGAGTAAACGCGGTTGCCGTGTTGCCCTGCTGCGGTAACAACCTGTGCACAACCTGTGCACGTCCGCTGCATTTGGGACACCCTCGACCCTGCATCCTGCTACACAGAATCTACACGGTGTCGAGACATCCTGATCATCGCAGCTGAACCTGCCAGCAACGTGAATTGAACTGGAGAAGTCAGGGTCTGCTTGGGTCTAAGCCTGCGTCGGGGACTGGTGAGTAGTCCATACCCCAACCGATGGCCCCTCGCGCAGGAGCCCGTTTCTTTTCTACCGCTGTTGCGAAATAGCGACTCTATCCCGCACTCTCACCCTGCCTCTGCCCACAAGTGGAGGCCTTGCTTGAGTAGTGGGGACTTGTTCTACATCGCTTCATTCACCTTCCTGAACTGCCTGAGACCCCTGAAGAGACTCTACTTTATCCAGTGGCACCAGAGAGTGCAGGTACTTTTGAGCATAAGGCTCCTCTCTTCGTAGGGCTCGGACTTCCTCCTAATTAGGTGTATTTCTGATGTCGACCTGGGTCTAATGATTACTTGCACTGCCTGTTTTCCTCCCCATGTAGGAGGTCTACATATTACGTGATCCTAACTCCTTAGACCCCTCGTTCTTGTATATATATTGTATTGATTGTGATGTGTTGGTTTACTTTAGTATTATTGTGATTCTTTGCTATGGTCGATGTTACAAAGGCCTTGTAATAAATGTGTCTATATTTTTGATATAACACCTGTTTGGAGTAATTTGTAAGGGTCCTTGCTTTGTGTGCTCATTGAGGTCTTTTCATCACCCTCACCCCTCTTGAGACTTAGTCTTGACCGCCGCCATCGCTACCCTGATTGGTCTGGCTTGTCCAGAGGTTACCCTGTTCCAAGAAACTAGGCTGGCCTTCTGAACCTCTTCCCCTCCAGGTCAGAGTTCAGAAATCCATCTTAACAAATTGGTGTACAGCGGTGGGATACGACTGAAGGTATCCAGTGTTGCGCACGAGCAAAGGCATTTCAAGTTATTCCTACCAGGACACATAGTGAATTGTCGTAGTATAACTTTTTAAAAGCCATAGTCCTATCTAGAAGTTTGGAAACAAGTACCGTGTTAACTTTAAATGCTTCTAAATCCGAAATATATAAAAAGATGTGTGCTCAGAGAGGTGTCTCCTCTCAAGGCACCAAAATGGAAATGATCCAAAGAATCATGGCGTGGCAAGAAGCTCAGTTTAGCGCTATAGCTTCAGAGGACAGTGCAGAAGGAGGTGGGGCTGCTCTCACTGGTAGAACTGACAGTTCTGCCACTGCGCTGGTCCACAGCGACCATGAGGACAGGGAGGATGTTTCCTCTGCCAGTGCTGATGGGGAGGCCATACTTGAATTCAAGAGGCAGGAGCTGCTGTTTAGGCAGAAGGAGCTTGATTTCAATATGGCCAAACAAAAAATCGAACAGGCAGAAAAACAGAAAGACCGGGATCACCACTTGGAACTGGCCAAGCTACAAGTTGCCAATGGATCCAAGGGTCCTGGACATGGGTCTGAGGCCTCCTCTCATCCAAGGTTTCCAAAAGATCTGTTCAGTGTGTATGAGGAAAAGAATGACATTATGGACTGGCTGAATACATTTGAGTATGCATGTGAAGTTCAACAAGTTGACAATGCTGATACAATTGCCTGTACTGCCCCATTCTGGCTGCAGTGCCATTATGGAAATGACGAAAGCTGAGAGAGCAGATTTTGCAATGTTGAAGCAGACTCTCATTTTAAAGTTTGGAAAGACTCCTGCCCAATACTTAAAAAGATTCAGAGAGTATAAGAAAAAAGAAGGTGGTACTTGGGTATCTTATGTAACAGAATCCTTAAAAAACTTGACTGGCTGGGTCGAAGGTTATAAGGTTTCTACCTTTGAAGGTATGATAAGTCTTGTCATGCTGGAACATATTTTTGCATCTTCTTCCTCTGAGCTTAAGCAGCATTTGGCAGATTCAAAGGAGATAGATCCTAAGAAGCTTGCCATTGCAGCAGATTTATGGGTGTCACATCAAGTGTCCCAAAAGGACAAGACTCATCCTTGTAAGCAAGAGGAAGGAAAAAGTCCAAAGATAAGGAGGGTGGGGAAACTGATAAATCTTCTTCCCAAAAGGGCCACAAAAAGAAAAATAAGGGTAAGACACAAGAGAACTCACAGGGTAGTGGAGGTCAGCCTCCGAAACCGAACTCTAGTTATAATAAGCCTCCCTATGTAAACAGACCCAATGGATCTTGTTTTGCTTGTGGAGCAACTGACCACGTGAAGGGGGACCTCAGATGTAAGGTCGAAAACTTGGGGGTCCACTCTGCTAATCGGGCCTTCTCCTCCTACAAGGAAGAAGAGATTACCGGAGCATCCTTCTCCTCAGACTCCTTCACCAGTGGGATAGAAGCTGAGGTAGTTTTAGTTTCCCTGGGTTCCTGGGAACCTAACGTCACAGAGGCTTATGGTAGGATTCCAGATAACACCAAGCACTACTTTAAAGACAATGTGCTGATCAATGGAATAGATACTCCAGCTCTTAGGGATAGTGGGTGCAGTCGAACTGTAGTGGATTCTACCTTGGTAGACCCAGAGAAAGTTTCCAGAGCTATTATGATGCCCACTAAGTTGGCTGACGGCCCACCTCTCATGTTCCCAGTAATACCTGTAAATATTACTATCAATGGTACAGCAGTCAGGATTCCAGTGAGCTTTCAGAGGAGTGTCCCAGGAAAGGTCTTGTTGGGCAATGATCTCAGAGCTTTAGGGCTTGTGGGAGATACTGCTGACAGACCCTGCACAAGGTCTCAAACGAGGGCAGCATTGGCCAAGACCAATGCCCTGCCCCAGTCAAAGGGGAAATCCAAGGCTAAAGGAGTCAGAAAACCAAAAAGAGGGAAAAAAAATATTCCCCCTAACTCACCTACCACTGCGGTGGAGGTAGTTGGTCAATCACCCGGACCTGACGAGGAGGTGGTGATGCCTGAAGTATTTGACCCCAATGACCATCCTGAACTAAACGATTTGTTAGTAGAAGGTGGTCCTGACAGGGAAGAATTCAGTAAAGGCCAACGTGAGTGCCCATCTCTGGAAGGCCTAAGGAGACAGGCCTTCTCCCAGCTTTAGGGTGAACCTCCTGGGAAGCATCAGATTTATTGGGAAGGTGGACTCCTGTATAGTGAGTCCACAGAGTCTACAGAAGGAGACCATAGGAGGTTGGTGGTTCCCCTTGCTGTAAGACCCTTCCTCCTGCAGCTAGCACATGAAGTGCCCCTTGCTGGTCACCCTGGTATTAAGAGGACCAAGCAAAGGTTATCCATGCACTTCTACTGGCCCAAGATGAGGGTGCAAGTAGAAAGTCACTGCAGGAGTTGTGCCTCCTGCCAGTTATCTGGTAAAAGTGGCTCAACAATCCAAGCTCCATTGGTACCACTCCCAGTTGTGGGAATACAATTAGAGAGGATAGGGATCGACATAGTTGGTCCCCTTGACCCCCAAACATCCTCAGGTAATGGTTTTAAACTGGTATTGGTCGACCATGCCACCAGATATCCTGAGGCCATCCCATTGAAAACTGTGACTGCCAAGTCAGTCGCAAAAGCTTTACTCGGCATCTTTACTAAGGTTGGCTTCCCTAAAGAAGTTGTGTCTGACAGAGGCATCAACTTTATGTCAAAGTATATGCAGGCTATGTGGAAAGAATGTGGGGTCACCTAAAAGTTTTCTTCCGCATACCACCCCCAGACCAATGGTCTGGTGAACGGTTTAACCGGACCTTAAAAAGTATGATTGGGGCTCTGGAAGAACCTCAAAGAAGAAAATGGGATCTTCTTTTACCATGCTTACTGTTTGCCTACAGAGAGGTACCACAGGAGAGTGTTGGCTTCAGCCCCTTCAAACTTCTGTTTGGTCACCATGTGCGGGGACCCTTACGCATAGTCAAGGAGGGATGAGAGATGCCCACTCTGATGGGTCTGGCTAGTGATAAGTTGAAGGCAGGACAAGCCCTGGTGAAACATTGGTATGACCAGAAAGCTTCCCTCATCAACTTCACACCTGGTCAGCAAGGCTCCAAAAGTGTTCCATGTAAATAGGCTGAAGGCTTTCATCCCAAGAGTTGAAATCACAGCACTGCTACTGGCTTCCGATGTCGAGGAAGAGGAGTCTGAACCTCTCCCTGACCTGTTTCAAAACAGTCCTTCAGATAGCTCCTTTGAGGGTGTCCGAGTGGCCCCTCACCTGACTTCTGATCAGCATGCTGAGGTGAAAAGTTTGCTTAGGCAATTTTCCCCCCTGTTTTCACAGTCCCCTGGTTTGACACCTTGGTGCAAACATAACATAGACACAGGAGACAGTGTACCTACCAAAAGTAGGGGATATAGAATGTCGGACAAAGTACGGTCTTACATTAAGATGGAGGTCAACAAAATGTTAGATCTTGGGGTGATTGAATCCTCTAGTAGTCCTTGGTCCAGCCCTGTGTTTCTGGTTCCAAAAGCAGGTACTTCTGAATTGAGGTTCTATGTGGATTACAGGGCTCTGGATGCTGTCACCAAGACAGATGCACACCCCTTGCCTCGAACAGATGAGCTGGTGGATACCTTGGGTGCCTCCAAGTACCTCAGCACGTTTGACCTCACTGCAGGCTATTGGCAAATAGCCCTCGCAGAACATGCCAAGGAGAAGACAGCATTCTCAACTCCGGAAGGTCTTTACCAGTTCAGAGTAATGCCTTTTGGGTTGAAGAAAGCACCTGCCACTTTCCAGAGGCTTGTGAATCATGCGTTGAATGGGTTGGATGAATTCTGTCTTGCATATCTGGATGATATAGCAGTTTTCAGTGCCACCTGGGAAGACCATGTGAAACACCTTGGAATTGTGTTACAGGCTCTTCAGAAAGTACACTTGACCATAAAGGCCAGTAAATGCCAGATTGGACAAGGCTCAGTGGTTTACCTTGGACATGAAGTAGATGGAGAGAGGATACAGCTTCTACCCAGTAACGTACAAGCAGTACAAGACTGGCCTACCCCCACTACACAAACCCAAGTGAGAGCCTTCTTAGGTCTCACGGGGTATTACAGAAATTTCATGGCAGACTATGGCACCATAGCTGCCCCTCTGACTACTCTCACCACTCCGAAGAAACCCAAGAAGGTAACTTGAGAATTGGCCTTCAATGGCTTAAAATACTCCTTGTGCCAGGCCCCTGTCCTCAGGACCCCTGATTACCAAATACCTTTTATTGTGCAGACAGGTGCCTCTGACACTGGGATAGGAGCTGTACTATCACAAGTAGATGAGAAGGGTAAGGAACACCCTATTGGTTTCATTAGTCGCCAGCTTAAGGTCAGAGAGCTCAGATGGTCCATAGTAGAGAAAGAATCTTTCTCTGTTGTGTGGGCCCTATGGAAGCTGAGGCCCTACCTCTATGGGACCCACTTCACTGTGCAAACTGACCATAAGCCCTTAAAGTGGCTAATGAACATGAAGGGAGAGAATCCAATGTTGCTTAGGTGGTCCATAAGCCTGCAAGGCTTTGACTTCACTATTGAGCGTAGGCCAGGTGTCCAACATAGCAATGCTGATGGGTTGTCCAGAATGTTTAACCGACCTGAACAAGAAACTCATCCAGGGGTGGATTAGTTCACCGTGTCCTTAGTCTGGGAGGTGTGAGTGTTAGGAAATATTTCATATTGTATGTAATTTTCCCTCCATGTGGCCACCCCCAAACTTTTTGCTGCTGTTTTACACCCTGATCTAGACTTTGCCAGAAAAGCGCAGCCTTCTGCCGCACTCCTCTGGGCTTTCGCTCAATTCTTATGGGGAAACTGGCATGCCCTTAAGACAATCAGTACTGGGAGACTTTGTTTCCCTTAGTCTTTTCCTCATGTTGCAGCGTTTGTGCAACATGAAACAAGAGTGCACTGTAACTTACTTTACCACGCTCTTGGGTCTCTAGTCATTCCAAAGGCCCTAGGAAATCTCGCTGGACTTATTATGAACTGTGCAAGTGTGTCACGGACAGGACTGGTGGCAGCTATTGTTTCTCTTGGGTTTTGAACCCTTTTTTGCCATGTTATCCGCGCTTACCGCATTTGGCACAAATGAGTGGCCTGGCTCCAAAATGGCCATGCCACGAGGTTCTTTGTCCTGTCCTCTGACCGTCTTGCCCCTTCACCTTCCCCAGGTCGAGCCGACCTGGGTCCGTCCTTATTTGGTCATGCACTTTCCCGCAAAACCCAACGCTTTCGCAGGCTTCTGCATGCCTTGTCTGTGCCTCCAGTGTGTGGGCTGGGATGTCTGTTCCCAATACACATTCTGGATGCCAGAGAGTCTGGAGTGTCCTGAATGCCTGGGACCACCGTGGTCCATGATAGGTCCACGTATGGTGTGAGTGTTTGTGAGCAGATCTCCCTTTGGGTCCTCTCTGTTTTGGCGGGAAGGGAACTTTGGAAAAGAAGAGGCTGAAAACACCACTACCATGTTGATCTCCTGAGTTCACACCGAACAAGGGATAAGGAGCCAAGTATCCTGCAACAAAAAGGTGAGTCAAGGAACCGCTGGTGACCGTCTGAAGGTTTGGCACCCTGAACTGTTGTCGTCCTGCGAGACCCCTCTGCATCTGATCATCCCAGAAGGACTGAGAAGGCGCTTCGACCCATTGGAATAGTAGGATCAACTATTCCCGGCACCTTCATCAAACCCTGCAAGTAAGCCTCTTGGGAAGTGTCCCTAGGCCAACCAGTAAGCTGACCAGCTTACGCAGGACGCTTTGCTCTGTCAACGCCGCCGTTTTGGGGAAGCCCTCAAAACTTGGTCTACTGCTTGCTCTGCGTCCACGGCACCCTCACACCGAATTTGGTACACTTGGCATTCCCAGGTCTGAAGTGAGACAAATGCGCCCGGACCAGAGTAAACGCAGTTGCCATGTTGCCCTGCTGCGGTAACAACCTGTGTACTTCCGCTGCATTTGGGACACCCTCGACCCTGCATCCTGCTACACAGAATCTACACGGTGTCGAGACATCCTGATCATTGCAGCTGAACCTGCCGGCAACGTGAACTGAACTGGAGAAGTCTGGGTCTGCCTGTGTCGGGGACCGGTGAGTAGTCCATACCCCAACAGGTGGCCCCTCGCGCAGGAGCCAGTTTCTTTTCTACCGCTGTTGCGAAATAGCGACTCTATTCCGCACTCTCACCCTGCCTCTGCCCACAAGTGGAGGCCTTGCTTGAGTAGTGGGGACTTGTTCGGCATCGCTTCATTCACCTTCCTGAACTGCCTGAGACGCCTGAAGAGACTCTACTTTATCCATTGGCACCAGCGAGTGCAGGTACTTTTGAGCATAACACTCCTCTCTTCGTAGGGCTCGGACTTCCTCCTAGTTAGGTGTATTTCTGATGTCGACCTGGGTCTAATGATTACTTGCACTGCCTGTTTTCCTCCCCATGTAGGAGGTCTACATATTACGTGCTCCTAACTCCTTAGACCCCTCGGTCTTGTATATATATTGTATTGATTGCGATGTGTTGGTTTACTTTAGTATTATTGTGATTCTTTGCTATGGTCGATGTTGCAAAGTCCTTGTGATAAATGTGTCTATATTTTTGATATAACACCTGTTTGGAGTAATTTGTAAGGGTCCTTGCTTTGTGTGCTCATTGAGGTCTTTTCATCACCCTCACCCCTCTTGAGACTTAGGGCCTGATCACGACTTTAGCAGTAACGCTGGCAGTATTACCGCCGGTGGTATTAGCCCTACCACCAAACTCCCCGGCGCTAATAGCGCTGGATCACGAGTTCAGCGGTAATGTAATTCCCCATTCCCCATTGAGCCCATTCGGGAATGCCCCATTCCCCATTGGGCTCAATGGGGATAATTTGCGCTCTTACCGCCGACTGATTTCCCGCCGGTGGTAATAGCGCGAATTTTTCGGCAGATTTCCCCCCAGCCAAGAGCTGGGGCGAAATCCGCCAAAGTCCTGATTTGGTGGACCCTTAAATCCGGCGGTAATAGCGCGACCGCCGGATTTAAGGGTTACCGCCAAAGTCGTGATGAGGCCCTTAGTCTTGACAGCCGCCATCGCTACCCTGATTGATCTGGCTTGTCCAGAGGTTACCCTGTTCCAAGAAACTGGGCTGGCCTTCTGAACCTCTGCCCCTCCAGGTCAGAGTTCAGAAATCCATCTTAACACCCGGTACCCAGAGCTGATGAACAAGCTATTTTTTAAAAAAAAAGCTAATATTCATGACATTGGCAACTTTGGAAGAGCCTTCCCCCGGATCACTTGTGCCCTTTACTTTGGGCTTGAGTCTCCTTCAGTCTTTGATTTCCGACTTGTGTTTATGTCTTCATTAGATTCTATAACGTCACTATCTTCTTTTACAGACAGGTCAAGCAACTGGTTCTCAACACTATCCAGTTCAATGGGGTCTCCTGATTGTACTGGAGCATACACTGGATCCACTGGTGCTCCTTCAGTTTCAGAAAATTTAAGGGAGCCTAATTATTTTCCTGTTCTTTGCTGTTGGTATCGAGGACCCAAGGAACACATTCTTGAGAATTCTCAAGAAGCTTCTAGAGCCGAATGTTTTCCTTGGCTTCCATTTTCGAATTTATTTTGGTTTTGTCACTTGCTTGCTTATCTTTTTTATATTCTGGTCTTTTCAATTGGTTTTGCTCAGGTCAAAGATTGATAAGTTTTGTGTCCTGGCTGGACCTCTTCTCAAATGATCTTCATTTCCAACTCGAGCTGAAACAATAGCAGGTTCCACCCTTTTCTGCATCAGCATGGGCTCTACTGCTATAGGCTGAGATATTACAGTTGAAACTATTAGTGGAGTAGTTTCTTGTTGGGACTCATGAGTCCTTTCCATCATGCCTTACAAACTGGAGGGCTTCCGCGTGCCAAGTCTGGAAAAGACTAGGAGCGTATATCGGGACATCTGTAGAATTAGAGGATCCTCCAGAGACAGCTCCAACGGCTTCTAAATCGATTTGATTAACAGGATTCTTGGCCATTGTCCACGAGGCTATTTCTCGAACTCCTTTGAGAAAAATCCGTTTGTCAAACCTGGCGTCTCGCATAAGGTCCACCAGCGATTTGAGGACAACCCCCTCTGATTTCTTTTTACCTCGTTCTATTTGCTCTGAGCGATTCTATAGAGAATTCCATATAGATTAATTTGGAATACAGGAATTGAGCCTGGGAAATTGTGACTGCAGAAAGGAGATTGGTTTGTAGTTGAGTGATTGAAGGGGCCTCGCAAAGCAGATCCTCATCGGGCTGCCTCTGTTTTTTTTTATTTTTGATTTGATTTCCAGAGATTGGGTTGCCTGGCTTCTATGTGGGGGGGGGGGTTAATTCCCTGGAACATTCTGATTCGGAGGATGACTCATTGCTAATGGTCCACCTTCTGTTCCCGCAGCCTCCATGCCAGCCACTGGTACTTGGTTGGCTTGTCAGAAGCCGCAGATGACAATCAAAGTATTTGCCAGCGACTGGAGCTTCAGGGATGGTGTTCATTCTATGTTTTATTTTGCTGGGATGTCAGAAGCTGAATCCAGGTCTCTGCTTATTTCTGAGCTATGGCATTTCCATGTTCTCAAACTTCCTTTTGTGCTTAAACACAAGGCCTCGCGCACATTGTCTTTGGTAAGTCTTGCGGCCAGGTTTGAATTTTCATGTGGGCCGATCAGTATATCCCCGAGATTGAGGACCATCTTCAAGAAGTCGGGTGGACCTGACTATCTCTGTGGGGAGCTGCCTGCTCTTGACCCCGTCATGCAATCCTGCATGGTTTTGGGTCGAGGGATCATAGCCATTGCTACCATTTCCTCCAGTGCACTTGGGCTTCTTGGCTTCCTTTCATAGGTGCTTGTTTATTTCCCCTGTGATTCTCCAAGAGCCAGCTCAGTTGAACAAGGCTCTGCATGAGGTTGTTGAGGATCATCTGCATGATCATGCAGGCAGTAATCTGGACCCCCAGGTTGCGAGCTGCCCAGCATGTCTGCATCAGATACGTCACCCCATCTGTTCGATGAGGGTTCAGAGATGGCTTCAGTCAGGGGTAGGGACCTAAGCGCCCCCTGATTTCCCCCCCTGCCTGGCATATCCAGCCTATATCTGGGCCTGTTGTTAACATCCCCCCCATTCCCATTGAGCCCTTTGGGGGCTCAAATGGGAATGGGGATGTACCGGGTCCGGTCCCACCAAAGGGAATTACCCGGCCCAACAAGGTCAGAATGGCATGGTAAGTCCCCTTTTACGGGACCCGGTACCCGGTTTGGGGGTAGCCATGCTGCTAAAAATGGCATGGCTACCTCCAAACTCGTAATGAGGCCCAATGTCACAGCTACAGAGACAAGAGGACAAGGCAAAGCTTCACTTACCACCTTTGTAAAATGTATTTCAAATAAAGCCTTACAGATGTGAAAGTGCAAAACATCATTCTGTGGCAGTCACACCTCCTGCTATACCAAATCACACCCACCTTTTGAAATAAAGACATGTTTTAAGCTACTAGAAAATGCACCATGTGGAATTACTTTATAGAGAATAAAGGATAGCATCTCACCAAGTGCAAGAAAGCTGAGTACCGGAAAAAGCCTTAGATCATGTTGAGTAACACATGTTTACAGCAACATATGATGCAACAAAATGCTGTTAGACCTCATAGACCTCTATTCCAGCCCTCCCACCAGTATCCATGCCCCATACAAAAACATTTGCCTAGTATCACTCTAGAAAAGGTTGCTGCTATGCCATATATATAGTGATTGATGCATTGATGAATGATTAAAATTGTATTCCATTTAATTTGTGTTTGTGTTACTGCTGTTCTATTTGTAAGTACTTCTTCTGTTATGGTACTGCCATAGTAATTCAGGAAGAGTTATATTCCAGTAGGATAGATGGCCTCCTTTATGGTTTTTAGTTTCTCCCTGTTAATGGAGGGCTGCAAACACAATTTCTTGTGTTTACTCCAGTCCCTGATAGATTACATCCAGAAACGTGTGAGTTCAAGCGCCCGCCAACGTTTGCACAACACTGAAACACATGTAATATTTAGATAAAGCCTCACTCATTCTCATTCTCCATAGGGGAAGACCATCACAGAAAACTCTACCCTAGTCAGCCAGGGGGTGTGTTCAGGGTAGGGGATGGTTGAAGAAGTTTGGAATGAGTGGAGAGTGAAGAAGGCATTTGGCCAAAAACGGAAAAAATGAGATTTGACAGAAGAAATGGAGAACAGTCATCAAGAGGAGGAGGTTTGACTAAGTCACTGGGATAAAGATGTTTTTTTAACCCCTTAAGTGCCAAGGATGAGTATGCGTGTCCTTTTTGCATAGACTTGCATAATAGCCTGTTAGTTAAGTCTGAGGCTGAATTAGATCTCCAAGCGGAGGAGGCTAGTTTAAGAGAGGAAGAGTGGAGAAAAGATTAAGCAATTGGGATACGTGGTGTGAGAATCGGAGGTTGTGATGAGACATCATCAGGTATTTGGAGATTCCAGGAAGTTGCTTAGAGAGATCAGGTGGTTGGGTTTAGGCATCAACAGGTCTTTGGAGATAATCAGAAGTTGGTTTGAAACATCAGACTGTTGGTGGGAGACTTCAGAAAGTTTGTTTGAAGCAACAGAAGGTTGTTTGGAAACTAAACAGGAGGGAGTAGGTGAACCACAAGAGGAAGGGCAGCAGGCAAGCAAATGTCTAGCAAGAAAGATAGGGAAGGTGCAAGAATGCACAGATGTCCCAAGGCAGGAGGTAGGGATGAGACACTGATGTGAAGTGGTCAAGGCCATGGTTGGAGGGGGAATGAACCTGGGCTATAGTGTTGAAAATGAGAAGGACCATAGCAGGAGTAGTGTGGTGTGAAAATAGATAGTAGTAAGGACGCTACAGTACACTAAGGTACAGATAAGAAAGGTGTGAGAAACCTGTTAAGCATTAATTTGAGACCGTTTTGGACAGTCCCTGAGCTGAAGGCAGGAGTCAAGGGTGCGGAAACCATTTGAACCTATGTGCAGGAACTCTTTAAAGAAATTAGTTTGAATTTCAATTCCATCTTAACCTGATCCTTGGTCTCTTTCACCTTCACATCCATGCTAACAAAATAATGGTACTCTCATAAATGCACAGTACTTGTAGAGGCTTAACAGAATTAAGATCAATACAACAGAAATGCAAAAACATAAAAACATGTAAAAATATGTCACAAAACACAAACACATTCTACAAGCATTGTAAAAAAAGACGTGACCCAACACCTGTACAATCGAAATAACCCAAGAGGCCAAAGAACCGCTGCAACACTTTGTAAGTGAAAACAAGGTTTATTACATGCAAAAAGGTCTCAGAGGGTCCCGTAGAACCAAACTGACATGGGGCTCATCACATCCCAAGAGGTTATAGGTTATATAGTGGAAAACCTCACATTAGCAAAGATAGGTTACAATGTTATCCCACTACCCTCATTGGCTACCACCGATAGTTGATGCTATTACCCCCTATATTCCCTTGATCGATTGGCCACACCTTATCTAAAGCCATTCTCCTATGCGGCCCACTACATCATAACTATTGAATTTGTCTTGACACGCTGATCTTGCTCTTAACATAGTACCTTTTGACTCCATCTTCCACCTACTTCAGAACTCTCCTCGCAACTCACTGAAACATTAACTTTGTTGCACTACATATAAACACAGGGCCTATAACAGTGGCCTGTTTCTAACCTTTACAACTGCAACATTAACATATTTGTTGCTACTTCTGTGTTGCTGTATGTGGGTTTCTATTATGTGTCAAAACTAACTGCAAGTTATTTCTGTATGTTCTGCTGTGCAAAACTCAACCTGCTCACCCTGCAGCACTTACTAATAGGTTTTTCTCAACCTAAACCTTTTTGACAGACTGGCATGCTGTAAGTGCATTCCCTTTAGTTAACTCTCCATTAACCGACCCAGCTACTTCCCTTTTTCTATAGTCATCATCTTTGGGTACCTGTGCCCTACACAGATGGCGTAAACTCCCCCCACTCCTCTGGCATATTCATCTGGAGTGCACATCATAAAACAACAACCCCCATCTCGTGCTATGTCAACCCAGTGTTCTACATAATTCTTAGGGTCAGTTGGAGGGGAGGCCAACGTACCCAGGGGGCCAAAATCCTGCTCTACTCACATCATTCTTGGTTTTAGAACACCATACCATTTGCCATTATGGGTATACACATATTGTGTGAGAAGAGATCTACTCATTTTTATTGACACCATCATGGTGACACTATTTAGCAAGGTCTTTGTACAGCATCTCAAAATCATCTGGCACAAACAGAAAATCATGAGTAGAAAAAAACACAATAGGAACCAGTAACTGTACTGCTAATTCCAACCATGACGGGACCCATGAGAACATCCAATAAAAACCTGTCATGAGCACCTGGAAACTACCCTTGGGGGGTAGCCCTGCATGGTATAAATCAACATATCATAACATAACACCAGCATTTACTCCTGCTTCTTTTTCCATGGCAATTGTCAAAATGTGACGAGTCCCTATCACAAGTGCCCATTGTCTGCGTCATTTGGTGGGATGTACTTGCAACAGGACAAGCCAGGTTTATTGCACAAGCCCCCGTCTATAGCCTCAAGCAAATCCAGAACATATCTCTTCTGGAGGGTCGTGAGCCATATAGCCCGTAATTCAGTCTTAATGGAATTCAGACCCTGCTCTGGCTGGTTTGCTAATTGAAGCATCTCCCACCTAGTTATCTGCAGCCACTTTGTATTTGCTGCAGTCTGGATACCTGTCACCAGGAGGTAGGCAAAGAAGGTTTCTATCCAAGTGAACAACCAAAACTGGTCTGGGATCACCTTCAATTTATAAAATGAGTCTAGCAACAAGTAATTGAATCTTTTCTGGCAACAAATCCTTGGTGAGCGGAGGGTACACTTGTTGCCTGGAGGCTTTGTTGTTTTTGGGGACAGCACATTTATAACGGTTAGATGGCCATCGGGAACTACCAGAACCGCTGAATGCAAGGTGGTCAGTGTACAGACTCCCATCCATCATGATTGGAGGGCTAGGTTTGCGTAGTGTCCACACACCCATTACACTTCCATGACACTGCTGTACCTTCAGTCAGATCAGGGACAAAGAGGGTTTTATTTCAATGAATGTTGTTTACAGGCATAGTGGCATTTCTTCAGAAGGAAAAGGTGTAATCCACTAGTATGCACTTTTGACCGCTTGTCACTGAACTCGATCCATGTCAACATTGGCACATCATTTCCCCATATGCTGCCATAGTTCTGATTAATGCGTGCCTCTACATCCTCCGAGAAACCCAACACATCCCCTGCACTGCACAGCGCACTACTCCTGCCACCCATTTATCTTTGGAAAACAATGCTTTCATTTTCAGCAATTATCTTATTTTACAACTAGCTTGTTCTTTCTTCTTGGCACACTCTTCAACATCACTGTCCACTATTACTGCTTAGAGCATGTGCCCTTAGAAAGGACTTTGTACTCTGCACAGGGTCAGGTGTACTAAACATTGAGCTATAAGAGGCGCTGTTTCTTGAGGTATGAACAACTTGAGTGTACCGGTCATGTGAGGCATCAAAGAGTATACATAGCAGCTCTCATTTGACCTCACCCGATTATACCACATGTTATCCATCTCAGGGTGGTGCACATCCGCCATGTTATCTAAAATGATTCCCTTATACTAATTGTACTCTATCTCTGTCTCAGTTTTCCTCCTGATCCATGTCATCCCCAAATGTAAATCTGTGTCATTCCCATACCCCCTTTATATGCCCTGACCATATAAAATACCCACGAAGAAACAATATAGAAACACCTACCCAAAGAAGAGAGCATATAAAACATAACATATATATTGCACAACACTTGTACTCTTGACCTGCAAATAGGTAGGAAAAACTAAAAAACATTCAGAAAAATAAACACTTGTCATCACAGTATAAGGATTGATCGATTGTACCATTGTAAGAAAACATAAAGCAAAGTAGACTTTTACATCACACAGTAACTTATTTTTTTCCCCGAGAATGTGAAGCAGTACTGAGTGCCTTCTGATCATTAGACAAGTGAAGCAAAAGACCACCTACAGGGTCCCTCGAGCTGCTGTTTGTGCCCTGCCTCACAATATTCTGCATGTATGCATGGTCCCGGTATACAGTTCTGGTGCTGGTAAATTCACTGCATCCATCGACGATGTATCAGCTGCATCTTCTCTTCTAGGAGCAAAATGTTGAGACAAGAACTTTATACTTTTTATTAGCTGCCTCAAGTACCCCTGAATCTTCTCCCCTAATACTCCTGCTGCCCTGTGAGAGTCTTCTGCTTTGCTTGTAGGTCTGAGAGGTGTATGCATTCCTCTCCCTGTCGCTATCTCGTGCAGAGATAATTGGTCCTTGCTTGGCTGCATTCTACAGGCTAGACAAAGCCAGAGGGAGACAATGCAGCCAATTCCTCACATTTTAGACAATCTTTCTGTTAACAGCCCATTCAATTTGCCACAATCATGTAGGCTTGAGGGTGGTAAATCTAGCAAAATGTGTGCTGTATCCCTAATAGGGATGCAATGGGCCTATTTATGAGTTTGGAGGTAGCTATGCCTGTAATACAGGCAGGCTACTTCCAAACTTGCGAAAAAATATGGCACCCGCGAAAGGGCAATTACTGGGTCATACTGAGTTTGGCAGACCCGGTAATTGCCCATTCGCGGGTGCCGGTAATAAGGGGCTCCCCATCCCCATTCGGCCCCATAGGGCCGAATGGGAATGGGGAGAGTGGTAGCACTGGTACGTTAATGATGGTACCAGTGCTACCATCATGTACTGCTCACGGGTGCCGGTGCGGCCACAGGGTCAGACCGGTGGCTGCAAGGGCACCCGTGAGCAGAACCCGTAGTATGGCGGTACAGTAGCAATGGTGCTGGTAGCGATACCGGCACCATTGTTGTCTTACCACCATACTTGCAATGAGGCCCAATGTCTTTTGTCTTTAAACACATTGTTAAAAAAAGTGAGTACCATTAATAGACTTTAGTACCTCACATATGCACCAGCAAGGAAAAACCTTGTGTATTCTAAATGTAGACACTGATTTAGCATCTTGTTGTGCGCAACGGCCAGTCTCAATCCAACAGGAAAATGGCAAACCACAACAATAAGATAATGGAAATTACTGGACCTGTTTAACATGTCCACGTAACCAATGAGGAGTTCCCAGAAGGGTCCAATCAAATGGGGCAATGTGCTGTGAAACATCCAGAGGGTGTGTTCTGTACTATAAATATGACAAGTAGTACAATTTGCCACAAATGCATTAACATTCTTTTTAATCCTGCTGCCAGAGCACTGCCTTAAGGGTCTGCAATCTGTTGGGCTGCAGCAAGGTAGGGGGTTTGGTATTTGTAACTACACAACTTCGTAATTTAGCCACAGCTTACTGTTATTGTGCCTCACTTACATCAATATCAACGTTCTTCTTGTATGCATAACCTGTTTAGAGCCTTGCTGAACATAGCAGTGTATCTGTTTTCCTCTTTTAACTGCATTGCGCACAGAGTCTAAGATATAACCCACATTATGTATCTTGTCGGTCCCTGCTCCTCATGTTCTAAAGTATATTCCTGATAGCTCTGCCTTAGCTCATAATCAGTATTTTGCCGTTTTACTGCCTTTCTGACATATACTGCATCGTATCGTCGTGGGTATCACGTCGCTACCTTGAGAAATTGCATTTCAACTGGTCTACCTTGATAATTGCATTTAGCCTGCCTACCTTGGTAATTGCATTTTAGCCTGCCTACCATGAAAATTGCATTTAGCCTGCCCACCTTGAAAATTGCATTTAGCCTGCCCACCTTGAAAATTGCACTTAGCCTGTCTACCTTGAAAATTGCATTTTAGCCTGCCTACCTTGAAAATTGCATTTTAGCTGGCCTACCCTGAAAATTGCATTCAGCCTGACTAAAGAACTGCATCTAGCCTGCCGCTAGTCATTGCCTATGCTGATCTATGCCCACTGTGCCATTGTGCAACCTAGTCACTGCCCATGCTGTTACTTGCCTACTGATACCTACTGTGCCTCTGTGCAATTCAGGCACTGCCTTTGCTTGAACCTATGTACTGCTTGTGCCACTAGCTTCATGCCATCACCTGATGCTATCCATTGCCTTCAGACATAGTACTCATTACACACTTTCAGTCCTCCATCCCTGCTCACTGGCATAGTTCTTCCCTACTGCCCACTGGCTCAGCTCACCCCTACTATGCATTGGTGCCTGACCACACTCCTCCACCTAATGTACATCTACACTAGTCGTTGGACAGATCAGCCCCACCTACATACTAACCAACACATACACACTTGCACATCTAAGCTAGCTATTATCCTCTCCTTGTGGACTACCACTATGGACACGGCCAACCCTTACCTGGATGATCCAGCACTCTAGATACGCCACTTTGCAACCAGACCAACTCCTAATCAACCATGCAATATTATTAATAGAAACCTCAGACTCAATTCTAGAACCACCCTACTAAAACAACGTTCATACTTGAAGCTTTATAATAGCTCATCCCTACACTCTAATACTAATACTCACAACTACACCCCTACCTTACCATATTCCCACCATCCTAGCATCTCAACTAGAAACTCCAGACTAGGAGCACGACTGCGATTCAAAAACCTCCAATCACACAACCTTAAGAGCAATAAACCTTGATGCGGTAATCATACCCCAGCTAATCTGCTCACCGACTCAGACAGCAAGCTAACCCCTAACACCTTACATGGCCCATCCCTACCTTTGCCAAAAACTCCTGCCAAAGACACACTCATCAAAGCAGCCTTGGTGAATGCCAGGTCCCTATCCGCCCACGCATTGGACATCGCTGACTTCATAACTCATGAAATGCTTGATCTCCTTGCAGTTACGGAAACCTGGCTTAACGCAGCATCGGGTCCATCCTTGGCCCTTGCTATACCTAATGACTATGCTATCATAAGATGCGATAGAAATACCAATCAAGTGAAGGGAGGCGGACTTGCCATCATCTTCAGAAACACCTTTGACATTATTCAGGACGTTCAAATTCCCTCTGCCAAATCCCTGTCCGTCAAATTGCCACTATCACCTAACCACACTGCAACAGTGCACCTGATCTACCGACCACCAGGACCCATTTCCTCTTTCATAGAGGATGTTGTATCCCTTGTTTCCACCGACACCAAACCTAATTCACAAACTATCCTACTTTGGGACTTCATCCTTGGTTTCAATGACCCCACGAATAACAATGCCCATGATCTAGCTAACACCCTATCAGACTTGGGTCATACCCATATTATTCATGAGCCCACTCACATTAAAGGAAGAACATTGGACTGGCTCACCAACCTCAACTGCTCGATCAATCTTCTTTCCAATGATCCGTGTATCTGGACTGATCATCATAAAATAACCTTCTCTATCAAAGCCAACACACAGCACCCTGCTACTATCATCGCTCCAGCTACCGCACTAGAAATAAGAAAGACATCACACCAGACAAACTTCTACCGCTTTTACTTCCCCTTCTTGACAACGTGGCCACTTCTGACCCCACAGTCCTAGTAGACATTTACAATAAGGCAATACTGAAAGCCTTGAATACCATAGCCCCCCTAAAGTTGCGGAAACCTAAACCACAACGGCACCTGAACACTTGGTTCACGCTGCACCTCAGAGAACTACGTAAATCTAAGAGAACTGCAGAAGCACACTGGAAAAAGTGCCCCTCAGTAAACAATAATAATGAACTAACTCTAGCATCTTCGAGCTATAAAGAAGCTATCATACTTGCCAAAAAGGACACTTACAATAAAAGGATTGAACAAGCGGAATCTAACACAAAAGAACTTTTTAAGATTCTAAAAGAATTAGAATCCCCTATTGCCCCCATTGATAAATGTGTCACAGATGCACTTTGGTGCACTAACATCCAGAAGGCACTTCTAGACAAAATAGCCCGCTTACAATCTAAAATCAATGCGAAAAAAGACCTCTTACTTGCCGACCCTGAACACAAACAACCGCCCAACAAGTCACCTACCTTTGAGCCAACCTGTAAACCATTCAGTTTCTCACCCCTCTCAACCTGGGAAGTAGTAAATATCATTAGAAAACTCAAACCATCTAATTGCCAAGGCGACACTTGCCCTGCTCCGATTATCAAAGCAGCAGCACATGAGTTGGCACCATTTATTACCAACCTTATCAACGCCTCCTTCAAAACGGAAGTAGTGCCTGATAACTTGAAAGACGCCTGGGTCATTCCACTAGTCAAAAAACCCACCCTTGGCCCAGCCAACCCGTCTAACTACAGGCCGATAACAACTGTACCTTTTTAACTAAAGATACTAGATAGAGCAGCCTATCAGCAAATACAGGCGTATCTAGAAACAAACAATTTGTTGGGACTAAGGCAATCTGGCTTCCGACCTAGACATGGCACGGAAACTGCCCTAATAGATCTCACCACGCAAATTCAAATTTTAAAAGATAATGGCAAACTAGCACTGCTCTTATTGCTCGATCTGTCGGCAGCTTTCGACTTGGTCAACCACCAAACGCTTTGCCACCACTTGAAATCTGCAGCTCACTTCTCCGACGCAGCCACTGCCTGGATCAGCTCCTTTTTGGCGAACAGAACTATGAGGGTCTTTTCTCCTACTGACTCGGCTGAACCTTCACCAGTCCCTTGTGGGGTCCCGCAAGGCTCTTGCGTGTCCCCAACGCTCTATAATGTATTTACGAAGCCCCTTTTCGATATCCTTGATTATCTGGGTGTCACGTACACAAATTATGCGGATGACACCCAGATACTCATTCCTATCACGGGCGACTACGAAAATTATAGCAAAACCCTCAATTAAATATACGCAGTAATACAAGCGTGGATGGCATACCATGGACTTTGTCTCAATGACGAAAAAACTGAGTTGATTATCCTTGGCACGCACGCTAAGCTAAAAAAGCTAAATACTGCCTTCAAATCGTTCACTATTGATGGTAACCCCATCCTTGTCTCCAACAATACTAAAACCCTTGGTATCTACCTCGATGCCACATTATCCTTCACTAAACAAACCAATGCAGTAGTGTCATCAGCCGCCTACACATGCAAACTCATTACCGCATGCAGGCCGTTTATCTCCACACCTAACTGCATTACTCTTGCTAGAACGTTAGTCTTGTCCAAAGTAGACTATTGTAATGCCCTTTATTTAGGCACTAGCCGCAAAAATATTCACAAACTACAAGTAACGCAAAATAACGCCATTAGGGCAGCCCTCAATATCCCCAAGAAGTTGCATATCTTGAGACTAGACGTAACCTGCACTTGCTCCCAATAGAGCACAGAATATCCCTCAAAGTTCTTGCCCTTACCCACAAAGCCAGGACTAACTTCGCACCATCTTACATCTCTAATCAACTTACCCCACACACTTCCTCAAGACCACTCAGAACAGCTCAAGTTAACACCATGTCCATACCGAGATTCAATCTCCATAATTCGGGAGGAGTCAGCTTCCCTGTACAAGCCTCAAAGCTCTGGAACACACTACCTGCTCCAATCAGGTCTATAACCTCCTTCAACCTTTTTAAACATAACACCAAACGCTGGCTTCACGACCGGGATACATCGTCAGCTCAACATCCTTAAGCATAGACTTTCACCTCCCATTGTACATATTGTAGATAATATTACTGTCTGTCGCACCTTTGGCCCACTGCCTGAAATTGTAACATGTATGCCTGTACATTAATGTATGTATTTTTTCGTAACCACAACTATTGTAACTGTTGCCTACTGCTTCTAATGTAATTGTACTCCTATGTAACATGTTCAAAAACTCACGCGCCCGTATGCCCCTGGGCCTGGTTGCGCTTTATAAATAAACCAAATCCAAATCCAAATCCAAGTTATTATTTGGAGTCTTACTGGTAAATTCAAATAGTTTATTCATCATCTGATGCCTTGCAGTGCCCGCTTTGGCCTGTCCTATATTTAACTTGTGTTATTTTCCATCTGCTGCATTGAATCATGTTCACTTGTCTGCTTTATCATTTTAATCACTGTATAATCTTTCATTGCTGCCTCGCGGCTTGCGTTGGTCTGCCTTGCACTGTTAAATTCTGCCACCTCATGTCCTGTATGTGGTTAGGCTTGCCCTCTGAGCCTTATTCCTGTACTCCCGTTCCTCACCTTTCCCACCTCCGACCCCTGATTGGCCCGTGGCCTGGGTTATAACTCCTCTAGGAGTTATCTCCTGATCTGTGCTCGGCACAGCTTCAACCTAACTGCCGGAGCACTGGGGTAGGAGTCTGTAGTTTGTTGGTCTGCAGCTAGTTCTTATTTGGCACCTCAATGGTCAATTCAAATAGTTTAATTATCATCTAACACCTCGTGACGTGTGCTTTGGCCTGTCCTATATTTAACGTGTGTTCTTTTCCATCTGCTGCATCTCAGCTTGAGCACTGCTGTGCCTCACACATTTAATCACTGTGTAATCTTTCATTGCCGCCTCATGGTGTATGTTTGTCTGCCTTGTACTGTTAAATTGTGTAATTTTGAATTGTTCATCTGCCGCCTCACGCCCTGTGTCTGGTTAGCCTTGCCCCCAAGCCCTCTTCCTGTTCTCCCCACCTCTCCCTGCCCACCCTGACCCCTGGTTAGGCCTGTGGCCCTAGTAAACTTATGCTCCCTGGGAAGGCCCACAACCCATCACAGCCCCCTGCCGCTAAGGGCTCAAAGGCAAAGGGCAGCTCCCACAGTAGCACTCCAGAGGATGTTTGCCGGTGTTCGCCATGGGAGCATGCAGTGCAGCCATCAACCAGGAGTGATTATCAAGGTAAGAAAGATGCGGGAAGTGGGAACAGCCATTAATTCTCCCTGTCTAACTGTCCCTTCTCTCTTATTACTTCATTATCTAATCCTGCAGTCTGCTGCACTTGGTAGAGGGATGGTTTCCATGTCTGGCATTGGTATATTGTCCTAATTAGCCTTTCGGACTTTTCCCCCTTCTAAGAAGTGGAATCCTTGTGTTTTTACATTGCTGCTGTGTTTAAAAGAAAATGGGCTTTCTCACTCTTTTCTAGGAAAGTTGAACCCTTGTGTTCTCTCATTTGCTGCTGAGGTAAGAAATAGGTTTTTCGCTCTTTTCTAGGAAAGGCAAATCAGTGTATTTTGCTTTGCTGGTGTGTTAAAAGAAATGTGTTTGTTCCCCTCTTTTCTAGGCAAGTTGAACCAGTGTGTCCTCACATTTGCTGCTGAGTTTAAGAACTAGGCTACTCCCTCTTTTCTTGGAAAGTCAAATCTGTGGGTTTTTGCTTTTCTGCTGTCTTTAGAAAAATAGGCTTTTTCCCTCTTTTATAGGAAAGTCAAATCTGTGTGTTCTTGCATTTGATGCTTTGTTTAGACATAAGGTTGTTCCCTCTATGACCCTATCTAGGGTTTTCCCTTGCCCAGATAGCTTGCTTCTACATGTCTTGCTTACTGCTGTAGGTTGCAACCTAGGACCTTATCCCTTCCTGGACACTGACTCTAGATTGTTGCATTGCTGTGTGGTTGTAGTTGGTGTTGTGCACTCAGTTCCTCCCTCTCTCCACCCACCTCTCTCTGCGCCCTCCCTTAATGGTGCTTCAATCTCCCCTATCTTTTCTAATTGCTATTCTATCACCTATCCTATCCCTCTGTTAAAGTCTGGAAACTATACATTCAAGAAGGATTTCCTGGTCTCCATTCTGAGCCTACCCATCACTGACACCTAAGTCAATGCTTCTCCCAGGTAGACTTTAACTGACATCCTCTTGGTCCTTCCTCTTCTAGCCCTTTGGATTCCCCTTATGGTCTATTTGCTCTCCACTTTCTCTTCCTCTCCCATTAATGGTGGCACCTGCTGGGAGGTACTCTTATAATCCTTCCTGTCCTCTAGTGTCATCATTCATGTCTACCTAAATGGTGCTGTCATGGCCCAGGGCTCTGAGCCCAACCTCTGCCTTCTTGATAGCCATCTTCTGTCTCTCATCAACTTCCTACACTCTCCTGCTGTTCCTCCTTCTGCCACCCACATGTTTATGGCTATCTGCAGAAAAATCATAAAAATCATGTTGATTGATTAAAATCTTTACTTAACTTATCAGGGTAATTTTTAAAACACCCTGGTATTTCTTATTCTATAGGAACAATTGGTTTCCTACAGAGACTGTTTCAATTAATTTGTAAAAAAATATTCAAATTGCTTTATTTTTTTCTGTGAATTATGTATATATATTATGAATGCTTTGTCTTATGTCTTTTTTCATTTTTCAATACTTTTGTTATATTTGTGTAAAAAAGATTTATAAGTTTTAATATAAAATGTTGAATATAAAATGTGTTTTGTATATTAAATTAACTTCGTACTCTAGGGACTTCTCTTTGGTTTCTTTTAGGTAACTTTTTTTTCAAAGCACACCCCTCATATTATTTTGGAGATAATCAAAAATAATTGACAGAAATAAGGACTGTCTTTAGCGTGGGTACCTTTTGATTTTGTTTAAAAACTTTGCCTTGTAACCATTAGCTGGTGGCTGCGCTGATACGTCATCTTAAATGGGATATGCCGCTCAAACAGAAGTCGGACGGGATGGGTACTGGAGGGTAAGGAAAGTGCAGGAAGCCAAACAGGGCAGGACAGGGGGAGCACACACAAACTCTGATGCAGCAAAAGTGAATTTAGAAAGCCAAAGTTTGAAAGAAATTAAGAGAAGTTGGAGATCTAACACGGGTAAGAGAGGCTGGAGGCATTCACCTGCACAGGTTGCGAGCTAAAGATTCCTGCCAAGCTGTGTGCAGGAGGGCTAGGCCCTAGAGCTGTCCCAGTGAAACAGGATCTGTATTTTGGGTGTGGGTGGAGCATTTAACCACTGGCACTAATGTTGGGTGGGAACACATAAATTAATCTCTCCAACTATTTGCTCTGCTGCACAGGCGTGTCTTCTGACCTCCTAAATCCTATCCTTTTCCATCTGGACAATGCTGCATGGCTCTCTGAATGGAAGTGTCACACTGACATCCATGCCGCCGTAGTTGTCAGAGTGGTGCCTCTCTTCACTGGAGAAACATGCTGACAGCTACCTGCCACTGAAAGCTTTTGCTTGACATAAGGTTTTCACAAAGTGTCTAGCAGCCTCACTGAGATTCAGTGGATACTTCCCGGACCACTAAGAGTCTCAAGATGTGGTTGACCCTGACATCCTTCACATGTTTGGAGGTCTGTCAGCTGCTACGTAGGTTTGGAGGCTACAACGTTTACATATTTGTCCACGGTCATGAGGTTGCTCTTCTACAAGTTGCAAAGTGCCATATGTTGAGGAGTCAGGCTACCACTACTCATGCTCTGCTGAAGATAAAAGCATGCACCTGGACATAACATGTTCCCTCGGCGCCCATTTGCCCTGAGGAGAGGAAGTCAGCACCAAAACCTGCTATTGCTTCTGGGGGAGACTTGGCTGAAGTCTTTGCAAATGAAATTGATGTGCTTACGAAGGACGAGAAAGGAAAAGCCAAGTGAGTGGCTGGTTTTAATTCAGAACTGGAATGGCACCACATTTGCAACGAAGCCAAAAACATGCAAAGAAACCTTTTAAAACGGTTCAATTTAAAACATTTTGCAGCAAATGTTCTTAGAAAATCTGGACTTGTTTTTATAGAAATGACAAGACTTCTGAACGCTCTCACTTAAAAAAAAAGTTACTTATTTCCTTTACATTGAGATTAATATGTGCAGCAAGGTTGAAAGGTTCAACTCCAAGGGGGATTTGGCTAATATGGGTGAAGTTGGTTTTGTGAGCATTCCTCTTGTCACGTGGGAGGCATGTTCACTTACTGCTCTGAAGGGCATTACATCAGACTCGCCAGAGATTCCAGGGATCTATTGGGCAACACAAGGTCATGATCTTTGCTACTTATGGTTGCTCCTGGCATATGCAGAAACATTATGAAATGCTGGATGGTCCATTCATTGCTTAGCATGATATTGCAAGCTGCTCATTGCCTTGGCACTTTCTCAGTGGGCCTCATTCTGAGATTCGAGGTTGCCATGGTGCTATTTGCACCATGGCTGCCTCCAATTACCGGGTCCGGCACCGGTCTGGTTGAATTGGGACTTACCGGGTCATTCTGACCCTGTAGGACCCAGTAAGTCTCCATTCACCCAACCATTCCCCATTCCCATTTGTGCCCCCATAGGGCTCAATGAGAATGTGGAAGGCGCTAATAACGGGCCCGCGAATAGCAGGCATGTTATTAGCGCCCTGGTCCCTTAGCTGGACCCGTAAAGGATGTGTGGTCAGACCACACGTCCTTTACGGTTCCCGCTAAGGGACCTCAGAATTGGGCATTAATGGATTTCCAGCATCAGTCTCCTTACCGGTGCCCGGTATCCCTTACCGCCAAACATATAATGACCCCTGGTATCTCTTATCAGCCCCTTGTAAATACTGTAGCAAGTGCACATTTTCCACACCAAACACACATTGCTTAGAAAAAGAAATCTGATAATAGCAGTTGTTGAACGAAGATAAAAATAACATAATGCTGCAAAGAAAAAAGTGAGATAGCTGTTGTTGTATAGCTTTCTTTTTGTGAATTTATTGGATAGCCAACGTCTTCCAAAAAGGTGTTGTAAAGTATGTGGAAAGTGTATAAATTGTTGGGGCGAAATGTCTCTGATAAGAGCGTGTTTTTGCAACTCTTACTGTGTCAAACAATAAGGACTATTAATGTTATGCAAAAATAAACATCATTGATTAACCGAAAATAACACAGCCATTAGGGCAGCTTTCCCTGCCATCCGACGAGCTCAACATTGTCCTCCAAATATGGTGCATCTACTTATTTTGTATGGCTCAGGAACTGTTTCTCTTTCTTAGTACTGTACCCGCCTGCTATGAAATTACATAAAAGGATTAGGGAATTAATTATCAATTGCGATATCATTGCATCAAAATACATCAGTTTACCCTGCAGCAAGTCAGTTTGTAATGTTTGTTTTGCCATAGAATGAGGGGAGAGTCAACTTGAGTCCTATTATGATTTCCAAGGATCGATAACCGCAACAAATCTGACTTTGGTGTTGTGTTTTACACCTCAATATACCAGATCAACTTCATCTCCTATAAGAAATTGTATTACTTTGTTGCCGTATATTGCTTATTCGAGTTGATAGCTATTTAACTGTATTGCTCCGGGTCCAGCTCCAGTTTGAAAGCGTGTGTGTTCTTACAAGGACACTGATTAAGAAAAATCAAATCCTGTATCGACATTCAAGCACATTATATTGATTAGTATTTTTATGTAATAACAGGTCTCTTACAATTGCCAGCACATGTACATGGAACAATTATAATTATCTGTTTTATTACACTAGGCGGGGGTAACCTGGATTTCCATAGTCTGCAGCTGTCAACGGATTTCACCCACTATTTCCCAGTTTAGCCACAGCGCCTTTATACCTGTTAACCCCAAACATACGTACTCAGCCATAGAAATGAAAACTCAGGAATGACACAGTGCTCCAATAACATGGAATCATATGCTAGCATTAGCTTTAGGTCAGCCTGGGGCAAGTGGCCTCTGGCTACACTGCATTTCCCATCCAGACACTTTGTCACAGGCAGTGTTGGTGGCAAAGAGCCATCCATGCTCCAGTCTTCCCAACATCAAGAGGGTCAAACATAAGAATGTTGTGCTCAACAGTGGCTCAACATAAAAAGTTGGAAGACCACTGCTCTAAATGCGCATTTCAGGAATGTGAAATCTACCCATGGATTCAGGGGGCTAAATACGTCCATCCAAGTTTGAATGGCAATCACCTACGTGAAACTCTGTGCCACCAAAACAGAATGCCTCCTACTGGGCAGTCATTTAAACAGCATGCCATCCAAGGATGGCAGAATGACACGCTCCTTGATGGATACACACCTCAGTTGCCAATGACTTTGCTTAATTATTGATAGCAATCTATATTCCTAGCAGCATATTGACAAAAACAACCAAACCACCTAAAATCCACCAGCACTTCTCTGGAAGATGCACCCTGCCATCTGATGATTTTAGAACAAATGTCCATGCTGTGGTTATTCCATCCTCCATAGGAGGGTATACCCTGCTAATTATGTTCTCAACATGCAGCCCTACCTTTAGGGCCATTTATAATACCAATGTAAGCCTCATAATGGCAATTTAGAAATGTGATCACATCCCTCTCTCCTAAGAAAATTACACTGGCTACCCATCCCAACAAAGATATTCTACAAAACTACTGCCCAAAAACCAGACTTAACCACGTAATGCATGGGTTCAGGTGGGACATGCTCCACTGGGAGCCAGAATGTTTCAAGACTTAACACTAAGCTGGCATGCAAAGAAAAGAAGAGAAGACATGCCTTCTCTTGGTATGCCTTGCCTACTGGAACACCACCAAGGATGCAAACAGGACCCTCTAAAACGCTCCTGCAGTCCAGAAACGAAATCAAGATCCTGCTTTTGAAGGAAAACCTAAGGGTCACTTAGTCCCTGCTGCTCAATCAAAACCCTGCTTTTGAAGGAAAACCTAAGGGTCACTTAGTCCCTGCTACTCTTAGGTATGTACCACCACTTTAGTATGGGATTTGCAAGCAACTATAACCAGTAACATACCCTTCCACAGACCATTAACCCCAAACGTGGTCAGATGCATCCATTCTACAGTTCCACTATATAAACCCAAGTATAAATAACAATACAGTGGATGGCACATTCATTGACAAGCACCATATTATTTATCCCCAATCAGAAAATGGGCAGAAGAGTGCCTTCAAAAGTGTTCACAGAGCAGCTATGATTGCCTAAACAAACCTGCCGTTTTTATCTAATTGTAGGTGGCTGTCCTTCCTATGGGATAAAAGGAGAGGCATGACTGAGAAACGGTCACATAACCCAAACTACACAGATATAAGGGAAGGGATGGCAGTTATCATCTGAACGAGGTCCGAATAGTCCCTGAGAAGAGTGTCCTGGTGTTAAGGCGCAGCCTCCCTCAGAAAACCTGCATGAATTACAAAGGCACAGCAGGGTTGCCCTTCTGCAGTACGACGGGGTCTGTAGGATTTTGGATGGCCACACACTGATTTTGCATTACTCTCCATCCCTGTATTTTGTGTACATTAGTTGGTATATTGTGGGATTGGTATAAACGTTCTTTGACTCCAATGTTGAAGGTGTTTACTTCTTGTTGTTGACGACACACATCTTTTTCTTGTGAATCCACTAGGGGGGACTTACATATTCCTAAAAATAAATGTACTTAAATTAATCTATTCAAAATATTGAACACGATCGTAAAGTCTATAAGCTCTTAAAAGGGGTTAGGGAACCATTGACCAAAGTTTTAGCTTAGAGGGTTTTAAATGCTTCATCATTTTATTATTGTTACATTTTTATATTTCTACTTTGATGAATGTTACGCCTGTCATGCTACTCCTGGTTGTATTGTTATGTATATGATGTTGTATATATTTTGTAAATGTGTCCTGTGATTTTATATATATATATATATATATATATATATATATATATATATATATATAAGTTTTTGACAGATGACGTAAGTCAAATAAAAGCTATTTGATTGATATTCCTAAAAATGGCTTAAAATTATGAACATTGTGAATATTTTGAGGAAGTTCCTAGAAGCTTGAACACAGTCTCATATCACTCGGCTTGATTTAGCACTTGCAAAAAATGCTTCACACAATGACATTTAGATTTCTGTTCGTTTTTAGACCGACCAGGTCAGAAAAAAAACATTTATGCAATTTCCCCCCCTTGCCGCCCCCCTTCCTCCAACTCGTGAGGGGAGCATGTTTTGCAGTTTAGAACTCAGCAGCAATTTATATCTAAGAATATAGTTGGCCTGACCCGTTTATAATGGCCATTACTCCCTCTTAATCTTAATTATTCATATTCAGACTTGTCCAAATCACGCTTTTGAGGTGTAATTTCTCATTATCCTAAATTGTTTATCCTCAGTGATTTTATTATGGACATCTACAATATAGTTCTTTAAGTTTCTTGTGCAACGTTTAACAATCATATTTTAGTGCTATGTGTTTATCTATGTTGAGTTACTACATTTTAGACCACTAAATAATGCAGTTTAATGCATTATTTCTAAGAGTCAAAATGCTCATACATCCTTGTAATGATGTACCTTGTGTATGGTGACTGTTTATGAGGGATTAACTGGCATGAGTTGGCATTAATTTTGCGACTGAGTCAGTACTTGGCATAGGATGAAACACAGCTGCTCCAGGAACTAAATATTTTACTGAATATGTAGCACTGTTTTGGCAAAATAGACTTGTGTTGGTGCATTGTGCAGAATTTTATTTATCAGAATGTATCACATCACATTGCAAAGTGGCAAGTGGTGGGCATTTAGGAGAGAGATACATACATTTCATGAAGATGCTGAAAATGGTTGACAGGATTATCATGATTATATGGAAGGCTGGTGAGAACAGCCAAATCATTCCAGCTATGTGCCTTTAAATAACAGAGCACACATGCCACAGAAAAATCCACCCTCTAATTGAGCATGATGTTTATTTGATTATGTGTGATAACCTGCACCATGCTGGGGAGAATGTGTTTAGTTTAATCAGCCAATAGGCTGAATGAGTGCATGGCAGCCAGTAAGCAGCTTCCGATGGCAAACATTCTGTGTTTGACTTTCCATAGCAGTGTGTTTGAAATATGAGCTTGTGTCATAAGTGAATTCTAGCTCTTTTCCATTGTGCCTTTTACTGATGTGGCCTCATTGTATTCAAGAGAGTATAGTTCAAATGTCTGACGTGTCAAATTAAGTACATGTAATCATCCCTGATTCAGTAATTAGGTTTTGTTCAAGGCCTGGATACTCAAAAGCAGGGTGAAATAGGGCTATTCGGAGTAATGCTTGTGGTAGCATAGCATAGAGTGTGGTTGAGGATGCAGAGAGTGTGGAAATGTGTGGTGTATTGAGTGGTATACAGTGAGAGGGAGAGCAGTTGTGTATTGTGGAAATGTGGGTTCTGGTATAATCAGTAGTCGGAGGTGCCTCTTCTTCACTTAGCAGAAAGGGGAAGGGGCATTGTTTTAAAGTGTGTCCCACGGTGGTGAGGGCGTTCATTGTTTTTGGGAAGTTGTTAGCAGAATGTCTTAGTTTGGTGAGATGATGCATGTGCATTAAACTTGTAGGTGTCTGTGTGTGTGTGTGTGTGTGTTTTAGTTATCTGTCGTGTATGAGTTAGCTGGTTGTGTTTTTGATATCTCTAAGGAGGGGAGATATGTAAGGATCTGTTCTTCTCCTGCATCCTCGTGGAATCTGGAGAGAGTGAGTTTGATTGGCAATGGAATGTTACTGGGTGGAATGTTTGTGTATGACTGGTGTTCTCTGGAGGGCAGTTGGAGATGTAAGCCTGAGAGAGAGGATGACGTGCTTGCCTATTTAAACAGGTTCCTACCATCTGATTAATATGACTCTGGGAACTGGATATTAAACATGGAAACTGAATAAAGAGGTTACCCATCCACACCATGAAGTCAGAGTCATTATACTAGAGCCCAGATTTCCACACTAGGCTAAATCCAAACTTGAGGGACCCAGAACAAGTAGAGAGAGATAGTGCTACCTCTGATCACAGCGTGATGCCCTCTTTACTAAGGTCCTCAACCCCGTTTAATACCTTGTATGTGCAAGACACTGCTGACTTCATGTCTACTGGTTCACATGAGCCAGAAACCATGAGGCTGTCAGAATTACATAGGGCTAGCATGATTGAGCTGACAGGTCAGTGCCCCTCAGAAATTGATGGACTGGCGTCCCTGTATATATACAAAAATATTATGGCTGATGTCTCTGACCAGGAAGCCTCTATGAGGAGAAAGTCAGGGAATTAGACCTGCAAAAACACTATCTCCAATGGGACCATTTAGTTCGATTTGCAGAAAAACAGCATGAAATAAGGCCACAATAGAGCATTCTAAAAACCTCCATCCAAACAGGGCAGTCGGGGGGTGGGGGGCTCTACTAATCCTGGAAGGAGAGAGGAATCAGAAGGCCACTCTCCTGTGCTCCACAGGGGAGAGGAAACTAGGCCCCACAATTCTGCGTTCCCCTCACCAGCTCAGAGAATCAGGGAGCGCCTAGAAGAGAATGAGGGGACCTGAAACAGTAGCGGCTCAGAGTCTGAGGGAGAGTGGACTCAGGTGACACAGCAAAAGAAGGCAAATGAACAAAAGAGAGCTCTGGTGAAATAACCCATTAGGCAGATAAAGGCTATGAGGAATTTTATAACCCTGTACCACACAAATGCAAAATATTCTGTCTGGGAGCATCTGGAACTATATGAACAGATGGACATTTTTCACATCCAAGATAGCCAGAACTGCATATACTATGGTAAATGGATGTTCTCTCCGGAGTACTCCAGCTTCTTTGCTGGACTGGAAGACCAAAACCATTTAAGGTGTTCCACCTACAAGGTGGCCATCTTGAAGCACTTTTCCGCCCACAGAAACCCCCAGGAAGCTCGCATAGCGGCCTACAGTTTGCAATATAGAGAAGATCAAGCCCCAAGAGAATTTGTGCAGGAGCTAAACTCGCCTTTGCACAAACTACCAGGAGGGTGTGCACGGATAGTCGGGAGTTTATAACTACCTATTTTCATGTGCTCCCAAAATATATAATGACCCAGCTGGTGAGGGATTTTCATAACAAAAGGACCCTGGACTGGGTAATAGAGCAGGCTACCCAGATCTATGAGGTCCAAAAACTGCAGAAAATAAAAACCAGACAAAAAAACGCCAAACCAACAAACACCTCTGCTGCTGCTGCTAAGGTGGCGGAGCTGAAGGTTGGCCCCCTTTTAGACCCAGAAATGGGGGGGCCTAAAAACAAACCTTCCCAAAATCAGCATAATCAGAGGCAAAGAAGACCATCTGATCAATCAGCAACAGGTGGCAGTCAGGAAGGTAATCCCACCAATGGGACCCCTAACTCTCCTGATTACAAATGTCCCTGATACAGGGCAACCAACCTATCTTGGGGTATGTATGGACTCCCCCAGCCCAAGGGAGGGGGATCCAATTAGGTGACTACTGCCCCAGGAAACTTCCCTCCAAACTTCCCACAGGAAGACAGTAATCCCCCAAATCCAGGGTTAAATGTCTTTCCCCAGTATCTACCGAGCCCCAACCTGTAGGAGAACCCTCCTTTCTTTCCCCGGTTTCAAGAGTCCAGACCACCCAATCTGGAAGAGGGGAGGCCAAGTGTGGAGGGTTACCAAGGGAATCCCCAATACCCAGGGTACTCTGGGAAAAGGGATAGTTACCCTTCCTGTGAACCACCTAGGTTTGAACAAAGACCCCGTACCGCCCAGAAAGGGTGTCCCAAGTGGAGTGCCAGATACAGAACCTCACACAGGATCTGACTCGCATGTTGAGGGCTCAGCAGAACACTCAGATGAACATAGCAACTCATAACACCTCAAACCAAGGGTTTGGCACCCCATAACAATGACAGAGAGAGAACCCTGACAACTAACCGGTTCCAGAAGAGGAGGCACAGGGGAAGGGGAGTGTAAATCCCTAGAGGACGCTTCCTTCCTCACCCGTGAAAAGCCCCTGCCCCCCCCCCCCGGAACTGGAACTAAGATATCCTGCCCCGAAAATCTGCAACCAAGGGAAAAGAGGGTGGGTAGGGGAAATAAAGGAATCAAAAAGGCCCATTTTGTGGAGGAAGTTAGTGTCCTCCAGTTTGAAGTGGAAGAATCCTTAGAGGAATCTGGGAAGAAAATCTTCTTCTTCAGGGACGGAGGAATTCCTCCCAAAGAAAAATGGGTCCCAAGAGATCTCAATGAAGACTGGCTTGGTGTGGGGCTGATTCAGAGTCACCCATCCCTGAACCCCAGAATTGTCATCCTGAGAAAAAAAGATTAATGGAGTGATCCTCCCTACAAATTGGTTCTAGTGACTGCCACCATGTAAGTGGGGGCATCATCGAGCTAAGGGAAAAAGGGGATTCCAAAATCCCACATATTTCAGGATGCCAGATTTGTATTACAGATTCCCAGACTCCGGAACAGAAAACTGCACAAAACCCCACTGTGTCGGAGTCCAAAATACAGAAATCGACCACCCAGCTGGCCCAAAATTCCTTTTACCTTTGCCTGCTTGAGGAGAAGGAGGGGTGATTCTATGCCCCCATCCGAGTGCAAGGGCAATGTGCATTTTCAGCACTGGTGGATACTGGATCCCAAGCCACTCTTCTGTCAAAATGGGCCTTTGAGCAGCTATATTCAGGAAGTGGGGAGAGACACCAGATCCCTCTCACCTCTCTTCCTGGAGAACTCCAGAACTTTGAAGGGAATGGAATTCCTGTCGAGGGGAATGCAGATTTGGAAATATAAATTGGGCAACATAAGGTCATAGTCGTGACTCCAGAGGGAACCCGCTATCTATTAGGGAATCACATCCTTTGCAGATTGTCTCCCCTAATAGACTGATATCAAATCTTGTGAATACCTCACTGCCAAACACTCCATCGCAAACTCCCACGTGCTTACCATTCATCTCATATACAGACCTCCAGGCCCCATCGGTGCATTTGAGGAGGACATCTCCACTATCCTTTGCGAAAACTTAAAAATCCCCTCACAGGTACTCTTGCTTGGGGATCTTAACTTGGGATTTAATGACCCTAGAGACCAGCAAGCAGCAGCAATAGCCAATGTCCTCAATGAACTTGGCCTTACGCAAAGAGTGACACTACCTACTCATGATAAAGGTAGAACACTTGATTGGGTGTCAGATTACAATTGCAATGCCACCATCAATGCCATAAGCCCCCACTTCTTGATAGCATTTACATTGGATGCCAAAATCCCCTTATCCCAAAGCAACCCTTTTGCCCCCCCACTCTAACGAGGAATAAAAATAATATAACCACAGATAATCTCTTACCCTTAATAATACCTACCCTCAACTCACTACCCGATACCACTGATCCTACTGTTGTAGTTAACAAATATAACAAGTCCATGACCGAAGCACTAGACTCCATTGCCCTCCTAAAAATGAGAAAAAGTAAACCCAGAGCACATCTGAACTCGTGGTTTACTCCATATCTCAAAACCTTGAGAAAAGAAAAACGAAAAAGCGAAATTATTTGGAGGCTGACACCATCCGACGTTAACAAAGCAAACCTCATCAATATTTCAACTAAGTACAAAAATAAAATATGGCGCACTAAGAAGGAAACATACAGCAATAGGATCCTGTAAGCTAACTCGTGTACAAAGGAACTCTTTGATATCCTGAAAGAACTTGAAATCCCGATCCCCGTACCTGATAATTGTGTAAAGGACACAATCTGGTGTTCCGACATACAGAAGGCCCTCACTAATAAAATCTCCACTCTCCAGGATACAATTGCCAATAAAAAACGAAACATACCTAATACGACCACTCATGTCAGCACGTCATCGACTCCGCCCAAACCAGCACAACGCTTTAATTTTGCTAAAGTCTAAATTATTGAGGTTGAAAAAATAATTTTATCTCTCAAACCCTCTAACTCTCAGGGAGACAAATGCCCAGCCCAAATCATAAAAGATGTGGCTAGAGACTTAGCACCCTTCATCTCAATGCTAATTAATGCCTCATTCTCTACTGGCACCATACCAAGTAACTTAACGGAGTTCTGGGTTCTTCCGCTCCTCAAAAAACAATAATTAGATCCATCTGTACCTACCAACTATAGGCCTGTAACAACAGTGCCATTCCTACTAAAAATCTTAGATAGGGTGCTTTACCTCCAAATACAGGACTACCTTGAGCAGAACCTGCTGCTAGGAGTTTGGCAATCAGGATGCAGGCCCCAACATGGCACTGAGAAAGCGGTAATCAACCTTAAGGCCCAAATTGACGAGCAGAGAGACAAAGGGAAATCTGCCTTATTACTCCTTCTTGATCTCTCAGCAGCGTTCAACCAGGTGGATCACAAGGTCCTATGCAACCACCTCGATTCAGCAGCTCATTCATCTCAGAAGGCCATAATATGGATCAAATCCTTTCTAAGCAACAGGACTATGAGAGTCTTTTCCTACAGCAGCAGCAGACCCTATCCCCATCAACGGTGGAGTACCTCTTGGTTCGTGCATCTCACCCACAATGTATAATACATTCACCAAGCCCCTTTTTGATGATCTGGATCATCACGGTATCACCTACACTAACTATGCAGATGATACCCAAATTCTCATACCACTTACTGGGGATTATGATAAGGATTTGGCCCTGGTAAATAGAATACACCTCATCATCCAGGCATGGATGGCTCTCCATGGTCTATGACTGAATGATGATAAAACTGAACTCATCATTTTTGGAACTATGTCTTTTCTCAACAAACTTGGTCACAAATACACATCCTTTAATATTGATGGTAACCCCATCAAGGTCACCAAAGAGGTTAAAACCTTACGCTTCTACCAGGACGCTAGCCTTACCTTCAGGTTAATGCGATGGCCTCGGCCACGGCCTATACATGCAAACTGATTAGAGCGGCCAAACCATTCTTATCTAAAAGCAGCTGCACCACTCTGGCCAGAGCGCTAATCTTGTCCAAATTGTTGCCAACAAATATATTGTCAGAAAAATTCAGACTCTACAGAACAACGCTCTTAAAGCTCTACTAGGTATAGCTGGGAAAGAGCACATCTGGGAGGTAAGGAGGCAGAATAATTGGCTCTCCATCAGCGATGCAATCCTACTAAATATTGCCTCAGTAACTTACAATTGTCTAAACAACACGGCACCACTCTATCTCATAGACAGAATTGATAGAAAACCCTACAACCGGCCCACCAGAGCTGCCAATACAAACTGTCTGACAGTACCAAGATTCAAACTGACAAAAGCAGGAAGAAGTCTACCCAGTCAAAGCTGCTAAACTCTGGAACTCCCTGCCCCCTCCTTTGCGGGCAGACCAAACATAATCCAACTTCAGACACAACATCATTAACTGGCTCAAAGAAAATGACCACTAATCTACACCTGAGACTATCCTACTAACCCCTCTCTCCTGCATTGTTCATAGACATCAATTTGCTTCTGTCATCCAACCCTGCTATATGTATATATTTTTTTGTTTATATTTAACTTGCTATTGTATCCTGGCTGTTTTCTGTGTAACTATGCTACCATGTAACCAAAAGCTGAAACTGTTCATGTACCGGTGCCCTGATACCCTCGGGTCTAGCGTGCATTATAAATAAATTAACAATCAAACAAACAAACAAGGTCCTCTGGACTCAGACTAACAAGCCAATGAAATTAAAACAAAGTGTCAACCATGTTAGTTTAAATGGCACCTGCCACATGGTTGAACAAAAGTCTGATCATATTGAGTTTGATTTCCAAAATGATCAAACACCTGACATCACAGTAATTGCTGTAGGACAACAAACTGGTGATGGCAACCCCTCTCCATTCCTGAAAATAACCTTCCTTACAGTTTCAAGTGGCATTCCAGCCTGAAAGGAAATACTTTGAAATTGTATATCAATTCACAATCTAAAAATCCCAATTCTATAGTCAAAAGTGATGAGAAACCAGCTCAAGGTTTAGCTGACATTCAGAAAATTAGAGTGCAGCTGTTCCTCGCTATTCAGTTAAATGACGGGAAGGAGTCTGCTCTCGCCCGAGTGTGCCTGAACAACGGAAAGAGCTTCATCAGCGAATAAAACTCCCAAAAGAGCCAACCATTCCCACATTTAAATTGATTGAAAAGTGGGAAATGGGCCTGGAAATTCCCAATTCCAAATATCTCCTGACTAGCAGGTGTATGCTCAAAATGTCTATAGGTGACAAAAGCATAGAGCTTCATTGTTGGGTCATGCGGGATGTCCCTGCTGCATTCTATTTAGGCTGTGACATTCTGAATCAGTTTGAAATTAATTTGGACCTTATAAATTACAAGGCCTGTTCCCGATTAGGGGCAGTCCCATGGGCTTTGATGATTCTGAAAAAGAATTTTGGTCAGCCCAATTGCTGCCGTTTGGGGTTGAAGTTCAAATAGGAGAGGAGGTCACCATCCCAGGACGGACCCCACAATTCCCACTTGACTTAAAATTAAAAAAGCCTGACACCTATGTACACCTTAATGCCCACCTCCAACAGCAGGGGTTGGGGTTAAACCCAACACCATTAGTCAATGTAGAACACAACACCATTCCAATGGTGGTGGATAACAGTGACCTTAGGAGTATCATACTGGGCGCAGGCACCAATATTGGAATGGCGCTTGATGACCGACATTTTTCCATGGATTTTATAAAAGAACTGATAGGAACAATCCCCAATGACTGCTATGACGATGACAGTGACAATGACATACCACCAGACAGGATCTTCACCAGGCAAGGGGGAATTTCCTGGTGTACTCTTCCTGCCCTTACGGGGAGGAAGAAGTGACTTGTGACATCAGGCAAGATGAGGTAATATTCCAGGTCGACAATGACTGACTCTCCTACCTGAAACCCTCTGTCCAGGTCAACACTTTAACCAAAGACCTCTCCACACAGCTGAAGGAGGTCGCTAAGATAGCGAAACCCAAAGTCTTTCCAGACTTCAGGCAAATGGTTAAAGAGTGGGTCAGCCTCACTGATGCCTGTGAGACTGAGGAGCAAAAGCAAAAGTTGAAACAGGTCTTCTAAGATTTCAAAGATATCTTTGCTGTGGACTTGTACGACTGATCGCACCAAGATACATACCACCACAATTCCCACGGACTCTGGAATGACTCCTGTGTTTGTGAAGCAATATCACTTGTCTCTTGTATCTATGGAGTACCTGACAGAAATAATCAAAAATCTAGAGTTCCGTGGGATCATTTGTCCAGTCCACAGCACCTTTAATAATCAGGTGCTGGGGATTTTAAAAAAACAAATGGCCAATGGAGACTTTGCACAGACCTGAGGGAGCTGAACAACCGGGTCCACATGTTCCGATATCCTCTTCTCTACATTGACCTGGGGCTGGCCCAGATCCAGGTGTCAAAGGTTTACACCGGTATTGACCTGACCAATGGGTACTGGACTGCGCCCGTCAGTAGGGAGGACCAATACAAGCTGGCCTTTATCTTCGGGGGCAGAAGAACACGTGGACCCAGACTGCCTTCGGATACATAAACTCCGGCAACAAATTCAACATCTTCTTACACAAGGCCATGCCCCACTTAGGTGAAAGGGTTGACCTGGCCTATGTGGATGATGTTCTGATAAAAAAAGCTCAACTGCGGAGGAACACATAGCGGAAATCCACTATGTTCTGACCCAGTTGAGGGTTGCCGGAGCAAAACTGTCCTTCCAGAAAGCACAGTGGTGCAGAACCCATGCCAACTTCTTCGGACATGAACTAACTCATGAGGGTCTCTGTTCCAAGGGGAAGAAAGTGGAAGCACTACTCAAACTGAAAGACCCCACAACTCTGCGTGAGATAAGAAGCCTGTTTGGACTGACTAATTACAGTAGGAAGGTCATTGAGGATTGCGTAAAGATCACAATACCCCTGATCCAAACATTGAAGGGGGGTCAAGTGGGAGTGGGTCCAGAACAAGCTGAGGCAGTAAAACAACTCAAAAGAAGTCTCTCTAGTTTACCCTGTCAAAAACAAGGAGTTCTTCTTGGAGACAAGGTTTTCGAATACATGCTTGACAGCAGTATTATACCAAAAGTATGACAAGGTCAATAAAGTAATCTCCTATGCAAACAAGACTTTCTCCTATGTGGAGGAAAAATTCAACGATTGTGGGAAGGCACTCCTGGCATCTGTGTGGCCATTGAAAAATTACCGCCCGTTCATCCAGGGGGAGAACATGATAGTGGAGATTCCCCACCAGCCTTTGCAATACCTCCAAAGTGACCGAATCCGGCCGGAAATGTGAGTAATTCCAGAATTACTTCCTGGATTCTGTCAATGCAAGGCTTTCCTGTGGAGGTCAGATATGGCCAGAGCAAGAAGAGTGCCTTCACGCAAGGTCTGGCTGACTTGCATGATTGTGCCAGAGAGAACTGTCTCGAGGACGAAAGTCTCAAAACCCAGGACAACATAGAGGCATACATGAATTCCCCGCACAAAGTCTATGAAGAAGAAAAGTGTGAGGGGATTCCCACAGTCTATGTGGACGGGTGCTCCTACCATGTTGATAACAATGGGGAAAAGGAACTGGTGGCCGGCGTTGGGAATGCCTAGGTGAATAATGCCTGAGAGCCCTCCGCTGGGTACAAAAGCAGTCCCCGCAGTAGTCAGGTGGCAGAGTTGATAGCAGTTCATCAGGCCATCCTCGCTGCCGTCCAACACCAACTCCACAAACTGGTCATAATCACTGATTCAGTTTATGTCTGGAACAGGTTCGTGGAGCACCAGGTTAATTGGAAAACCACAGGCATGTTGTGTGCTAATAACAAACCACATGGCAAGCTAATCCAAAATATTGAAGATCTGGTCACCTCTAATTGGATGACCATCTATTGGAAAAGATTAAGGATCATTCCAGACTAGAGGGGCCAGACAAAACTGGAAATGACCTAGCTGATCAGCTGGCCCAAACCGGAGCCATTTAGGGGGATCTCATTGAGATTGAGTCCCTGCTGGGGGAAATCCAGATCACTGTTTTCACTAGGTCTGAGACAAATGCTCACAATGGACGTTCAACTGCCCAGTGAAGTAAGGAGACCCTATTGCTGATTTAATTAAGGCACACAAAGGGGATCCGAATATTGGGAAATGTTATCAACACATTGAGGACACTGAGAAATTTACTCTGATGGAAACCAATTACATTGGGAAAGAGGACCTCAGTGTATTGATGAAGTGTCCCGAAATGTTCTGAATCCAAGATGGTTTGTTGGTAAGGAGATCCATCTCTGGTTGTGATCAGTGGGTGGTACATACCTCATTCCGAAGCCTGATGCGAAGTCACACCCATGAGTCGGCCACAACCGGTCTTCAGGGGTTTCATACTACTCTATTAAATCTTGCGGGAGTTTGCATACTGGCCACACATGGGGCAGGACCTTGACCAATATTTGAAGGGGTGTCTTGTGTGTGAACAATTTCAGCCAAGCTCACTCACACACCAAGATCCCCTCCAGAAGAGGGAGATCACACTGCCTTGGTCAGATTAATCAGGCCCATGATTCGCTCCTCTAGGGGGAACAGATACATGTTAACAGTAACATGCTTGTTTACCAAATGGGTGGAATGTCTCACGGCACCAAATTGCCAGGCAGCTGCCCTGATGATCAACCACATCTTCTGGAATTTTGGCCTACACCAAAGGATTGAGTCAGACCAAGGAAGTCACTTCACCAGTGAAGTGATGACAAAGATGTGCGAGATACTTGGGGTAAAAAGGAAACTTCACATGGCCTACCGAAGTCCTCTAGTGGGGTAGTTGAGAGGTGCAATAAAACAATGGTGAGCATTCTAAAAAAGTTTGTGGCAGATTCTGGACCAAGTTGGGACATCCGATTACTGCTTGTCCTGATGGCTATCAGATCCACATCTTCTGCGACCAAAATGTCTCCATTTGAGCTAATGACTGGAAGAATGATGGTGCTACCTCAGCATCTACTCTATAGAACAAAAGAGCAGACAGTGATAAACGCCTCCACAACACATGAATATGTTGAGAATCTAACATATTCATGTGTTGTGTGTGTGTGCATGTGTGTAGACCTTCAGCATGCTTGTGCGTATGCTCAGCGGAATCTGGAAAAATAAGCAGAGGGGATGAAGACGCAATATGATTTAAAAGCAACCAAAAAAGAGTACCAAGTAGGAGACAGGGTGTACTTGTACAATTTTCAAAGGAACCAGACTAATGAGAGAAAATGTCTCCCCTCCTGGAGCGGTCCTTTTTAATTGTAGATAAAATATCACCTGTCGCCTACAGAATCCGCATCCCCAAAGAAGAGCTGTCAAAGAGAAATGGGTCCATATTAATCAGTTAAAGAGTTGTCACTCCAGACACACTTTGCGGCTGATAGAGGAGCCCAAGGAAAGTCAAATAGAGGAGACATCTGGAGAATGAGAACAAAAACAAGAAGAACCATGAAGGGAACAGGTAGGTCCATAGGTATATCTATCTAACAGGGAGTACTTTTCTTCATTCTCTGTGCAAAAGACATGGCATCACAAAAACCCATGGGGTAAAAAGTTCAATAGCTATCTTTGCCTGGTTAAGGAATTATTTGCTGATACTGTTTGAGTACTATAATAAATCTAATTTAAATTTGTCCCACTGATGTCAACCTCCCGGGAAGACAGTCAGTGGGAACATTTTGTAACCTGTCTTTATTTATCCACTAGTTAGTACCAGTTCTGTTCCTTCATAGACCGAGGAGGACTTCCCCTGGGACCAGGAAAAGGGAAGGAAGGAAAGATGGAGTTGCTCCACACTCCAACGAAAGACAAAGGGAGGATCATGGCGTACGCTCCCTGATGAAAGAAGGACTCCATCGATGAACCCCACGTTGCCCTACTTTCCATCAACAAGAAGTCTTGGGAAAGTCAGGGGGGGAATCTGTGGGGTAAAATTATCTACCCAGCAGAACTCCCTACATCACCAAACCACATCTCAGCAGTCCCCAGCACAATGGATGTGCTGGCTCTTTGGGCACGATCGCCTTGCATGAAAACTGCACTTTGCAGTCACCAAAATAATGACTCTGCTGTCTTACTGGCCACACATGAGGCAAGATGAAACAGAACACCCCGAGAATTGCTGCCAGTATTTTCTTAATTTGCACCAGAGAAAAGAAGTGAAAGGCAGTGTTGCTATGCAGCCAGCTCAAAACTCTTCACAAAAAGCCCTCTAGCTCTCTCCTAGCTCATGTCAGTTTCAAAGGACCTTATATTTGGACAGATGCCTGTGCATTAGAAACATGAAGGGGGCTTTAGAAAGGTTCAGAAGATAACCACGTGTAAAATTGTGCTTTTTACAAAAAGAAAATATCTGTTTAAAAATGAAATGTTGAATTAAAGCCCTGTCCTTGCATAGAAAAGTGATGGGGGTTTGTTTTAAAACATATATATGATATTTAATTCCAACACTTTTGCTTTCTGGTTCAGAAAAAAAAAATTCTGTGAAGCCAGCAAGAAACAGGTTTGACAGGTCCTGGCTTCTGAGGGCCCTGCCTTTCCTGATTAAAGGATCTACCTCCCACCAAGTGGACCAGCATCTGGGGCATATGAATAGGCAAGGGGGGGAATGTAACACCCTCGTCACACAGAGTGGCAGTGATCCAGCCTGGGACAAAGGATTTCCAGGACACATAGGTGTAACTTTCAGATGTCACCTCCTCGCAACTGAAACTGAGGAGCTTCAAAGAAATCGTCATGACAACCTATGTGCCAGTGGGCCAGAGAAAGACATTTTGCTTGGAGGGTTGGAAGACTGTCCCTCTTTGGGGATAAAGCCGGCCCACTTGGTTCTAAAGACATTTCTTATTAAAACTGTAATTTCTGTAACCTGAAAAACTTAATAATGTGAAATTTTGACGGTATGAATATACATTTTATGCTTTTAAAACAAGACATGTAGACATTTCTGACAGGTTGTGGGCGTAAATGCCGGAAAAATAAAATTTCAGCAAAAAGTACAAAGGATCTGGTTATGAACGTTGGATGTAAATATGACCCACATTCATCCGCTTCAGTGTGCCTATGTATAATTTTTAGGGGAGACGGTTCCCTCTAAAATTGCAAAAGATTATTAGAAGGGCTAAATGACACCGTACACACTTGGGAGTTGGAATGCCATGCTCTGTGTTAAATATGTCATTTGCCTATGTGATTTGCAAAAGCACCACAACTGTAAGAATGTGCAATTTATGTCATAACTGATTTTTGGCAAAACTGACTGTGGGAGGGCCATAGGCATTGTAAGCACATACCATGAAAACTGATGTCATGTCCCTGAAGTCAGACCAGCTGACAGGAAGGGGGTGACTGCCACCCCTGACCAATCCAGTTTTTAGAGGCATACCAAGCCAAAGGTCTTCCCCCATAGTAAATCCTGTGATGTCATCCGCCTTATATAAGGTAGAGTCTCAGAGTGACAAGAGAATGACTGACTGACTGACTCTCCTGATTTCCTGCTTCAACATTTCCAGAGATCCAGGCATTACTACTCACCCTGCAGATTCCAGATTCCACTGCCAGGAAAGAGATAGCTGATCCAGACCCTCCTATCCAGGCAGAAACCCCCTTCATAACTAAACCCCAAAAGAAAATCCCACTAATTCGGGGAGAAAGGGGAAAGGTGGCTGAGTCCTTATTGTAATTATTCGGCACTATTTGCTTGCCCTGCTACCTGCTTTATCCAGCTAATGCACCTCACTATCTATTTAGACCAGACCCCGGTTACCATCTGTCCCCTTCTAGGAGAGCCAGCCGCTGTGCCGTGACCAGATCCTTATCCCGCTGTCCAAACACCCGGTTGGCCATCCCAAATTCCAAACTCTAGTGCTGATTGGAAGTATCAACCCATCCCATAGAAAAATGTACCATATCCCATGTTGATATCTTGTCTTTGTTCCAGTAATACCATAAACACCCTGATAACTTATTAAAATAGTCAGAATCCTCTGTGCATCCTGTTTTTGATCTCCATGTGTTAGCGCCATTCTTTCCTATACTTTGAGTCCATTACATAAATACTTAGTCGTGTTTTGAATAACTTAATCAATTCCCATATAGAGCTGAATGTGGTGTGAACAGGTTAACTTTGCAAATGAACTTTCATGCGTACCGTGTCTTTCTTTAACAATCTATTCACTAAAATATAGTTTAAGTGAAACTGGTCATCTCCTTTCCAAACCGATTTTCCTTGTCCACTGCTTTCACTTTTAAAACCAAATGCTCTTTCCTGTTAAGAATCTCATCCAGTCCTTCATTGAGAGTCACCCTTTCATTTTCATATTATACCTGTGATGTGCATTTGTCCCTCAGCATAAAAATTGCATTCCGATTTTGTCTGTTTCACCCGTTTTTAAAGCTGTTTTGACATTTAAACCTGTGAAAATTAGCAAATGTAATTTCTCCACGTGTGATTTGCTGCACTGTGTGTTCCTTACAAAGTTGATTTTCTGAATCGTATGCCTGTTGCTAGTACATTGCCTTGTAGATTACAATTGTTCTGACTACTTTGAGACCGCCATACTCATTTCTACCTTTTTAATTTCACTGCACATGTAAAACAAATATTTACTGATTCTGAGTGCTATTTTGTGCAATTGCAAATGTTCCTAAATCCTCACATTTCGTTGGGTAGATTGGATTTTAATTCTGCCTGGTATACCTGACTCCTTGCTACTCCTTTCTATCCACCCAGAATTGTTTTTTGTGTACGTTATCTTAGAAGGTCAAACTAAGTGTATACTATCATTTTACAGTGTAAATTATCACCCCACTGGTGATTGCTGCCCAATATTAAATTTGTGCGATTTTGATGGAAATTTAAAAATAAATAAATGTTGTAGTACCACCCACCAGCCTGGTTCATGATCCATTGTGGCCCAGGGTATTTGTAAAAGGGGGTGTGAGACGGGTTGGGTGCCATCTCAATCTGAATTCTTAGAAAATAAAGTAAAAGTGTTTTAATTGTGAGCTGCAGCCTAGGCCAGTATCAGGAGTCCTGGTATGGTGTGTGATGTCCTATTAGAATCCTTAAAAGTTGCAACTAACATACGATCCATGACCTTGCAGAGATAAGCCTGCCATTCTGTCTACGTTACCAAAATTGGACAAGGAGGTCTTATAATTCACTTGTTTTCCAATCTGTGTGGATCCTTTCTGGTGTACTAGAGGTCTGCGGTTGATTGAAGGTTTAGACACCGATATTCATCCCTCGACTACTGGTGCCCCAGAAGTTGATTTGTTACAGCCATTCAGCTTGGTGACATTGGGTAGAGGTGGCAGAGGCTCTAGGTAGGTTAAAAAGGGTGCATGTTGTAAATGTGAGGACTTTGATGAGCGAAGCAAAAGTGTACATTGGTTGACCAAGAAGTAGGTTCACACAGTAGTCCAGATGGTTGAGCATGAGAGTAGAGATATATGTTTTATGTGACCATTGGTGAGATGTGGGTGGATTTATCTAATGTTTATGAGGTTACATCTGACTGTTCTGGCAGTGGCCATGATGAAATGGAAGAGATAGAGGTGACTGCCAAAGAGAACTCCAGAGTTTGTGAGCGATTGGTGAGGTGATGAGGATTTTAGAGGGATGGGACAGGGAGAATGGGGCTGCTGCAGGAAGCTGGGAGAAAGATGGTGTATGTCTTTGGGAAGTTCAGCATCAGGCAGCATGGAACATTCCAGTGGAGGATCGCAATTAGGCATTTGGTTAGATGTTCAGAGATTGCAGGTGTAAAGTAGGGGAAGGAGAACAATAACTGAGTGTCATCAGCAAAGATGTTATAGTTAATGACAATTAATGAACTCGTTTTGTGAGAGAGAAGATGTATTGTGTGAAGAGAAGTGGACCAAGGACGGATCCTTGAGAAACACCCACTAGGAGTTGTGTCAGGGACAAGTTCTATATGTTATGCGTCATTTCGAAAGTGCTCAGGCATTATTGATTTGGGCATTAAACAATGAAGAGGAGATTTGCACTACAGCATAAAATAACGTAAACCTACCGTGACATAACAATGTAATATAAAATATCATTAGAAGACTTACTGGAGCTTGCCATGACTTGCTATAAGCAATTTAGTTCAAGATCATTTTGGCAGACACATTGCGAAGTGCTATCTAGTTTGAACTAAGGTTCCTTCTCATCCCTTTTAGAAGGGTTAGCAATATTTTAGAGATGGATGGTGGATGCAGAGGTTACTCAAACATCAATAATAGAAACAACTCAGTTAGTTGGCAAAAGATACTGTTATAATATCAATTATCTAAAACAGGGAGTACAACGGATATCAACAGACATCCCTCATCATGATCTCTCGTGAGTCTTCTCAACACATTTCATAAACAATTACATTCATATAGTAAAAAATCATCATAGGTGACGTTTAACATGCGTATTACTAACGTCATCCTCCGTGGCAAACTACTAAAACCTAATGGTGAGTGTGATAGATTCTACACGGTCCATCTAGGTATACCATCCATACTCGTTTAGGGCAGTGGAAGAAAATTATTTTTTTCTTAACATCAGGTGGGGCAACTAAGCCCTTCCCTTAAAATATGTCACCATGAACGTCACTAAATATATGACGTCTAGTTGGCTACACAACTATAGGTCCCTTGATCTTGTGGGTTACTTTCCAACCTCCATCAGTACCCTTTCAACCTACGTTGGCAGTACGCAGGATGAAAGTCGATCTGCAGATGAGCTCATCTTAACCGTAGCTTCCCACCAATTAGCATATCCATCCATCATCACCTCAGTGGTCCAGTGTATAATTAGGTCTTTGAACTCGGCCTTGAACATGTTCTTTGCTCCATGAAATTCAGGGGAGTGAAGGTACCCTCTGCCCTTGTGCGTAGGTGTGACCATCATGCTTGTCCAACCTCTCCTCCCCACGTGGCTAGAGACCACAAAATTGAGCTTTCAGTGTATTAAAACACTATTCTTTAATAGACCTCTGACATCTTCATGTTTTCGTCCATGTCTTCTGAACAGGAAGCTTCGTTCTTTCACACAATTTGCCATCTTTTGCTCAACACTGCTATTGTACGTGGTGGAAAATATATAATATATATATATATATGTTGATGAGGGTGCATGCTGCAATCTATTCACTATTTAGCTACCCTTTAAGAATACTTTATCTGCTTCATTATGTCTGCAGCATAAGTTCCTTCATCTTGATCCCAAGATGTCATTCATCTCAATACTTTCTTGATGCCTTATAGAATCGTCTATATTCTCTCATTTCTGCATCTCTTCCCTTTATACGTCAACCTTGCTCTGTATGACAGTGAAGGTGATGACTTTATCATTCATCTTCATCATTCAACCATCCTGTTTCTTCTGGAAATTCATTCAGACGACCATCATATTGTCTCGTGTGCAAGTATGGTTTCCTCAATGGGAACCTTGCCTCCAAGATTCTCCTAGGTATCTGTGTTTTAACTGGTACTGCACGTGTTTCACACTCCAGCATCCAACATACAGGTGATGTGGGTGAGATGGTTGAGGTGGGGGTACTTAGCTCCTTCTCTACAAGTTCAACATGAATTCCACTTTTCAAACAGTTTCATCTATGGGTTCAGTAGGTCACACAGATTTGCCAACCTGCATTTAGGCTGAGAAGTGTTAACCACTTATTTTAGTTGTTCATTGTGCATATTGGGTGTGAATAGTTTACTCATCTAGACGAGCAAGTGTATTTGGAGTTTGTACATTATTTGTACTTAGATATAGTTCTTAAAGCAGTGAACAAATAAAAACGGTACAACAAAAGTCAGTATGGAAAAACTCAATAAAGTCATCACGAGGAAATAAAATGTTCTTTAAGGCAGGTTTGAAACAGAGGGTGTGCATTGTTTAGCCTGTTGATTATTTGCAGTTCACAGGGTACCTTTGTATATAGTCAGGCATAAAAGGGTTCACCAGTCACAAATTAGAACCTGTCCACATGCCCATTATGAGTTATGTGTGGTTTTATGTACTGAATGCATCCGTATCACACAAGCTAACATGTATTGGCTCGCCCAGATACACACTGCCACTTCATACCTCGTCATCATCATGGTACTTATCAATGAGAGAGTGTAAGGTCCAGGAGTTAGTCAACCAATACTATACCTTCAAATGTCACCAAAACATATACTCGCCTCAGTGCATCATGGGTAAAAGGGACCTAACCAGTCACCTACAGTAGTGTGTGATGAAGTGCTATAGATCGAGTCACACAGAATGCACCAAGATGGATCTCTCTGTACTTAAAATCAACACATGAGGGTAATCATAGAACTGCAGTCAGTAAAGGTTAGGACAATGCCCATAACAGAGTGGGTGTCAAGCAGCGTACTGAAAAGGCACCCAAGAGGTATTTTGAGGATGAGTCCTGATATAACTGTAGCTTCAAATGAGAGGCACTTCCAAGTCAACATCCAAGAATGTCCACTAGGACAGTGAGGCAAGGTTCATGCCTGACAGGGACTACACTGACATACATGGGGATACAATAAGAATTTCAGGCACATGAGTCAAGCCAGATACAGTGTCTGAAAAGAGACACAAGAGACTTAGAGGTGGGACAGTTTAGATAACATGCATGGGAGGTGTGGAGGACAAGCTGACAGCTGTGCCCTCACAGACATGCTCACCATGGAGAAGATGAGAAAAGAGTACAGGGAAACAGTGATAAGCAGATGGTTAGAATCTGAAGTCTTGACCAATGGGAAAAAATAATAAGTGATCAGAATGAATAAAACAGTACAGGGGGTGGCACAAATGAGAGAAATCTGGGAGATGGTGAGAAGTATGTGACTATGTATCATTAATTAAAGATAAATAAAGAATCATGCTGCCTACCAGAACTGAGAAAGAAGATTCTGAAGCATATTGGATTATGTATAATGTCAGCTTAATTCACACTGGGGACTAGGGAGAATGCTCCCAGAATATATGAGATTTTTTGCAAGCATATTTAGAACACTCTACATATAGGATCAGGGAGTGAAAGGTCCTAAATTGTATTATTGTATTTTGAAAGCAATGTTGTTACACACTGCACTGCCTACTGAAACTAGGAGATTGTGTTCTTAAAGTGTTTGAGAATCTTTACAAAGAAAGTCAAGTGGAGGGAGGATGGATATTGGAACCAGAGGAACATGTGCCTAAATAATAGTAGAGTTTGTATATTTAACTAGAGACATACTACATTATGTTCTAAAGCCTATGAACATATGAACTGAATAAAGTTTATGTACACTAGACTACAACCGGCAGAGAAATGTTCTATGAAATGCATTGCCAAGTAAAGGTGAAATATTTTGAATCACACGTTAAACAAAATCGAGGAGACAGTTCATAATTGCATGGTATTTAATCTCCCGCTGAAACTTTACAAATGGATAAATGTTGTATCCCAGAACTTGAAAAAGGGGGTTTACTTCAGCCATTCTTATATACTCCAGAGTTCAACAACTCTTCCCGCCAACATGATGTTTTGAAAGAAAAGCTTGAATCTCTACTTGGTGCACTATTATTTATTTGAAACCATTCTGTTTCATATGTTTCAGAGGCTATGCTGGAGGCTGGATGCTCCTTCCGTTTATGTTTTCTGCTGGGGTCCAACTTTTCTGGCATGGGCCCCTCCCTGTATCCATTTTCATTTCTTTATTGTATTTTTAAGGTGGACCTTACCATGGAAGATGATATGCTGGCTGCCTAAAACTCTTTGGAGATCCCCCTTTTAGAAGTCCACTATTAGGGTATATTAAGTGGAATGGGATGCATCTTATCAAGAGAGCTTTTCATTTTGAAGATTTAACCTTGTTATCCAAGTTTCAAACCTGTTTGGGATTGCTTATTTTCTTTGAGGTTGGAATGGGATTAACATCCTTGTGAGCCTTCATTGTGCAGATGTTATTGCATTAACACATCCATCTGAGTTGTTGTAGGACCCACTGTGCTGATGCAGAATCTTGTTTCTGATGACGCTGGCCTCTTGGGCTGGATCTTGCCATGGCCATGGGGGGTTTCTGTGCTTGGAGGTTGTTGTGCCATGAATCTTTCGTTCATCTCTGTACATTGGTTTTGGTTGTTTCATGTTTGTAAATCAACTGATGACAGCCCCTGCACGTTCCCCATTTACGTTTGTACTTTCAGACCGATTTGGGAATGTGGTGTTATGTATGGCCAGGTTGTCTTTTGTCAGTACATTCACACCTGCTCCTGGACTGTTTGTGTCATTTGTAGTTTTTGTCCCACAGTCCATTCTGCGGTTTCAATTTCCTATAGTATTCTCGTGTGATCTGCTTTTGTAGCCTATGAGCTATGTATCCTTTGGCATTTCTATTGTTTTACGATACAGATTGGTCTCCAGACATGTTGTGTTTTCTGTGGTCTTTCTCACTGCATATTAAGGGGCACCGCTTGCAGCTGTTTTGACGGTCAGCCCCATATGTTGTTTTTCACCTTCTCTCAGTTCTGGATGGATGGACCCTGAATAGGAAATCGCATAGGAAATCACCCCTTCGATTGCAGCCTTGAGGGACCGTGATTCAGTTCTAGGCAACAGTACCTTCATTATCATTTGTGCATTCGTACATTTCCTGTAATCCCTTACTAGCCTTGTTGTCTTTTAAAATGGTGGTTTCTCAACAGGTCATGTCGTTTCATGTCTCTTGCTCTGCTACAATTGGTGTCGGACAAAGACTCTGATTGATATCCCTCAAATGAAAAAGGACTATGATGAGGGAGAGGGACACAGTGGTAGTGCTTCAATGTACTTGCCAGTGATGTTTACTTTACTGAGCCCCCAAATTCGACTGCCACTGGGTCTAGCTTGGGTAGGCTTGGCTACAATACCAGTTTTATTGTTGACTAGTCTGGTGCTTTGTGCTCACGAGAAGGGACTGGGGCAACCCAGGCCTCGCAACTCACACACTTTTGGCAGGTGTCACCCGCTCAGTAAACAGGTCACTCACCCACCAATCCCCCTGCACAGCCATACACTTCAATGGTTTCTCACCCACCCAAAATAAAATCGGCTGATGTCACCCGCCCAGGGGACAGAAAAAGGTTGTGAGGTATGGCAACCTTTATTTCCTAAGAGCAGGATAAATGTGTACCTGCTACCTTGACATTGCCCACCCTACGCATAAGGACTGTGACAAGGAGGTGCAGGACTCAGTGTAACGCATATTACCAAGTAAGTAATTAAATCATTGATCTGCTCTAGCATGTCTAGACATGAATTAAAATGCACTAACGATCAGGCAAAACTGACCACGATCCCACTGTGTACGTCATTTCCGTGGAGACCTGCACAAACAAAACCGATATAGAACTGTGAGGGCCATGACCCCAGCCCACTGTGCTGCCTTGTCACGTTTGCCGTGAGCCGTCATCTCCTGTGGCCTAGCCTCTGATTTGGCCCCAGAATCCGTTAGCGCGTGCATGAATGTCCACGAGCTCTGTCCCCAGATGGCCTTTCTTTCACACAGTAGCCAAGGGCTCAGATGGCAACAGCAAACTCCAGCCAAACCTCGAAGAGAAGTGCTCTCAGCCCTCCACACCCCCCCCCCCTCCCAAACGTCGTCTGCTGTGGAGAAGAACTGTGCGTCCGGGGGCGGCGAGAGCAGCACCATCATACCGCAGTTTAAGAAACCGAGCTATAATTTCCCGGCTAATGGAGGACGTATTGGCAAAAGTTGACATTAAGTGGAACTAATTACACTGTAACTGCGAAATAACTAAGAATAAGTAGCGTGAAATTTATGGCGCTCCTGAGCTCGTACAGAACATCCGAGCTGCTATATCTGCAGCTCACCACTCGATGCGTCACCGCGAACTTTCGGCAATCCGACAGGACCAAAGGAATGAAGCAATGCGGACTCCGCGACGGCAGATGAGCGATTACCGGCTCAGCGCAGATAGCTTTTAAATGAACTGAAATGACATCCGTATTCTCAGGACAGGAGTGAAGGGACGTGGATGCGGCGTGCTGTCGCGAGGATACGGCTGGCTACGGGGTCTGCGCGAGCACAGGATGCAAGATGGCGTCTGCCACGGGTTCGAGTCTCCAACAAGTGTACACTAACATTATACACATTCTCCATTTAAACATGCGCAATGTTAATGTCGAATGATCACTTCCGGTATGTACTGTCGTCATTATCAGAACATTACACTCCTCTTACTCAGCAAAGCACATTTTCAAAACTTCCAATCAGCGCAGTTTCTAGCCCATTTGGTGCCCATGCAGGGAGAAACACTAGGAATGCGCCCCCACCCTTGCGCCTCTCCCACCATGCGCCACTGCTAAACAAATGAAATCGGTTTTATTACATCATGATTCAATAACTTTGTAGAACTAACCTCTACAATAGGACAGTTGGATATACCTACCATGTTCTATCCTCTGAGAAGATGTGTAAGACCAAGACATACCTGCCTAACCTCTGAAATTTTTACAGAGACTCCGGAATTTCAAGCATTTCTCCGGGTCTCTGGAAACGTTCCTTGAATCTAAGGAATTTTGAGATTCTTTCCTGGTCGGTGATATTCTCCACCTGATTGGCGGCCACTGGTAGCCAATCAGGTGGATAATATGACGGGACCCGAAAACGGCGGAAATGTTCGTGCCCACTGCCTGCATCACTATAATAATAGTGCTTTCAATCCATGTAATTGGATTGAAAGCACTATTATTACGGCGGTGGTGCCACGTTCATTTTGCTTACCATAGCACTGAAAATAATTCATTCAATGCTATAGTAAGCAAAATGAAGTCGGCGCCACAGCCGAAATAATGCTGCTTTCAATCCATGTTTTTGGATTGAAAGCACTATTATTGCTGCGGCGGCGCCCTCGGTGTGCTTACTAGAGCATTGAATGAATGATTTTCAGTGTTATTTTAAGCAAAATGAAGGTGGCGGCGGCGCTGCCGAAATAATGCTGCTTTCAATGCAATGACATGGATTGAAAGCACTATTATTTCGGCGGCTGCGCCACCTTCATTTTGCTTACTATAGGATTGAATTATTTTCAATGCTGTAGTAAGCAAACTGAAGGCAACAACAACCGAGTTTACCTTTTTGACATATGAGCGGGGCGTGTGGGCAGAGCCGTGTGCAAATGGGCAGAGTCGTTTGTGGCTGTGGGCAGGGCACATATCTCAGGAATTTTGATTTTCAAATGTAGGCAGGTATTGACCAAGAGTCACAACAGTGGGGCACGGGGACCAGTGGGGGCATGGGACCAGTGGGGGCACACACTGGGACACAAGGACCAGTGGGACACACATTGGGACACAGGGACCAGTGAGGGCACACATTGGGACACGGGGACCAGTGGGGACAGGGGACTAGTGGGGGCACACATTGGGACACTGGGACCAGTGGGTGCACAACAGTGGGACACGGGGACCAGTGGGGGCAGGGGACCAGTGGGGGCACACATTGGGACACAGCGACCAGTGGGGGCACACATTGGGACACAGGGACCAGTGGGGGCACAACAGTGGGACACAGGGACCAGTGGAGGCACACATTGGCCCACAGGGACCAGTGGGGGCACACATGGGGGCCAGTGGGGGCACACATTGGGACACAGGGACCAGTGGGGGCACACAGTGTGAAAAGGGGACCAGTGGGGCAGAGGACCAGTGGGCGCACACATTGGGACACAGTGGGGGCACACATTGGGACATGGGGACACAGTGGAGGCACACAGTGGGAAAAGGGGACCAGTGAAAACACACACTCTCATACTTTCACGCTGACACAAACACACACTCAGTACACGCACACGAGAGCAATCATGCAAAGTACGGCTCCGACAGGGAAAACACAAACAAAGGGGTCAAGGACTTAGAAGAACAAAGCATAATAAAATAAACATGGCACCTACCTTCTTTTTGATGAAGCGGTGCACTGTGCACACAAACAAATCCGAGCTGCAAAGAAATGTTTCTGCCGTCTGGAGCACAGGATACAGCCAGCAGCAAAGGTGGGCAGCCATCAGGAAAGGCGCCTTTTAATGCCCCTACCCCAGCCCACTTGCGTAATATGTGACACAGTCAGAAGAGGCAGCTCCAGCACCTGCTATGGTGCTGCCAAACTCTCTGCCCTCGGCAATCGCCGCCACAAACCGAGTCATGTGAAGCCCTCGAGCCAGGGGCAGGGACCGGGGCAATTGCACCCCCAGGGTAATAGCGCCCGGGACAGCTGCCCACCTCGCCCGGGCCAAGAAACGGGCCCGAGCTTCTTATAATCATATACATTTTATCTTTTAGAAAGTCATCATTTGAAGATGGATTGCTGGACATTCATATTGTACTCTTTCAAAATACCACTACGAGATAGGGGACAACTGGCAACAGTGAGGGTTCATGTGTGCTTTGCATACAAAGAGACTTTGGAGAATACATGAATGAACAAAGATCTTTGTATTTGTCAAAAATATGTTGTATGCTTGAATCACTAAATACTTGCAATGTATGCTGGTGGTGGCACAAACAAAACAATCTATATGTTGTATTATGGAGCACGTTATTTTTGCACTCACTCCAGGAAGCAGATGCAGTGATTGTATGTTCAAACAATCTAAACATATCACTATGCCTTGCAAATAGAAAGACTACTGATATTGCTTATGCCCTGCACAACACTGACCATTGAACAGGGTTGGTGTAAAGATACCGGTGGGGGGTGTCTGTACTTCCGCTCTCTATATGGTAGAGGAGAGGCACAGCGGACCCCAGCCAAGATTCTCTATAGGGTAGCAATGGACGAGCAATCAAGGCCTAGCTTCTCAGGAGGTGTTGTGGGCTAGTTCTTAAGTACAGTGTAGTCCCCGAACCCCCACAAAGGAATGTCTACACACTGTATTACTGAAAACACAGTCTTTATATAATTAATATTCAAAGGTATGTAAAAGATCACAATAATGCACTTTGTACTCGGAAATCAACAATGATAAATATATACAATTCTAAAGTGGTACCACCAATGTTGTCAAATCTTATTAAAGTCCATCAACTGGTTAAAATGTCACACAGATCAATAACGAGGAAACCAGCAATAGAGATAGGAAGGAACGTAAGATGGTTGGAATGATAGGCAGAATACTGGCCCCTACCGATAGACAACATTCTGTGTGGAGATCCCCCCACCTGGGCAACCTGTAAAATAAAGATATATAGCACAAGCACCCAGCCCATATATTGTTCACTAGTCTTATTTCATCCTATAATGTTTTTACCCCCCCAATGTACCTGGTGGAGTAGAGTCCTTCGAAGATGCGTCGGAGGATCCTTCTTGAGTGACTCCCTTTAAAGCAGGAGCCACGGATCGTCGAGAGGCGTTGAAGATGGTGAACTTGGCATTGACGGTGTCGATGAGCAGTACAAGAGTGCCGAGACCACTACGTTGATCCAGGCGGTGCTCGTCAGCGACGTCCTGCGAGGATGAGGTGTGCGGGGCACATCGGCGATGGATTGTTCAAGACCGCAAAGAGTTTCAGAAGAACTGTGGCCCAACAAGGGCGTCGAGGAGTCGTCGAAGTCTTTGTGGCTTTCAGGTGGTGGGAAACCCACCAGCGGATTCTCCTCAGATCATTGGTCGTCATCGACTTTCTCCGGCGGGACAAAGCGGTCGACATTGCGGAAAAGTGAGTCTTTCGATTCAAATGTTCTTAGTCAAAGAAGCGGGCGAATCCGGTCATCGGCGTCACAGCGTCAAGTGGTCCCCACGGCTGGGCAACAGAACTTCGCCGGGCCTCCCGCGGTTACACAAACCTGCGAACCCTGGTCGACGGCAATAGACTTACCCCGTACTCTTTCCACATGATTTTCATGTAACTAGACATGAAGTTGGATCCTCTGTCAGAGACAACCTCCTTAGGGAATCCAACACAGGTGAAAATGCCCAGGAGAGCCCTAGCAACCACCTTGGCAGTTACAATCCGAAGGGGTATAGCCTCAGGGTACCTGGTGGCATGATCTAACAAGACCATGATGAACCGGTTTCCGCCTGAAGTGGGAGGGTCCAGGGGACCGACGATGTTGATGCCCACCCTCTCAAATGGTGTGCCAACCACTGACAATGGCTGCAGTGGGGCAATGACACTGCCTCCAGTCTTGCCAGACAACTGACAAGTTGGGCAGGTCCTGCAGTGGGACTCCACTTCTACTCTCATCCGAGGCCAGTAGAAATGGGCAGAGAGCCTCTTCTTAGTGTTCTTGGTACCAAGATGACCAGCTAAGGGCAACTCATGTGCCAACTGCAGTCGGAAGGGCCTGTAAACCTGGGGTACCACCAACCTCTTGAGAGCACCAGGGTCAGGCTTAGTGGGTTCACTAACAAGGAGATCACCCTCCCAATAAATCCGGAATATCCTAGGCAATTCTCCTTGTTCCTGGGACAGGGCCTGTTTCCTCAGACCCTCGAGAGAGTGGCACTCTCTCTGTCCTTTACAGAAGTCTGCCCGGGAGGGTCCCCCTTCAGTTAACAAGCATTGAAGATCGGGATGATCCTCCGGGTTGAGAACCTCTCCCACAGGAGAGTCTTCTGGCTCTTCTCCCACAGGAGTTGAGACAGGGTTTACCACTGGACCCAGCCCGTCCGGAGCATGGATCCCAATGGGTGCTGTAGGAACAGCAGGAAGAGAAGGAGCTCCCTCCACAGAGGTGGCCTTCGTGGTCTTCCTTCTTCTTGCCTTAGGCCTCGCCTTTGGCTCGGGTACCTGATTCACAGCCAGACCCTGTGTCACATGTGACCTAGTGACCGCAGCAGCAGTCAGGGGAAGACCATCCGAGATCAATCCCAACTCTACTAGATCATTACCTAACAGAATGTTAGCAGGGACGTTGTCCTGAACCAGGACAGGAAGCTTTGCCGTCTTGTCTCCAATTACGAGTGTGACTAAGGCCACAGGCGATAATTTGGTAGGCCCACCAGCTAACCTGGTGGTTCTCAGAGGAGCACCTGCATAGTCCTCTGGCTTGAACAGGGTCCTGTATACCACTGTCATGCTTGCCCTAGTGTCTCTCAAACCAGTAGAAGGCTGGCCATTCAGGAAGACACTTCTCAAAAACCTAAGGGTGTTTTGTGGGATAGTCACCAGTACTTCTGCGTACTGGTCCCAGGCCCCAAGGGACACTAAGGAAATCTCTACAGGAGCACCAAATGTGATCCCTGTAGAGGAGGGGAGGACAGTGGCCTCCACCTCAGACATGGGGAAAGGGTAGGTCAGGCTGAAAGCCTGTACTCCAAGTGCCTTACCTTTACACTTGGAGTCACACTCTTGTGATCCATAGCCCCACAATCCCAACAAGTTCCGGGAGTGCAGGGTATGGTACTGCTTCCACTGGGAGCCTGCTTTGCAGCAGGTGGACAACTACTCTTATTCCCACCCACAGATGACTAATCCCCACTAGATTTTAGGTTCTTAGGAGAGGAGGGTTTAGGTTTACCCGACTGTGACTGCTTTTGGGGGACTTACCCAAATTGTTCGTTTACAATTGTTCGAATGAACAATTGACCGAATTTAATGGGTCACAATTGACCTTTTCACAATTGACCGCATATATATATATATTCAGTGAAAAAACTTTGTTAAAGGGACGTTATGGTTAAGTTGTGCTACTAAAAACCTATGAAATTCAGTGAAAAAACCTTGTCAAAGGGATGTTATGGTTCCAAGTAAATCCGAAAAACCCTTGAAATTCGCCAGTTATGGTAAGCTAAGCAACCATAACTTGCGCCACCACCGTGCACTGCTAAGACTAACACCCAGGACATCAAAGATGACATCACAAATGTCATTGATGACATCACTGATGACATCACATGTGTATGTACTTTTCATGAAATATGTGTACAAGGGATTCTTATTATAATGTTGCGAAACAAGTGTCAAGGATCATTGCAATAAATATCATACCCTAATTAGTGCATTGAACGATGCATTGATATAAATAGCATTCTATTATGGGGTTCTATCTAGTATACTAAGCTACTCATACAGAAATATAACATTGTGTGCAGTGTACAAGATGAAGGTCTAATATTCGTAATGTTAATATGTTGAATAATGAAATGATAATTGTTTTCTTAATAGATTTTGTGTACTGTGAAATATGTAATAAGTAGCTAATAAAACACATGTATTACATAATTGCATTACTATAGACAAAACACAAAGACACAAGAACACATACCAATATGGGTATATACAGGGAAAGTGAAGTTAGCAAAAAAGCTCAAGTAGTAGCAGAAACAATTCATAACTTAACTGATTATTTTCATGCAAATAAATGATTGCTCTGTTTCAAAGCTGCTATTTACCCTAGGTATATGTATCACTTGATGTGATTGGACCCTAAGGAAATAGTGTGAGTACAATGTATACAAATATGACCATATACAGGGAAAGTACAGCCATAAAAAAAAACAACAGAACTATCCGAAAGTGCTCATAAGTCTATTGATTATCTTTATGCACAAAAAGGATTGCTGTCTTTCAAGCTTGTGTCTTCCCGTATGTATATGTTTCATATGATGTGACTGGACTCTAAGGGAATCACTGTAAGAACCTACTTGAAGGATACGTCTACAAATAAAATAACATTTTTAGTTTCTGACTGTTACTGAAGAAAACCATGTGGCCTAGATATGTCAGCAAAAGAAAAAAGAGTGAGCCAGACATGTGATGTCATCAGTGATGTCATCAATGACATTTGTGATGTCATCTTTGATGTCCTGGGTGTTAGTCTTAGCAGTGCACGGTGGTGGCGTGAGTTATGGTTGCTTAGCTTACCATAACTGGCGAATTTCAAGGGTTTTTCGGTTTGAATTGGAACCATAACGTCCCTTTGACAAAGTTTTTTCACTGAATTTCATAGGTTTTTAGTAGCGCAACTTAACCATAACGTCCCTTTAACAAAGTTTTTTCACTGAATTTCATAGGTTTTTAGTAGCGCAACTTAACCATAACGTCCCTTTAACAAAGTTTTTTCATTGAATTTCATAGGTTTTTATTAGTGCAAATTAACCATAACGTCCCTGTAACATTTTTTTTTAACTAAATTTTAAAGGTTTTTATTAGTGCAACGTCACCATAACATCCTTTTCAATAGATGAAGACCACTAACATCTTATGTTCTCAAAGTGGGAACTCCGGGTGGTAAAAAAAAAAAAAAAAGATTTTCCTTCCTACACCGGGATGCCTGCGGCGTCCCGGTGTAGGAAGGAAAATCTTTTACCAAGATGGCCACCATGGAAAGGGAAGGCGGGGTGTATAAAGAGAACACAACAGGGCATGAGCGGGGGGTGGGGGAGAACAGGGGAGACACATGGGCATGAGCGGGGGGTGAGAGGGAACAGGGTACAAATGGGGCATGAGCAGGGTGTGGGGGGAAAAGGAAGGAAACACGGGGCATGAGCGGGGGTGGGGGGAACACGAGAGAGACACGGGGCATGAGCAGCGGGTGGGGAGGAACATGAGGGAGACACGGGGCATGAGCGGGGGGTGGGGAGGAACACGAGGGAGACGCAGGACATGAGCGGGGGGATACAGGGCACACACGGGACATGAGCAGGGGTGGGGAGGAAAGGAGAGAGACAAGGGGCATGAGCGGGGGGTGGGGGGATCACGAGGGAGACATGGGGCATGAGCGGGGGGAATGAGGGGTAACGAGGGAAACACGGGGGATGAGCGGGGGGTGGGGGGAACACGAGGGAGACACGGGGCAGGAGTGGGGGTGGGGGCAACAGGAGACACACGGGGCAGGAGCGGGGGGTAGGGGCAACAGGAGACACACGGGGCTTGAGCGGGGGGTGAGGGGGTACACGATGGAGACAGGGCATGAGTGGGGAGTGGGGGGAACACGAGGGAGACACGGGGCATGAGTGGGGGTTGCGGGAATATGAGAGAGACACGGAGCATGAGCAGGGTTGGGGGCAACGGGAGACACATGGGGCATGAGCGAGGGGTGAGGGGGTACACGAGGGAGACACGGGGCATGAGCGGGGGGTGGGGTGAACAGGGCGCACACGGGGCATGAGCGGGGGTGGGGGGAACAGGGCACACACAGGGCATGAGCAGGGGTGGGGGAACAGGGCGCACACGCGGGGCATGAGCGGGGGGTGGTGGGAACAGGGGAAACACACGGGGCATGAGAGGGGGGTGGGGGGGAAAGGGAGAGACACACAGGGCATGAGCGGGGGTGGGGGGAAAGGGGAGAGACACACAGGGTATGAGCGGGGGTGGGCGGGAGGGGGACAGACACACGGGGCATGAGCGGGGGTGGGGGGGGGGGAGAGAGACACACGGGGCATGAGCAGGGGTGCGCGGGATGGGAAGAGACACACAGGGCTTGAGCGGGGGGTGGGCAGGAGGGGGAGAGACACACGGGTCATGAGTGGGGGTGGGTGGGAGGAGGATAGACAAATGGGGCATGAGCGGGGGGTGGGCGGGAAGGGGAGAGACACACAGGGCATGAGCGGGGGTGGGTGGAGGGAGAGAGACACACGGGGCATGAGCGGGGGGTGGGGGGGAGGGAGAGAGACACACGGAGCATGAGCGGGGGTGGCCGGGAGGGGGGGAGACACACGGGGCATGAGTGGGGTGTTGGCGGGAGTGGGTGAGACACACAGGGCATGAGCGGGGTGGGGGGGAGGGCGAGAGACACACAGGGCATGAGCAGGGGTGGGCAGGAGGGGGAGAGACACACAGGCCATGAGCGGGGTGGGGTGAGGGGGAGAGACAAACGGGGCATGAGTGGGGGGTGGGCGGGAGGGGGAGAAACACACGGGGCATGAGCGGGGGGTGGGCGGGAGGGGGAGAGACACAAGGGGCGTGAGCGGGGGGTGGGCGGATCGGGGGAGAGACATGCTGGGCATGAGCGGGGGTTGGGCGGAGGGAGAGAGACACACAGGGCATGAGCGGGGGTGGGTGGGAGGGGGAGAGACACAAGGGGCGTGAGCGGGTGATGGGCGGGAGGGGGAGAGACACACGGGCCATGAGGGGGGGTGGGGGGGAAGGAGAGAGACACACGGGGCATGAGCGGGGGGTGGGGGGAGGGAAAGAGACACACGGGGCATGAGTGGGGGTGGGGGGAGGGGGAGAGACACATGGGGCATGAGCGGGGGTGGGGGGAGGGAAAGAGAGACACGGGGCATGAGCGGGGGTGGGCGAGTTGGGAAGAGACACACGGGGCATGAGCGGGGGGTGGGCAGGAGGGGGAGAGACACACGGGTCATGAGCGAGGGTGGGCGGGAGGGGGAGAGACACACGGGGCATGAGAGGGGGTTGGGCGGGAGGGGTAGAGACACACGAGGCATGAGCGGGGTGGGGAGAGGGAGAGAGACACACGGGGCATGAGCAGGGGGGTGGGGGGGCGAGAGAGACACACAGGGCATGAGCGGGGTTGGGCGGGAGGGGGAGAGACACACGGGGCATGAGAGGGGGGTGGGGGGGAAAGGGAGAGACACACGGGGCATGAGCGGGGGTGGGCGGGAGGGGGAGAGACACACGGGGCATGAGAGGGGGGTGGGGGGGAAAGGGAGAGACACACGGGGCATGAGCTGGGGTGGGGGGAAGGGGAGAGACACACAGGGTATGAGCGGGGGTGGGCGGGAGGGGGACAGACACACGGGGCACGAGCGGGGGTGGGGGGGAGGGAGAGAGACACACGGGGCATGAGCAGGGGTGGGCAGGATGGGAAGAGACACACAGGGCTTGAGCGGGGGGTGGTCAGGAGGGGGAGAGACACACGGGTCATGAGTGGGGGTGGGTGGGAGGAGGAGAGACACATGGTGCATGAGCGGGGGGTGGGCGGGAAGGGGAGAGACACACGGGTCATGAGCGAGGGTGGGCGGGAGGGGGAGAGACACACGGGGCATGAGAGGGGGTTGGGCGGGAGGGGTAGAGACACACGAGGCATGAGCGGGGTGGGGAGAGGGAGAGAGACACACGGGGCATGAGCAGGGGGGTGGGGGGGCGAGAGAGACACACAGGGCATGAGCGGGGTTGGGCGGGAGGGGGAGAGACACACGGGGCATGAGAGGGGGATGGGGGGGAAAGGGAGAGACACACGGGGCATGAGCGGGGGTGGGCGGGAGGGGGAGAGACACACGGGGCATGAGAGGGGGGTGGGGGGGAAAGGGAGAGACACACGGGGCATGAGCTGGGGTGGGGGGAAGGGGAGAGACACACAGGGTATGAGCGGGGGTGGGCGGGAGGGGGACAGACACACGGGGCACGAGCGGGGGTGGGGGGGAGGGAGAGAGACACACGGGGCATGAGCAGGGGTGGGCAGGATGGGAAGAGACACACAGGGCTTGAGCGGGGGGTGGTCAGGAGGGGGAGAGACACACGGGTCATGAGTGGGGGTGGGTGGGAGGAGGAGAGACACATGGGGCATGAGCGGGGGGTGGGCGGGAAGGGGAGAGACACACGGGGCATGAGCGGGGGTGGGGGAGGGAGAGAGACACACGGGGCATGAGCGGGGGGTGGGGGGGAGGGAGAGAGACACACGGAGCATGAGCTGGGGTGGGCGGGAGGGGGGAGACACACGGGGCATGAGCGGGGGGTTGGCGGGAGTGGGCGAGACACACGGGGCATGAGCGGGGGTGGGGGGGAGGGCGAGAGACACACAGGGCATGAGCAGGGGTGGGCAGGAGGGGGAGAGACACACAGGCCATGAGCGGGGTGGGCGGGAGGGGGAGGACACACGGGGCATGAGCGGGGGGTGGGCGGATCGGGGGAGAGACACGCTGGGCATGAGCGGGGGTTGGGCGGAGGGAGAGAGACACACAGGGCATGAGCGGGGGTGGGCGGGAGGAGGAGAGACACACAGGGCTTGAGCGGGGGTGGGCAGGAGGGGGAGAGACACACGGGTCATGAGAGGGGGGTGGGGGGAAAGGGAGAGACACACGGGGCATGAGCGGGGGTGGGGGGGAAGGGGAGAGACACACAGGGTATGAGCGGGGGTGGGCGGGAGGGGGACAGACACACGGGGCATGAGCGGGGGTGAGGGGGAGGGAGAGAGACACACGGGGCATGAGCAGGGGTGGGCGGGATGGGAAGAGACACACAGGGCTTGAGCGGGGGGTGGGCAGGAGGGGGAGAGACACACGGGTCATGAGTGGGGGTGGGTGGGAGGAGGAGAGACACATGGGGCATGAGCGGGGGGTGGGCGGGAAGGGGAGAGACACACGGGGCATGAGCGGGGGTGGGGGGAGGGAGAGAGACACACGGGGCATGAGCGGGGGGTGGGGGGGAGGGAGAGAGACACACGGGGCATGAGCGGGGGTGGGCGGGAGGGGGAGAGACACATGGGGCATGAGCAGGGGGTTGGCGGGAGTGGGCGAGACACACGGGGCATGAGCGGGGGTGGGGGGGAGGGCGAGAGACACACAGGGCATGAGCAGGGGTGGGCAGGAGGGGGAGAGACACACAGGCCATGAGCGGGGTGGGGGGAGGGGGAGAGACAAACGGGGCATGAGTGGGGGGTGGGCGGGAGGGGGAGAAACACACAGGGAATGAGCGGGGGGTGGGCGGGAGGGGGAGGACACACGGGGCATGAGCGGGGGGTGGGCGGATCGGGGGAGAGACATGCTGGGCATGAGCGGGGGTTGGGCGGAGGGAGAGAGACACCCAGGGCATGAGCGGGGGTGGGTGGGAGGAGGAGAGACACACAGGGCTTGAGTGGGGGGTGGGCAGGAGGGGGAGAGACACACGGGGCATGAGCGGGGGGTGGGCGGGAGGGGGAGAGACACACGGGGCATGAGCGGGAGGTGGGCGGGAGGGGGAGAGACACACAGGGCTTGAACAGGGGGTGGGCGGGGGAAGGGGAGAGACATACGGGGTTTGAGAGGGGGGTGGGTGGGAGGGGGAGAGACACAGGGCATGAGCGGGGGTGGGCGGGAGGGGGAGAGACACACGGGGCATGAGCGGGGGGTTGGCGGGAGTGGGAGAGACACACGGGGCATGAGCGGTGGTGCGGAGGAGGGCGAGAGACACATAGGGCATGAGCGGGGGGTGGGCGGGAGGGGGAGAGACACACAGGGCATGAGCAGGGGTGGGCAGGAGGGGGAGAGACACACAGGCCATGAGCGGGGTGGGGGGAGGGGGAGAGACAAACGGGGCATGAGTGGGGGGTGGGCGGGAGGGGGAGAAACACACAGGGCATGAGCGGGGGGTGGGCGGGAGGGGGAGGACACACGGGACATGAGCGGGGGGTGGGCGGATCGGGGGAGAGACATGCTGGGCATGAGCGGGGGTTGGGCGGAGGGAGAGAGACACATAGGGCATGAGCGGGGGTGGGCGGGAGGGGGAGAGACACAAGGGGCGTGAGCGGGTGATGGGCGGGAGGGGGAGAGACACACGGGCCATGAGGGGGGGTGGGGGGGTGAGAGAGACACACGGGGCATGAGTGGGGGGTGGGGGGGAGGGTAAGAGACACACGGGGCATGAGTGGGGGTGGGGAGAGGGGGAGAGACACATGGGGCATGAGCGGGGGTGGGGGGAGGGAAAGAGAGACACGGGGCATGAGCGGGGGTGGGCGAGTTGGGAAGAGACACACGGGGCGTGAGCGGGGGTGGGGGAGGGGGAGAGACACACGGGGCATGAGCGGGGGGTGGGCGGATCGGTGGAGAGACACGCTGGGCATGAGCGGGGGTGGGTGGGAGGAGGAGAGACACACAGGGCTTGAGTGGGGGGTGGCCAGGAGGGGGAGAGACACACGGGGCGTGAGCGGGGGGTGGGCGGGAGGGGGAGAGACACACGGGGCATGAGCGGGAGGTGGGCGGGAGGGGGAGAGACACACAGGGCTTGAACAGGGGGTGGGCGGGAAGGGGAGAGACATACGGGGTTTGAGCGGGGGGTGGGTGGGAGGGGGAGAGACACAGGGCATGAGCGGGGGTGGGCGGGAGGGGGAGAGACACACGGGGCATGAGCGGGGGGTTGGCGGGAGTGGGAGAGACACACGGGGCATGAGCGGTGGTGCGGGGGAGGGCGAGAGACACATAGGGCATGAGCAGGGGGTGGGCGGGAGGGGGAGAGACACACAGGGCATGAGCAGGGGTGGGCAGGAGGGGGAGAGACACACAGGCCATGAGCGGGGTGGGGGGAGGGGGAGAGACAAACGGGGCATGAGTGGGGGGTGGGCGGGAGGGGGAGAAACACACGGGGCATGAGCGGGGGGTGGGCGGGAGGGGGAGGACACACGGGACATGAGCGGGGGGTGGGCGGATCGGGGGAGAGACATGCTGGGCATGAGCGGGGGTTGGGCGGAGGGAGAGAGACACACAGGGCATGAGCGGGGGTGGGCGGGAGGGGGAGAGACACACGGGCCATGAGATGGGGTGGGGGGGTGAGAGAGACACACGGGGCATGAGCGGGGGGTTGGGGGGAGGGTAAGAGACACACGGGGCATGAGTGGGGGTGGGGGGAGGGGGAGAGACACATGGGGCATGAGCGGGGGTGGGGGGAGGGAAAGAGAGACACGGGGCATGAGCGGGGGTGGGCGAGTTGGGAAGAGAACACGGGGCGTGAGCGGGGGTGGGGGGAGGGGGAGAGACACATGGGGCATGAGCGGGGGTGGGGGGAGGGAAAGAGAGACACGGGTCATGAGCGGGGGTGGGCGGGAGGGGAGAGACACACGGGGCATGAGAGGGGGTTGGGCGGGAGGGGTAGAGACACACGAGGCATGAGCGGGGGTGGGGAGAGGAAGAGAGACACACAGGGCATGAGCAGGGGGGTGGGGGGGCGAGAGAGACACACAGGGCATGAGCGGGGTTGGGCGGGAGGGGGAGAGACACACGGGGCATGAGAGGGGGGTGGGGGGGAAAGGGAGAGACACATGGGGCATGAGCGGGGGTGGGGGGGAAGGGGAGAGACACATGGGGCATGAGCGGGGGTGGGGGGAGGGAAAGAGAGACACGGGTCATGAGCGGGGGTGGGCGGGAGGGGGAGAGACACACGGGGCATGAGAGGGGGTTGGGCGGGAGAGTTAGAGACACACGAGGCATGAGCGGGGGTGGGGAGAGGGAGAGAGACACACGGGGCATGAGCGGGGGGGTGGGGGGGCGAGAGAGACACACAGGGCATGAGCGGGGTTGGGCGGGAGGGGGAGAGACACACGGGGCATGAGAGGGGGGTGGGGGGGAAAGGGAGAGACACACGGGGCATGAGCTGGGGTGGGGGGAAGGGGAGAGACACACAGGGTATGAGCGGGGGTGGGCGGGAGGGGGACAGACACACGGGGCACGAGCGGGGGTGGAGGGGAGGGAGAGAGACACACGGGGCATGAGCAGGGGTGGGCAGGATGGGAAGAGACACACAGGGCTTGAGCGGGGGGTGGTCAGGAGGGGGAGAGACACACGGGTCATGAGTGGGGGTGGGTGGGAGGAGGAGAGACACATGGGGCATGAGCGGGGGGTGGGCGGGAAGGGGAGAGACACACGGGGCATGAGCGGGGGTGGGGGAGGGAGAGAGACACACGGGGCATGAGCGGGGAGTGGGGGGGAGGGAGAGAGACACACGGAGCCTGAGCTGGGGTGGGCGGGAGGGGGGAGACACACGGGGCATGAGCGGGGGGTTGGCGGGAGTGGGCGAGACACACGGGGCATGAGCGGGGGTGGGGGGGAGGGCGAGAGACACACAGGGCATGAGCAGGGGTGGGCAGGAGGGGGAGAGACACACAGGCCATGAGCGGGGTGGGGGGAGGGGGAGAGACAAACGGGGCATGAGTGGGGGGTGGGCGGGAGGGGGAGAAACACACGGGGCATGAGCGGGGGGTGGGCGGGAGGGGGAGGACACACGGGGCATGAGCGGGGGGTGGGCGGATCGGGGGAGAGACACGCTGGGCATGAGCGGGGGTTGGGCGGAGGGAGAGAGACACACAGGGCATGAGCGGGGGTGGGCGGGAGGAGGAGAGACACACAGGGCTTGAGCGGGGGTGGGCAGGAGGGGGAGAGACACACGGGTCATGAGAGGGGGGTGGGGGGAAAGGGAGAGACACACGGGGCATGAGCGGGGGTGGGGGGGAAGGGGAGAGACACACAGGGTATGAGCGGGGGTGGGCGGGAGGGGGACAGACACACGGGGCATGAGCGGGGGTGAGGGGGAGGGAGAGAGACACACGGGGCATGAGCAGGGGTGGGCGGGATGGGAAGAGACACACAGGGCTTGAGCGGGGGGTGGGCAGGAGGGGGAGAGACACACGGGTCATGAGTGGGGGTGGGTGGGAGGAGGAGAGACACATGGGGCATGAGCGGGGGGTGGGCGGGAAGGGGAGAGACACACGGGGCATGAGCGGGGGTGGGGGGAGGGAGAGAGACACACGGGGCATGAGCGGGGGGTGGGGGGGAGGGAGAGAGACACACGGGGCATGAGCGGGGGTGGGCGGGAGGGGGAGAGACACATGGGGCATGAGCAGGGGGTTGACGGGAGTGGGCGAGACACACGGGGCATGAGCGGGGGTGGGGGGGAGGGCGAGAGACACACAGGGCATGAGCAGGGGTGGGCAGGAGGGGGAGAGACACACAGGCCATGAGCGGGGTGGGGGAGGGGGAGAGACAAACGGGGCATGAGTGGGGGGTGGTTGGGAGGGGGAGAAACACACGGGGAATGAGCGGGGGGTGGGCGGGAGGGGGAGGACACACGGGGCATGAGCGGGGGGTGGGCGGATCGGGGGAGAGACATGCTGGGCATGAGCGGGGGTTGGGCGGAGGGAGAGAGACACCCAGGGCATGAGCGGGTGTGGGTGGGAGGAGGAGAGACACACAGGGCTTGAGTGGGGGGTGGGCAGGAGGGGGAGAGACACACGGGGCATGAGCGGGGGGTGGGCGGGAGGGGGAGAGACACACGGGGCATGAGCGGGAGGTGGGCGGGAGGGGGAGAGACACACAGGGCTTGAACAGGGGATGGGCGGGGGAAGGGGAGAGACATACGGGGTTTGAGAGGGGGGTGGGTGGGAGGGGGAGAGACACAGGGCATGAGCGGGGGTGGGCGGGAGGGGGAGAGACACACGGGGCATGAGCGAGGGGTTGGCGGGAGTGGGAGAGACACACGGGGCATGAGCGGTGGTGCGGAGGAGGGCGAGAGACACATAGGGCATGAGCGGGGGGTGGGCGGGAGGGGGAGAGACACACAGGGCATGAGCAGGGGTGGGCAGGAGGGGGAGAGACACACAGGCCATGAGCGGGGTGGGGGGAGGGGGAGAGACAAACGGGGCATGAGTGGGGGGTGGGCGGGAGGGGGAGAAACACACAGGGCATGAGCGGGGGGTGGGCGGGAGGGGGAGGACACACGGGACATGAGCGGGGGGTGGGCGGATCGGGGGAGAGACATGCTGGGCATGAGCGGGGGTTGGGCGGAGGGAGAGAGACACATAGGGCATGAGCGGGGGTGGGCGGGAGGGGGAGAGACACAAGGGGCGTGAGCGGGTGATGGGCGGGAGGGGGAGAGACACACGGGCCATGAGAGGGGGTGGGGGGGTGAGAGAGACACACGGGGCATGAGCGGGGGGTGGGGGGGAGGGTAAGAGACACACGGGGCATGAGTGGGGGTGGGGAGAGGGGAGAGACACATGGGGCATGAGCGGGGGTGGGGGGAGGGAAAGAGAGACACGGGGCATGAGCGGGGGTGGGCGAGTTGGGAAGAGACACACGGGGCATGAGCGGGGGTGGGGGAGGGGGAGAGACACATGGGGCATGAGCGGGTGTGGGGGGAGGGAAAGAGAGACACGGGTCATGAGCGGGGGTGGGCGGGAGGGGAGAGACACACGGGGCATGAGAGGGGGTTGGGCGGGAGGGGTAGAGACACACGAGGCATGAGCGGGGGTGGGGAGAGGGAGAGAGACACACGGGGCATGAGCAGGGGGGTGGGGGGGCGAGAGAGACACACAGGGCATGAGCGGGGTTGGGCGGGAGGGGGAGAGACACACGGGGCATGAGAGGGGGGTGGGGGGGAAAGGGAGAGACACACGGGGCATGAGCGGGGGTGGGGGGGAAGGGGAGAGACACATGGGGCATGAGCGGGGGTGGGGGGAGGGAAAGAGAGACACGGGTCATGAGCGGGGGTGGGCGGGAGGGGGAGAGACACACGGGGCATGAGAGGGGGTTGGGCGGGAGGGGTAGAGACACACGAGGCATGAGCGGGGGTGGGGAGAGGGAGAGAGACACACGGGGCATGAGCGGGGGGGTGGGGGGGGCGAGAGAGACACACAGGGCATGAGCGGGGTTGGGCGGGAGGGGGAGAGACACACGGGGCATGAGAGGGGGGTGGGGGGGAAAGGGAGAGACACACGGGGCATGAGCTGGGGTGGGGGGGAAGGGGAGAGACACACAGGGTATGAGCGGGGGTGGGCGGGAGGGGGACAGACACACGGGGCATGAGCGGGGGTGGGGGGGAGGGAGAGAGACACACGGGGCATGAGCAGGGGTGGGCGGGATGGGAAGAGGCACACAGGGCTTGAGCGGGGGGTGGGCAGGAGGGGGAGAGACACACGGGTCATGAGTGGGGGTGGGTGGGAGGAGGAGAGACACATGGGGCATGAGCGGGGGGTGGGCGGGAAGGGGAGAGACACACGGGGCATGAGCGGGGGTGGGGGAGGGAGAGAGACACACGGGGCATGAGTGGGGGGTGGGGGGGAGGGAGAGAGACACACGGAGCATGAGCGGGGGTGGGCGGGAGGGGGGGAGACACACGAGGCATGAGCGGGGGGTTGGCGGGAGTGGGCGAGACACACGGGGCATGAGCGGGGGTGGGGGGGAGGGCGAGAGACACACAGGGCATGAGCAGGGGTGGGCGGGAGGAGTAGAGACACACAGGGCTTGAGCGGGGGTGGGGGGAAAGGCAGAGACACACGGGGCATGAGCGGGGTTGGGGGGGAAGGGGAGAGACACACAGGGTATGAGCGGGGGGTGGGCGGGAGGGGGAGAGACACACGGGGCATGAGCGGGAGGTGGGCGGGAGGGGGAGAGACACACAGGGCTTGAACAGGGGGTGGGCGGGGGAAGGGGAGAGACATACGGGGTTTGAGAGGGGGGTGGGTGGGAGGGGGAGAGACACAGGGCATGAGCGGGGGTGGGCGGGAGGGGGAGAGACACACGGGGCATGAGCGGGGGGTTGGCGGGAGTGGGAGAGACACACGGGGCATGAGCGGTGGTGCGGAGGAGGGCGAGAGACACATAGGGCATGAGCGGGGGGTGGGCGGGAGGGGGAGAGACACACAGGGCATGAGCAGGGGTGGGCAGGAGGGGGAGAGACACACAGGCCATGAGCGGGGTGGGGGGAGGGGGAGAGACAAACGGGGCATGAGTGGGGGGTGGGCGGGAGGGGGAGAAACACACAGGGCATGAGCGGGGGGTGGGCGGGAGGGGGAGGACACACGGGACATGAGCGGGGGGTGGGCGGATCGGGGGAGAGACATGCTGGGCATGAGCGGGGGTTGGGCGGAGGGAGAGAGACACATAGGGCATGAGCGGGGGTGGGCGGGAGGGGGAGAGACACAAGGGGCGTGAGCGGGTGATGGGCGGGAGGGGGAGAGACACACGGGCCATGAGGGGGGGTGGGGGGGTGAGAGAGACACACGGGGCATGAGCGGGGGGTGGGGGGGAGGGTAAGAGACACACGGGGCATGAGTGGGGGTGGGGAGAGGGGAGAGACACATGGGGCATGAGCGGGGGTGGGGGGAGGGAAAGAGAGACACGGGGCATGAGCGGGGGTGGGCGAGTTGGGAAGAGACACACGGGGCATGAGCGGGGGTGGGGGAGGGGGAGAGACACATGGGGCATGAGCGGGGGTAGGGGGAGGGAAAGAGAGACACGGGTCATGAGCGGGGGGTGGGGGGGGCGAGAGAGACACACAGGGCATGAGCGGGGTTGGGCGGGAGGGGGAGAGACACACGGGGCATGAGAGGGGGGTGGGGGGGAAAGGGAGAGACACACGGGGCATGAGCTGGGGTGGGGGGGAAGGGGAGAGACACACAGGGTATGAGCGGGGGTGGGCGGGAGGGGGACAGACACACGGGGCATGAGCGGGGGTGGGGGGGAGGGAGAGAGACACACGGGGCATGAGCAGGGGTGGGCGGGATGGGAAGAGGCACACAGGGCTTGAGCGGGGGGTGGGCAGGAGGGGGAGAGACACACGGGTCATGAGTGGGGGTGGGTGGGAGGAGGAGAGACACATGGGGCATGAGCGGGGGGTGGGCGGGAAGGGGAGAGACACACGGGGCATGAGCGGGGGTGGGGGAGGGAGAGAGACACACGGGGCATGAGTGGGGGGTGGGGGGAGGGAGAGAGACACACGGAGCATGAGCGGGGGTGGGCGGGAGGGGGGAGACACACGAGGCATGAGCGGGGGGTTGGCGGGAGTGGGCGAGACACACGCGGCATGAGCGGGGGTGGGGGGGAGGGCGAGAGACACACAGGGCATGAGCAGGGGTGGGCAGGAGGGGGAGAGACACACAGGCCATGAGCGGGGTGGGGGGAGGGGGAGAGACAAACGGGGCATGAGTGGGGGGTGGGCGGGAGGGGGAGAAACACACGGGGCATAAGCGGGGGGTGGGCGGGAGGGGGAGGACACACCGGGCATGAGCGGGGGTTGGGCGGAGGGAGAGAGACACACAGGGCATGAGCGGGGGTGGGCGGGAGGAGTAGAGACACACAGGGCTTGAGCGGGGGTGGGGGGAAAGGCAGAGACACACGGGGCATGAGCGGGGTTGGGGGGGAAGGGGAGAGACACACAGGGTATGAGCGGGGGGTGGGCGGGAGGGGGAGAGACACACGGGGCATGAGCGGGAGGTGGGCGGGAGGGGGAGAGACACACAGGGCTTGAACAGGGGGTGGGCGGGGGAAGGGGAGAGACATACGGGGTTTGAGAGGGGGGTGGGTGGGAGGGGGAGAGACACAGGGCATGAGCGGGGGTGGGCGGGAGGGGGAGAGACACACGGGGCATGAGCGGGGGGTTGGCGGGAGTGGAGAGACACACGGGGCATGAGCGGTGGTGCGGAGGAGGGCGAGAGACACATAGGGCATGAGCGGGGGGTGGGCGGGAGGGGGAGAGACACACAGGGCATGAGCAGGGGTGGGCAGGAGGGGGAGAGACACACAGGCCATGAGCGGGGTGGGGGGAGGGGGAGAGACAAACGGGGCATGAGTGGGGGGTGGGCGGGAGGGGGAGAAACACACAGGGCATGAGCGGGGGGTGGGCGGGAGGGGGAGGACACACGGGACATGAGCGGGGGGTGGGCGGATCGGGGGAGAGACATGCTGGGCATGAGCGGGGGTTGGGCGGAGGGAGAGAGACACATAGGGCATGAGCGGGGGTGGGCGGGGAGGGGGAGAGACACAAGGGGCGTGAGCGGGTGATGGGCGGGAGGGGGAGAGACACACGGGCCATGAGGGGGGTGGGGGGGTGAGAGAGACACACGGGGCATGAGCGGGGGGTGGGGGGGAGGGTAAGAGACACACGGGGCATGAGTGGGGGGTGGGGAGAGGGGAGAGACACATGGGGCATGAGCGGGGGTGGGGGGAGGGAAAGAGAGACACGGGGCATGAGCGGGGGTGGGCGAGTTGGGAAGAGACACACGGGGCATGAGCGGGGGTGGGGAGGGGGAGAGACACATGGGGCATGAGCGGGGGTGGGGGGAGGGAAAGAGAGACACGGGTCATGAGCGGGGGTGGGGCGGGGGAGGGGAGAGACACACGGGGCATGAGAGGGGTTGGGCGGGAGGGGTAGAGACACACGAGGCATGAGCGGGGGTGGGGAGAGGGAGAGAGACACACCGGGGCATGAGCAGGGGGGTGGGGGTGAGAGAGACACACAGGGCATGAGCGGGGTTGGGCGGGAGGGGGAGAGACACACGGGGCATGAGAGGGGGGTGGGGGGGAAAGGGAGAGACACACGGGGCATGAGCGGGGGTGGGGGGAAGGGGAGAGACACATGGGGCATGAGCGGGGGTGGGGGAGGGAAAGAGAGACACGGGTCATGAGCGGGGGTGGGCGGGAGGGGGAGAGACACACGGGGCATGAGAGGGGGTTGGGCGGAGGGGTAGAGACACACGAGGCATGAGCGGGGGTGGGGAGAGGGAGAGAGACACACGGGGCATGAGCGGGGGGTGGGGGGGGCGAGAGAGACACACAGGGCATGAGCGGGGTTGGGCGGGAGGGGGAGAGACACACGGGGCATGAGAGGGGGGTGGGGGGAAAGGGGAGAGACACACGGGGCATGAGCTGGGGTGGGGGGGAAGGGAGAGACACACAGGGTATGAGCGGGGGTGGGCGGAGGGGACAGACACACGGGGCATGAGCGGGGGTGGGGGGGAGGGAGAGAGACACACGGGGCATGAGCAGGGGTGGGCGGGATGGGAAGAGGCACACAGGGCTTGAGCGGGGGGGTGGGCAGGAGGGGGAGAGACACACGGGTCATGAGTGGGGGTGGGTGGGAGGAGGAGAGACACATGGGGGCATGAGCGGGGG